>NW_022170403.1:9259857-9281015 GCF_008802855.1 Photinus pyralis | reverse complement strand
ACACCCTGTATCTTCGAAAAGACTGAGCCGGAGTTAACAAACTCGGGTTAATTGAAATAAAGAGTTATTCTTCGGCTACAAATATTTATAAATATTTTGAAGTTTAGTTAGTTTGGCATATCGCCGCTTGAGGGCTTTTTTGGACATTCGGACAGAAATGGGTTAATGTTTAATAATTGCGCGCGTACTGTACGCGGCCGAACTGCATCGTATCAAAAAGTATAACAAAAGGTAAGGAGCACAAACACGTTGTGTGTGAGTTAAAAATTTATTTTGTAAGATTTTCCGCAATCTACTTAAAATTAAGTTTACCGCCCGCATAAACAAAGTTTCGAGCCGGATACCCCCCATACCCTTAGTGGCTCAAAAAAATTAAATGCTGTTTGGTTTTGATTTTTTTCCGATGAAAAAGTAGCTGAAGATACTTATTTTCTAGTTTTGGTATTTTAGGCTGTTTTCAATGCTTCAATTAATTTGCAATGCCTTCGCTGAAGAGAATAGACGCAGGCCTTTTGATAATGCTTTTTAGATACCAGATGTGAGCGAGCAAGAAATGCAGCGCAAAATGAGATTCCTTTTTAGCAAAACTCTACAATTTCGAAGCGATTACCTGAAATTCTTGCAACATGTACGGCATGCGTTTTGAAGCAAATCTTTATTATCGCATGGAAGCAGGCGGAGCAATTCGAGCATTTTATTGCAATAATGTTGTATTGTTTTAAAGTTATTGTTTATTTTTTGAACATTGAAACCAATTAAAAATTTATGCAAGGTGACTTAGATCGCATTGTTTTGTTTTTTTAGAAAAAACCATTTCAAATGCGAATATGTCCGAAACGAATCAATAGAATTTAAAAAGCAAAGCAGATTAGTAATCTCGATTAAATTGGCTTTCAAATAATGTGCCACTTGCCATAGGATTCCATTTAAGATTTTAGGGGTTAAGCTCCCTACGTAGAGGGGTGAAGACTTGGGTTCGTGACTTGTATTCCAAAAGTTGTCCCCCTCGAATACAAAATTGACGTGTTCGAGGATTTTTCAAAATTTCTAAATTTAATGCCCTAAAAGCCCTCTGTATACTTCTAGTTGGGCCACTCTGTATATATTGCTGTGGCCCCACGTTGGTCGCCAAGAAAACAGTAAATTAAAGGAAATGAAATCGTTCGAATGACATACACAGAAATTAATGTGAGAATTACAAAATTCAAATTTAATTGTCACACACACAATGAAAATAATACAAGAGAAACAAACAATTATTACAAAGAAAAAAAAACTAAAATTAAATCTTAATTTTACTTACATTAGGTACATGTCCAGGAATTGTAATCCAAATACTCGGGTACACAAAAAGAACAAACTTCAAATTCAACAAAATCACGTAAATCGGCGCCGACAACACCTTACTAACGCACTTTGATGAAGGGCCAAACTTCCAAAAATGCCGCAATCCAAACTAGCCGCGAATCTTGCTACGTACAACGGAACCTCTTCTAACTTCCAATGCTGGTTGGCTTCAACAGAATACAAACTACGGCGGTAACTCGTCGAAGCGAAATAAATTTCTTCACTAAACTCAAAAACTGCCCTGACTGGCAACAAAACTGACGATCAAACTTCAAGACTCCAAGACAAAACTTCAAACTTCAGCAAACGTGGATCTGCTCTCAAACTCGCAAGACGCTGATTTCAAAATTTAAACAAACGTAGTTCCGCTCTGAACTTTACAAAAAGCTGAATAACTTCCTCAAAGAAACGTAGTTCTGAGTTGACTGTGGCAAAAAGCCCTTCCTCTTCTCAGTCCGTTCTATTTAAAGTGGAAACTCTTCTTCCAAAATTACAAATTAAAACAGCCAATGATAAGCAGTTGACAACAGAAAATTTTCCCCCCTAACGTACGTTAAATTAGAGATAGAAAATTATTTTTATAATCAATTATTAACAGACATTAAGAGATAACACAAAATTAAAATACTAGGAAAAATAGAATTTTCTTTCTTTTAAATACAATGAAAAGGCGATAAATAACATCCACTGTCAATTAAATTAAGCGTTTACAATGGTAACAGAATAAAAGCGATATAAAATTCTCGGAAATCTACGTACAAGAAAATTAAAAATGAACTTAAAGAACAACCTTGACCCCTTCCTCGTATGACAATAATATTTCTGTTGAAGTACTTAACCAACGACACAAAACAAAAATTTAGATTATGAAAATTTATTACATAGAAAATAGGAAACCGCCCTTGTCCATTCTACTTACGAATCCCAAAATTTCGTCCTACCAGACGAAATAACACAGCAATATAATATCTCAAGATATCGAGATGCTGTATTCGCGAGCTTGTTTAGGCATCATTTAGCTACTTTTTCATAAAAAAAAATCGCACCAATGCATTTAATTTTTTTGAGAAAATTAACCATTTCTGTCGGAATGTCGAAAAAAACCCTCAAGCGGTGATATGTGAAACTAACAAAACTTCAAATAGTATAATATTTGTAGCTGAAGAATAGCTCTTTTGAACTAACCCGAGTTTGTTTAAATCGGCTCAGCCGTTTCGAAGATACAGGGTGTTCTTTACGGAAACCTTTGAATACCCCCACCACTTCATTTTTAGAGATACAGAAAAAATTGTCAAACAAAAATTGTTCAGATTATCGTCAACTTCAAAGATTGGACATTTTTTTGTTAGGTTAATATAGCGGAATTCACAGAAACATCACTTTTTTAGATTCCAGATTGCAGTTACGCCCCCTAGCGGTCATTTCAGAAACTTAAAAATATTTTCCAGGTTTTGCTCGTGACCGTTTTAGTAATACATTTTTTTTACCGGGAGCCTCTACGATGGATAGATTCTCAGATACAGTACCTCGCTTTCTTAGTTGGCCACCCTGTACATTATAATAATAGCGTTCTCCCTGGCACACAGGGCATAAGCTTACAATTGAACTTACCTTCATTATATATTACCCTGAAGGAGTCGGAGTGTAGATGTCCAAAAAACTGACCCACTATTATATCCGAATATTTTCTCACTAATTGGATGTAACGTCTATTGTGATAATCAGTATATGCAAAAGCCAACGATCCTCTCTGACGTTCGTCCGATCCCGGTGGCATATGGCCAACCAAATACACCTGAAACAAAGTGCCTATTTAGTATAGGATACGATTATGAGTTTGTAAGAAAGCTTAATCTATTCTGAATCCTGATGTACCTAACTTAAAACGGTTTAAATTTTAGATAAGAATGCAAAGTAGGTAAGTGCCGGTACGGCATCCTTTTGGATTTGCAATATCAGTAACTGCATGTTCTACATAAAGAAGTTGCCGCTTTACGACTTTAACTTAGATGCATTATGAGATATTCATTTTATACGCGTCTGTACCGTGCAATATTGCAAATATGATACCTTCTAAAACTTCCGATCCCAGTTCTGCATTATTGCTAATCAACTGCTTGCAAAACGTAGTAGTCAATTATACCGAACACAAGTGGAGGGTTAATTTTGTAGTGTATTATTGAGCTTAATAATCAACCCTTTACAGGAATATATGTATCTATAGTGACGATGATCATTAATTTTACTTGGTGATGGAGCTTATTTACCTAAAATCCCCGTCAGGAGTCTGGGCCTGCGTCAACATTTAGAACATAGAAGTGTCGGATCTCTGGTATCTCCATATAACAAAATTCGTGTTAATCTTAAGCATTTCCTTCGAGATCGCGATACTGAAGAACTATGTTTGATTTGTTCACCTGCAATTTCTCGAAATAATACCAGCAATAAATTCTAAACAATTTCCCTAGAATTACAGCAGTACCAATGGGAATAGTTTAGGAATATTTATATTAAAGTTAAAAAGGTTAGATATACCTAGGTCACTTAACTATGTAGCAAATTTAAGGTGTCAATCATGAATTGTTAATTCTTTATCGCGGCTCTTTCTGTTTCATATTTCATGTAAGACCGCAAACAAACTCTTACGTCACTTTACGAGTTACGAAAAAAAAATCAAAATCAGTATATCCTCCCTCTTCGTTATTTTGCGTCAGCAAATGAGAGGAAGCTTCAGGAAAGCAGATGTCGCCTTAGAGTCTGATAATTATCTCAGATTTCACTTTCTTAGCGGGCAATATAGAATTACATTAGAGAACTCATCGTTAGGCCATGTTTTACGTTGAAATCTCGCATTAGCTTTTCTTGAATTGCGTCAGATTGATTAACGACCGTAAACCATCTGGGATTGATAGTAAGAAAAGGAATTAACCAATTAACGATTAAACATGTCCGTCGGGATTAACGATCCGCCATTTTATAGGTTCATTATTAAGAGCTCCTAAGCGAATTCATGATTTCTGTCCGTCTGTGTCCCTACATGATAACTCCCGAACGATTACGAATTTTCCAGTTCTGTTTTCAGTGATAGGTAGAAGTAGTCAAGCGACTAAGTGATTAATTTTTTGTCAATACTGGTTAATCGGAAGAGACCTTGTCGCTCGTTGTCTATATTGATTTAGTTTATTTCCTTTTCTTCATCATAAAATTACATTGGGTTGCGATTAATACATTCAACGGGTACCTAATCATAAATAAAAGGTGGTTTTATCTATGATCTATGACGAATAATTATACCACAGTATAATACATACATATTATTATTATAGAGATGTGCGGTTAATTCCTAAGATGAGTGTTGCTGAAAAAGGAATACCTACCAATGACAATTTTTTTTAAACCCAATCAACCAAATGGACATGAAGCTGTTTCGGGTCAGACCGATTCGGTCCCGGCGCTCATTTCGGTCCTCGTGGTTTTGGTCTAACAACTTAATTGTGCTCAAACGGGCACTAACGAACTATTTTTTCTCCTAAAACGCAGCCGTGAAAATTGCATGTCTCTTTGAGAACTAATTACTTCACGAAACTAACAGCTATGGTCAATAAATTTTAAATTATTTGCCAAATATTCGTTCTTAACGTTTTGACCTCAGCAGTAGACTTCTGCCATGTACCATGAAGGACCAGCCCCTCCTTCCCCCAACCAAATTTTGAATTTTGATTCAAGACGTTGCCATATTTTTTCCGAGATTTGTATAGGTATAAAAACCGGGATCCGGGATAGTGCAGCTAATTTCGGGACAATCCCGGAAAATCCCGGCCATGTGGCAACCCTACTTAGATATATCCTTAATTACAAATTGCAAATGTAACTAAAATAAATTAGTAATAGTAGGTTTTCTTTGTCCATATTTGTAAATTCAAAGTGTACACTGAGAAAAACGTTTCTTTTAACTTAAGAAATTTACTTTTACTTAAAGAAATCATTCTTTTAAATAGTGGCAAATAAATGTTTGTTTGGCGCAAAATCATTAATTATTTAACATCAGGCTTTCATTACAAAGAATACTTATTTAGACCAAAGAAACATTTCTTGATCTGTAGAGGTATAATTTCTTCTTACAAATAAATAATTTATTTTAAATAAAGTAAAATTTGTTTAACTCAAAGAACTAAAATTTTTTATCTAAAGCAAGAAATTCTTTATTCGAAAGGAGCAGTATTTTACTTCAAATATTTCTTATTTTTGAAATAAAAAAATATATTTTTTGAAACAAACGTAAGCATTTACGTGAAATGAATAGATAATTTAAAAATAAAGAAATCTTTTTTTAATCCAAAGATATTTTGAAAGAAATTCGGCGATGGAATAAAATTAAAGACAGTATGTATAAAGTAAGGTTTGTTTAATTATTTAATAACTGTAATACATATAACGGTTACAGTAAATGTAACAAAAAAAAAACATTATGTGACACAATGTGATACATACATTTTACCATCAGGTGTGGTAATAGCAATAGAAGGTACAACAGTATGTAAATCTTGAACTTCATAAACTTTGTAAATATTTAAGACTTCAAATATTCTATACGCATGAAAATGATACACATATTCACATGATAATAACTTACAAATAAAAATTGTTTCGCAGTTATGCATTAAAATAAAAAATATCTTATAAAATGAAACAGTCTCACTATTAGACACACAAACAATTTGATTGGGTTTATAAGTAATGCCATGAAGATTAAACCAACTAATTACACAACAAGTCTTGCCAATATATGACGGCAATAGATGTTGAAACGCTAAATAATCATTTAAATCGGACATGGATACATCATTCTCAGGTGCATGTGCATTTTGTTAAAGTACTTCAGAAGTATACTGAAAAAAAGCAAAGATGATCAAGTAGGATTAGCCTGTTAACCGTATACCGTATGCTTAGGTATATAATTCTATATACGAATATCAAAGTTTGTTTACGTACCTTTAAAAATATCTATTAGTGATTCAAAGCCCCAGTCTTTTAGCAGCTCGGATACATCCATAATTATTGAAATCAATCAAAATTACACCCAAACTTTTACACGTATAAGCCACAGTCGACTCGGCACTAAGAATGTAGGTTTACAGCGTACTTGCACCTCAAGTAACTTGTCTTGTTTTCAATAAAATAACCAACTTCGCAGTTTTATTTGTGGAACAGTGTTCATTCAAAGAAATTCTTTTGAAGCAAACAAAGGTATATTATTCCAAAGATGATTTATTTAAATGGAAGAAATGCATTCCCTAACATTTAAACGCACCGGATTATATTATTAAAGAAAACATATCTTTGGTCTAAATGCCGCGGATATACGTTTCTTTGAAATAAATAGATGTTTGTTTGAGCTGAAAATAATAACCAAAGGATTGAACATTTCTGGGGAAATAACATGATTCTTTTACACAAAATGCATGTTACTTACACCAAACAAAATACTTTGGTAATAAAGAAATAAGTTGGAAGAAATATTTTTATTAATTTAAAAGAAACGTTTCTCTCAGTGTAATTAACTTCCTTTAAAAACAACAAACTAGTTCTTACAATTTATTCCAAGGTACACCGTACAGCCCCATAAACGATGTATCATTTTGTGAGACATTATACATAGACGCAAGTGTGCTTAAGTTACTGTCCATTAATATAACAAATAAAAAAGTAGGGCGATTAACTTCAACGCATTTTCCAGGCATTGATCAGTACTTTCCAAAAGCCATAGCCATGTGCGCTATGTTTGTCTTTACTAGAGGTATTTGTGGTTAATATTTCAAAGACATATCTTCATCAATAAGAAAGTTGACACTGCGCAGAGTGCGTATAAACGGCGCATGCGCACATCTAATGTTTAGAATATGAGATATGTTTGCTTTAAACAGAAGCAGTACCTGTGATAAAAATTTCAAAAAAATATTTTGACAAATAAGACAGTTGATATTACACATGCGCACATTAATCTGATGTTTACAATATGCGATACGTTTGCTTTCACTAAAAGCATATTTGGTTAAAATTTCAAAGAAATATCTCGCCATGAATAAGTTAAGTAATAAGTTCATTGCTCAGTCCGCGCATTAGCACATCTGATTTTTACTATATGCGATATGTTTGCATTTACTAGAAGTGTCTGTGGTTAAAATTTCAACAAAATATATTAATAAATAAGAAAGTTGATATTGCACAGTCAGCGTATGCGCACATTACTCGTCAAGATTTTTCTTGGTTGAGGTGACAAAGCTATAAGCTACCGAATGCAAAAAGAACGAAATAAATATCTTGAAAACTGTGGGAATAGAAACCTAGGACGGACAGACGGACGGACAGAGAAAGTGGCTGGCAATAGCGCACCCATCTTCCTTGGAAAATGCGCTAAAAATATAATCGGATTATACAAAGAGCGAGAGGAATGTAATAGACTTTTTTGTCGATATCCATATTTATTGATTTTAACGAGATCGTTTTTCTGAATTCCGTATCTTCCAAACAAAGGGGCGCCCCATACATTTTTGCGCCCAGGGCCCCCAATTGGTTAAAGACGGCTCTGCAAACAGCATCTGGGAAAAATAATTCATGCGGAGGAAAGTTATGAAGGTCGTCTAGCACTCCTTCAAAGTATAGAGGTTCAGGTTTCCAAGTGCACGGGTTATACTCTCTTTAATATTTTTGCTTATGGAATATCTGGATTTATTGAAATATCTTTCTAAAAATCTGATACAAGAGAACAGAATACCGAACGATCTTCGAGATCCCATCCATCGTTTTCATAGTACATCTTAAGGGGTTGACTCGGTGATCCCACCAGATCAGCATAGCTTGTAAAACAATTTTCTTGATTCGGCATTAGTTTTATTTCTATTCGAGGTGCCTACATACAAAATTTCATTTTCCCATCTTAACAAACAAAAAAATTGGATTGCGCAGATACAAAAGTTGGGGCAAATTTTTTATGTATCTGCGTAGTTTCTTGAGGTTTAAGGAATATTTGCTAACACAGAAAACCGGACATTCAATGTACAAACAACAAAAATTATACTTTTCAGGTGTGGGCAGTTTTTGGGCTGTAACTTTTTGGTGCGTTAGTTTACTCAGCTGAAAAACAATGGCGACATTTCTTATATCCTTAAGGATATGTGTACCCATTTTCAAAATGATCGGACGTTTCTACACAAAGTTATCGTGCATACGGGCGACAAACGGACAGACAGACAGCAATACAAAATTATGAACGGTCACGAGGATCGTTAATAAGTAATAACAAAGAATCAACGAACTCGATAACGATAAATAAAGTATGGATACGTGCGCATGCAAGATGCAAGTTTAAAAATGTAATTACGATGCTAAAGTAAATCGATTACAAATTGTAATCAGTAATTAAATACAAATTTTGTAAAGTAGGTACCTAATCAAATACCTACGTAAATACTTTTATGATAAAGTAATTTGTAATCAGTATTCGAATACTTTTTGGAGTAATCATTCCAGCTCTGCTTGCAAGTATAGTGCTTAATTATGACGATATGAAATAGGAATACGATATGGGAAGAATATTTAAACTCGATTACCGATCATGTTTTGTGTTTTCCCGCTTCGATAACTGATGCCGATCGTTTCGTGACAATAATGAATGTAGTTTCTAATATGGGCGTATTGAGCTACTCTCAACTAGGTGGCAGCATGTACCGGTACATCTTTTTACAATCATCAAGAATTGGCGCGAACCGGTTGGCTTACTATTTGTATTATACTATGCCAATAGGGTCCTTATTAACCCCTCAAAAATCGCACTTTGTCGCATTGGTGGAACTTGGAAAAAAATGGCCGCCATCTTGATTTTTTTCGAATTTATTAAATATTTCGTAAAGTATACATTATATCAAAAAAACTCAAGAGACTTTTTTTATGGAGAATCAAAAGTTACCTATAATAAAAAAAAGTTTAAGTCTATTGATCAAAAAACAAAAAAGTTATTGAAATTTATATGATTTGGCAATATGGATTTTTTTAAAATTTGGTAAATATCTGAATTAGTTAAAACTGTTTTGTATGCCCAATTTTGAAAATAAGGATTTTAAAGTAAAATACTCAATAATTGGGTAATTATTCACATCTGTGTCGAGTCTTAGATGTATTTCAAAAACGTAATGCAGAATTAGCAGTTTTAATTAAATCAGGACTTAAAATTATTTTAAATCTGTACCGGTGTCCAAAGAAGATTCATGATTTAATGTAGCAGGTAAGTAGAGGGAGGCAAATAATTGAATGTTTTTATTTTCATTAGGTTATCGGCTCACTACAGTCGTTTATATATTTTAGCAAGGTCTGATGATGAAGTGAGCTTCGAAATCGATAACCTAAAGAAAATAAAAACATTTAATGATTTGCCTCCCTCTACTTACCTGCTACATTAAATACATCCAAATAATTCACATGGAGCAATACATCAATAAAAAAAAAAGATTCATGATATTAATGTGCTGTTTGGCAGCTTCTTCGGTTGGTGGTAGTGAGGCTAAACACAATTCTGAATTTAAGCTTTGCCTTGAAGTCATTCGCATATATAGTGTGTGACGTAACTGGTTAATATCATGAATCTTCTTTGGACACCTGTACAGATTTAATAGTTATTTATGTATTAAGGGCATAATAATGTATAAACATCAGTTTATGCCCGTGGTACATACAAAATTTTATGTCTTACAAATAGTTTCCTGATTTAATTAACACTGCTATATCTGCATTAAGTTCTTTAAATACATCTAAGTCTCGACACAGATGTGATAATTACCCAAATCATATAAATTTCAATAACTTTTTTGTTTTTTGATCAATAGACAAACTTTTTTTTATTATAGGTAACTTTTGATTTTCCATAAAAAAAGTCTTTTGAGTTTTTTGATATAATGTATACTTTACGAAATATTTAATAAATTCGAAAAAAATCAAGATGGCGGCCATTTTTTTCCAAGTTCCATTAATGCGACAAAGTGCAATTTTTGAGGGGTTAATAAGGACCCTATTGAGTACTCATTTCCGCAGAGATCACTTTGTTACTAATTTTTTCTACCTCACTTGTATAAACCTGCCTCGATTGACCAGCCTAATAGTTAAGTAAACAAATTCAAGGCGAGGCTAAATATTGCTATGTGCCCCGCGTTGAGCGCCAAATAAAAGATGCCATGTGCAATGCCAGACGGTCGCTAAACCACCCACAAGCACCTGTTTAGGTAGGTCATTTAAGTACAGGTACAAACAAACCTTAAAAGAAATAATTATAATTTTTCTCCGGCACGCCCAGCCTCCGCCACGACGAAAATTTCGATATTGATGTAAATTTTAGTAGGTAATTTGAGAAATTCAGTAACTTCATCGCCTCCACACACTATTCCAAAAAATTGAATTACAAATTTTAACACCTAAAGTAATTCTGGGTACGAAATAGAAAAAAAAACAAACAACAATAATGCTACGCAATGGAGAAAATAGATCGAATTCACTACTTGGACTTCACTTATAACTTGATTTAGACGACACTGACTTCGTTTAAAATTGTTGTAGTGTTGGCCCTTTTTTGGTGGAAAAACTCTATAATTAATACTTGAACTTAAAAAAAGGCTTCTCTTATGCGAAAAACGCTCGATAAACAGCTCTGCGACTTAATTTCTTCGTAAACGTAAAAACACCGCTCCGTTTCTCCGGTTCTCTAGATTTTTCTACACAAATTTACAATTAAACGAGACAGACTTTTCAAATACGCTTAAATATTTGCAGTACAAATAACAAAATAAATCGCCAAGTTTCAACATCTACCAAACGAAAAAGTTTGATTGAAAGGCATCGATTAGCGTTCGATTTCTTTATTTAAAACAAATTCCCTTCCGCTTCAACTTTCGTTTCTTCTTCCTGAATAAAATACTGCGTCCTCAAAAGAACTAACATCTGCTTATTTCGGCGATAACACGTCCATTTTGAAACTAATTAGTTTACGCAGCGATAAGAAAACTACTTATCTACGACCGGAGAAAAACCTGAGATATACTTTTAGCCACAATCGTCACGCCTACTTTATGTCAGGAAATCTTAGTTTCCATGACAGAGGCAGACCAGACCATTTATCCTGTCGCCTGTCACTTTACCGATCGCACCTGTCACATTACTCAATATGTCTATAATGACTCCTGTCATCACTAACAGATTGACATTAATCAAAAGTTCTAAATTGTAATTGTATATTATAGTAATACAGCTCCACCAAGCAAACAAGTCCCTCGGAAAATATGCGAACTAATTTAGAAATTTCGTGGCGGGAAAACGTTAAGCCAATACCAACAACGCAGGCGTGTGCAGTCCGTAAAAAATGTGACAGTGACACATTTATATATTAAATGTTTATAAAATGCGCTTGTTGCACCAATTTTATCCGTACGGCAAGAAAAGAGAAGCAAACCTCTGCAATTGTGCATTCCGAAGCCAGAAATGTTATTAAAAGGGTCGTGGAATTCTTTGGCAAAGAGAAAGCTGCCGGTGTGTAGATATTTCCTTTAGGAAAGGGAGCAGAGCTAGCTGCTGCTGCGACCGGCAAACCAACAAAATTCATAACCCAGATTAGGTAATGTGCATTTCATTAATATTCCTCTGAAATAAATACGTATTGTTATCCTGTAGATCGAAGTCAAACTTGCCGATGATATAGGACATGGAAATTTCCATCAAAGAAGCAAGGAAGGGCAACTTCCTACAAAATAACATTGGATAATTCTGATTTACGCGTCTTGAAGAATGAAATTTACATGATCCATAACAAAGTCTCTACAATCAATAATTTAGTTAATAAAATGAAGAAGAAGATTGGCTGCATTGAAAGTAAAGATCACATTTTTTGACGAAACCTATATCCATCCATTTTATGGAGTGCTTGCTAACAAAAGATGAATCTGGTGTATATAAAACTGACTGAAGCAGGATGAAATTAATTGGAATGAATTGAAAATGCGCATCTCATCATCAATTCGAAAAGTATAAGTCTGGATACGACATAACATGGAAGATACAATGACAGTCTGATTTAATCAAAAACATGCAACTTAGAAAAATTTCCGCTGTAGATTTTGCGTTTTTTGTAATTTTCTCAGCTGCTAAAAGGAATATCTAGATTTTTATTTCAGAATAGGTGGTTTTGAGGCAAGCAAAAATTTTTATAAAGAATGACATTTTTGCATAAAGTTAAAATTAAAAATTTTTTCTCTCTTGTTCAGTCCATCCGGGGACACACTGTATGTATAAAAATAGATTAATGAAATTGCAACAGGTTTTTAAATTTTATTGTAAGAATTTATTTTACTCTGAGATACATTTTGTTATTTGAAAGTGTAAACTATGCCTCTTATTAACTGTTGAAATAAGAATTTCTGATACTTTCTGCGCTCGTAGTGGCTAACCGGTTATATCTACCAAAAAAGCACCAATAATTTCGAACAAATTTCAAAAATTAGTCCAATTTTAAATTTTTGGTACTTTTTGAACTCCATGATATCCTACAATTTTAGAGAGAGGGTGGTGGATTTGATCGTTCCTCTAGGTGCCACAATGCATTAAAAAAGTTATTTTAAGAATAGTTAGAAAAAATGGGTGTCCTTTGATCGCTTGTAAAAATTTTTCTATTGGACCGATTTTGTTTGTTCATCTTTTGATCGAGACAGAATTGTTTTCTTTAATTTACTAAAGTGTAAAAAAACGGGTTTAGGGATTTATTGGATACAAGCTCAAACTCCTTGGTCATAGAAAAGTACTAGTGCTATTAGTAAGGGATAAAATAGTTATTTACATAATAAGTCATGAAAGTGGTCGTTTACATGACGCGGAGGCTTGTTGAAAAGTACGAGGACGCGCAGCGTCCGAGTATCTCTTTAATGCCTCCAAGTCAGGTGGACTCACTCTCATGACGTATTATGTATAAAATTTTACCTGAAACCACAACATATAGATAACTTTCCCAAATTAAATTATTCATATGTATGAAATTTTGATCCCTAATCACGCATGCTAAAATCACTTTATTTAATTGTTTCCATAGAGATTTCAAAATAATTAAAACAATCAGTGTCATTTTTAATGCAGTTTGCAGTTTATGCTTTGTACTTTTCAACTATACAGTCTTTATAAGTTACAAAAGCAGGTATCAGTGAATAAAAGTACCTACGCGAGACGTTATAATGTAGCCGAAGTTGCGGTCGCCGTAGTGCAATATTCGCTCCCCACAAAGTCAAGAAAGAGGTACGAAAAGGCGTACAAACCTTTTAATGACTGGCGCAAAACTAAAGGAATAATTACTTCCACACATATTCCATTAATTGTTAGTAATTAAAAAACCATTATCCTTTGTGTAGGTATATTAATATTTAAAAATATCCACATAGTTTGTATTATAATTATCCAATCGTTGATTGAATAACTTATTCAATGAACGATCTAATTGTTATTTTGCATATACTAGGACTGTAATGGGAGTCAGGCAAAAATATTACAGTACTAGTCAGGTAAAGATCAACTTTCCAATGTCAAAATAGCCCTGAAATTTAGATTTTCTTGACGGTTTCAGGTAAAATGTTGTATAATAAAATCTATCAAATTAGTACCAATACTGTACATTCATTGACGATCCTTATAAGTTAGTAGTATCGTAGTTTTCGTCAAAATATACAAGTGAACACGGAAATTAAACGTATTAGCGCTTATTTAGATACAATTTAACTGTTATTTCGTTGTGACCAACCTTTGCCACCAACTAAGTAAGACGGCCTCTTTTATTATGACATAACTAAGTGGTTAACAAATTAAAATATGAGGCTTCAAAAATGGATGCGCAGGCTTTGTCTTATGGGGAATGCAAACCAAGGCTGCTTACTAAGACCACATAAGGGAATGCAAAAGTAGAAGTCCAACACCTTCTTTCTAAATTTATTACCTACTAAATTTATTTAAAAAAAATAAGTTTAGTATTTTAATTATATAAACACAAAAGTGCAATCAATAACGTAAGCCGCAGGGGACAGCTGGAGGGGTCGTTATTGCGACGGGCTGGATAACTGCCAAGTGAAAAAGGTGCTAATCGCCGCGCATTACTGGTAAGAAATTTCAGATTACAGCAAAACACACTATTGAAAAACAAAAGTAATAGCAGTATCAACAAAAAGTACATGAAGTTTGTAAAGCTGTACACACAGTTAATAAACGAAAGCAAGTAAAAACACGGTTTTCCGTAATCTCTAAGAAATTGCCGACCTTTATTTTAAGTTATGAACCGCCCCGCTAGCAAATTTAATGGACATAAACAAATTATGTGAAACTTTTTAAGAAAACAAATTTAATTTACACTGTCCTTAATGATATTATCTCGTTATTCTCTATTTGCGAAAGAAAAAATAATTTCGGTAATCAGTTTGGAATTTTTAAGTACTTCGAACGTATAATTTTTTCGGATGGCCGTGCGTATGAATTTTAATAATACGGCCTTTCGCAAGGCATTCCAGCCTTATTTGAAAGTAACTGACGAAACAGTAACGTTAATCGTTAATACTCAACATAGGCAAGCTACAAAACAAGTTTGTGCTAGGTTGCACACTAGAAACAATGTTTAGCTGGATACCATGGTGTTATACGTAATTATCATTAAACAATCGGTAAGTTTTCAAAATGCGTGTTTTGTACTCAACTTCAGAATGTGAGTAACGATATGGTACAACCCACGGTGGTAACCTAATTTTGAATATAGGAAACGATTACTCAACTTTGTGAGTATTAATTTTCATTTTTACGCAAACACAAACCTATTATTTACATTACTGAATATTCAATACCTTCCACATACCCTACCCCATAAATTACTAGCGCAAGCAACATATTCGAGTATATAATTTGTATATGTCGTCTTTCATAAAAAAGGGATTTTTTGTGATTTGCGATTTCTGTTTCTTTTTTGACAAATATTTGTCATTAGAAATGAGATTTACATATGCAAACGTTTATTTTTCTGGTGAATACCCACATTCTGAAACAAATTCTGAAATGTTTCTTGTCGTGACAAACTATATCAGGTTACATCGACTTTAATTGAACAGGATAACGCTATTCTTTGAAAGCACACCAGGAATTCTAAACAACAAAGGAATTGGTAAGCTGTTTACGTATCACACACGGATTGATGTATTTCCCTGTAATTTGTAAAAATGGAAAGGATTTGTAACATAACTGATAAATTTCAACACTTAATGGAGTATTAAATTTGTCTAACCTAAAGGAATCTTGATTTAGGCTTTTAGTCCAAGATTATGAATTAGGATGTAGGTTTTTCGGCCTGTGACCCGAGACGGTTCGTATTGTATTCAAACTTATTACAATCTCTAATTGTTTTAGTGCATTTTACCGACAACTTTGCATCCTCTGATCGGTTGTGTTGTCTTGTGATGAGAACTCTTGTCTTGTTGCAATAACCGGAATTAAAATTCGGCAATTCCACAATTCCAAATTCACCTCATTACTGTCATTAGCATTTATTTGTACAGGGAGAGAATCATGAATGTAATGTTGAAGACACGAACTTATAAATTAAGATGGAACGCTGATCAAACAGTTGCATATAGGTAGAAATGGCCCTAGCATGGGCGCAGCCATGATGTGCAGTGCACGTTTTAGTTATTTTCTAGGGGAATTTTCCTAGTGCTCAAGTTTTGAGACTATTGCAGCCTTGGAAAATGACATGTGACAGAGTAATTTATTTTATTTCATACTGTCCGCTATACAGTACATTACATCATTCATTTGAGTCCGGAAAGTGATCTATTACATCACAATGCCGGAAAGTGTTGCGTAGCAACTGATAATTTTCTGACAAGAAGAAACGTCAAATTTATTTAAGACGATAGCTATTTACATTATCATTCGAAAGCTTAAGACTATTAATTATACAATTAGAATTCTCACTAACTTTAATAGTGGACACACCCCCATCGCTGGGGACTGTGGTGGTCTAAACCTCTTGCCACCATGATATAAATAAAACAAGATATGCTAGATTGCCGTTCCAAATTCGTCCAGTTCGCGCATGACGTCACATGGTGATAAAATTTGAATTTAAAGCCGGATTTTTTTTCTTAATTCTACTACAAACACTAAAATTTCTTAATTATAATGGTTTAGGGGAAAAAGAGAGTTGAAATTATAAAACCTAAACGCAAAATATGCCGAAAAATATCAAGAGATCGTTAAAGACCATCTTTAAAAATGCTATAAGCTATAATTAAGCGCACCATAAAAAGAGGAAATGCAGGCGTTTTCCATAATATGGTAAGATACCTACTTATGCTAAAGTATCTAAACATTGTGGAGTAGATATTAAAGACGAAATGACTAATATAAAATATTGAATTATACTAGATTCAAAAACGGTATTCGATAAGATAAAAATACCTATATTGAATTATTGTTCTTTATTGCTAGATAAATTGGTAATATAGAATTTAAAAAGTAAATCGGACATCAGGAAGTGTAAAGGAGTAGGTACAAAAAAAGACATGTTTGTTATTAGAATAGTCTCAAGTTATTTACAAAATATTAAATAAACAAGTACACATAATTAAATTACTAATCTCGTGAACACTGAGATATGAGATGGAGTCAAACACTATTATTACTACCTTCTTTAATATTCCAGGCATTAATTGAATTTTTTTAAATCATGCTCTTAAGCGCTGACACTGCTGGCAGGGGGTATCCTTTTTTCCGTAACAACCTATAGGCTCTTGTACCAGCTGAATCAATGATAATATGTAGCTTTCGAAATATCTTCAATTGTCCATGTTACTCGCTTATAAGGATGTTTCAATATACAGATTTGAGTGGTGGTGAAAAACCTGTGAACAATTTCATTTTCTTCTTTTAATTTGGAATTATCTCGTCTCTGTTGTCAGGATCAGTGTTCGTACTGAAAAACGTCTCTAAACCAATTTCTAATACACCAAAACAAGAAACTTACCTGGTTTGTAGGAGAGTCGCAACTAATTTTGACCTATTTCTTTTATTAATGCGACTGGTTCGGGCCGATTCCCCTTTCACACATTCTTTGAGTTTCCCAGTGGCAAATTGAGAAATGGTACGGCATCTGGTTTCAACAGTCGACGATTTCGGGCGATATAGCCCAGTAGTTCAAACCGCAAATTCCGTTCATAAGACGACTCGTCAAAATGTTTCGAACATACTCTGGTAGTTTTCACATTAATATGACCTGGCCGGTTACAAGCTAACACTCAACGTTTTTGAAAATTTTGATCATTCGGGAACCGGTAAAACATTAGATTGCTTGAAAACTGTTTTGATCCATTAGCTGTGGTACATCCAACCACGGAACACCTGATTTTGTTGAAAACTGATTCACAAATTCCAAAAAAGCACCAAAATCTACACTGACAGGTAATTATATTAATTATTTGTTACTTAGTTGTAAACGTTGATTAACAAGACAAAACGCAAACGGGTAAACGTCATGTTTAAACGCTACTGACTTGTAAAACTGACAGCAGACTTGTAAAACTGACAGCAGACCTGTAAAAATTTTACAAGTTAGTAATCTAGTAATTTCATTGGCCAGAATTATTGCGAAGTCTCTGTTACATGGATAACATGATATTTTAGACATTTCTTTGAGATCAATTTAAGAACTAATTATTTACGTTTACAAATGAGTAACAAATAAAATATTGTACATTATACGCCAGGTAATAGTTTTTACTGGCTCTAGGAGATGACAGGCTCGCCTGACGGCTCGCCGGTCAACTTCTCCTATCACCAGTAAAAACTCACTTACCTGGCTAATTATGTAAAATACTATTAATTTGAAATTCACCGCGTGACGTCATACACGTGATTCATAACTCCTCCTACATGCGCAATATCATATCTTATATTTATTGTATCATGTCTTGCCACCTTCTCAATCATATTCTTGGAGTGAAAATTGCACTAATTTCTGTACAAGTTCAAAAAATTCACTCCATCGCACTTATTAATGACTGTAAATACGTCTACGTCTACCGTGAGTTTTTGTGTCCTGATGAATTCGAAATTAAAGGGTTGTACAATTAGGTGTCATCTAACCTTTACTAAAATGTAATCTTTTGTAGGCGCTGTCAACTTGACATATTTGGAAATGTTCGCGTTTCCATTTATCATGGTTTTGCACATTGAATATTTGGACTACAATGTAGAACTAGAGAACTTTTTGGCCTAGAAGGTATTCTATTAGTTTAAAGAAGACTTGTTAGCCCTAATTATTTTCTTACCGCATCCAAAAAGGTAGAAAGCATGATGTTTTCGTTCACATTATTATCCTCCTGTACCTTTTTTCGCCATTATTACTTTGTAATCGGTATGGGGATAAATAAAACTAAACGTCAAATAACTGCGCAACGGTCATTTCCTCCTTGCTATCAAATCTATTTTTTGTGTTGATTTTTATAGCTTTTTGGAAATTGCTAGCTTCAGCTTCCGACAACAAATAAAGTGCATATAGTCCCACCTTCATGTAACTGAGCGTACCTATCCTGCAACTGACGGGACCCCTTATTTCATTTTGACGTAACTTTATTTTAGTATACCTGTCTGGGGTGATAATAAAGGTTGATACCAGTTGGCAGTTTGTCAGAAAGTGGAAATTCCGGGATTAGCGCGAAGGCAGCCAGACGATGTTGAGATTTTTTAATCGAAACGAGAACATTTGATTTGGAAATTGCAATACCTACATTATTCGTAACAATTTGTTTAATTGCTGCTTCAGGGATTGCGGTAAGTAGAGCGTTTTGCAATTTAGGCTGCCAGTGTCCAAGATAAGGATGTCTTATCATGAGGATCTCGTAAACTATGGGAGATAAGAATGATCAAATTAGGGAAAAGTTGCGCAATTAAAGGGTTATTATCATGTTGTAAAGAAAATCGAAATTCTGATTACTTCCGAAACTATGCCCGAAAAACCGAAATTTGGCAATTATGTTTTTTTATTTTTTCTGATGATATTTGAGCAGATACAGAAAAAAAAAACTTTCTCATTGCCACCATGGCCTAATATAATTAGGCCATGATTGCCACTGTTTGAGCTCCACAAGACAGCGTTGAGAGATTTTCAATACAACGTTTCCATTTGGCGAAATCATCATCAACTTAATTTTTTTATATGGCCCATAAGAAAGCACATACTGTATTGGGTAGCATTTTTGATTACGAATACAACGATGTACGGCACAAAAAAGGTGAAAACTCTTGGTTTCAACAGGGTGGTGCACCTGCGCACAACGCCTTTATCATGCGAGAATACCTATCATGACAGTATAGAAATAAGGATCAAAGATTAAAATTCAATTAAAACCTAATAAATGAAATTAACTATCATCGATGTCTTCGTTTGCGATAGCACCTGGTCATTCCCTTTCCCTAAAATGCTATTACTGTGCAACGCGACACAGAATGAAATGCCAATTTAAAAAATTCCGCATCATATATATTTGTAAAAGTAGAAAAGTTACTTGAGCTCTTCTTTTTTTCGCAAATATTAGATCCAATTTACGAAGCAATTTTACTATGTTATATCCGCATTGGAAACGTTACGGCATCTATTACAATTGGAAAACAATACGAAAATATGTCTTTGTCTTTATGCGAGACTCTTTCCTTATACTTACGAAAAACTTATTTAAAATTTCACCGGAAAGTCTAAGCTTTCTAAAGTTATTATTTTGGTCAAATTTACTTTTTTCACTTTTTCCATGTGTGTGGAAGTAACGTAAATTTCTAGATGGGATGGATGAAAATGCCACAAACATTTTTCGTATTTTTTGTAAACTTCCCTTTGTTCACTTGACTTATACGTACGTCAGGAAATGCTATACATAACCCCCTTGTGTAACAATAATAGCATCGGTATTAAAATTGTTTTATGATTCTAAACATTGCGCCAGGAAACAATGTAACCCATAACACGCAAAATGTGCGTGTTGAAAAGGTCTTTTACAAGCAATATAAAGGACAACTTTTATTTTATTCATCTCGGGATTTTACAATAAAAGGAGCCAAATACCGTTTTTGCGTAATGCAGTCCTAACACTGAATTTAAATAGAATACCTAAATACGCCCTCTGGATTTCAATTATTATTTCCATTATACCTTCCCGTCCTGCTAAAAGGTCGCTTATCAGAATTCACAATATATCGGTGCACTTACTAACTACCAAAATCTAACAGCTTCCGTTTAGGTGCGGACATATCTAAATCGACCGGGGCGGTTTAGAACGATTCCATCCCCTAAAGTAATTGCACAATTTCGTTTCCTTATGTAGCCGAATAAGGAAACTTCTATTAAAATGAATGCAGACATCTCTAGTAAAAAAATTACTTTATTGTACACCATGCTACGGAATTGGAATTACAAACGTTCCGTTTCAGACTTAAACTTTAAAATTAGAATAATCGATTACGGGAACATAGCTATAAGGCTTAATATTCTGCTCCCCGTGCTCCTACTTTTAGAGATACCTACTAACATTTTAATTGAAGACGGAAAGGAAATAATTAGCACAAGCTAACTAAATCTGTAATAGACGCGCCGTGAGCTGCTTCTCCTTCAGTCTAATTAAGAGCGAATATGTTGATGTATTTGCAAAATCATGATTTTTCTGTAGCAACACATCTTTGTGGCATCAAATTTGTAAACGTTTGATGTCCAG
>NW_022170403.1:9259157-9259757 GCF_008802855.1 Photinus pyralis | reverse complement strand
CCTGCACCTGCATGTGTATGCCTACTAAAATAAATTGCTAAAATCTTTATTTTTTATTTTTGGAGAAAGGCGCATTAATTGTTTTGCTACCCGGCGCATCGTACTCTAGCGACGCCACTGTTCATGATACATAGTTAAGTGACCTATAACTATATCTAACCTTTTTAACTTTAATATAAATATTCCTAAACTATTCCCATTGGTACTGCTGTAATTCTAGGGAAATTGTTTAGAATTTATTGCTGGTATTATTTCGAGAAATTGCAATTGAACAAATCAAACATAGTTCTTCGGTATCGCGATCTCGAAGGAAATGCTTAAGATTAAAACGAATTTTGTTATATGGAGATACCAGAGATCCGACACTTCTAAGTTCTAAATGTTGACGCACGCCCAGACTCCTGACGGGGATTTTAGGTAAATAAGCTCCATCACCAAGTAAAATTAATGATCATCGTCACTATAGATACATATATTCCTGTAAAGGGTTGATTATTAAGCTCAATAATACACTACAAAATTAACCCTCCACTTGTGTTCGGTATAATTGACTACTACGTTTTGCAAGCAGTTGATTAGCAATAATGCAGAACTGGGATC
>NW_022170403.1:9068930-9259057 GCF_008802855.1 Photinus pyralis | reverse complement strand
GGGGGGGGGGGGGGTTGAAAATCAATTTTATCTCTCATTGTATTCTAAGTAAAGGTCTCAACGAAAGGAACCGTTTTCTACTAACTACTGCCCTTCTTTCTGTCCTATTATCAAAGTACGAGGAGGGGGGGGGGATGGAAACCTAGTTTATCCTCATGGTACTCTAAAAATGAAAGGTCTACAAGGAAAGGAATTATTTCTACCATACCACCTCCTCGATCTCTTATCGTGATCGGGTATATTCCCTTATACCTCAAGAACGGATTGTCGGAAGAGGGTACTCACAAAGGGCAATTGAGACGTCTACTAGAAATATATCCATTGGTAATTTCAAAACAAAAGTTATTTCGTTTAAAAAAATGCGCTTTATCTGCACAAGAGTTGTGCACAATTTATACTTGTTTCATTTAATTATGAAAAAATTTATAGTTTAGGTTTAGGTAACCACAGAAAATCATGAAACTCTTTGACATGAATGTTATAGATTTTTTCGCATACATACTTTTTGAAACTGACACTAATCTTAGGACTTTATTTCAACACGTGCGCGCATTTGTAGAACGTCTAAAGGATATAAAATTAGACGTAAAAATAATGCTTTCATCGATGTGCGGCATATATACACCATAAAGTTTTAGGCTCCGAGAAGCTCCGAGGAAATCTTTCTAATGTGGAAAATGTTACTATTACACCACAATTTTCTAGATAACAACGAAACTTTCCAACAGTTAAATGTTGGAGCATATTCTGTCTCTTATTACCCAATTACTATTCTAGTAGGCGCTATTAAAATAATATAAGCACATTACTTAAGCAAATTAATGAATACACGTACCGCAGTTTGTAATTTGAGCACGTATTGTAAAATTATCACATAGCTCAAGAAGAAGCAAATCTGTAAAAATAAATATTCGGTAAGGTATATTTTTCTAGGGGTACTTTTACAGCTTTAAATTTTTGTCCGTTCGTCCGTCCGTGTGCGTTATAACTATTTTAAAAAGCGGTCGATTGTGTTGAAATTTGGCGTAAGGGTACTTTGGGCTTTAAGATAGGACTGATTTTCAGGAAACTGGCTCAACAGGAACAAAAGTTACAGGACTTCGAGTGAATCGGGAACAGAAACAGGGCTCAATATAATAGAAAACACATTTAATTCCCTAGATTTTCGCTTGATTATTCCCTATGACTCTTAGATGTGTAACCATTCAATATATCTCTTCTCTGAGGTCTAGGTCAATAGTTTTAGAGCAAAATGTATGAACCCAAAATTATTCTTCACACCTGAATTTCTTAGTCCGAAGGTGCAGTTAGCCTAGCAAGTTACTTGCGACAATCTCGCGCGAGAAACTTTCACATTTATTTGCACTGTGAGCAATAAGTGTCGCGATAAACTGTCGGGAAAGTTGGGTGAGCCATTGCTGTCGCAATTTCTCACAAAACTGTTTACACTAGCAGCATTTTTAACTTTGGCAAATGCTGTCAGTTGATACCTAGCAGCTGTTTTCGAGTACTTATCTCACGTTATGGTGCCAATAGAACTTGTGTTGCCGCACCTGTATGTACGAGGTGCGGCTATTAAATAACGAGACTGGTTACGAAATAGGTCTTTATTATAAACATTACAGATCTAACGAATGCTCCCCTTCAATATACTCCCCTTCCCTCTGCACACACCGAATAATTCGTTTTTTCCACTGTTGGAAGCAGTGCTGAAAGTCTTCTTTTGTAAGCACTTTGAGTAGCTCCGTCGTTTTTTGCTTCACCTTCTCCATTGACCCAAAACGTGTTCCTTTTAGGGCAGACTTGATCTTGGGAAATAGGCAGAAGTCGCAGGGCGCACAATCTGGCGAATACGGCGCATGTTCAACCACTGCGATGCTTTTATCGGTTAAAAAACGTTTTACAGACAGCGCGTTATGAACAGGTGCGTTGTCTTGATGCAAAATCCACGACTTGTCTTTCCATAACTGCGGCCGTCTCCTACGAACTCGCTCTCGCAGTTGTTACCAGGACTTGCAAATAATAAGCTCGGTTCACAGTTTGACCCTCTGGAACCCATTGAGTCATCACGACGCCGTTAATGTTGAAGAAAACAATGAGCATTGCTTTGAATTTGGATTTCGACATCCTTGCGTTTTTCATTCTCGGAGCTTCAACATCATACTGGAAAATCCAAGTTTCCTCGCATGTGATGACCTTTACAACAATCCAGGCTCTTCCACTAACCTTTCAAGAACATCTGAACAGATCTGGTGACGCACCAGTTTTTGTTCGGGGTTCAAGTTTTGCGGTACGACGCGAGAAAAAAACACGCTGGCTTCAAAACCAAATAGCATAAATACTACTCAACGCACAAAAACGTCTTTTTGGACTGGAATAGGTGACACTTCAAGGTTTCCTACGATGTGTCCGTTTCCCCCTCTACACTTCTGGTACGCGTTCTGCGCGCGCAGTCTCGTTATATAATAGCCGGACCTCGTATAGTAGTTTTATGCAATAATGTGATAGTCAGATCAAAAATTGATTACGGAAGCTTTCTTTACCAATCAACCAACAACAATATACTGAAAACTGTAGACGCCATCTATAATAATAGACTCCGATATGCTACAAGAGCTTTTCGAACCAGCCCTGTGATAAGTATTTACGCAGAAACTGGACAACTACAACTACCGTTAAAATACAGGAGAATGTGCCAATTAGTAAACTACTCACTCTCAACGCTAGTAAACGATCAACACCCAAACCACGAAAAATTCGCATCACCTCGATTTCAAAACATATACAGAATCAAACCGTCCTACCATATACCTTTCAATATTAAAGCAAAACAAATAGTAAATAAATTAAACATTCCCACCACATCGATCAATGCAAAGGAAATAACGACGATGGCCCCCTGGTTAATAACCTCGCCTAAAATAAATGTAGAGCTTACCTCTCATCCTAAAAACTGTACTCCTCCCCTACTATACCAGAACCACCTAAACCCTATCCTGCAATCAATCCCGAACTCATCAAACATATACACTGACGGATCAGTAACACATAGTGGCACCGCGTGAGCTTATGTCTATAAAGACGAAAACAAACAATTCAAATTTTCAAAAGTGAGTTCGATATACACAGCAGAATTATACGCGATAAATTCAGCGTTAATAGTAGCCGGTCACAAGACACTTAAAAGCATTGTAATACTTAGTGATTCACTTAGTGCACTCAAAAGCCTGACAAACATCTACCCTACAGAACCAGAAGTTGTAAAAATAAGAAAGTCGATACATAAACTCCATCAAACTGAACAGACGGTGCAATTTGTATGGATTCCCTCACACTGCAACATCAAACAAAACGAAGAAGCTGACCAACTAGTCAAAGCCGCCACTAGGAAAGAAGAACCTGACATGCCTATGAGCAACATCTCCGATCTAAAGAAGTTCGCCAAAGTACAAGTGGGCAAAATATGGACAAAAGAGTGGAATGACATAACAAACAACAAACTACGAACCATAAAAGAAAAACCTACCAAATGGCAATTACCTATGAATATCAGCCGGAGAATGAGAACAACACTAACTCGTATAAGGTTGGGCCATACGAAAATCACACACTCGTACTTATTGAGGAGAGAGCCAAAACCAATATGCGAGAAATGCAACGAACACCTGACTGTGGAACATATACTCCTAATGTGTTCAGAATATACAAGACAGAAAAATAAATATCATCTAAAGGATAACCTAAAGGATATATTCGAGCACCAAGTAGAAGGTCTGATAGGATTCCTCACCGAAACAGGACTATTAAAACTCTTATAAGTTATAACATATTATCTATAACTTGTAAACAATCAAGTCAGGCCAAAAAACCTCTGTCGTTATGGCCGTATGAACATAAATAATAAAAAAAAAAAAATAATGTGAAACACAAAAGAAATGTTGGGTGAGATAATGGATCTCAAGAAGAGAAGAGTATGGGCCCTACTACAAATTAATTGATGCGCTGAGAATCGGAGAATAAATCCAAACAATTTAAAAATTTTATTCGTATGTTGTATATTTTATTAGTGTGTTGTATAGTTTTATAGTTTGTACAAACCAATTTATTTCGATGAGACCTTTCATTAGAATACCATGAAGGGTGTGTTACACCCCCCCCCCCCATTTTCTGAAGTTTAACTTGGCACCACTAAAGGCATGTGTATGCAAAATCTGAGACCACTTGGTTGTCGTATGTAAAAGTTATGCACGTTTTACTTTCAAAAACAGCATCTCAGGAAATCATTCGTGGGTTGGGGGGGGGGGGGGGGGAGGCCTTGTAGACAGCGAAATTTGATGGCCGTCTGGCACACCTTCAATGTATAAACTACCTACTGTAAAAAATTCCAGGACTCTAGGTCAATTCCACTAGAAGTAGTTCGAAACGGCAGGAGTGGGTTCGGACGGACGGACAAAACGCAAACAGGAGCACTTTTTTTATTTCTTAAAAAATTAGCGTTGCAAATACGTTAACGCGAATGTTTGACACGGCGCATGCTCAAAATCAAAAATATCGGTATGCGCGGAATCCTTGCACCACGCTCTTTCAAATGAGCCTCATGTCGCCCAAATGGGTTCAGCTGTCAAAAACTTGATACACCTCGCTGTTACCCTTTTGGAGCGTAGTGTATGAATGCATTACAGAACGTCGTATTTTCACGTCACTTTCGTAATTGAGGGATGCATGTGTAGTGTGTACCACGTGCATGCGTTGCAGATGATGGCCCGAACAATTATTGCGCAGGGTGGATTGGCTCACTTTCATTTGGCCCGCCCTCGTAATTACAAGTAGGTATCACAATATTGACTTAAATCGTTAATTAGTTGTTATTTGCGACATTTTCAACTAACTACATGCAAAATGACTCACTAGTAGGCAGGGGACATTTTCTGACACGAAGGACCAATTTTCAAATGTGTATAACTTTTTTTTGAAAAGTGATTTTAAAAAATAATTCCAGATTCGTGATTTTCATGGTCAAAAACCCCCAAATACCAAATTTCGTCGAAATCCAGAACGTTTTCGCACTCCCATTTAGGGGTGCGCCCTTTCGTGGTAGGAATTTTGAGAAAAAAACTTGCAAAACCGGGAAGGACATACCCCAAAACATATTCAAAGAAGTGCCACCAGTCTTTGTAACGTATGGGTGCTGAAAACAAAATTAAAGAAGAAATGCAAATTTTATCACTTGTTTTTTAATGGTGTCGTAGGTTGTGAAAGCCAGGGGCCCGCACTTTTCCAATCTTTGCAATGCGGCGTTTTCCGCAACGGAAAATGGGATGCGAACGTTCTGCGTTTGTGAGGCGGGAGAGGGGGATCTGACGGATAGCGGTGATATGTTTACATTACGTCGAGTAGTGCCCCCGCGCTCTTTTTCCTCCCGCCAAGGTACAGAAAAAGTAGTCTGCTCGTACGTAGTTCAGAAGCAGTGCGCGATATTGAGTCGCGAATTGTTGCTTTTGACCCGGTTTAGGGCACAATAAGGAGAGTTGTTCATTTAAATGCGACTCGTCAAAAAGCACATGGAGATCATAACAAGCTTTTTGGGTCACCTTTCTAACTTTTTTTTGGAATTCTTACTTTAAAAAAGTGCTAAAGTTTGGTCTGCGTTGTATGTTGACAAAGGAGATTGTTCGTTATGCTAAAAAGTTATGCCGTTGTTTAACTTCTGCTTCAGCGTTATGTTGGTTTTGCCGGGTCCCAAGCTTGGAAGCACTTCCTGGCCTTTCTGTGCTTACCTATACGTTCCTTCACACCCACTGCACGTTTTTCTTAGACTTCTCTTCGTCACACCTTCGTACCTAAAGTCTCTTTCCTTCATACCTTTTCCTTTCTTATTCCGTTCTTTCACACCTGATTCCTTTAGATGTTACGCGCCATGCTCTTCACTGCTTTCTTCTTTAACGGATCATTTTTCATCCACTTTCATGTTGTTTGGGCATCCTCTCCCCTTTTCGATCTTTCTTCATGCCTTCATGCCCATCATCTTTCGGCACTGATTTATATTTCGTTCACGGTTCTTTCCCGTCTCTTTTCTTAATCTCCAGCATGAAAATCTTCTTATATTCTTTTTTTCCCTAGATTTTTCACGTTTCCTTGCCTCTCGCAAGTACTTCATTTACGTCACCCTTTCCTTCCCTCCTTTGTTTATGTCTATCTCCTTCAGACTGTTATTGCACCTTGATCATTGGTTGATCACGACTTCCTCTATTTTTAAACTCATTCCACGGTATATCGCTGTAACTCCTTTTAACAACCATGCCTAATTCGTGCTTTAAGTTTATTCTTGTGCTTCTTTCACACCTCCTAATTTCATTCCCGTTTCATTCATGCGTCCTTGCTCACATCTTTGCTACTTGTTCGCACCTGCCTTCTGTTCTAGATCTTTTTTTCTATCCGTATCTTTCATTATACGCTTCCCTTTTTCACACCTCCTTTCTGCACTTCTTTAGACATTCTTCGCACATCGTTTACATGTTCCTGACGCCCTCTTCATCTTTCCTTCGCGTCTCTCTCACTAATCTTTCTTTAACACCTTCTCTTTACTGCAAATTAGCAGAAAAAACAATGCACGTAAAGAAAGATAACAATTTAGACGTGCCGCGATTTTTTATTTTCTGTTTTGTTTTGTACCAACTAAAAATTCTACTTGTATGTACGTTTGGGCAAAAACAAGTCGATTACACCCTCTCTATAAACTTAGCTCGCTATTACACTAAAAACAAGGAGCGATACTTTCATCTTTAATCCCCCTTTTACATATCCGGATCATTTAAAAATTTGAGTACTCAATCGAGACAGAATGTCATGCTTTAAATGATGAATGAACGAACTTTTTCTGGGTCGCGCTATTTGGGAATTATAAATAAGTCCTAAGATTTTACGGTTTTCTTTTTGCTGTGCCATTAATTCACCATGTTATATTTGGAAAAACAAATGAAGCTGAAAACGGGAATTTATTTCGATTTTTTATCAAAGTAAATCCTACTAAAAATGTAAGTAGCAGTTAGTTAGTATGTATGTACTTGTTTTATGTCATTCAGGTCCATTGTTGGCATTATCTCTCTTTACAGCTCTCGTCAATCTTGACCCATGAACTGTACATATTGAATGTGTACTTCCTTCCGCAATATTGACGTTATACAGATCCGCGGCAAATATTTGATATTTAAATGTACCTACCGATCGAAGCGAATTTAAATGTTACAGTAGGTAGGTATATATGACAAGGAAAGCTACCAATTTAAAAAAGCTTATGGTAAATAAAACCATGTATTCCTTCGGTAAATCGACTTGTACGCTTTCTTTTACTACTTTCTTAATTTAGGTAGGTATTGTAACTTTAGTCTTAGTTATGAGAAATTGTCCATTTTTCCAAATAACATGGAGCCCATACGCAATCACGCTTAGCTGCAAACTATTGGTAGATCTTGTCGGCCAAATTCTGAAAGGTGCTCGCTTACTTGCTGTAGAATATTATTATGATCTCTGAAAGTTGCCAGCCGATAAACTTGGAAAGCGAAGTTAACTGTATAAATCAAAATTATCGTATTTGCTGCGCACAAACTGTTTCCTGAATAAATTGTTTACCACAAATTCACAAACTACTTGGATGAAAACAAGCAAGCTGAAAATTATGCACTCATGAATATTACTTAAGGATCACTTTAGAGTTGTACTAAGTGTGGGACATTCAACTTATCACACGATATTAATTACAATTTTGGTCTTAGCATCGGAGTTAGTTGCAGAGTTGCAAATGTAGGCGGCAATCTTAATATCACTTACACTTTGTTGAAAATTACACTTATTTACTCCCCCGTTTATTCACGTTGGCACATAGGTACACCCCAGTCTGTTTGACACAGGTTTCTTGCCGACACCTATTCCTTTAGACATAAGGTCCATCGCAACGTGGACTTCGAGGTTATTAATAAATGATTACGGTCCCCCATCAACGTCGCAGAATTCGTACCTTCATTTCGTTAAAAGCTATACGCAAATGAAATTAGGGATTTAAAATATACAGGATGTTTTAAATCGTTAGTAATATGTTTGTATACTGGATGTATTGCCATGTTCCTTCGTTGACAAAATTTTGATTAGTCCATCCAGTATTTCTTGTAAAAAAATTGCGATCGCCATGAACCCTTATCAACGAAACGTCGTAAAAGTAGATCCTGCGTGTCGGGGATTGAAAGATCGCAGCAGCGTTTAAAAACTTTCAGCAGTCATTCAAATAGTATTTACATTATTAGCCAGGTAAGTGAGTTTTTCTGAAACTACTTTGGAAACAACTACTTTCGTCTTTAAAAAGGCTGAAGAAAATGTGATTTTCCTCTCTAGTGAGGAAAGTAAAAAATAATGTTTGCGTTAATCTTAATAATGACATTTAAAATTGAAACATACCCGAATCTAGATTGTTAAGTGTCAAAGTTCATTATTGTATACGATAATTTTTCAATTTTGATTATAGTTTCAGAAAAAATTATGTGTAAAACTTGAGAAGAAAGTGTTTTTCAACTCTCGTTCAATTAACTTTGACCTCGAGTTGAAAAACTCCACTTTCTTCTCTAGTTATACAAATAACTATTTTACTGGCGATAGAAGTTGACTGGCGAGCTCTTGAGACTTAGGTACATCTTCAAATGTTTAGAAAGAAAATGACATAGGTCATAAACTATGGCAGATAGGTACGCAAATCTTAACTGCCTTGAATTCAGAATGAAATGGCGCATTTCGAAAAAAAAATAGAATATGGAATGTTTCTATTTAAAAAACCAAGATGGCGCCAACTTTCGGTATTTACGGAAACAGCGCCAGTTTGTAATTATTTTATTTCAATTCGCAATAGTCGAATACAGCTATGAACGAAATTTCAAATTTCTATTTCAACTGCAAAGTTTAAAACTTTTAACGAATGGGGTACTTGAATCTCCCTGTATATCAACAATATTTAGAGCGTGTAAACCTTTTTTTAATTGAAATTAACAACTCTCAAAGAAAATATAACCAAATATTTATTCCGATATGGCCCCTTATTATAATGGTCAACGGGAATTGGTCGGGTCTGCTAGCCTTGGATGACTCACCTGCAAATAAAGAAAATAATACGAGCAACCTAATTTACTGCATATTTCATGCCTCATCCTCATACCCCACGCCTCACGCTTCATACCTCACTCCCGAAAAAAATTGCGAAAGCGATTCCGGGTAACATTTGTAAGTTCAGGGAACTGTAGTCCCTTTGCACCCTCCTGAAATTAACCTTTCAAAACTCTGGGAATTTTTAACTATATACAGTTTACAGTATTTAATTCTTTATGTTTCTAGATATTCTGTACCCGCAAGGAGTCTTTGCCAATCTCTTTGTAATAACTAGTTTTTATCTGTTAGCACAAAGTAATAATCTTTCGTGGACAGAACCTTTTTGAGCGCAAATAATTGACATTCATTAATTGTTCTGACCACGGTCGTATATACAGGTCTGGAAACTCGAGTTTGAGCATGAGTAATGAGGCTCTTACGCGTCGTCGATCGCGTGGTACCATAAAGTCGAGCATGAGTCGAGGGATGTTCTTTGACAACTGTCATGGCTGACTTGTAATCAATCATTTGTAATTGTAAGCACAGGGACTACTGCCACCTTGAACCTCTACGGCTACGCAAAAAAACCGCTGCTTTGAGAAAAATTTAATGAACGTATAGAAAAAAAAGCACACGCGCTAGGATTTGAACCTGGGTTGTCGCGATGTAATCCAACGGTTATACCATTGAATATCCAACTATTCAATGGTTATACCATCTTCTTTGACGCCACCTAGTTGCTAAGCGAAGGACTACGAGTTTGACGACATCTCAAACAACAGAGTTTCTAGACCTGTGTATACGACCATGGTTCTGACCAAATGGCATGTGTTTGGTAGTGATCACAAAAGAACGCTTGGCTTGACACCTGCAAATCATCCGCTTTTTAATTTGCTGCCCACGTTTCGAATTTCTGTGCGTTTTTACAAATACCGTCAAATATATAGTGTCTTGCTAATAAAGGTCACAGACCATGGAACCGTTAATTGTGCACCTTGGGGAAAAAGATTTTGTTAACAGAAGAGACCAAAAGAAATCGACGGAAATTGTTTCAAGTTATGGTGCTTAGAGTACGGGGGTTGTAACTTTCGTAATAAAGTGAAGCACTAACGAGCCGCTTTAAATTCGCATTAGGATAGGGCCAAATTGATAAATGTGAGTCTGCTGCATGAAATTAGCAGACCCCTTTTTACAACGTTTTGAGCTGGTACACTTTGAGCAATAACGTTTATGTTGGCGGCACTAACGAGCACTAATACTTACCGGTCGATTAAAGTAGAAAGTCAAACGGATTTCGTTCGTTGGTCTACTGGCATAAAGTTGGCAGGTCCCAATAAGTCAAGTTTAATTTTGAGGTGGTTTGGTACCTTTTTGACGGGGATTCCTTGCAGCACTAACGTTCGCATGCGAAGCACTAACGAGCACTAACGAGCCGCTTCAAATTCACATTAGGACAGAGTCAATTTGACAAATGTGGGTCTGCTGCATACACCCTTTTTACAACGTTTTGAGCTGTTCAACTTTGAGCACTAACGTTTATATTGGCGGCACTAACAAGCACTAACGCTGCTTGTTTAACTAGTGTAAAGATTAAATCGATTTTCTCAAGTGGGTCTGCTGGCATGAAGTTAACAGGCCCACAAATATTTTTTAAAAATAGTAAGTTTCCTTTTGTGCACTAACGATTTCTTCAGCGGCACTAACGTGCACTAACGGAACACTAACGATATGAGTAAGCAGAACCATGGTCTGCTGTAGTAGGCCTGCCAAGTTCATTGACATCCGACAGAGGGCGTACGATTCATGGTTGAGTAGAAAACTAATTTTCTCCTAAAATGTATCCAATAAACATGTATACAAAAAACACGCATCGCAATTTTGTATGAATTTTACATCATTTGGATGCAGCACACATTGGGATAGTTTTTTGCGTGGCAGTGTGTTTCTTTTGACTCAAAGGTTAAATTTGTGAATGTGCGTGTTTTCGCCATATCTCTGAAACAGAAACAGAAAACTGATATTTTCACTTTTTCATCTTATTCGATAATATAATAATTATATTGTTCCATTTGAATTTTTCATACCCCATAATTACACCATACCATATACCATAGGTTAAACACAAAAGATACATGGTCGCTACATCGTGTCGCTGCCGCGCCGCTTGGGCGGGGCAAGGGCCGAAGTTAAGGGGTCGCCACTAGGGATAGGCGATAACTGTTTTCACCTATCGATAAGTATCAGGTACTTACCTATCGATATATTTTACTTATCGATATGCCGATAATTATCGAAATATCGATGGTCTTTAATGGGGTAGTAAACAATATAGAATCATAATGCAGATTGGTAACATTTCAAAAAGTACACACAGATAAAATTTAAAATAAAAAATAAAATAAAATAAAATAAAATTGGATCCCGGTCAGACGTATTGCTACCAGAGGGTATTATTTTGGTTATCCAGAAGGTATGACTTAAGTTGTTTTTTAAATCTCACTCCGTCTAATTCTCTTAATTTGGCGGGGATATTGTTCCGCGATGTTGTACGAAAAAGATCGTCTTAACATGGAGGTGTTATGTTTGGGGGTTGTTAATAATCCACGAAATCTTAGATTTAGATTATGTGTAGGTATCAGTCCTAAGAGTTATTTTGGAATATAAATACGGAGGGGATTCTGACTTAATAATTTTATTATATAGACATAAAGAGTGCAATACACGTCTATTTCTCATGTTAAGCCAATTGGCACTAATAAGTTTATTAGAAATGCTATGAACAGTTCTGGGCACGCCATATATCAGCCTCAAACAGGCATTTTGGAGACGTTGAATGCGTTGTGTGTCCCTCTGGTCTAAACAGGGTCCATATATTACATCACAATAATTTAAGTGCGATAAGACCAAAGATTCACATAACGTTTTCCTAAGGCTTGAATTGAGAAAGTCCTTATTTTAATAAATTAGGCGTAGGTAATGAAACTATTTTTAATACATTGATTAACGTGAGATTTAAACCTTAAATGGCTATCAATAACTAATCCTAAGTTTCTGATCTTTTGGCATACTTCCAGATTCCTACCCTGAACGTTAATCTTTACATGTGGAAGTGTTTCTTTATAAAAGTATTCATTGCATAGCAACATCACTCTGGACTTTTGCGGGTTTATTTTTAACGAATGTAATTCAACTAAATGCACAAACGATTGTAGATTTCTGTTTATTATATGATATATCGCACGCTTGCTTAACGTCACGTGGAGGAAAAGAATAATACATTTGGGTATCGTCTGCGTACATGTGCATGCGCAAGTCCTTGATACAGCCTCCAATGCTTGACGTATAAATTGCAAACAAAATAGTTCCTAGAATGGATCTTTGCGGAACACCGCTGGTGATATCCACATATTTGGATTTAGTATTCTTGTAGACTACGCTCTGTTTATGATTAGTCAAATAACTCTCAATGAGTGAAATTGATTGAAGGGACAAACCACAGTGTTTGAGAATGACCAAAAGCAAAGCGTGGTCAAGAGGGTCAAATGCTTTTGAAAAATCAAGCAGAACTAGGATTGTGGCAAGTTGTTTATCTATTTTTCGTTGTGCATAATGTGTAATTTACAAGTGTGCGACTTAGAAGAGCAGCGGTAATAACTTACTGACACTTTGTTTAACAGTAGCAAATACGTCATAGTAGGAATATCTTTCGTAGCGAAATAACCGTTATACGCTCTACTCAGCCAATATCGAAATTGAAAACTACGTTTGTGTTACTTAAATTGCAAGAGATTTCTGCTTTAAAAGATCATCCCTTAATATTCTTCATCATTCGTGAAACGTATTACATTTACGGCCGGTATTATAAGCCTATGTTGTCAGCTAACAGTGTTAACAACATCATTAGCTGACGACATACGACTATAGTTAAGTATGGCTTTATAATACCGGCCATTAATGTGGTATATTTTTTGCCCAAACTGATGTACCTATAAACGAATTTGTACAATAAAATAAAGAAGTAACAAAAAAAACCGAGCGAGTATTGTGGATACACTGTTTGGAAAGATGATCAATATGACGACTGTGCTTAGGTGCCTACTACTGTTCAAATGAAAGTAATGCAATTTGTAAACCGGTCGAGTGTGGTTGCCATGTAAATCAAACTACAAAAACGTGCGCGTACAAATCTGAGAATCCTGCATACCGATTTTAAAAAGTCGTTGCCTGAATGACCACATCGTATAATTATACTATAAAATGGAAAACACTTTGTATCTGCTTTCAATATATATACTTGATACTTGATGCTTTGGCATATGCCTGGCGTAGCCGCCTCTCCCAGAATTGTAATTTTATATTCAAAGGTATTAGTTCTACAATGATGAAGATGACAGCTGGATGAGAAATAATAAATGCACTCCATTATTGATCCCTTTCTTTATGTATGCCCGTGCCGACCTTACCGAAAGGTCATTACGATGAAAAATTATTGAAAATCACCTAAATGGAGAACTAAAATTATTTCCTCTTCATACCTATACATAAGGCCATAACTTATTACTTTAGCTTTATGGTAATGGCGATAATAATACAGTACTTAAATGAATCGTTAATTTCTAAGAAGGCGTGCATTTCGTTATAAATTGGGAACAATTTATTACTTCGCACTTATACGTTAATGGCAAGCTGTCAATGGAAGTACCCTTATGCACACAATTGGTAATGGTTCCTACAGTAATTCACTTATGCGTAAACAGTCGATTATGATATACCCTTTGGGCGTAATCCGAGTAATTTTGTTATTATACACAGTTTTAGCACTGTTATATTGTTGATAGTACTTGTCTATTGGTTTTGGGCAGAACAACAGTAATTGCGCATTATTTAATATAATTTATCCAACACCTCTATGTTATCCAGTCATTATCATGACGAAATTAAACGAGTAAGGTATAATATAACCCACTAATGAGTTATGGACGTAAAATAACTCACTAGCAAGATAAAGTACAGGAACCATAAGTAAATCCATATAAATTTTCTGACTAAATTTTTTGTTGTTTATTATTCCCCATAGCAACGAATTATTGCTTTTGTATTCCATGCACTCTAGCTTTTCGCGGAACACGCAGTTTTTAAGATTTCCACGTTTTAAACCAGCTTGAGGAGGTGTTGGATAAAGTTTTGTATGGTGCACGTGTGTTAATTACAAATAAGTCACTTGACAAAATAACCCCACTCGGCCTGACGGCCTCGTGGGTTTACTTTTTTCTCGCGTGACTTATTTGTAATATAACACACTTATACCATAAATAACTATTACTCGCGTAGGTAATGAATATAAATGAATTTGAATTATTTCACTAGTGATCTTTTATTTCTCATCTCAAATGCAATGTTTTAGAACAAAAGCTGATATTAGACAAATTCAGTCATTATGTCGATGATTACAGACATGTCCGCGGCAGAGATATGTCGTTTGTTTCGGCCTCTAATAAAACCTGCAAAAGATGTAACAAAGTGCCTCAAACTTATGTTAGTGTAGCATTTCAGTTCGGTGTATCACTAAGGATGAACAAAACACTTAAAAACATGAAAGTTGTGCCGATAAACAAGTAATTTGTTGTGAAAGTGATAGTGCTAGTCAAGTTGACGAACACACGCGTGTGGATGACACCAAAATGGGCGCGTCCCGGCTTCATTTTTTATTTCTGATCTACAAAGTGCATTAAAAATAACCAGGTGAGATTCGGAATGGCAGACTTTAAGCCAGTCGCTATTCCAGTGGGTCTAGGTACAAAGCACAGATTTAAGAGATCTGTGGTACAAAGCTTTTAAAGAGGGGAGCCCCGTAGACTTCAAATTCCCGTACCGTTAACTCTAGCCCAGGCACTTTAGACAAAAAAATGCCCTAAATTAGACAAAATTAGTAACTAGCTGATTTTTGGTGGGGTGTTAGTGATAAGGTAATAGACCGGGAGATGATGACACTTTTTGTGGTGTGATTTGCTACAAGTATGGCGACCATTCAAAGGTTTAATTAAGTACTCCTCAAAACGAAAATGGTGCTAACTCTCTGGGAGTGGGGCCTTTATTACGTGACGATTGTTTAAACATGTCGGAAAATTTAATGATTTTGGACAATTTGCTACACAAAATTCTTTGGATTTTCTGGTAGTCGGTGACAAAACAAATGACGGGAACGAAATGCCATACTTTTCCGGTGGGCCTTTTAGTTCGCCATGCTCATTTGAACGTGTCGATTGTTTTTTTTTTTTGGGTGATTTGCTACAAGCTCATTTTTTAATGGGCATCAAGTCCTCAATCAGTCATTCTCGAAAATCAACCTGCCATACCGCAGCGACAGGCCCGCATACCCGCCATACCGGCACAAAGATGTCATTTTTGTTAATAATTTTGGGTGATTTGCTACAGTATGGCATTTGGATTTTCCGAAAGTTCATCCTCCACTTTGATCCATGATATATGTGCCATACTCGTCATGAGGGCTAAAGATGGCGCCATACTCAAAAATCTGTTTTCCAAAACATCTTTGTGCTATAACTGGGACAAGCAAGGTACCTTGAAAACGATCTTCTCGCTAACTTCAGAAAAATGATTTTATTATTAAAAATTGGTAACACAATCCATTCAAAAGAATAATTGTTCTAAATTGATTCATTTATCCCGACAAGGTATAATATCGTACTCGCGTTTAACAATTGCTCGTCGTCGGTATCGGATTCCTCCACATCGTCATCTGTCTCTTTTGTTTCGTTCCCATTACCCTCGTCACTACTCAAATCGATTTGATTTTCATTGTAACAACAGGTGCAAAATTTGGTTTTGCACATGCTATAGCCATACCCAGGGGGTCAATTCGATCGTTTTTTTGCGAATACGCAAAGTTACGTGTACGTAGTTACGAATGTCAAGAAAACAATCAATTTTTGAGTGACAGTTTCTATTATTCGCAACTTTACTTACGATCATCGTAAAGATGCGATTGATAGATTTGACAACACCTGAATTAAAATTGACATTTCGCAAAATTAAATCTAATTTCGTATTTATTCTCATTCCATCTGTTCTATGGTTAAAGAGGTGTATATAATCGTACCTCGTTATTATAATGGACAGTTTAAAAAAGAGAGGTGCAAATGATTCCGAAAAGCAAAAAACTATGCTGGTGGAATATGTGAAAAATAAAGGGTACCGCTCACTAGAGCGAAGCGGCGCGTCGACTGGAGTATAGGTATAATGAAGAAATCGATGCTTTAATAAAAAACGAAATTGCTTCTTTAACAAACCATTACATCTCTATTGTTGCCTTTGTTGTTTTGTGGAGATTATTGTAACGGCTTTCTGGAGTGTTTGGTTCCACATTATTAAAAGGTGTTAACAACCAAGAGCGAAGGGGATATCCCGAATCTCGTGTAAAGAATAAGTATTTCCCCAAAGTGTAAGGAACTACATTTATTAATAAATGTGTCACACACCCAATACTAATCGATGTAATTGCTGCATAAGACCATGGACATTTGATTGATTCCATAAATAGGAAAACTCAATTCCTCAAAACCTTCCCCTTTGAGGAATTGAGTCGTCTATTTCCTATATGGTTCATCACCCCATTTAGAGAATGGATCAACATGGAGTTTTTTCTGATATAGGTACCTATATCTATATGCATCGTTAGTACCTACTTCCCGGATACCTTGCGTTCACATTTAGAATGTTGAGGCTGCTGTCACATATCTAACAACATTTTTGTAACGTTATCCACTCATCTTCCATTCTTTAAACTTACCGACTGCACATTAATAGAGTGGTAACCATTTCGGTTTATATATAAATATTCAGGATGCTCCGGATCCTCAATTTTCGGAGGAAAAATGGGCACATGCGTGCAGTCTATGCACCCTATAGTTCCCGGAAAACCAAATTACGTAAAAAATCTAAAATCTTGAATGGCCAAAACGTTTATCAATTCTTCTATTTTCGATAAAATTTTTAAAATTGACGATCAACTGGTCACTATACTTTATATTCAAAGCAAAACGCATTCGAATATCAAATTACACCAGCTATTTACCGCTCGCAAAAAAGCGAAGGATATTTTAAGAGCGCGCAAAGAAACGTGTTGTCAAAATTTGAAACAAACTACTATTCGTATTGTTCCGTATACGTTTCCCATTTGCGAGCGCTCAAAAATTGACCCCCTGGAGCTCGTTTGCTATATTTGTTTAAACGTTTATTAATATAATAATAATTATTAGTGTTACTTTAATTTGTATAATGTGTAAATTTTCATCGGTTTGTCATTCTAAATAAGTACAACTGCCCTGAAAATTTTATCAAAATTGATCAAAGTACACTGGGTGTTCAGATACTTATGGGGGGTAGTATAAACTTGACGGAAGCTGCTACCTACTACCTGCGATCCATTGAATGCAATGCAGAACACAACGACCCAAACCGGGACCTCTACAACTTGACTAAGAGGTTCGAGTGGGGCGAAGAATATTGCGACATAAAATCTCGTGATAAAACAAGATTGGCCTCGGATTCATGTTTGAGACTTGATATTTACTTTTATTACCCCTCAACCTGTCACGAAACATTGGTGCCATACTGTAGCAAATCGTCCAAATTTTCCGAAAATTCTTACATTTTTGAAAAAATATACATAATTGGCCCATGCCACAGGTATGGTGTATCGAAATTTCTATTTCTGACTATAAAAATAACTGGTGGCAAAATTTATAGGGTGTAGCAAATCGCTCAAAATTATTAACAAAAATGACATCTTTGTGCCGGTATGGCGGTTATGCGGGCCCGTCGCTGCGGTATGGCAGGTTGATTTTTGTGAATGCCTGATTGAGGACTTGATGCTCATAAAAAAATTAGCTTGTAGCAAATCACCCAAAAAAAAATACAAACAATCGACACGTTCAAATGAGTATGGCGGACTAAAAGGCTCACTGGAAAAGCATGGCATTTCGTTTCCGTCATTTGTTTTGCCACCGACTACCAGAAAATCCAAAGAATTTTGTGTAGCAAATTGTCCAAAATCATTAAATTTTTCGACATGTTTAAACAATCGTCACGCAATAACGGCCCCACTCCCAGAGAGTTAGCACCATTTTCGTTTTGAGGATTACTTAATTAAACCTTTGAATAGTCGCCATACTTGTAGCAAATCACACCAAAAAATTGTGTCATCATCTCCCGGTCTATAAGTATTTTCTGAAAGTTCCCCTTACTTCCCCCGCTTGCTTCACCCGGTACAGCGCCCTGTGACCGGAAAGTAATGAAATAGCTATTGTGCTCCATCTATGGCACCGATTTTGGTGGTCGTGGTCTTACATTGTTCAAAATGAAAGTGGTTGTGCTAAATAATAACCACTGAAAGAATCCAGAGTTTGAGGAGTTTTATTTGGAATTTTATGTAAATTTTAGCAATTTTTTAACCACAAATCCAATAAATAATTAAAGCGCTTTCAGAGCACCTAAAATAAAGAACTTTGTTACAATTTCGCATCTTTAACATCCTTATCATCTTGCAGAGGATGAGATCGATGCATTGGTGCAATCTCTAATACAGCGGGTAAACTTGGAAGTACAAGCTCGGGCGCAGTCACAATGTCTATATCACACTGGCCTATACAAACATATGTGTAATTAAATGAAAAGCTCGTCAGGTGCTTGGTGCCGGGGTGACTTGCTCATGAGATATCCGGAATCCCCATTCTGTGGGTGTTAGTGGTTTCCAAGCCAATGCTGTACCTGAAGATACACGCGGTGAGAATGGAGAAACGCCGTGTCAGCGGTCAGTTGGAGGACGAATGGCCAAGTCGAATTCTTATGAAAATTTCTGGTGAGCGACAGTGTATATCGAAACTGGTTTTTCTGCAGATGCGTTCAACAATTTCCTAATTGTTTCCTTTTCCGAATCAAGACGAGGTCTTGTCGAATCCCGACGTCTCTTTTGTGCGGGCAATTTTTTTTTAATGTCTCCGCTTAAGTGATCATAAGCGCGAATAAATCCGCATCCATCGCAACTATGGCAACTTGGTCTAAAGTGGTCTCTCAATAACGAACGTCACAATCAAGGTGTCGGCGGCGATGCTTTACCTGCAAGTCCACACAGCGAGATCTTCTGCTTTCCTCACAGGCGGTCGTGCTCGTTGATGAGTCATACCCGTCAAATACTACCACTGCGGACTGGCCATAGTGTGTCAGTACGTATTGGACATACGAATGGCAAATATCCCGGTTAGCTAGGTCGCGGCCAAACTCCTTTCCTGAGAAGGAATCCTACGTCAACAACGTATTGCACTTTGTAGGTCGGTGGACTATCAGTGTAGACAGCATACTTCTTTATAGTTTCCTCTAACACTGACTTTGTGGTTTTCCTCATGTAACGCCCATCAAATAACGATGGTGCGGCTTCGGAGCGAGCTCATACGAGATATTCCTTATGGTCCTCTGGACATTTCGACATGCAAATTATTCTCATAAAAAGCTGATAAGGGTCTACTCGTGTCTCCTTGCCTCTGATTTTTAATGTGCCGTTTACGACGCGATGTTGAGTGGTTTACCTCGGTTTTACCACCCGCTCGTTAGTAAGGGAGGTATTTCAGTGGGGTAAAAAATGACCCCCCACTCCTTTGACGGAAATACACGTTTTAAAGCACCAGGATCCAGGAATCAAACATCAAACAAAATCTCAATGATGTCGCTCTGTCGGTCCGTCTATAGAGGTACTCTCATTTCAGGCTAAACGGCTGAACCGATTGGACTCAAATTTGGTACACATATCGGAGATATAAATGGGTAGAATTGCGCATGCGCGGGTGTGCGAGTAGTAGTATTTTTTTGTTTTATTGTAACGCCACAAAACATTTCAACGAAAACAGTTTAAAATGCCATGAATTGTTGTAGTGGTTATTCTTTAGCATAACCACTACTATTCTGAACAATTTTAGTCCACAACCACCAAAACTGTGCCGGAGATGGAGCGCAATAGCTATATTATGATATTGACGTCACTTAAGTCTTTTTATCGCTCTACCAGGTGAAGCAAGCGGAGGAAGTGAGGGGAACTTTCAGAAAATACTTACCTTATCGCACACTAACAACTCACCAAAAATCAGCTAGTTAATAATTTTGTCTATTTTTTAACCTAGTGCCTGGGCTACTCCTGAGAATAAGTCTGAAGGTTCCTTCAGAACATCGACTTGACATGTCCGTGCTAGAATACCTGAAATGCAAACTAATAAAATAATAATTGTATTCTTTCACGATAAACACTTACCTTACTTACGTACGGCGTAGTGTGCAGATCCTATTTGAGCTTGTTACAGGTACCATTGTATTTATAATTCGTTTATAAATACAATGCAGATACTTTGAACAATACAAGTGCTTGTAAAGGGTCCAGTAAGGAGTACCCTGCTTTAGAGGTTATGACAACAAATCGATATATTTCGTTTCGCAACTTACCTGAATAATAATTTCTGTTCATTCCGTACGGAGTAACACAAATTGTCGCAATCTGGCTCTGTTAAAACAGGTAAAAAGGAATATTACACCCAAAACACATATAAAACACACCCAAAATCTGTCCAAGTTGAATTAGGAAATCGGCCTACCATGCAGTGTTGCCATAATTCTCAGCACGGCTTGTAAGTATAGATGGTTGTGGTTTAACTGCATCTAACGCGAAAGTGATCGACAAGTGACAAGTGCGTGTGACAGGTGACGCAAGTTAGAAATGACATTCTGCAATATTGCCAGGTCGTTATGTCATCTGAGTGGTTCTAGGAGCTGATTGGTCGGGTTTATTACGTCGCAGCCCGCCACAATCATATCGTTTTGAATAAACCCTTAAAACCGCACATGTTCAATTTTTTTGCTAATCAGCCTCTATTTTTAAATAAACTTTTACTGTCCAAAAAAATGTTTTATGGTTTCAGGTACACGCTTATTAAATTAGAACTGCGGAATTCAACTATGCTGTAAACCCCCATTGAGACGGAGTGGCGCTCAAATGGAAATTCTACATGTGAAAAGAATTATTCTCGAAAAGGGGAAATTAATTAATAACCAATGAACTGCCAATAATTCTAATGAGCTGCGTATACATCATCTGAACCGAACGTGTAGTCAGTAACGTAACATGTAATGTAATCTTAGACCATATAGTACATGGACTACTACTCGGACTGCTATTAGCCCTATGCTTTCAATACAAAATGGGTGGTCACGGATAGAGGGCACCTTAGTCGTGGGTATGTGAATCTCAGTGTAAACTGAAGGCGTGTACACACCACTCGGATCGCGTAAAGACGAGCGTAAAGAGTAACTTTTATCGTAACGCGTAGTACGGGAAACTTTAAATACTCCTGATTACCTATCTTCTATACGTCCACAAATAAGGATAGGTTTGCTTTTTTGGCATATCTAGGCGATTAAATAATTGACGTTTGTTAATTTATAGGTTGACAGTCTCAAATCGTGTCTCATCGGACAACTTCGGACAGACTCGTTTACCCTGAAACTCGCATACCCAGGCGATGTCCTTGACCATATTTTAGTTACAATTAGCAGTCCATGTACTATATGGTCTAAGACTGTAATAAATTCGTGTAGTTGCGGTACCTCGAGCGCGAAACGAGCAAGTTCTCAACGTGATCACCCAAAATCACAAAAAGTCGGTTTTTGTGACTCACACAATAAGATTCGCTTGCACAGTTGGGACGTCTTTTAGTACTTCTGCATGATCGTAGCGTACCCGAATTGGTCGGAGCACAGAACGAATACGCAATGACGTTCTCGTTCTGTCAATAGTGAACGAACCATTCGAGCATTTCATTACACGTTCGGTTCGGATAATCTATAACAGTTTAAGAAGCGTTGGGAATAAGTATATACATAAACGTTTTTGTTTCTATTAATTTGGCAAACGTATACAGGGTGGGCCATTAGTGTGTGGGTTTATTAACACCCATATTTAAAATTCATTGTCGGAGCATGTTAAAGAACCCTTAAGGCTATAGCATAATAGTTACTTATGTATTAAGGGCATAATAGTGATGTTTATATTCTCGAGGGCGACTAGTTAAAAAGGTCGAGGGTGTTGCCGCGTAACGGACAAATATATAGACCATAGCAGCTATCAATTAGCGAAATCCGAAGTTTGTAGGTGGTCCAGGAGTCGAGATCTCGATGGAACGGACAGACAGACACGCAGGCAAACGACGGAACATAGAGCACATAAGCGTTACGTCAACTTCGTTGTGTTACGCTAACAAAATTTCAAAACGGACAAAACACGAAGATCGCGAGCCTTACAGAAACGACACTCAATGACGCAGATGTATTTTTATGGGAGCTATCGATAAGGTCAAACTCGCCAAAAACGCGACTGTTAAGGTCAACGATACGAATGTAGATTTCAAATTAGACCACGACGCAGACTGTACGGTAATAAAATGGGACAATTTCAAAGAGTTAAATAAAACAACAGTCTCAGATTCGCCAAAATCACCCATATCAGCTTCTGGTAATGAAATTCAAATAACAGGCACAATGTCATTCGACGCCAAAGTCACCTAACGGTCTTTCTGGACCTTTTCAAAGGCCGTTCATTTTAAAATCGTGTTTGCTAATTACAACGATTTCTCCTGACTGAAAAATTAGAAATAATTTTTTTAATGTGCTTTTCATTTTCAAGGTTTTTGAAAAAAACGCGGAAAACCCAAATCAACGAATCGAAATATGTATTTATTATTATCGCTCTATACGTACCTACTCTACTACCACATCTCTTTTTATAAGGTAAGTACAAACAAGATGTATGAGGCCACTCCGACTATCAATAACTGACAGAACACTGAAAAGGAATGGTCCTGTTGGCCCTATCAGATTGAGGACTTGAGATCGCTTGTCAGTTCCCGAAAATTTAATTATTTGATATTTGATATGTCCAATTTGAGAATCAAACTGACAACGACAAAGGAAGAACTCTTAGCAGTAATAAAAACGTATCTGTATTGTCCTTCTTATATTAACACATTTGAATTGTTAAAAACCACTCCCTTCTCCACTCATAGGCCAGCAAACACAGTAGAATACCTGGAGCCTAGGTATCGCCAGGCTGGTAACTTGGCACTCAAATCTAGTATAACAAGATCCGTCGGATATTTATACAACTATATAGTTGGTCTTCAAATCGATATAAATGGCATAAACTTGAAGGTTGCGCGTACGAGTGCTACATAAGTTTATAATCGGTGTCACTTATTGTTTAGACTTATTGTTTAAATTAAGAAATATATTTAATGTTCCTTTAAAAGTTAAAACGTTGTAATATCAAGACGTAGTGATTTAATCCAGAATTTGTTTTCATGTCTTGATTATTTGTAAAATAAAGTATAACTTCTCCAGTCGTATGTAATTGATTTTATAACGTAATTATGGCGCCGGGCGCGTAGGCTCTCTGAACGCGGTTGTAAAAACCGTAGAGATCTGCGGTTTCAATATCACCGCTTTCAATAAAAATCGTATTGTGGGAGTACGAGTATATGAATCTGATTAATGAATGATACATTACTTTGGCAATGGATACATTCTATGTAACCAATAGCGGGCAACGGAAATTGAATTATACACGCCGTAAACGGCCCTCCCAACTTTTCCGGGGTCGCTCTTGTCGGGGTCAGTGTAGAAAGTTGAAGGTAGCAATTGCCTATAAATAATCCCGTCGACGTGTCTCGAATAAAGGGCATTCTCCGGATATTATCAATACCTGGAGTTTATCTTCGTATATGTGTACAAAGTACAGATTTCGACCTAGTAGTTAAAACTAACGAATTACTATACAGGGTGTTCATTTGAAAATTTCCCACCACTGATTGAAGGAAAAACGCCGAGGTACCTCAAAAGATTTGCCAAGGGGGTCAACTTTTTAACCAAAAACTACTTTACTCCCTTGCGCCCTCTGCCCCCCCCCCCCAAGGTCATATTGAATGAGAAGTAGTATCGAGTAATAGCTGGTTTGAAAGGTCTTTCGAAGTCCTTTATTTTACGTTTAATTTTTTAAATTGGTCGATTCGTTTTCGAGACATCTAAGGCTATTTATTATGATTGCCATAACATCAGCGGTTTGTTCAATAGTTTATCGGTTACAGGCACACAATCCCTTAATTTTAGGCAATTTCGTGAATCTGATAAAGTTATAACCAAACATTTCTATTGTAATCATCAAAACTGACGTACATGTCGGACTGTCGGTTGCTGTATTAAAATTTGGTTCTTATGGTTACGAGTGTTGCTAATCAACAAAACCTAATTTTCATCCTGATTAATTAGAAAATGAGTACTGTACATTTACAGTAAACGAAGGTTTTGCCCTGGCAATTTTCTCTAAATGGATCAATTAACTTGAAATTTTGCCAAAGGGCGCTTTCACTCTGGGGGTGGGTGTCACTCCATCTCGGGGGTGGCAATTTTTTATTGAAATTTTAACACAGGAATAGGTAGAAAAATGAATTCTAAGCGAAAAGTGTTATCTACATTTTTTTTGGAAAGTTTCTCCACGAGTTTTTCATAGAAAAGGACAATGTTTTTAATTGGTTATTCCGAAAGGCCGAAAAGTATGCATTTTATTTAAAAAACTGTGGAGAACAAAATTGTAGCTTTTAAAACAACAAAGAAAATGATTTTACTAATAATTGCTGTATGACCAAGACGAATTGAGTTGTGTCTTGTTAAAGGGTAGCTCTTGTTCGTCAAACGTTAAATTAGAGGGCTTCAGTCACTTCACAGCAAAACTATGCATTTTTCGACAAAAACTTTTAGAATATTTTTTTAAGAAAAAAACTTTCTTTTTTTAAAAAACAAGCTTTAGCATAAAAGGTAAGTGAATTACGATGAAAATAAGGTAGATCCGTACTTTGTTCACCAAAAAAATCAGCGCAAGCAACCCCCTGCTTTTTATGGGATTCGGTTTTCCTGTGCATACTAGCACGTATCAGATTGAAACACTTAAATCTTATGGTTTTAGCGAAACCATTTGCTAGTATTTAAATACCTTTGTTGCCATATGTTCTTTGGGTTCTCTTTCTTGATCCACTTGTTACACTAGTATGTACTAGTGTAGCATACAAACATCCATGTTACAATATTTTAAAGGACTGAGTGGTGAGCAAGAGAGCACTATGTATCCTTATACGGATATGGAAGTGCATACAGTACGCATTAATTGATATATCAACACTTAAATATTTGCATTTCCTCTCAACAATATAATGGGAAAATGCTTTTCCCTTAACCCTTAACATTGATACCGTATAATTGCGTACAAGTGTAAACAGCATCGTGATTTCCAATATACATATCGCGCATATTACACAAACAAACCTAATGTACGTTAATACATTATTTGGACCACTTCATTTTCAATCAATTTCTCAAACAGAATTAATTTGGTACTACCACTACTACCAGCACTTCGTTTAATGGAATGCTTTCGTTTTGTGTAAATTGTGTTTATTAAGACCCGCTGCTTGTTCAAATCAATAACACGCACTTCTAAAGAACCCGAAGACGTGTTTTGTTGGAGAAGACCTACGGATTTTCAATATAGCGTTTATTCAACGAATGCGAAAATGTCATTCAACTCTTATTCAGACTTCTACGAATATGATATACCGATATGGTCACATAAAAGAGGGATTAACGCCCAATTAACTGCCTCAGATGGTATTATTATATTTTGTTCTTTATAGCAAAGCAAACGAAACAGAGGCCCAGAGTCTTTGTGTAACTAGATCGATCTGTAGAAGAGCTGTTGAAATTAGATGCGCTTTCAGCTGCTGTAGCGGCAGACGGGTAACTGCAAGAAACTAACTTCAAGTGCATTCCAAAGACCATCTGTGGACGTTTCAAGATTTGAACTGAAAAGCGTCATTTGCAAGTTTCTTAATTTAGGGAAGCATTTATTATGTTGGACTATTTTCTCTTAGCGTTGTACAGATTCTGCCAACCATTCAGGTTTTATAAAATATATAGATCTTGTATAATTCCTGTAACCCAAACAAAACTGCACGCATCGTGCCGCACGTCAAACCACTTAAAAACAGTCGATGAGTGGTCTAACATAATGTTATAAGTGTTTCTTAATTTCCGGTTACGGATTAAGCAGTGCGGTAGTGTATAAGCACAGATGTAAATATATACTATTAAATCTGTGGTATAAGTCAAGAGTTAAATAAGTACATATTATGTTCCTGTTTGGAACAGAGGAGAGGTGGATGAAAATTCTAAAATGTAAAGATCACGAGAGCATCTTTTAAAGATTTTTATTAAAAGTTGGATTTTTGATATTGGTTTGTTGCGTACACAATACGTGTATGCAGTTAATGCATCTAGGAATGAGATAGTTGGAGGGCTTCTTTCCTTGGTTTGACTTGACTTTGACTCCAATTTAGTTTTTTATCAAATTTGTGGATGGGAGTTCGTGAATTGGCAATGTAGGTTAACAAATAAGGAACGCCCTTTTGACATCTCTGTTACTTATGAACCGAATTGCATGAAATTCAATATGGGTATAGCTCTAGCCATATAATACCAATTCCAAAACTTGAGTGTAATCGATTCAAGACTTCACAGTGCCCTTTTCGCAACTCGAGGATTTATGAACGGAATTGCAAACTTTTTTATTTATGAAGGTATTTAAATGAAATTTGATACTTAGACACTTGAAATAAAGGGAATTGTAGCACCAGTTTAAAAATTTGGTTTTGCGCATGCTACAACTATAGGAGCTCGATTTCTATATTTGTTTACACGTTTATTTTTCATTATAAGCAATATTCCGGACTCATTTTTACTTTTAGTTTTACTGCATTTGTTAATGCAAATAGGATCTGCTTTTTTCAAAGCATTCTCTAGTTTTTGTGTTAGGGCTTTCCTAAATCCTAATACGATTCCTTAAGAAAATAATCTTATCAATAAAGAAGCCCGTCGTCATCGGAGGGACCTTTACGAAGGCCAAAAATCTCTCGGACGGCATCCGAATCCAGTCCGCTACCCCGACTGGCCATCCGGGAATCACAAAACTCCTCGAGTAGTGGCAGACGACTTACCACACACAGCAACTACTTGTTAAAGTGGTTATATGAACATCCCGGCTATACAGTAGCCTCGATAGCTCGGATTAAAGTGGAAATAACAGGAGTGCGATACTTTAGGCGCTGATTACCAAAAATAGACATTTCAATTTAAACGTACTTTGGCTACGGATTCGAGGCGAATCACTTAAAAGGAGACTTACCGTCGGTCGGTGTCACCCGAGGTGTCCCCGCTGCCAGAGCTTCCATCATTGCCAGCGATGCTGCCGCGCAGAGGCACGCTGCATGATATGCGCCGGCTCCCACTTGACCGCCGAGTTCGTCAAGGCAAGGGAGAAAAAGTTACGGAGGAGACCATTCCGCAAACTACAAAGGATGCGAAAAGTTTCCGCGTCTTCCTTCAAGACGACCAGAAGCGGGTTCACAGCCGCATCCGCGCGCGTCTAAGGGACGCATCCATACCCCGAAACTAGTCCCGGTACGAGCTACACGACAGCAACAGAAGATGCGACCTACTGGTACTCAGACAGCGAAAGCGAATCCCAAGCCGACGACTAGTATCCAGTCCATACTGCGCCTTCTGGCAACATTCGACTACATACCCGTTCTTCGAACGGTGGTGGAAGCCCTGAAGGAAAGCGCGACATCTTGCCTCAGGACGGAGCTATTTTCGGACCGTATACCTGTTCCACTAGACTTGGGCGGTATCGGGCCGAATACGATAGTAGAGGTCGAGACGCGGCGTACGTATTGGCTCGCTTTCCGAGATCGTCTTGTGGAAATGATGGCGGACGATCCACCGGTAATCGTGCAGACTGTCCTATGAGACGCTGCGAAGTTGCTTCGAGAGCCCAGAGACGATTACCGCCTTCCTGGTTGGATCCGAGACCTAATCTGGGAGAAGAACTGACCCTGAGCGTTCTTCCAACGATCGTGGTATCTGTTAGCGACTTACGAAGATTTCAAGTACAGATAAAAACCGCCATCCGCTACATCAGGAACTAGTCCTGGACAAACCGCCTGCGAACCTTGAGCAAAGAGGATTGCTTCGTCTGGAAGATGCCAAGGGCGCTGTGTTGCATCCTACCGAGATCTTCGTCGCTGTATAGAGTCGGAAGATTGGTGTACACAGACGCCGAGAGTCCAACGCCTTTGTGGAGTACCTGAAACGTCAGTTTTCTTCCAACTATGAAAACGCGAATATGGACTTTGTCGACGTCGTCAACCGAAGGATCAAGAGATTTTAAAAATAAGTACGTTAATATGATGACGATGTTCATAACAAATACACATAATAACAACAATACACATATATTTTTTGCATTTTATCATATAATTTCATACGGACCCAATGATTTACCGATTTAATGCTTATGCAACAGGGGATAGAGCTCCAATATTTAAAAATTGTAGGGCAATTGAACAAATCGAGAACAGTTTGTTCGAAGGGCAGTGTGTGTTTCCAGCGAAATTTGAAGAAATACCTAACGAATATGACTGCTTACGACAGATTATTCGAGCATATTATAGAGATACTAATTGGGGATCATTATAACTCTGAGATTATACTTTCTGATATAGTTCCTCAAAAAGTATTCGTTACAAGCTCAAATTAATGTTTAAGCTAATTTGTGCTTTGCAAAGTTCGTTGTGAGTATTATCGCAGGTTTTTGCAAATTCGGGGAATAATTCTAGAAATGTGTTTCTTTGTCTGCATTTCCGTTCTGTTTGTGCAGCTTTGGCTATAAACACAGAAATATCGATTCGTTTGGCGTAAAACGCTTCATAAACTTTCTCTTTGGAATGAAAGTATCTCAAACTCTTTGAACATTAATAACTTTTTACTTACATTAGATTTTGAGCAGTATATGTAATAGCGTCTGTAAGTTGTGGCCGAGCTTGTGGCTTTCAACGTGCTATTATAAAGAACTGTTTCTACAAAAAGAAAGATTTTATCTGAAAAACTGTGAATTATTAACAAGATTGTTGAACTTCTGCATTTTATATCGATTAGATATTAAATATTTCATAAGATTCGCGGATGAAGAAGGCAATCAAATGTTTAGTTTTATCTGAAAGGCATCATAAAATGGTTCTGCTTCCTTTGCAGTGAAGTTAATGCGCACAGTATCCAAGCTTTCGTTTCTCTTTCTTTCTGCAATGACGTTGTATCGAAATCCTTTTTTACGATTATGTGGGAATTATATACACACAGAAGATTATGATATGAAGTATTCATTCGTCGGGAACGTTGCAATCTTTGACCGTAAACCTAGCTTATACATCCTATTTTTCAACATAAATGTTCATTAAAAGAGCATGGCGTAAAACTAGTAACTTAGAACGGTTAATTACATGAAGCTTTTGAACTAAATGGAGCTGGAAATGATGCACACTTGTAATATGACTTTTGGTGTAATACCACATATGTTTGGGTTTATGATTATGTTGTACTGTGTACACCTTAAACCAATACAGATTTTTGTTAAGACTATCTGCAAAAATTAAGTTTGGTTTGTGTTTTGTGATTTTTGCCATCTTTTTAGCATCGGAATAATCACGTGCTAGTGTAACATTTTTAAGTTTTATTGTGAGATTTTTGGCACACCTTACTAGTCCAGTCAGACAGTATATCCCGACAAAAACCAAATTCCACCCACACATTCGTATTGTTGCGATGACTTCGGGCTCAAGGCCATGTAATTTCGGTTGAATGACCTCAGACACTTGTAACGAGTGGTTTGATTTCGCGCCAAATTTCATTAAAAATTTCGAAATTTCTTGTCATGATAGTGAAGGTCACCCTGTATATTTCATTATTTGTTCCGGTTAGAAATTTTGTGTTTGGGCATTTCGGTTCGCTCAAGACTATGGTCCGATAGATTTAATTTCGCTCAGATTTAATTTCGTCGTGGGAAGAGTGCAAAGCTGATTGACGTCATCATGAGTAATGCGAGTTTTTTGTCGTTCGTTTATCAACTTTGGCGCCGTCTAGACCGAGAATAGGAGCGGATATAGCACCGAGCCATCAAGAGATAAGGAGTTTTCACGTCGTCAGCAGAAAACCGTGAGATCAGTTTATTCAGCAGTTCCTGGAGGTTGACGACGAAGTTAGAGTGGGTTAAGTCTTCTTTATCTAAACCAATGGGAGAATTTCTAGCGGGAGCCATTTTTTGTTTTATGGTAATTTGGATGTGGTTTTTTTATTTCAATTCTGAAGAAGGGGATCGTCTTTGGGGAGACTCGCGGTTAGTACGTCAAGCGGTCAACACGTACCTTGAGCGATCGTTTTGGTACACTTGGCGGTTTGAGCCACCGGCTTATTTCGGTTGCTCGCAGTGGCGTGCTTTTTGCACCCGTTTCGAAGTGTTATTTTCTTTTCGCGTTGATTTTTTGGCGAAGAAGACCCAGGTTCCAATCAGGTGATATTTTGGCGAACCCTTGAGCTTCACCCCAGTTTACTTTGGATGCAGTGAATCGCGTTAGGATACGTTGTGATTTCTCGAGGATATATAAGTCAAAGTGCTGCCCTAGTCCTCAAGGCGCAGAATTTCGGGATCCGCCCCAGGTGGAATTTCCTACTAGTGCCGTACGGTCATTTGTCGAAGGAGCGCTGCGTTTCGGAGAGATATTTGCCCCAAGAAGAGCTGGTGAAATAATACGTCGAACCATCGCGGTTTACCGTCGGATAGTGATAATAAAAGTTTGTGTTCTGCCGTACCGCTAACTCAAAAATCCGTCTCCCGCAGGCGGTCAAAGCTAATAAACTAATAAAATAAAATTAAATACACGTGCTGTGTAGAAATTTTGGCAACTAGCCGTCTCCCACTCGCCACGCGAAGGATTTCCTGGACTAAGTTTCAGTTCAAACGCTAAACTTTGCTTTCGTTCCGAGGAAGGATAGGCACCGTGGATTTTTGTTTCCGTGTGTTAAATTCAAGCCACCCCCTAGGAAGTCACAGAGACCTAAGTGTCAGGTTTCATCACATCCACCCTGTACCAGAGGAAAGAGCAGTTCACAAGATCGGCTGTACAAATGTTGTAAAGGTTAGTCTAATTAAATTTGTAACATTCTGTAAAATTCCACTTTTTGGTAATTAAGCTATAGTAAAAAATTTTTGATTTGATTGTTTATTAAAGTCCAATGAACGATTACCAAAGAGTAGGATAAATTTTTGTGTTTATTTAAATAAGTCCCAGCCCACGCTGGATTAAAAACGATTACCTGTTGTTGCAATTTTCAAACTGTAGAGGATGGCCACCCCTTGAGTAAATTAGTTTCACCTGATAGGATTTTTTATTTAGTTTAGTTGTCATTGTTAAGCTAGTGGTTTTTACCAGGAGGAGAGAAGAACTGCTAGATCCCTGTAAATTGTTTGTATCTCTAATATCATTTCAATATATTATCTATTTGGTTCCAATGTGCCTATGTCTTTAACGAAGAACGAGGGGAAGGAAAGGGAGGAGTAGGAGTTGAGGCAGGAGATTGGTAGGCGGCAGGTCAAGGTTTGTTACGCAGTTTCAAAAGAGTTAAAAGCCCACCGATTTGAGTTAGCCGGAGCATTTATTTTTATCGATTGAGCAGCCTAAGAAGAAGACGGTTTGCCTTGCCGGGCGGAACCGATGGTAATCTTCAAATCCAGAAGGAACCCCCGTAGCACACTGGCACAGGTGTGGGTTGAATCTAACTTTTATATGGATTCGTCACCGAGTGTCCTACACGTATAAGGTAGGCGGGTAGGCCAAAGCAACTTTGAGAGATTTGCCTTCTTTCGGAACATTATTCATACCTACTGGTATGTAATGAATTTCCCGAACACTGTATACGATTATGGTAGACGAAACGATAACGAACCGTTCGACGATACAAAATAAAAACAAAAGTGAACAAATAAAATATGTAAATTTTACATCGCTTTATCTGTATGTTAACAAGTACGATTTGTACCCTATAAGACAGTCCTCCGTTCACATTGGGGAATCGTGTAGTAAAGTTTTATCCAGCATTACCTGTAAAAATAAATTAAAAAAATGTCTACGCCTGCCATTTATACGATCTTTTTGACAACCTTCAAAATCTCAACATATGTTAAAATATACAGGGCATTCTATTAAAAAAATTTAAATAATGTAAAATGTAATATCTTAATAACTTGATGTGCAATTGTTTATGATTCTATTCGACCACTGCAATCGTGAGAAAAAAGGCTTCATATTTTTCCAACTTCGTAGCTGCAGTAAGAACAAAGTTAGTAATAGTGCCAACTTCACTAGGAACAGTGTTTCTTCATTGATTACCTAGAACTTTTTTCCGTTCTACGCATTGGCCTTCAAATAAATAATCTTATTTACAAAACAGATATATTTAATAAAATAAGTATTTATAATTCATTACCTTATTAGTATAAAGAGAGATAAAATAATTCAACCTCCGTTTCCTTAACGAGCGCGTTTAATGGTTTGTAACGCTAAGCCTTTGTAAAAGCAAAACCCTTTTAAGATAAAAGACCTGTTATTAATAAAAAAAAAAGAACAGTTAACCCTACATTATATGTAAATTACAGGCACAGCAGAAGATTAATTCGATACTTAAACGTCTGAGAGTGAATGTACGAATAAATAAGTACAATCCGATGTTAACTAAATAGATTTTACAACGAAATCTACTCAGATCGGAGCCCCATAGGGCATGCTTTAATTAATCACTCCTAATGAAGGGTACTTACAAAGAAAGTTACCTCTATCGCCCAAATTCGCTAATTAAATTGTTTATGAAATTAAACAAAAAATTTGTTAGCACCTTTCAGCATGGAAACCTATTCATCATTTCCAGTTTTCTTTTACTCACTGAGTGCTCATTATGAGAAAATAAAAACACGGTCGCGAGTAATAAATTATACAAGCTTCCTAGACTCACAAACCTTTTCGGAAATTTAATCTGGAGTGCATAGTAGACAATTTCCTAATTTGTGAATATTGTGTGCAAATAGGAACTTATCCGTATTCCTTTTGCTTAAAATTCATTCTCTGGAAGATTAATATGTCTTCTTGTACATCATCAATATACTGCTTGTCTGCCGTTTCTTTTTGCCCTTATTCGCTTCTTAAGAGACAAAAACATCACTCTCATTTTATTTTTCACATAGTACTACATTCTTATTGGTTTCCGAACGTTGTGAATTCTAAAAGATACTTATTTGACTAAAGGAATAAAGTTAGGAGTTAGGACAATAATATAATCGTATTTAATTGTATGTAGGTACACTTTTGCATTTTATTACAGCAAATAAACTTTAGAGTGACCGAAACTGCTTATGGCAGTTTTATTGGTTACCTTTGGGATGGAATAGGCAAATAAAAAGCTTATGCACTAGTTTATTGCTGACGTTCTGTTTTGCTCTTGTAAACACAACTTTTAACGGCTTATTGTATTTTTAATTGCTTGTAGTGTTGTCTACACAAATAACATTGTGATTTTTTAATCCCGGTAATATAGTAACAGAAAAAAGTAAATTAGGTTAGTTTGTTCAATGAATGAAAGTAACGTTTACATTTCGAAAAGTAATTATCTACGCCATCACACACATTCAATGGAATTGATGAACGACCACCGCATTACATTAATTCCGATGCCAATGTATTTATAGTTATGTGTAACTTTTGGTAATCACATAGTAAAAAATCCGATACAACTGAATACCGAACGATCCTCGACATCGTCGCACATACCTCATCATTTTTACAACGCACCTTAAGGGATTGATTCTGTCCCAGCAGATCAGCATAGCTTGTACAACAAATTTTTGAATCGGCATTAGTTTTGCTTTTATTCGAGTTACGTATATACAAAATTTCATTTAAATATATTAACAAAATAAAAAATTTGAAATAACGCATGCGCAAAACAATTTTTTTCATTCTGCATTATTTTTACTTTTATTCGAGGTGCATACATACAAAATTTCATGTAATTCGGTTCATGATGTCAAAAAATCGGTTGCGCATGCGCAAAACATTTTTTTTCTCCAACCACCTGAATAAGGCGCTATTTTGTCACACTTTTTGGTACAAAAAATGGGTGATTTCGGGAGGTGTCGAGATCACCAGGGTAACTGTCCAAAAAGTAGATACTTTTCGGACTAGTCCAAAAAGTAGTTTGAGCCCGAAGACGAATGTTAACCAATCAAAAAATTACAAATAGTTGTCATTGACTTGTCATTCAGAACTTGACTTGAGATGTCATTTTAACAAAAACATCAACATGTCTATTTTTATATTAATCCACAGGTTTTTAATCAACCACCCTTCCTCGTCCCGAAAACATGCATTTTTCGTACTTATGAAACAAATAACTATTTTACCGACAACAGTTATACTTTTATTTGAGGTGCCAACGTGCAACATTTCATTTAAAAAAAGTACCATACTTTCCAGAGTAAGGTTCTTTATTTAGGGCACGTTGTGTCTGATCGTGGTGTTGCTGTTGATCTTGAGAAGGGCAGAGGCGTTGGAGAATGGCCAATTCCAATTGATAAATCCCAGGTGAGAAGCTTTCTCGGCCTGTGCTACGTTTTTGCTACAATTGCTAAACCTCTGCCTTGCCTTAATGAGGAGACCAACGTTTTTAATTGGACAGAAGAGTTGAAAGGAAATTAACGAGCAGAATAAATAGAAATAATCGAAGTGGTATGGTGTACATCACTAGGTAACCAGTTTAAATGTCAAAATTGAAATTAATAATTTCATAAAAATGTGCATGTGTCTGATGTAGTTTACTAGCTTTGCACTTCCTTTATGACTTTATGAGCGTCTTGCTATAGGAAACAACAGCACAAATTGTACGTTTAATGTACCTAACAATAATTAAAGATTAAATGTAATGTAAGACTGTTGATTTTTAAAAAGGCGTCGGTAAGTATTTTTATTTCATACTATCTAGTAATCACCGCTTTCCCAGACTGATTTGAGTCTGGTAAATCGTATTTTACCAGACTGAAAATTTTTACCAGACTGGAAATTTTGCCTAGCAACCGCAACTGACAGCCATCTAAACGTATGCATTGATATTTGTCAAACTACTGTCAGATCAAACAAATCAAGTAATCGACTTTTGCTTTTATTTTATGTGTACCTACAACATTCTAATCCAAATGGCATTTTAATAGAAATAGAGCAGTATGAAATAAAATGTTTTACATTATTTGTATGTCAAATCATCTTACGTTACTCGTTTCGAAATTTCTGCCTCAGCTACGCTTCGGCAGTAAACATCTCACTCGTTAACGTAAACCTTGATTTACCATACTCATATGTAAATAACTATTGCTGTTCTGTTTTTAGATCGGTAAGTAATTTTGGCGTCGTCGTAATCATAGCAACTGGTAAATTCTACGTACTGTCATGGAAACACCTATGGTAAATAGTCAGAAATGACCGATCGCGCAAAAACGTACCTTAAGGCTACATGACCTCTCCTTAACGTAAAATTTCTTCCGTACAGGTATTATTTGTAGAAGTGCTTGATGAATTTTACAGCGGCCAATCCCAATAGTCGGATAACATAGTATGGGCGCAGTTGTTAAACGCCTTAGTGCATATTTATATTGGTTGGATAATTTTAATTTCGATCGCGCAAAAAATGTTATAAGCACGTCGAACGTTAAGGGTTACCGTTCTCAGACAATAATTGGAGTCGTCGCTTCGCTCCTCCTCCAAACAATTGTCTTCGAACGGTAAAAATCCCTTACCGTTCTCCATACTTAATATACTATTTCGCTGTCGCCGGAGAGCAAAATGGATCGAAAGTATATAAGAACATCAAACATAGAGCATAGGGATTGTACCTCGGATTGTACGCATTCGGGTAGGGCAGAAGTAGAGATGGCACCGGTGCGTAGAATGACGTTGGTGGACGATTCTTGTCAACCAGCCGTGTTGGCATCTGGATAAGAAACGGGCCCGGATTAGAAACCAATTGTTGAGTGGAAAAAATAGGCGGCGAATTTTGGCTGCAAGCCTGGTGAAAACTTGCCGGGTGAAGATTATCTCAACGACCTTAGACGAAAACTGTGAAATTGTGAAATAGACCCCGGTCTTCAGAGTGCCAGTGATAGGATGAAACAAAGTTACAATGTGCGAGCTCGAGAACACTTTTATCGCTAAAATACAAAATGGCGCTTAATTAAACGGTTTTAAACAATTTATAAATGAATAATGCTATTATTGTTACAGAGGATACCTCTAATAAAATAATAGCTAATGCCAAGTTGGTTTCTCAAAAGTTCAGTGATACCAGGGCAACAGCACAAGACGCTACTGTGCTAGTCTAATAAGACAAGATTATAGTTGTAGAAGGATGTTTGAAGACCCAAACGATTCAGTGGAGTTGAAGGAACTAGGTTCGTTTTAAAGTTACTACAATATCGTCTAAAGGTGATGCTAGTGGACAACATAGCATCTCTCGACAATTTAATGAGGAAGGACAATGAAAGTAGTATTAACTGTATAAAGTTATACAGAATTTAATTTTCTTACAGACAAAAACCAACATGGTAATACTATATTAACAGATCCGAAATAAGGAATAAAATCCGTTATAACACCACACCTATAGCAGGATATTAATAAAAGCTCCTGTGCGCTTAAATTACATTACTTATATGCGGTTAGTCAATTTCATTTATAAATTAAGTAAAGAAACAAAACCGTAACGAACGATATAAAGTTTGATTAATCCTAAAAGGAAAGTCTAAAAAATATTAAAATTAAATTTTCTCCGTAACACGGATTCAGTATTAAAATTCTTTCATCTCCTGGTAATGCAGTAAAAATTCTGAGTTTCGCTTCAGTAGGCAACGGAAGCATTTAAAACTCTTAATAATTTCCGGTCACTTCATCTGTTCTTAGAAAAACGCCTTAAAAGTGTGCGTCTTGACGGTTATAATTATTTTTGTCATCTCCAACTTTTCTAAATTTAGATTACAGCTAATTTGTTAGAATGTGAAGAAAATTTTAAAATATTCGAGGTGCATTCGCAGCCACACAACACAAGTTGTATATCACCATATTATGCATGATGAAAGCGAATTTTTGGTAATGCAGATCAGTATTCTATTAGCAAAGTTTAAAATTATCTCACAAGTAATCTAACTCAAAATAGACTAGAGCCTGCACATCTAGATACACTATAACACAAAGCTTTTAGTGAAAATTTAAAGTCTCTAGCAATTGTAATTGCTGAGATCTCAGCCGGACAGCCAGCCAGCCAGCCAGAACGAACATAATAGCGTATTTTTTTCCAAAAATGCGGTAAAAAGAAGGAAAAAGTTGTACATTTGGCGATACCTATACGCTTAAATCCCAAGCTGCAACCACCGTTCTTCCATATAAAATATAGTGACCCAAGAAAGAATAACAGTCTAAAGTTTAAACAGAATTGATTTCCTTTAGGAGCATCGGGCAAGTCCATATTTAGTTTTATTTTTCATTTGCCTATTATATGTCAATTATATCTGTCATATGAGATATATAAAGCAGTCTATGACGACCGAGGGCATAATGAGAGGGCATAATGAGATGACAATCCATTATGCCCTCTCATTATGCCCTCAAACTGCCTGTCAAATATATTGACGGAGTTATGTAATAAAAAAAGATGCTACTTGATTCGTATGAAGCACTAACAATAATCATTACATTGTATATTGGAAATGCATTATTTGGAACGATGAAAAATAAAATGTTGTATGCACCTCAGGCATTACTCGATATTTAACCCTCGGGCGACTTACAATCCCTCGAGCCAGAGGCCCTCGGGCTCTGTCGCCCTCGGCATAAATATCGCCTTAATGCCCTTGATACATAAATAACTATTATGTATCTACAATCGGTTATTGCTGAAAACTGTGGAATCGTAATTACGCGTGCAAATATTTCTGATTTCGAAGTAAAAATCCCCGTACCTACTTAACTATTCAATACGGAAATTTACCTACTCGTATTTATGCAGTGCGAGTAGTATTTAGTAAATTATAATTAATACAAATTTCATCCAAACGTTATAATTCAAATTCATGGAACAATTAAAAGTTTCATTACGTAGCAAGCGTATTCAAACAAATTCAAAATGTTTCATTCATTCCCTATTCTCCGTTGTAGAAATATTTATTTTACTGATCCTGGCAGAAATAAAAAGTCCAGTATATACGCAATTTAGTTCCTATTGTTACATTTTTAAATCAATGACAGCGTAATTGGCGTACACTAAATATGAATAGTTGTTTCATTCATCTCCTTTTCTTTGTTGTAGAAAGATATACCAATTTTTATGCGAGTCTGTTATGTGGCATTTAAGACTTTGCAATTTCACGCAAAGCGATCTCAAACTTTTTAGACAATGGCGTTAAGAACAATCCATCGATTAATTCGGGGAGCACGGAGAGTGCTTTTTTGCACGAGGAACATCCATTTGGCTCCAAAGTCCCCTCGAGTGTGTAGGGTTCGTAAATATCTATAGCTTTAATATAATTGTACTAACTCAAAGCCGACAAAGGAAACACAGCCCTCTGCAATGTATCCGTGAGATAGCGGTGGCTATGAACCATGGTGTATGTCTATTATACTGTACACCATGCTATGAACCTAGCTAATGAACTGTATTTAGATTGAAATCGGTTTTGAGAACGGATGCTCGTACGCACTTAGACCTCACATTTGACCCTCTTGTACTAGCCCCCTGTGAAAACAGTTGTCCAGCTCTACAATTTCTCAATGAGCGTGTCCCATGGGCCACGATCCCTTCCAGTTGGAATGAAAGATCTCTTCGGTCTGCTTGCACTGGGTCTGTATGTCCTAGACGGTGTTCGAAGGGCAAACTTAGGATTTAAAATCATACGTTCATTTTATTTTATTTTGCCTTTATTTTTGAGTGGGCGGGGTTTCAGCCAAGGCTGCTCTACCAACCCAACCCACTATAGTGTATATCTTAAAACTGTTCCCCCAGTTTTTGCCGCTTTTCTTAAAATTTTTTTATGGGAATAACAGTCCAAAAAATTTTCCCATTTTTTATTATAAAACAGGCTATGTTTACTCCAAATTTCAAACCCCTACGACTATTTTTCGCAAAAATAAGAATAAAAATCGAAAAAAAAAATTTCTGGTTTTTCTAGGAAAATTGGAGGTTATGTGTAAATAGCGCAGATACAAAAGTTGTTCATTTTTATATTGAACATTTTCGCCTAAAATTAATAGTTTTGCCACAAATTCCAAAATACCAGTTTCCACCCCTTATGACTTTCCCTTTTTTTGTTGGCTATAATGGGTGTTAACAGTGCTCAAAGATTTGGGAGCTGAGTCGTGGATCTTGTACTGAGTGTTGTTTGAAGGGGGCGCCAACCTGTCTTAAACCAACTTGCCCAATGACAGGTAATCGGACAAGCTCATAACGTAATGCAAAAATCGATCCTATTATTAATTTATTTAAACAGGTAATTGACTCGGTAGGTAAGTATAACTTGACGATGATATCGATAACGTAATTTTTGTGTTTCAGATGAATGATCATTCAACGGACTTCAATATTGGACTGATAACTCTAAATAACAATTGACAATTTAAGGACAGCACAACATTATCAATTAATTCTAGGATGGACAATTAATAATAGACAAATATGCTTAATTTAAACAAATAAACTTGACATCTCCTTTCAAATTTTGTTATCTCAAACCTCAGAGCATTGTGTGAAGGTATCAAAGCACGTACATACAGGTGGACGGTGGGATGGCGGCTTATCACCATAGCATTAAAATCTTATCATCAGGAACAGCGCTTGGTATTCCGCAGTTACTTGTGCAGGTAATAAATTTGCGTCCCACGTGACGTCAGGGGCGGCTACTATATATTCTTTCCAATTTCCAGTACTTAGGGGTAAGAGCCCTAAAAGGTAACGCGTACGCTAATATGACGAATATTCCGAATTAATAACTTACTTAAGGTGACAAACGCGAGGACAAACGGCTCTTGAAAGAATTTTAGACAACCATTGAAATGTAGATTAAGTTATTGCCTAATTAGGTTTGTACCGGAATAATTGCACGTAGTATAGGTAGGTAACCAAAATCCTAAAATTATTTACTGTCAATAAATTAATTTTACATTCAGTAACTCACGCGTTATTTTCGCTACCTAGCCCCACTGACTTAAATAAGTCTCGAATCACAACGTTAATTATTATGTCCGTGGGAACGTTTCTTTTCTACGACCGCCATTCGCCTTTTTCTTGGTCCCGCTCAAAAATCCCTCTTATCATAAGTTGTGTATACATGCATGCGCTCTTACATCAGACATAGTGTCCTCTATCGTTCCCGCCTCATTTAAAAAGAATAAATTGTTCATAAACATAATCCACAATTAACCGAAAGTTGTGTATACATGCAACATCAGACATAGTGTCCTCTATCGGTTACACTATTTAACCGTTCCCGCCTCATTTAAAAAGAATAAATTGTTCATAAACATAATCCACAATTTCTGCAAATTTAGAACGCTACACCCTTTTAACCCCCGTGATTTCACCCGCGGAAAAATTCAGCTGTTTTCATTATTTTTTCCCAATTTCTATTCATTTCACCAGCATGAAACACCCGGTTTGAACCGGTAACTAATTTTAGCATTGGAAATGCTTATGTTTTGTATGGGTATGAATTTACCAGGTTTGCCGAGTAGAAAAGAAGACAATTGGTGTCGGCGTCTAGTGTTGATTGTACCGTACTCGACTGCAATCGGTAGATTCAGGAAAAGTCGCGGACACTGTCGATACGGTACTTACTTAACAGCGCGCAGGGGTTTTGTTAATTCGAATTTAAAATTCTTGCACATCGCCCGTGATAGTACTACAAGCATGTACGCCACTTATTATTCAGAAAGTGTATGTTCGCGACACGAGCGAGTGGAGCAAGATTATTCCGTGTGAGTAAGGGTTATTTATGGCTTTATAGGTTATACAGTTATCATTTCCAATGTCTCCGATGGTTGCAAGGATTGCGAAATCTGTGTATTTTATTGTAAGAAAATAATATTATATAGCCTGGACTATAAAACAAGGTAGCGCTCGCATAAATACACGTTTTAAAGCTCTATATCTCACTTAATGTTTGTCGTACAGAAAATTCCCGGTGAGGAAAATGATAGCAATTAAAAATGCTACAATTGGATGCTGTAGCAATTTTTACGTATCTCCAGTTGTTTTGTAGTTATTTTGAAGAGGACATTTTTCACAAAATTGCAAAAATTCGTTATTCAGATTTAGCTTCAATGATTTCAAAATTAAGTCGTCTAACCTGGTCACACTTCTAAAATGTAGCAATTTTTTATTACATCAAAGAAAACTAGAAAAGAGGAAGGACTAATTTTAATTAGGATCACTTTAAAATATGAACCTCACTATATCAGTTGTTCAGCATCAATATGAAACCCAATATGCCCCATGGACACTAAAACCAGCCAATTTTAATCTACAACTGGCCCAATACGATAAAGAAAAAACCTCAAATACCATAATACAAAATGATTTCCTACAACTAAAACATGTACGGTTTTGGTCAGAAGTAATGTTCCTCGATTATCTCAAGTGTAGCACATAATTAATATACCGGATCTCCTGTGAGATTTGAGCTTCTTTTCAACATGAGGAAAATGCCTAAGATTGAAATGAAATTGAACTAAATCACGGAGAAACTGACACATTGGTACTTTTTCTACAGTTGCAGTTTCTAAGGGAGGACATTACTTCTGACCACGACTGTACATATACATGAACCACAAATTTATCTACACAGACGGATCAAAGCGAAACTCTCAAACTGGCGCAGCACTAGTAATGGATTCATCAAACCAACAATTCCACCTTCCCAACTTTACATCAACATATCCAGCAGAAGCATTTTGTGTCATGAAAGCGGTACAGTCCATAAATCAAGCAACTAAAAATAACTATGTAATATGTACAGTGTCCCTAAGTACCATTCTAAGCATTAAATCCACATATCCCACTAATCCCATCATTCAGAAAATACAGGAGAGTATCCATAAATCACTCACACAATCCAACCATCCTTTGGGTACCATCTCATTCCGGCATTAGAGGGAATGAAGAGGCAGACACCTTGGCAAAAGAAGGAGCAACTCTAACCGACATACTTCACCTCCCTATACCATCCAGCGATCTCGTTAATACAGTCAAACAAAAAATGAAAGAAAAACTACAATACCAATGGAGTCAAACTACCAATAATCAGTTAAGGAAAATAAAACCAAGCTTAAAACCATGGAAAATGAATGGCGCCAGAAGAGAAAGAGTAGCGGCCACAAGGCTTAAGGATCGGTCATACCCTCTTGACACACGACTTCATCTTCCAAAAAATTGAGTCAACGCAATGCACCACATGTGATACTCGACTTACCATTGAACACATACTGACTGAATGTAGAAGCTTCGACCAACAACGTATAACATGCAAACTACCGCCTACCCGCACGGAATGTCTAGGAAACGACAACATACATAAAGCCCTAACCTACCTGAAAACCATCAACTTGTTCGGCAGACTGTGAGCAACACTTCATGTACCTACCAATGTGAATTATGTTTAACTATCATTTACATCATTACCTCTACTGTACTCACCATCATGCACAATGTTCATAATGTTATCTTTCTTACCACATCATATTGCATAAACTAGTGTACCCATGTATTGTACTTACCAAGCCGGAGCACCAATAATCTAAGTAATTGAGGGGCTCCTAAATATATGAAAAAGAAAAAATATAGTTATTTATGGTATAAGTGTGTTATATTACAAATAAGTCACGCGAGAAAAAAGTAAGCCCACGAGGCCGTCAGGCCGAGTGGGGTTATTTTCTCAAGTGACTTATTTGTAATTAACACACGTGCACCATACAAAACTTTATCCAACACCTCCTCAAGCTGGTTTAAAACGTGGAAATCTTAAAAACTGCGTGTTCCGCGAAAAGCTAGAGTGCATGGAATACAAAAGCAATAATTCGTTGCTATGGGGAATAATAAACAACAAAAAATTTAGTCAGAAAATTTATATGGATTTACTTATGGTTCCTGTACTTTATCTTGCTAGTGAGTTATTTTACGTCCATAACTCATTAGTGGGTTATATTATACCTTACTCGTTTAATTTCGTCATGATAATGACTGGATAACATAGAGGTGTTGGATAAAAAAAATTATCTGCATACTGGACTATCACAATTATACGATAATACGATACGATAATAAATTAAAAATATAGTGACATTGACTGGTGCTAAATTTTGGTATAATTAGATACCATAGCTTTCTTTCACTTATCTACAAAAACGACGTTTGAACTGGCAAAGGTCTTAATTTACATTATATTTCCTAATCCGTATTATGTTTTATTACATAAACCAACAAAACGCCTTAATTTATACAGATGAATAATTAAGCGTAAAACAATTAAGTTTGCGGAAATGCATAGAAGAATTTTTGTAGGCAGTATGAATAACTAGTGTTTACTTTGTTTTTTCGCATTACACAACTTTCGTGTCGTATTTTTAAACTGTTACGTTTCATGTTGTCACGAACGATATTCAGATTAGTATTGTTTTAATTGTACCGGAAAGCATGGAACATTTCTATGTAAACTCAGGGTTTTGTATAATTCTGATTAAGCCGAATTTAAATATCACGCTAAAATAAATGACGACATGTAACATTATTGTTAAGTAAGGGTAAGTAACTTCATTAGTACTTTTCATATGTAAATAAATCTTATACTTGTAGTTTAAGAAGGTGCATAGTATGTAAACTTTGGCTGTCGTATTTCAGTATCTTTGCCCAAATGAAATTCAACTGAGACTGTGTAGGAAGCTAAGGATTCTGATGTAGTTGAGAAAATGAGTTTTAGTAGATTGGAGGACATTCCTTTACATCGTCAGTATGGAAAGTGCGTATTTGGGCGCTCTGCTATTTTGTAATACTAATACTAAACTAAAACTTCCACTGTTTAGAGGGTCTACACTACTTAGCACACATCTCGATAAAATTCGCGATTTAGACCAAGAGATGACGACAGATTTTGTACTATGACTATGATTAGTAAACGCCTGTCACCGCAATGTTCTTTTTACATAGGTTAGAACTAGCGTATAAACGCATATCATACGTCTGTTGAACGGCCCAATCTATTTTTACCAGAGACTTGCTATAACTAGACTGCGCTTAACGTATCTAAGGTGTTGTCGACACAGTATGCAACACACAATGCACCGCGGGGCAAAAATCGCTGAGATGATATGCTGTTGATTTTAGATGTTCCGTTCATTAATCATTCTCGTGATTAGCTCGAATTAGTGAACAGATAAATTTCTGTTGAGAATAAACCAATAAACTTAGGTTAACTTGTGCCTATCAACATGTACTATGTCGATAAATTTTTAAATAATATAAAAGTTTATAGGGGCCAATGGATCAGAGCCATTCGAAGAGAAAAATTTACTCCCACCATAGTGCATTTGCGGGGAATGAAGCCGATTTTAGAAAGGTACCTACGAAGGTGTTAAACAATAATGCAATACCGAGCGTTTTCGACTTTCCCATTCACTTAAAATAACGTAGAACTATTATTAGACATCCTTTACCAGCAAGACAACGGCAATACCTATTTGCCTATTAGGTATAGACGTAACTAAGTACTTACTGGTACTAAGTATATTTCAGGTTTTGTTACAAGAAAAATAGCTAAGTCTGTGAAATGTTCCATATGTACAGATGCGATATTCGCATCAGAGAGTCATTCAAAGCTTTTAACTAGAAAAAATCGTGGAGGATTGTTGCACGTATCAAGCGATGCATTAAAAATTTGCCAAATTGCTGAAAATGTGTTCAGGTTTTTCATTCAATCCACACCACACCGCGTTGTAAACAAAATGGTTATCAGCAGTCTAAGAAAAATAAATAACAGTTACAGCCCATTTGGGTTTTTGGATAACCATATATTGAATCAAAATCCGCTAAATAATCATATCTTACTACTTACATCTTTAGTTTTAAGAGTATATTTTCCCATACGTGTTCACCACCAAAATACACATATAAATCAAATTAGGACTAGAGTAAGGCAGTTATATACCAATTTAGTTCAAATAAAATACCAATAAATTCGATTAAAAGAGTTAACAGCTATATGTTATCTTTTTTTGCTATTGCTATTAAAATTTAGAATAAACATGGCTAAAGCAAGCTGCAGAACGTACGTCTGCCCCGCGATGAACAGTTGGTTGCCTATCCTATCTTGACAACAGGCGTTTATAGTAAAATCTACGTTACGCGCGGTCTAGTTATAACAAGTCTCTGATTTTTACGTATTTTTTCAAATTTTGACAACACAACAAAAAAAGTTTATCAATAATCGTATGCCATTAACACATTTAATATTAATACATTTGATATTTCATATTGACAGTCTATGCCAATCCTCGTGCCAATCAACAATTTTTGAAAAATAATAATAATAAACTTACAACGAAAAGCGTCTGTCAATGTGCTAGCGCCCCATTATCTCCAATATTATTTAAAAAGAGCGACATGCTCACGGCTAAGTACCTATAACCATCGGGTCAATTTTTCCTCCAATTTAAAAACCATTACTTTGTCATTATTTACACGTTTGAAGAAAAAATACCATAGGAATATAAATTATGCTCTTATGGATTGCAAAATATAACATTTTTAAAGTTAGTAACATGCCATATATCATTTTCAGTGTAATGGATAACTAAATTATTATCACAATTAATTAAGGAACTTAATTTTATCGAGTACTATTGCACTCTCCGATGTACGCTTTCTAATATTCGTTCTAGCTTTGCAAGTGTTACCTCTTGCTAGATCGTTAAGATGGAAAACAGAAAAACTTAATTGGTTAACTCCTTCAGAAGGAAGTGGTGGTCTCTAACAACATTCGCGTTTCAATCTCGATCATAACTTACCGAAATGGCAAAGATACAGAGTAGGTGTTAATGTTCACAAATTACCTAAATGTAATCACACATAACCCTGAAGGGGCAAAATTAAGACGCTAAAGAGTTACGGAAGTTGTCCCTTATGAGGATCGATCCTTGATATTAAATCTCGTTCATGACCCAGTGACCCATTTCACAGCAAAATTACCGCTTATTGTCAACAGGTGGAAAGAAGAATCAAGGGCGTCGGCATTCGCAGGCAACAGTGAATTTAACCCAAGGTTACAAACTCGTACATCGAACAAGAATCATAGGTACTGTAAAACGTATCCGGAAGTTAAACTGGTACTTAAACCCTAAAAAAATATCAAGTAACCACCCTTCTATGATGAGATAAAATTTACCAACAATAAATTGTCGATGGAAATTGCAGTACAAAAAATAACAGTCGAAACATAAAGAAGGTACACTCTAAAACAACTAAATGCAAATGGCGGTACTTACGATAAAAAGGAAAGAACGGAAATGTATATCCTACTAGGAGCACAGGCTAATCTCGTCCACTATAATTACTTCGGAATTCCCAAATTATGAATCCAATCGCCAGAGGTCAATATGTTCGGAAGATGGCAATTAGAATTCCATGCGTTCTACGTTACGCTTTCAGCGCTGGAAATTGGCGCGACAAAATTGCGTGGTTAACTTCTATCAGTAGGTGGAGCCATCTATCAAATCGCCTTAAATATTACGTGCGCTTTCGACAAGTAATAAACAATAAATGATAATAATGCTTCGTAATGGAGAAAACAATTTTTTTTCTTTCCAAAATTTCCTAATCAAAAACGAATGTTGGCAAGTAAATATCTTGATTATTGGGATTCTAACAAAAGATTAGCACTTCGGTTAGTTCAATTTAACAAACATATTTTAGTTAACATTAACTTTTTAAATAATTTTAAACAAAATAATCAAATTCAAGGGATTTGGTACTCTTGTTTGAATTAACCAAAAACGGATGAGTTGTGATTTAAATTTAGCAAGAACGTTTGACAATTATTGCGACCCCTTATAATTGTATACGCTGTCTTAAGTATAAAATAATCAATACATGACTTATAGTATAGGTAAACATTGTCAACATGTGACTTGTTGATCATGTAATTGAACTGTTAAGTCGCTAAATTATAATTATACCGAATTACACTTAAAACAGCATGTTTGGTGGATATATGTATAGATAGAAGCTACGTTTGCAATGCAAACCAACTAACGCACAAATACTTTTGAGATGCAATCAATCGGAATAAAAATAGTTGCTGTTAAGAAATTATGTAGGGCACAGTAACTCTAACATTTTTTATTTCGTTATAAACCCAAACATTAATTTAATAAGTTGTACAAGTTTCCCTATCGATTCAATACCGGGTTTCCTCAACTGCAAACTTTCCTGAAGTTGTGGCCAGAAACCTTGTTTTTGTGATTGTCGGCAGCTAACTTCATGATGCTCTAATTGAAAAGGCAAACTTAATCCAGCTAAAGTGCCAAACACATTTTTTATTAATGTTTCATAACTTATTGCCTTTATCGGAAAACAAAAAAGGCGTCGAAATTCTATATGGAGTGACTAAAGGTGACGAAACGTATCCAATCGACCAAAGAAACGAACTAGCACTGAAATTGTGTTTCTAATTTCATGGATGCGGTAATTCCTTTGACATACAATGGAAAAATTGCTGATGTACACTCTTCCAGTTTTAGCGATATTGACTTTTTGTATAAGATACTTACAGTTCTTAGGCAAATAGTTTTTCAATTGGGCTGTACTTTCTGTCTACTGTATGAGTACAGAAATTATGCATGCGTGGTATGGTACCGTCTTGCAAGGACGTTGAAATTAAACTTTTATAACTGTTAAGGGCGTTAATTTATATAACTGATACTAATCTCGACTTTAATTAAAAAACTTTTATCCAAAACGTATAAATGTTCTACATTACTTCGTTTGAAACTCGCATTTTAAAACTATATTACCTAATTATCAATAACAAGGGTTGAATATAAACTAAAAGGGTATAAGCTCGCCGACGCCAACACATTTTTGCTATTGGCGCCATATGCTAGGTCAAACGTAAAACAACCTCCCAAAGCTACTGCTTATTGATTTAATCGCAGAAATGTGTCTTACCCCAATATTTCCTCCCTATTTCTGCTTGGTGATATATTTTCCTTGTTAATTTGTCTTTGTAGTCATTTCTGAGATGGGAGATATAGCGGAATTCCACATTCTAAAGTCTTCCTTAACGCTGGGATTTTATTTTCTCCTTTATTTGAAAATAAAATCCAATTTGACGGATTTTAGAATTTTGTGTTATCGTGACATATCTTCGTGTCGTGATCTCAAATTATTTGTTCTCCGACCGACTGAATAAGACCCTTATCACATTTCTTTAAAAAAAGTAGGCATTTAAGTCAGTGGTGTGACCCTCATTTAGGTATGCTGCTATTTGTAAACAATGTCTTTGGATACCTAAGGAAGTCTCGTGAAAGACAAGTATCCATTTTTTTTACTTATGAAAAAGTATAGGGGAGATGAAAAGTCAGTCAGTAGTTGTCTCAAATACGAGTATCTATAATTTGCGGTAGGTTACCTCTATGTTGACATGAAGAACTGAGATTTTCATATTTACAGGGGCTAAGAATAGTTTTCGTTAAATACCATGGCTGTCACAATAAGTACGAAATCATATAGGTAAGGAGCAAACGTATATTGGCTTCTAACTAGGAATCCGGACCGGACCGAAAAAGAACCGAAAACCGGACCGAAACCGGTATTTTTTTCAGGACCGAAAACCGAGCAGAAACCGTTATTCGCTTATTTCTTCAGAAATGGAAACTTATTGAGAACCGAAACCCACCAAAATGCGAATTGCAGGGAATGGAACGTGGGAAGTGGGTACCGACAAAGGGAATATGGTAGCCCCCGACGAGATCTTATTCAATCCAATTTTCGCGTCAAAAATTCGCACGTGACGTAATACGCAGTAGAAAGCGGGTTTGAGAAAGGTAATGAGCATCTGCCTGTGCCGTCCCTGGTGCCGTCTATACTTGAGTATGGCTCATCGATGTATATCGTAATAATTAGTTTACTGTTCACTTTGTCTCGTACAGTCTGACACATACTACAGTTTGTTAGAAAAGGATGGCAATTCACAATTTGAGTCTGCTGTGCAATTCTTATTGTCGGTCCAAAACGTACGTCTTGCATTAATTTTTCGTCTGTCATTTGACATTTCACGTGCACCTGATTATTCCCTATGTTTACTTTTTTATGATAAATACATCAAGAGACGGTTTTTTCAAAAAAAACTTCTGAGCATTTGTGGATAATTGGTGCGGTAAATTGTAACAAATTTATGCAATTGTTGTGAAATTAAAAATGGGTTTGTTTGCTTAAAATATTGTCATTTTTACTCACGCATATCACTACACTGTTTTTCCTGTAAACTCATTTCTCATATCCATTTCGAAACCTTGTTTGAGTTAAAGATTATTATTGCTTATGTATTAGACTGACTCACAGCAGCAGTTCAGTTTATGATATGAAAATTCGTAATTTTTGTTTATTTATTTTGATAACCTTATTTTTAGCGCATTTTCCAACGAAGTTGGGTGCGCCATTTTCTTTGTCCGTTCGTCTGTCCGAGGCCTTAACTATTCCTACAGTTTTTAAGATATTTAATTCGTTTTCTTTTTCCATTCGGTAGTATACAGCTCTGGCACCTGAGCCAAGGAAAATCTTGACGCAGGCTGCGCAATGTGAACTTTCTTATTTATTAATATATTTTGTTGAAATTTTAACCTCAGATACTTATAGTAAATGCAAGCATATCGCATACAGCAATAATCTGATGTGCGCATGCGCAGACTGCGCAATGCCAACTGTCTCATTTATCGAGATATCTGTTTGAAATTTTAATCACAGATGCTAATTCCAGGGCTAATTCTGTTAAAGGCAAACATATCTGATATTGCAAACATTAGATGTGCCCATGCGCAGTCAGTGCCAACTTCCTTATTTATCAAGATATTTCTTGGAAATTTTAACCATAGATGCTTCTATTAAATAAAAACGTATCACAGGTAGTTAAAGTTGAAAACTACAAATGTCATTATCAAAGGTAAACACATATCACAGAGTAAAAATCAAATGCGCGCATGGGCAGACTCCAAAATGCCAATTTTTTTACTTATGGAGATTTTTCTCTAAAGTTTAACCATAGCAGCGTTTAGTAAAAACAAATATCGCATACCTATAGCATAAATTAAATGTGCTCATGAGTCATGTGCGAACTGTGCGACGTGATTTTTTTTATTTATGGAGATATTTCTTTGAAATTTTAACCATATATTCCTCTAGTAAAGAAAATCATAGCGCACATACTCGGAGCTGGACATTAGGGCGCCGCCAAAAGGGCGCGAGACATAAGGGCGCGCGGACAAATGGACGCGGGACATAAGGGCGCGAGGGCATATGGGCGCGAAACAGGGTATTGTCTAAAAAAGTAGATTGTAGTTCGTCTGTGTTGATATTTTATAGTACCAGTCATAGGGCGAGCTAGATACCAAAAATATATAATGTGCAATGCGAAAAGTCACACCTTTTATATCACTTTTACTTCTAGTATAGGAGTTGAACGAGACGGTTATGCTTTTACCCAATCGCTCGATTTTTTCACGATGAAATTTTGCAGATAGATTCATATCACCAAAAAAAATAAACACTGCCCTTTTGAGATTTCCGTTAATTATGCGCCGAATTGCACGAATTTCAAAATATGCATAGCCGACACCATACGATAGGCAATGCGAAAATTTGGGTTTGAAAGATTCAAAACTCACAAAGTTGATGATTATTTCTCCGAAACGAAAGGTTGTATCATTGAATAAAAACCATATTCAATGATTGTATTAAAATCGCTCAAAGCTGTCTTTAGAACTCGAGAAGTGGCAATAAGAAAGTGTTTTTTTTTGTATCGGTTTAGTAATCATCACAAAAAATAAAAACAAAATCGACAAACTTTTTCTGGCACATTTTCGGATGTAATCAAAATGTTTCTTTAAAGAATGATAATTTGAATTTCGTGCAATTCGGTTCACAACTAACGAAAATGTCAAAAGGGCCTTGCTTATTTATTGGCTGATATCGCCAATTCACAAAATCCGGTCCTCAAATTTGGCAAAGAATCCGTCTGCAAAAGTTCATCATAATTGGTTCAGCCGTTCCCTTTTAATGGTTGGACGTGAAAATTTAGCGAGCGAGCGAAAGGCAAAAGCATAACAGTCTCGTTTAAACAACTCGACGCTAAAAACATAGAAGTGGAAGTAACAGTGATGCATATAAAAGGTGTGACTCAACGTTTGGCATAGTGTATTATATGGTTTTGGTATCTCGAACGCCCTAATTACAATGTATTTTTTAGAGAATATTCTATCCCGTGCCCATATGTCGTCGCGCCCTTATTTCCCGCGCCCATTTGTTCCGTGCTCTTTTGTCCTCGCGCGCATATGTCCACGGGCCCTTGTGTCTCGCGCCCTTTCGGCGGCGCCCTAATGTCCTAGACCGGCACATACCTATGGGCTTTTTTTAAAGTACTTATCAAAAATGCGCTGAAGTTACTCGTCTTAGCGCGAAAACCTTTTTACTTGTTTGCCTTACTTTTGTTTATCGTATTTTCGAATTTATTTAACGTTAGCTTAGACCAAAATTTAAAAGAGTGTTTTTTAAGCAAAAAAAAAACAATAATTGGAGAATTGTTCTTAAGTTAATCTAAGTGAATAAAGTTGCTGTATAAGGATGGTGTTCGGAATCGCTGCCCAATGTTGATAGTGACTGTAATATATTTAGGGCACAGCAGCTATGTCTTATTACATGACACCAAAACAAACACCGCTTTTGTATAACAATTACCTATATTATGCATTCGCCTACAATCGTAGAGTGCAATATTGTCATTCGAACATTTAAAAAGTAACAACTTTGTTAGACCTAACATGTTAAATTTAAACTTGTAACGCACCGGTTACTATTAGGACCCGTGTGGCGAGTTGTATATAGTAGTTTCTAAGTTAAGTATAAGTAAAATAGTTAGGTTGAACTTGTGGACACCCTGTTACCATTTATAAGATAATACGCCTCCGCATGTAAGGGCCCATGGACTTTCTGCCACATGTGCAACCGATTGGGTTTCCGGGCCATTGTGAATTATTACGGTCAACGGTGATACCATGTGTGGCGGCAAGATCCAAGATGCGATAATTTTTCCCTTGGTGAACCAGGAGGAAACAGAAGGAGTTCGCTAGTAGCCGTCTTCGGCAGCGCACGTCAAAAACCGCGGCAGAATACAGCGGTTTCTGGTTAATTGGCGAGAGTGCGTGATTTTGGCGACGTTTCGTTTTTTTGCCTGCCGCGAATTAAAGTACGCGTGTTGTAGCATCGAAACGAGTGGTTTTGCGACACTGCGGGTGAAGGTATCTGAGGAGAGGATACCAGAGAACCATCATCGTCAGCTGAACTCCGAAGAAACTGCGATACACGGCGCCGGCATCAGAAAGGTAGGCCTACCTATTTTGTAAATCTGTCAACGGGTCGTTAGTGATTTCGTTCTGACATTGCGGCGGTAGACAGTTCTTGCGTCTGTTTGTCATTAAGAGCATCCACAATTAATGTGTACTTATTGTAGCGTTTGGTATATTGGTAGTAATATATATATGTAAGTCGAATTAGAGTTGTTTTAATCATTATTTATTAGCCCACTGGTCCTGAGAAAGAGGGATATCCGCAGGGCCGTGGCATCCAGTAGGGCAACCGGGCAAGTGCCCTAGGCGCCAAATTTTGCTAGGCGCCAAAAAGTCCTAAAATTTTTTAAAATAAAAATTATACAAAAGTATTTTACAAAGTTTTTATTTTGCAATTTTAAGTGCACTTGAGTCAGGATTGATCGTAAATAAGTAATATAATAATTGTAAAATAAGTATAGTGAATTTGCTAAATTTAAAGCTAGAAAAGTAAATTTTAAATAAATATTTAGTCAAACATTTTTTTAAATAAAAAGTATGCAAAATCTGTATTTATATATTTAAGAAGTACATTATTATTTATAATAAAAAATATGCAAAGACCACATTATTATTATTATTGTTATAATTATTATTAAAAAAGGCGCGTCGGACAAACTTTGCACTAGGCGTAATTTTACCTTGCCACGCTCCTGGATATCCGCTCATGCAGAGCTAGTACTCCGGTGCATTACGGTAGGTACTTTACCACCCAAATAATTAGAGTCGGTTAAAAAAGCGACACACCAATTCAGAGTGTTGCAAACTCCAAACAATCTTTTTGAGCATAGAGATAAGGTTAGATCCGTATAAAGCATTACTTCTTATGCTTGTAGTTATTAACAAGTTAAAAAGTAATCGAAAACGATTTACATAAAGCGCATTTTCATTTCCCATTTGTAAGATGCAACTTCTGTTAAAATCGTAAAAATCCGGCCACAAATATGAAAGATAGCGTTGCACATGAGCAATCCATTTTTGACATGCTATTTCAGTTTATAAGAAGAATTTCATTTCAATGCTTTTCTAAATAAGAAAGTTGGAACTGCGCATGCGCAAACCTAAATTTTGAAACTAATGTTAGATTTTCCTTTGTTCTAAGCGCCAAAGTATCAAATTTCACTTAAATGCTTCCATAGATAAAAAAAGTTGGCACTGCGCATGCGCAAAACCAAATTTTGAAACTGGCGTTAGATTTTCGTTTATTCCAAGTGCCTATGTATCAAATTTCATTCAAATACTTTTATAAGAAAAAAAGTTTGCAATTCGGTTTATAAATGGTCGAGATGCGAAAAGGGCACTGTGAATTTTGAATCGATTCGACTCAACTTTTGGCATTGCGTATTATATGGCTAAGGCTATGCCCATATTGAATTTCATGCAATTCAGTTCATAACTAACGGAGATGTAAAAGCGATCGTTCACACGGACAGATAGAGGGACAGGCAGGCAAAGGAACAGACGGACAGACCAACAGACAGACGACAGACAACAATACAAAATTATAAATGATTTCTAGGATGGTTAATAAACGGCAAAAGTCTAAAATTATGGTACATGTAAAAAACGGTTTGTTGGTTTTTTTACAATAACTTTTTTTGTAAGCGGTACAGAAAAAATTCCTTCCTTGGTACAAGACTCGACACCATAACGAACCAAACAGCGAAAAAAGTAGAACAATAGCTCTTAAGATAAAGAAGTAGTAGCGTCGCAAAACGAGCGGACGGACGGACGGACAAAGTGGCTACAATAGCGCATTTTTGTTTATTTTTGTGGAAATGCGCTAAAAATGTTGCAGGGTCCAGGGAGCTTTCAAAGAATAGTTTTAAAATGCCGAGGTACAGCGACAAGAAAATTAAAATACACGAAAAAATCCCCGGCAATGGATGGAGATTACGGTGGTAGGAAAAACATGTTGGTCAATGTCGTAAAAACGTAAAAACACAAAAAATGTTAAGCGCTAAAATGTTTGCAATCATTTTGGATCACCCGGTATAGTAAACACATTCACTAAACTCACAATTTTGTTCCGTAAGTTATCTATTCGTAATGATTATTTTCCTGAAATAATGGCTCTTTATCCGCAGTCATGGCGAAAGCAGTGTTGCATAGATGCATTATTGTTTTCCATGCTTCTAATTTTATGTTATGTTTCGTTCACTTCCGCTGTTTCCACATGAAACATTTCTAGTGCCTAGCATTTTTAGTTGATATATCATCCTGAAATTGGAACAAACTGATAAAGAAACATTCAATTCGTTAACTGCCGCCCATTTTAAATCTTATTATGACGTAGAATGAAAAGACGTTTTAAAGCCCTTTTCAGTTAAATCCTTTCGTTGAAAAAGTTAAACAAAGTAGATTCAGCATTGTACGGCATCGAAATCAATACGAACACCATTTTATTTAATTAAGGATGCGTACTTTTTAAGCAAAAGAAATTCAAGGCTGTAACTTTGCAATCGGGGTCTTTTGCAACGTTGAATTAAATTAATAGAGATCATACATCTAGACGTCTTCTAGTATAAAAACAGTCGCAGGTAACCGCCTACTGCAAAACGTATGTCTTTTTCTTCGCATGGATGAGCAATTTTGGAATGGGTGACTACCTGTAATGATTGACGTGACTGTTTTTTATACTAGAAGAGCCGTAGTATCCAAAAGTTTTTGTTGACCATATGTATTTCGATCAACGCATGTCAAAATAATTATTCATGCACCAAGATCGTTGGGAAAAAGACTAAGACCAATGACTCAATGTTCAAGACGAATTTGATGCATTTTTATTGACCATATGTATTTTGCAAGGTTACAATAAACGGTCGTTAAAAAAGTGATGGTAATACTGAGGATCCTTCGATATTCTCTTGTAGCGGTTTATTGCGGTAGCGCTTTTCGCTGCGTTCCATTGAAATGGCACAAAAATTACCCAAGCATAGAAGTTAGTTATTGTACATCAAGCAAATGCACATAACAGTTTCTGCAACAAAATTATAGAATTAATGAATAATTTGTTCTACCAACTTAACCAAAATGAGAGTATGACAGGAGACCCACAAAATTTGGCTCTTGTGCATGAATGCAATGTGTTCTGCAGTTTCCCCGATAAAACTCATGAATAATAAACCGATACAACGAAATATCGAAGGATCCTCAGTATTACAATCACTTTTAACGACAATTTATTGTTATTAATCTGACAAAATACATTTTATAGTTAACAAAAATGCATCAAATTCATGTCTTGGGCTTTGAGATAATGCTCTTGGTTTTTTTCCCAACGATCTTGGTGCATAAATAACGATTTTGACATGTTTTGATCAAAATCCACGTTTTCGCCAAAAATTCATCAAATTCATGTCTTGGCATTGAGATAATGCGCTTAGTCTTTTTCCCAACGCTCTTGGTGCATAAATAACGATTTTGACATGTTTTGATCAAAATCCACGTGGTCGCCAAAAATGCATCAAATTCATGTCTTGGGCATTGAGATAATGCGCTTAGTTTTTTCCCAACGCTCTTGGTGCATAAATAACGATTTTGACATGTTTTGATCAAAATCCACGTGGTCGCCAAAAATGCATCAAATTCATGTCTTGGGCATTGAGATAATGCGCTTAGTCTTTTTCCCAACGATCTTGGTGCATAAATAACGATTTTGACATGTTTTGATCAAAATCCACGTGGTCGCCAAAAATGCATCAAATTCATGTCTTGGGCATTGAGGTAATGCGCTTAGTCTTTTTCCCAACGCTCTTGGTGCATAAATAACGATTTTGACATGTTTTGATCAAAATCCACGTGGTCGCCAAAAATGCATCAAATTCATGTCTTGGGCATTGAGATAATGCGCCTAGTCTTTTTCCCAACGCTCTTGGTGCATAAATAACGATTTTGACATGTTTTGATCAAAATCCACGTGGTCGCCAAAAATGCATCAAATTCATGTCTTGGGCATTGAGATAATGCGCGTAGTCTTTTTCCCAACGATCTTGGTGCATAATTAACGATTTTGACATATTTTGATCAAAATCCATGTGGCCTCAGAAAAATAATTTAACATTTTTGAATCACACACATGCGGTTATCAAACGTGCACGTTATCAACTCTTTCAGCATCAAGATAATGCGTTTGAAAGCTTTTACAACTCTAAATTCATGTGTAAAGAATAATTTTGGGTACATTTTGCTCTAAAACTTTTGACCGAGACCACAGAGAAGAGTTATATTGAATTGTTACACTTCTAAGAGTCATAGGGAATAAGCTAGCGAAAGTCCGAACTCGATACATGACCTAGGGAATGAAATATGTTGATTTTTATTATATTGAGTTCGCAGTTTTTCCTGTTCCCGATTCACTCGAAGTCGTATAACTTTTGTTCCTGTTGAACCAGCTTCCTGAAAATCAATAGCGTCCGTTCTTAATGTCCAACGTACCCGTATACCAAATTTCAACACAATCGGCCACTTTTAAAAAGAGTTAGAGCGCACACGGACGGACGGACGGACGGACGGACGGACGGACGACAATACAAAACTATAAAGGATCTGAGGATCCTTAATAAAGGTTTTGCTCTACCAATTTAACTAAAAATGAGGTAGGACAGGAATAAAAACAAAATCTGGTTCCTGTACATCCAGTTAATGTATTTTCCCAGACGAAATTGGTGCATAAATGAAAGTATACTTATTACTACATAAATAAAAATTCGAGTAAAAATTAGAAACAAAATAAATTAATTCTAAAATGTGGGGGGAGTAGTGACGGGGAAAAAATTGACTGAAAAATGCTCGTACTATCTCATATTCCCATTTTATTTTATGATAAATCACTAATATAATATAATATAAAAACCGCCATTATAGCACACGTCCGCACTAACGCTATAGCTATTTGAATATTACGAGAAATATTATCTTATTATTAGCGCATTTTTGCAAAAATTTTTTTTGTAAAAAGTAGCTTTTAATCTCACTTTGGCTGGCTGGCTGGCTGGCTGGCTGGCTGGTCGGCTGGCTGGCTGGCTGGCTGGCTGGCTGGCAGTAAATGCGCGCCCGTAGAAAAACGCTTGTAAAAAGACAAGGAGTGTACATGTAACTATCGGGGCCGTGTAATTAAGAACGTTAGGGATGGGGCTACAAGATTTGGAGTCGACGACATCTGGACGCCATCCCCGAGTGTATTATACTAACCTGGAGATTTTTCAGTTTTCATCTATCTTCTTCTACAGTTTTTCTCCGATTGTTTTCAAATTGATGTCGTCGGGAAGATCTTGTCAACGCGCACAACTCCTGCGTGGCGGAATTTTGTTTTTTTCCTAGGGGCGATATAAACCACCTTTTGCGCGACGCGCTTCGAGGGGTAGTCGACTTTGGGCGCCCAAAAGGTTCTTGCAGCGCGAATCGCGGTCTCTCTTTCTCGTGTCACTAATAGAAGGTCGAGCTATGTGAAGTACCCAAAAGTTGAATACGATTTTATGCCGGGATTTTAGCGAAATCTACCAAAATGTGAATTACGAATGAACGGGACGTCGGAACTGTGTATCGACAAAGGGAATGTGGTAACCTCCGACGAGATCTTACTGATGGTGGAAACTTCAAATCCGAATTGTTGCGGGTGATCAGAAGTGGGTGTCGACAAAGGGAATATGGTAACCCCCAAAGGATTTTACTGATGGTGGAGTCAAAACTTCAAATGCGAATTGCGAGTGCACGGTAAGTGAGAAAATGGTACCGACAAAGTGAACGTGGTAGCTTTCGGCAAGATCTTATTGATGGTGGAGTCAATATTGGCTAATAAAACACTGATCTGCCACACAAAAATGCGCTCGGTCGATGCTTCGATCTCACACGAGGACTTTGATCATTTTTTTTTAGAATACGGTAGCAAATTTACAACGAAACTATTAAGAAAAAAAGACGTAATCCTTTTTTTCTGGATTTTTTGAGTTCGTGAATTAGGAAAACTTCAAGTGGGATGGTTTGTATGGATTCGTAATTTTTTTCTGTAAAAAATACCAAATGCACTTTGCCTCTAAAGCAGGCCTTCCACGTGCATTCATTTCATCGAACTTTGGATTAACGCCATGTCTTAGAACTTGGAACAGAATGTTGAAACACCACTTCAACGTTCGCACATGGTTCGTACAAACTTGGCGAACAAATAAAGGTAGGATTGTGCACGCGAAAACAACGATATGCGTTTTCGCTTCCTCATACTACAATGCGTAAATCTATCTCACTTATGTCTTAACTCCAGGAGCGACAACCACACCACGCGCGCGCCCAGCATCGCTCCGCGCCAAGAATTTAGGATTGGCAAAATTCTTCGCTCCACACCAAGAACGATGCAAACTTTGCGCGATGACCACTTCCACGTTCGAACTTGGTCTGTTTGTAGGAGTGTACACTCCAAGTTCGATGAAATGAATGCACGTGGAAGGCCTGCTTAAGATAATTACCCAACACTTGTTTGAGTTTTCCATTTACAATGATTCTCAAAGGTCAATCTAAAACAATTTAACAAACCTAGAATAACTATTATAATGCAAATGTTAGTTGGGTATTTTATAATCAAAATTAGCTCTTTTTACAGCAGTATCAAAAACTATGGTGAAAGAGTTAATTGTAATAGCAATGCCGTTACAATTTTCCAATGAATGTTCACACGCACGTGTGCACACACAATCCGATTACACGCTTAATACGAACTAAAAGTGATCTTTTGGACACATTTTACTATGCATTTTGTCAGTAATTTGTAATTAGCTGAACCAATAATGTGATGCGAAAATTAACGATGTAGAATTTTGCACATTGCTGTAACCACAGACCGTAAGAAGTAATTAACCAGAAAAGCAAATCGTATTGATAGTTTACATTTCAACTATAAATAAACAAATAAAATATGTAACAACTGGAACTGAGAGGCCGTCACGCGCATGAAATAGTTATGCATTTTAGGTTCAGGTCTTAGCGATTTTTTCGAAAATGGTGTTAGTTAGCAACATGATCAAAGTCACGTTGGATTCTAAAACCTTTTTTCTACGACTCTCTTTTAACAGATTTTTGATATTTTTCAAATATTAATAATTACGGCCCTCGAAAATACCATAAATATAAAGTGCTTCTACAATTTATTATTTATGTAAAATTCGAGTATTAAATCAAAAATGTGTTACAATAGAGGCATAGATGTGTCCTTTATCTTTACATCGGCACCTAACAACACGGGATAGAATCCAATTTACTCAAAATTTTCTACTTATGTCACACACCTCTACACGCTATTCGACCACGAACTTATAAATTAAGATGGACTGCTAATGCTGAATTGACAAATGACACCACCATGGACGAAGCCATGATGTGCACTCACTTGGCGCGAAATTCAAATCAACTAATAAACAAGCATTAATCTCGCGTTTTCTAAATCAATTACTGTGACACATGTCATTTTCTAAGGCTGCAATAGTCTCAAAACTTGAGCACTAGGAAAATTCCCCTAGAAAATAACTAAAATGTGCACATCATGGCCGCGCCAATGCTAGGGCCATTTCTACCTCTATGCAACTGTTTGATAAGCAGTCCATATTAATTTAGAAGTTCGTGTATTCGACTCATATAATTTCTATTGAATAAGTTGTATGCAGAGAACGTCCTCCTAATTGCCGTAGAAGAAGGAAATCTTGAAGAAAGCACTGTACCACATATTAAACATTTAAGAATTAAGATTTATAATGAGTACTGGAATATTTTCCCAAAACCTCACGTGCTCATAAGCAGTGCTTGTGCTTGCAATACCCACTCACGCGATAAGCATTTCAATTTCACAAGTGCATGCGATCACTTACTACTTTTGCTTTTGGAGTCAATGTTTCTGAAGCTTTCGAACACGGTGGTACATGCTTGAACGTATGTAAATTTCCCCCTTCTATACAAAATATTTCCATATATCAAAATTATTAAGGATCCTCAGATCCTTTATAGTTTTGTATTGTCGTCCGTCCGTCCGTCCGTCCGTCCGTCCGTCCGTCCGTCCGTCCGTCCGTGTGCGCTCTAACTCTTTTTAAAAGTGGCCGATTGTGTTGAAATTTGGTATCCGGGTACGTTGGACATTAAGAACGGACGCTATTGATTTTCAGGAAGCTGGTTCAACAGGAACAAAAGTTATACGACTTCGAGTGAATCGGGAACAGGAAAAACTGCGAACGCAATATAATAAAAATTAACATATTTCATTCCCTAGGTCATGTATCGAGTTCGGACTTTCGCTAGATTATTCCCTATGACTCTTAGATGTGTAAACAATTCAATATAACTCTTCTCTGTGGTCTCGGTCAAAAGTTTTAGAGCAAAATGTACCCAAAATTATTCTTTACACATGAATTTAGAGTTGTAAAAGCTTTCAAACGCATTATCTTGATGCTGAAGGAGTTGATAACGTGCACGTTTGATAACCGCATGTGTGTGATTCAAAAATGTTAAATTATTTTTCTGAGGCCACATGGATTTTGATCAAAATATGTCAAAATCGTTAATTATGCACCAAGATCGTTGGGAAAAAGACTACGCGCATTATTTCAATGCCCAAGACATGAATTTGATGCATTTTTGGCGACCACGTGGATTTTGATCAAAACATGTCAAAATCGTTATTTATGCACCAAGATCGTTGGGAAAAGACTAGGCGCATTATCTCAATGCCCAAGGCATGAATTTGATGCATTTTTGGCGACCACGTGGATTTTGATCAAAACATGTCAAAATCGTTATTTATGCACCAAGATCATTGGGAAAAAGACTAGGCGCATTATCTCAATGCCCAAGACATGAATTTGATGAATTTTTTGGCGAAAACGTGGATTTTGATCAAAACATGTCAAAATCGTTATTTATGCCCAAGATCGTTGGGAAAAGACTAGCGCATTATCTCAATCCCAAGACATGAATTTGATGCATTTTTGGCGACCACGTGGATTTTGATCAAAACATGTCAAAATCGTTTATTTATGCACCAAGAGCGTTGGGAAAAAGACTAAGCGCATTATCTCAATGCCCAAGACATGAATTTGATGCATTTTTGGCGACCACGTGGATTTTGATCAAAACATGTCAAAATCGTTATTTATGCACCAAGATCATTGGGAAAAAGACTAGGCGCATTATCTCAATGCCCAAGACATGAATTTGATGAATTTTTGGCGAAAACGTGGATTTTGATCAAAACATGTCAAAATCGTTATTTATGCACCAAGATCGTTGGGAAAAAGATCAAGAGCATTATCTCAATGATCTAAACATGAATTTGATCTATTTTTATGGACCACATGGATTTTGATCAAAACATGTCAAAATCGTTATTTATGCACCAAGATCGTTGGGAAAAAAACCAAGAGCATTATCTCAAAGCCCAAGACATGAATTTGATGCATTTTTGTTAACTATAAAATGTATTTTGTAAGATAAAAATAAATTGTCGTTAAAAGTGATTGTAATACTGAGGATCCTTCGATATTTCGTTGTATCGGTTTATTAAGTTAAAAAATTGAATATAAATCCTTAATGAATCTAAGCTAATAATTCGCCTAATTCAATAGTGATCGATTATAATTATTTCCTAAAATGATTACGAACAAACATTGCATTGATAATGGAAGTAAATACAAGTAACAAATACAACCTTTACGGATGTAAACGTTGACGTAGGAAGAGAGCTATATTCCGACATATCACCCTCTTCTTACACGGCTTCACGGGTTTTGACACTACTCCTGCCAGTTACAACCGTAGAAAAACAACAATCTTCAAATTGTTTGAGAAGAACGCAAATAAGATCAGTCTAATCGCTCAAGTTTTTTACAATCCCAACTCAACAAATCTTCCCTCTCTTCCTCCAACGAAAACTTCAGCACGGCAACACTTAGAGTGTTTCTCCAAGTTCAGCAGTGGTTGGAAAAATTACTCCCTCCCGAACAATGGGATTAGAAAAGAGGTGAAGATGGACACCTTCTCCAAGTAAGGAACACAGCTCCTCCAGCCCCGGAGGAAATTTTACAAGCCATTTTTTACCTTTGCTGTACTACGAATTGCGGGGCTAGCTGTGGGTGCAAGAAGGCTGGTATATTTTGTACCTTCGTCTGTGGCAACTAGCAAGGGGGTTGTTTTAACTCTCCACCAATCCTGGAAGAAGATGAAGAGGACGTAGACGATCCTTATGGAGAGGAATTGTACGCACATCTAAATTGGACATTATCTTCGCTCACGAAATTTCACCTCATTTTTGTTGTAGGTTGTAGGGCGAACTGTCGAAGCATATTACACCACACATGTCAATGGTTTTTGAAGGAAATTTAATTCCATACAACCATCCACTTATACGTTAAAAGTGAACAGATAATGAACTCGAAGGAAAGTCGACCGAAAACGTGAGTTTTTTTTTAAATTACTTACCTTCAAAAGCCCGTAGCTGGAAAACCGTGCGTTTTTTTGAAAAAAAATGTGCAAAACCAAAGTTGTAGAAAATTTTATGGGCTTTCAATTTTGATAAGAAAATTTGTTTAATACGACCCACCATTTTCGAAATATAGCCGAAAAACTGCAAAACTGTACCTTCAACCCCCTCCCCTCCCACCGACGGCACGAAAATCACTCGCGACTTTACTAGACAATCATCAGGGGACCTTCAACCACACCTTCCCGAAATTCGAACTACACGAATTATTTTTCCTATATTTCCTAGAATGACTGGTCTAAACTTTCTGGCATTGAACTTGAACATACAAATCAAGGTTAGTTTTGTTTGTAATGGATGGTGGGCTAATGTCGATACCCTCTATCGGTATTAGCTCACACCAATAGCGCATGTCGGTATTACCCCATTATATTTTTAGCGCATTTTTTAAGAATTAAAAAAATGTGCTATTGTTTGCGTTTTGTCCGTCCGTCTGTCCGTCCCGACCCATTTCTGCCTTTTTAAACTACTTCTAGGGGAATGGTCCTAATAGAGTCCTGGAATTTTTTGTAATAGGTAGCCTATACCTTGAAGGTGTGCATGGGTAACATTTAATCACTTTTTCAATTTTTTAATTAGTCCAATTTTGTAACTTAAAATAACCTTAGCAACTTGCTAATAGTGAAGGTAATTGCTAGATGAGCAAAGATAATCGTATTGGGCACCTTAACCAAGAAAAATCGTAACAATTGCACTGCACATCCACATTATGTCCATTCAATGACCTTTTAGGAACTACTGATCAATGCATGGAAAATGTAGGAAAATGCGCTAAAGTTAATCGCCTTAGGGCGAACACTTTTTTACTTGTTTTCTAAATTGTCCACAATTATGGAATGTTGCAGGTTGCTCCTATGCGGTTCTAGCGCCACGCTGTTTGTATTTTCTGTATTTTCTATGGTGAGCAAATACAAATTACCAGTCGCACGTCACATTTAAAGCACAACGCGCCTAATCGGTTAAACTTAAATCAAAAATATACCTAACCTTACAATTCACATTTGTTAATTTAGGTGGTAAAAGTTCAGTAGGCCTAATGCGTCTAATTTTAGGCACAGTGATAACACTCTGTCACTAAGTTCTGACTAGTTCGTAGCAATTTGACGAAGTGTAGGAATATTAGCAATATTGCTCAAGTTGGTAGTTAGAGAATTTTTTATTATTTCTCATAATATTGCTAGAATTTTGCGTGATCTTGCTATAGTTAGCAATATTGCAAACTTGTTAGTTACAGAATTGGACTGTTAACTATTTTTGGTAGAATAGAATGCTACACACAGTACCTACATGTTTATGTCGTTTTGTAGTACAATATATCTATTTTTACTCTTACAGAACGGACCCAAATGGTCAATGTTAAAGAGTACGAAAGTGGCAAAGTGCCGAGGGATTTTGAGTATATCAACTTCCAGAGGAGCTCTTCTGATACATGCAGCTAATACCGCGACCGACACATACTTCAGAATAAACTTTCCCATCTTAAGAATCCAAAAACTGTGCCCAGTATCATCGTGGTTATAGTTTCTCTACCAGTTTACGATATACCACTCCACTCCGTATGTCGTAATCGTTGAACGTTCCTTTGCTCAAATCTTTTTCTCAAGATCTTCATCTCTGATCTCTGATCAACCGGATTCCTACTGGGGGCATTAAATATGAATCGTGCGAGACCCCTGTCGATACAAAATCTAAAAATCATTCTGCTGCAATTCCATTACCCAACGAGCAATTCTTCGTTTCAGCTCCTTTTTGTTCAGGCCGAACAATCTTTATAAATTGTGAAATGGATTCCGATCAGGTAATGTTTGAACCTTTTTCACCGATTTAACTATTTCCAGGGTTTCCAATTCAAAGGAACGATACCGTTGATCTGTGGAGGATGTTGTCCTACTTTATCACGCAACTACTCCCTCAGTTCCTTCAAGGACTCCTTCAAGACTAGCGACATATCAGCTAAACCAATTCTGCTCGCATCTGTGTAGAGAATTGTGCGCAGCTTGTTATTGAATAGGGTTAATATTGGAGAGGCGATCATGATTTTCTGAGAAGGCCATAGGCTGCTTGCTCTTCTTGCGTCAAAAGCCATTGTCTACCCTTCGTCAGTAACATGGTTAATGGTTTGGCTTTTTTAGTAAATTGTGGTACGAATTTCCGAAAATGTCGAACCAATCCCCAAAAACCGTCTTACCTGATCGACATCCTTTGGAACAGGAAATCTATCAATGACTGCAATTTTCGCAGTACTCGGTTGCACTGACCGTCCTTGACGTATCCCAAATATTTTATTTCTTCAGTTACGAAACAGCATTTCTATAAGTTAAGACTTCCATATTCCTTGGAAACGAGTCCTAATTTGCAACTTATAACTGTGATGATAATTGAGTCACCAGCAACTGAAATCTGGTGGTAATCGGCATCGGCAATCAAACATGGAAATTTTTTGACTTTCCAGTCTATCAGTTCCTCAATATTCGGCAGCGGGTAATTTTCTTTTACCGTTTGATTGTTGACCAACATATAGTCTACACTGCTGACGCGGTTTCTTCTTCACTAACAGAGCAGGACTCGCAAACGGTGATCGCGACGGGACTATTATATTACTCTGAAGAAGTTCGTCAATTAAGAAACGCGGTGCCGGCTTTAGGCGTAATCGGTGTAACCCTTCGCTTACGGCGCAGACAAGAAGGGGCGCAAAATTACTCAAATTTAATGACTGCCGAATCGCGGATGTAAAACACCGATGGCGTTTTCTATTTTTAAGATCAAACGATCACGATATATCTTAAATGGAAAAAATTCCTAATATAGTAAGAAATTATGCAGCGAATATTCCAGAAATTCCGATAGATATCGAGGCGCCATAAAAGCTTAGTATTCGGCGATAAAGAACAAAGGCAGATTTGATGTAATCTTTCCGGAAAATGTGATGTGTTTTGTTCTAGAATGTTCAAGACCATTCGGGAGCACTCGATAATACTCAAGTTGGCTATATAAGCAAATCGAATTGCGTTTCAGGAAAGTTCCAATTTCAACACCGAAGTAATAAATATTTCCCACGGTTATAAACTGTGTTAATGTAAGTGATATAATAAATAATATTTGGGTGTTATAAATCAATTCATTTCAACATATGTGATAAATGCATTGTTAACTAATTGTAAATAAATAAATCACGTAAGTAATTAAATTTACGTTACAATATGTTTTAAGTATTTTTTTAAAAACCTGCTTGCCAAAGGTTCCCATTATGTAAGCTTTAGCGCGGCGGCGCAAATTTTAGTGCTTCCTTACACATAACTTTTGTCTTGAGCCGGCCCTGAAGAAACGTACCTAATACTATTTTCTCTGTTCCTTCTAAACGGTAAGCGCCTTGTATTACAGGTGTCTCCGATTTTCCTCAGGTTCAGACTATAATTTTCCAGGTTCTTTTTCGGGAAAGATGTGATCGATGTCTAAACCGTCTTTAGCTTTACCTTATTAATAACATTGACATCACTGGTGCGCGTCTGCTTTGCCACTGTTTGTCGAAAGGTTCGACAATTCCTGACTACGTGACCTTTCGGGCAACACTTTCTTCAATAATTTTTACGAGAAGAATGGTTGAGTGCATGATTCTTCACTCAAAGGAACAACTTTCGGAGTTACTCACATGATAAGATCGAGTTCTCGAATTTTGCAGGTAAACTGTACAACAGCTTTACGGTAATAAATCCGAATGTCCCAGGCCTTGAAAGCACCATAGGCAAACAGAGTTAATGTATTTATTTGTTACTCAGTTGTAAACGTTGATTAACAAGACAAAACGCAAACGGGTAAACGTCATGTTTAAACGCTACTGACTTGTAAAACTGACAGCAGACCTGTAAAACTGACAGCAGACCTGTAAAAATTTTACAAGTTAGTAATCTAGTAATTTCATTGGCCAGAATTAATGCGAAGTCTCTGTTACATGGATAACATGATATTTTAGACATTTCTTCAAGATTAATTTAAGAACTAATTATTTACGTTTACTATTGTTTACAAATGAGTAACAAATAAAATATTGTACATTATACGCCAGGTAATAGTTTTTACTGGCTCTAGGAGATGACAAGCTCGCCTAACGGCTCGCTAGTCAAATTCTCCTATCGCCAGTAAAAACTCACTTACCTGGCTAATAATGTAAAATACTATTTTTCGTGAAGGACCCAAGAGACTTTTGATATTTATTTGCAGTTAGCATTCAACGTACGTTATTGTGCTTGCCTGACGCTAGAAAGAAATTGGAGTAGTATGTACCTACGTTGAAAGCTAATTTTAAAGTCCTCGCGTGGATCCATCGCGAAAAAATATATTGCTGTTTCCCTATGGTACATTTGACCTGGGACACACTGTATACCTATCTCCTATCTTTATTCAGAGCAAAGTGAAATTCTTCAACAGTGTCTTTTTCGTTTGATAGCACCTAAGCCTAACACTACCTATTTATTACTATATTCTCTCCATTGAGTTGATATGATATACAGCTTACTTAATTTAATGCAAAATTTATTTTAATTACCTGTCTAAAAACATCTAATAAACAATGGTAAAAGTTTGCAAACAACATGCACAGCATTATTTGTTCAATTTTTTTGGAAGTAATTTAATTTCACCTAAAAATAATAACATAAACTAAAATTTGTATGTCCAACTTCCACCTGTAAATTATTCAAGCTGCAAAAGAAGAAGGGGAAACTAAGACTAACGGCATATGTACGTTAATAGAGAATTAGAAATTGATAAATGCAGAGCGGGTCGTAGGTATTTGACATTTCTGTGAGCGTCTCATCGAAAAGTTTTCGAATGTAAGTCCATTTGCGATTAGCTATTGTCAATTACATTTTCTCCGTCTTGCAATAATAATGTTAAGTGAGATAACCTCGTTTAGAAGACAATGCTGCTGTCAAAATTTCAACGATGCTTTATTTTCAGGTTGCTGGCCGTCAGAATATGAAGGTGTCTCACGTGCTGCCTGGAGACCAGCCGGTCGTTTCGGTGATTTCAGTTGTGACGCGCCATGGGAATTAATCGAGTCGGCAGCTAGAAGTATGATGTCGAGACACAGCGATAACGTAGAATTCGTGCTATGGACGGGGTGAGATTATATATCTTCTTGCTTAATTGTTTCACTTCAGCCTTCTTGTCATTATCTCGGAGTTGCCATATTCCTTGAGTGCAAATAAAGGTTCACATTTTCCAACAATTTTAGGAATTAATTTTGATAAAAATTTATTCGGTCTGAGAAGAAAGTATGTATCTTTTCATAAAGGCTAATTAAATTTGCGTTAATTGGTTTTAATAATTGGGATGAAGAAATACGGATTGCCGAATAGCTGTATGCTTTGTTAGAAAGTGAAACTCGTTTCATTATTATTTTCCGATCGAAAGCGTTTAATTGTAATTTTTGTAACAATTACTACAAGCATATTTCTGTTACTATCGGGTACATTAATTTCTAGCATTTATATAAATTATGCCCAAACAAAAGTTCGTACTGCACTCTGCAGCCACCAAAACAAAACAACAGATTTTCCTGCAGTGCTTCTCTCAATCTTCTCCAGAATAAATTAGCTATTCATTTTAATAGTATACGGTTTATTTAAAATGTTACAACTAATAGCTAAAATTGATATTGACAGGCTTTCCTGTGAAATATATTATGTGCCTCCTTAGGTACCTACCATTGTACTTATTTTTGAGTTTTTGTGTGTTTGAAGTCAATTTGCCTAAATTGTAACAAAAGTTTTTCTTGTATTGTATTGTTCGACTTAATGGATACACTTATACCGGGTGATTCATTAGAACTGATGACAGTTTGAATTTCCCGCAAAACAAAAATTTTTAAAGGTTGGAAATAATAGAATTATCATTTGCCCAATTCCAGTGGTGTATGTAGAATCACTCTCCAAGGAGTAATAATTTATTTTTAATTTACAAATAAGTCGTTGTTATTAAATCAATCACAATAATTACGTCGATTCTCATAATCAAGAGCGTGGCAGTTGCTGTAGAACAGAAACCCGGTACGGGTGTATGTATTCGTAGATCTTTATGGAAAATTCGTTGGCATGTTGCATAAGACACTCCTGTAATTCGAAAATAAAGTTAGTAGGTATAATATTCATTCTACGTGTACCACTTACCAGCTTGGGCACTTAACTGACAGATTGATTTTCTGGAACTCGCTTCATTCTTTGTCTTCGACCACTTCATCGTTTCGTAGTAATGGATGACCTGTTTTTTCTTCTTTGCAAAAGCAATTCTTGTTTTCAAATTGATCAACGATTCGTTTCTTATGATTGGCAAATGCATTATAAGAAATAATTAGATCGGGACACTGTTCCTTCCATAAACTGCTCTCGACAAGACTGGAGGATCCTCAAGAAGGGGATTTTTAACCTACAAATGCACATTAGTCTAATTTAACCGTTATTTAATTACTTACTTCAACAAATTCTTGAATTTACAACGTGGTTTTGGAAAAACTGTTTGATAATACAGATTGGAAAAGTAAACACGTTCGCTGCGATACCAGTCATATAGGTCTGGTAGCTCTAATTTCGTTCCGGCGGCTACTCATTATGCCATCTATCCCATTCCAACGAAGGATATATCTTAACACACACTTAACCAATAGCAGCGTTACAGGTACCTATATGACCCTCATGCGCAACTTATCTACTTTATAGTGCATAGTGTCTACCAGGCATATGTGTCTGGTATCGTACCCGGTGAAAATAGGTTTACGCATGTGCGGCATCAGGCATATGTGTCCGGTACAGCTTGAGCACGTGTTGCAGGATGTGTAGGTGATTACGGATACTGCTATTGTTTATAATGGCTTCGCGTAGCAAAAAAATATTGAATTTGTTGAAGCAAGATAGTATTTCCTCTATTTCAAATGAACAAAAACAACCAGAACATGAACATGCTACAGTTCAGGGAGAATCTTGCATTTGCGCTTGTAGAAGAAGGTTCTGGAGCACAGAATATGAGCTCAGCAACCACTCCCAAAAGAATACATACATTCGCTGTCGAACAAGGTCCAGGGAAAAAACGCCGTCGAAACTGTGTTGGCTGCTACAAAAAGTTAAGAGTTACCTTATCTAGTAAGGAAGCAGACAAGAAAGTTACCAAAGTGTCCAGTTATTGTGCTGATTGTGAAAAGAAACCAGCTATGTGTCTCTCGTGCTTTAATGAAAAACACAATAATATTGCTAAAGTGAATTAGAATAAATTTTTGTTACATAACTGTATGGTTTCTTCGAAATAAATGTATTCATATTAGTTGTTGAATTTTTCTCCAACCCTTTGATTTAGCCACTTGCGACTGAAGTTCGTCATTCATTGAACAATTTTCAAGTAAAGATCATAAAAATTACCGTTTAATAATTTCACATGTTGATAAAAATTATCATAAAAAAAAATCAATCATACCAGACACATTTGTCTGGTATCGTCACAATGAAAAGAACACTCACCAGACACATGTGCCTGGTGCCGCTGAAACGACGAGACAACTTTGAGCGGTACCGCAGCGAACGTGTTAAAAACAACAACAAATTAACGAAATAACGACGGCACTGGTGACTAATAAGAATTAGTAAAATAACTAAAAATATATCATCGCCAATTCTATCCCGTGAAAAACACTAGAATTGTACGCGCGAAATTCAAACTGACATCAGTTCTAATGATTCACCCGGTAGAATCATTAATTATTTTATTTCGGTAGCAGTTTAGTGAACTTTTTGAAAACAAAAACTACCCAAACTTATAAGCGGATGAATTAAGGCATCAAGCTTGGTTGCGCAATGCGCATAGATCCACAGATTAGGTATGTTAATCTGAGCATAGATCAGAGACTTGTCTGGCATAGATACCTTTGTTCTTGGCATTCTCAGATTTTGAATGGAAAATAGACGCAATAACGTAGAAAAAAAGAGCGCGAAACATCAAAAATTGTCGCAATAACCATCGATTAACCTAAAGACCTGATTTGTACTACACATCTTGCGGTATAACTTTAGACAAAATATGCACTAGTTTGTTGACTGCTAAGTCCTATGTTACGTTTTTGTTACTCGATTTGCTCATTTAATCCAATGAGAGCGATGAAAATATTAGGAAAGGAAGTGATAATCATGGCCACATTCAAGTTGTTTATATAGTGGATCTGAGTGCATTCTTGATCCAATATCCATTGTCAGCTCCAATTAATGTACAGGGTGACAATTTGAAAACTTACCACCCCCCATATCTTAGTAAATAAACGAGATATTTAAAAAATCAAAATCCGTTTTGGTAATTCGGAGGGGGAATCATAATGACATAGTTGGCGACGCACCCCCTCCAACCCCCTGCGCCCCAGCCATCCCAACTTTTAAATTTTAAATAGTGACCCCCCATGTGTGATACGTCGTTGGAAAGCTTTGAAAAAATGCTTCCTAGCCATACCAAATAGCATTACATTTAGGTTAGTAATTATCGTGCAAATCAAAAAATAAACTAATATGATACATTTGAAATCTGTCGTATTTAAAACGCAACCGGCGAACATAGACGAACTAAGACAGAGAATAATTCAAGAATGTCGAAATATTGCAAAACCAACATTTGAAAAGGTTCGACACGAGTTTGAGAATAGATTATAACTGGCGATCAAAAATGAGTTGTTGTCGAGTCGGCTTTGGAAGTTCAAGTTAAATACGATTTTCCATGTCTATTTTTTTATTTGCACGATAATTACTAACCTAAATGTAATGCTATTTGGTATGGTTGGAAAGCATTTTTTCAGAGCTTTCCAACGACGTATCACACATGGGGGGTCACTATTTAAGATTTAAAAGTTGGGGTGGCTGGGGCGCAGGGGGTTGGAGGGGGTGCGTCGCCAACTATGTCATTGTGATTCCCCCTCCGAATTACCGAAACGGATTTTGATTTTTTTAAATATCTCGTTTATTTACTAAGATATGGGGGGTGGTAAGTTTTCAAATTGTCACCCTGTATGTTTTTTTGTCATTTCCATGTATTGAGTAGAAGTTTGCAGTAAACCATCGTTGCAAGATGCAATACACGTTTTATTATTATGATATTTTAGATAACTTTTCGATTATCAGCTACGTAGACCACTTTTTTATGCGTCTGGATTTTCAGAATAGGCGTCTTAGTGCACTTCCGCTTTGATTTCGGCAATATGAAGGTGTCGATGCTTTAAAGTTTCTTTTTTTATTTATATGGCAAAATATTCATTCTTTTTACCATTAAAGGCACGGTAATAAATTGAACATACAAATACAACAAAAATACCATTACATTATTTTACAGTATTGAAGACATCGATTCAATTACGGCCTGTTTTGCCAGCGTAATTCCAAAAGGTCGTCGAACCATGTGTGCAAACTCCTGTACTTCTTTAAGGCGGCCAGCTTGACTTTCTCTCGGAAAATTCAAAAGATTACACAGTATACAATCTCCCGTATTAACCACTCTGCGCGACTTTGCGATTTTACAATCAAGTGTCGACGATGATACGATCGGACAAAGAATACTTGTAGCAAAACAATTGATCCCCATCAAGCAAGAAATACCGGTTAGACTGATTAATGTTAGTTCGTACGACGTGAAACTGAAGAAAGGATCGATGGTTATGAACATGACAAGCATGTCGTGAATACAACGTGTACGAGTCTTTCAACCAAATTCGAAGAACTTGCTTGAAACGTCGTCTGTTCTGATGGCGGGAACATGTGAAGGAATGCCCACCGAGCAGAAGGCAATTATGGCTCAATGGTAGAGGGTTGAGTTATAAATCCGGAGGTCGGGGGTTCGAAAAAGGGTTGAGGTGAATTATTCATCTGTGGCAGAGATGGAAATTACCTTAGACCAGTTTCGAGCATTCTGCCGGCTACTCCGAATTAGGTTTTCCTGCAGTTTTCCTAATTCGTAAGGTAAATACGGGAGTAGTATAGAACAACTTAAGACCTTCTGCAGGGGCACCTCTAAAAAGCATTATGCGTGTCACTCTGTAATTGGGCGCAAGCCTGTTGAGGGCCCAGAACAAGAGAGGGATAATAATAAAGTGCCCGTGACGTGTTACTACCCATATCTAGACGTTTTTGATTTAGAAGAAAAATCCAAAGGGCAATGCAAAATGGTTAAACACAAAATAAATATTGGCTGACAAGAAGATAAGAAAAAGACGGCTTTTTATCCTTGGATCAGGATTATGTTAATTTACAGTCATGCCATTCGGATTGTGTAATACGCAAACGCACAATGAGCGACTAATGGAATCGATTCTTGAAGGATTATCGTGGTTTATATTTTCGTAGTTGGCAAAACTTTCAAGGAACACACTAAGAACATTGAAGGCGTATTCTTGCGGCTCAGAGAGGCCAACTTAAATCTGAGTCCCAAAAAGTGCAATTTCTTCGCCGCAGGCTATACTCGTATAGTCGTATTTGAGGCACATTGTGTCCAGTGGAGGAGTATCTATTGATCCGGAAAAGACAGTAGCGATCGTTGATTCACCTGCTCTAAAGGATAACGCCCACTAAGGAGGTTCCTGGGTTTACTGTACGTACTACAGACGTTTTATACAGGGATTTATAAACATCAGGAAGCCGTCGCGGATGTTTTTGTGAGGAAATGAATTTGTCGATTTGGACCTCTGCATGAAATTCATTCGGACCAGTTTGAGTCTTTGTTGTTCCAGGATGGGTATCCGAAAAACAGGGCCAACTCCATTGCACGCACGATCCGATGAAACATCACATTCCGGAGAGAATGAACCAGTCCAGGAAACAGAGACTGAAAATGGACCATTTCCTGCAAAATGAGAAGTAGTTCCAATTTTTTTGCATGTCCTGGGGGAATATCTGGTGGTTAAGAATTTAAGTTTTCGATCTCCCACCCCTTGTGCTTCCCCGGTACCACCCCTAAAAACAAAGAAATTTGGTTGGTTTTTTATTTTTTCAGTCATATCTTTTTATAGATTCACTTTACAAAAAAATATTGTTATTAGAAATTGTAGACCATCAAATTTTACACATATTTGTTATACAGTGAGTTTTTTTTTAATGCGAACAGGAGTTTGCATGGAATGTAATTTATGTTCGATTTAAAAAAAACACATCGATCTATGAGATGTGCGCGGTTCACATTCCCAAAACGCGCAATTTGTGTGACTATGAACAGCAACTCATAGTCGTTATGATGAAGAGCACTCAGTAATTTTTCTACATTGTCTTAGAATTGGCGTGTTTTGCTGGTAGACAATAAATTCATTATATTGCAACGCCAACTTGGCAAATAGCCGGAGCAGAACACAATAAAACCCAAATAATAATGCAGTCACCTACCACCCTACCTGCAATGCCTCCTTTCACTGTCAACTCGACTCAAATAAGTATAGGCAGCGCACCCTTGCTCTAGCTCAGTGGAGACGGGTGGGGTTCCACGTTGGCCGGAACCAAATCCTAAAAGTGGTACAAAAGTTGTGGGCGCCACCGACTCGGATTCCCAACCGCTGCTAATGTACCGGGAGTCGCAACGTAGGTGGTAATTTAAAGGAAGAATCGAGCGACAGCTCAGGTACCCAGCGTACTCACAAACTCTCGCAATCAAAACACAACCACATACAACTTGACTAGCCCTCTTTAATAACTATTTAACAAATCTCCAAATAATTGTAATTAATAACAAGAGTAAATCATAGAATCTGCAACTCGTACCACACAACACAATTAAAGGGTCGCCGAATCAAGTACCCAAACTCCCCCCCCCCCCCCCTTTAAATGACAAACAAGCAATAAATAATCCAAAATTCAGTGCAACAAGCAACCCCCCTACGACTTCGACGCCGAACACCCGAGTAGCAGGGAATAATATCGGATTTCCGATTTAACTGCTACCTCAAAACGTACCTAGCAAACGTACGCAATACGAACTATTACACCGATCAGTTACACATAAATATTTAAGATACCTGGTGATGCATCACAAAGAATCAATTGGCAGCCTGATTTGCTGCAGCCCAATACACAAAATTTAATAAATAAATATATACAGTGAGTTTTTTTTAAATGCGAACATAGGAGTTTGCATGCAATGTAATTTCCCTATGTTCGATTTAAAAAAAAAACACATCAATCTATGAGGTGTGCGCGGTTCACATTCCCAAATCGCGCAACTTGTGTGACTATGAACAGCAACTCTAATAGTTTTGATGATGAAGAGCACTCGGTAAGATCTTTTAAAGAAGCCATGTGAGGCCATAGCAACTTTAGGATACATTTTTCTTAAACTTACGATAACTTGACCTAACAGGCCACGCACTGACACCACAACTCATTGTGCACCAACCTTTAATTATTTGTAGGTCATGTGTACCTGGTATTCTACTATAATTTGATCTATTCAATACATAAATGAAGAAAATAAGAAAATAAATACCGAAAACAATTACAATAAATGTTCGAAGTGTCCTCCTTGACATTCTAAGCAATAACCTAACCGATTTCGTAATTAAATTGGACCTGGACGGCGGTATTTTTAAAAATGTGACAGCTGTCAATTGTGTCTACTACTCATTTGAACTACTCAATAGATTGATGTGTTTTTTTTTAAATCAGACATAGGGAAATTACATTGCATACAAACTCCTATGTTCGCATTTAAAAAAAAATTCACTGTATACTTCTTTTATTTCATACTGTCCGCTATACAGTACATTACATCATTCATTTGAGTCCGGAAAGTGATCTATTACATCACAAGGCCGGAAAGTGTTGCGTAGCAACTGATAATTTTCTGTCAAGAAGAAACGTCAAATTTATTTAAGACGATAGCTATTTACATTATCATCCGAAAGCTTAGGACTATTAATTATACAATTAGAATTCTCAATAATTTTAATAGAGGACACACCCCCATCGCTGGGGACTGTGGTAGTGGAAACCTCTTGCCACCTTCTCAACCATATTCTTGGGGCGAAAATTGCACTAATTTCTGTACAAGTTCAAAAAATTCACTCCATCGCACTTATTAATGACTGGAAATACGTCTACCGTGAGTTTTTGTGTCCTGATGAATCCGAAATTAAAAAGTTGTACAATTAGGTGTCATCTAACCTTTACTAAAAGGTAATCTTTTGTAGGCGCTGTCAACTTGACATATTTGCAAATGTTCGCGTTTTCATTTATAATGGTTTTGCACATTGAATATTTGGACCACAATGTAGAACTAGAGAACTTTTTGGCCTAGAAGGTATTCTATTAGTTTAAAGAAGGTTTATTAGCCCTAATTATTTTCTTACCGCATCCAAAACGTTATAAAGCATAATGTTTTCGTTCACATTATTATCCTCATTGTACCTTTTTTCGCCAAGCACAAACTACAGGGTATCTATAAAAGAACTCCGGGGTTTTAAGACAAAATATTTTAATACAGTAAAAAACGTACATACATGTTTTATACATGATTAGAAAGCTTACATTTTCAAGATTTTTTAACAACTTAGTAAAGTTCAATGTGAGCTCCGTTAGTTAGTTAGTCCAGACGACACTGACTACCTGCCGCAGCCGTTACGTCATTTCACGGTCAACGCTCCGCAGCGCTGCCAACTGTTGAGAGAAACATTCCCAATTCGTATGAGTAAAACTCTTTGAGCTGCTTGTTTCAAAGGAATTGATCAAATTTTGCTATCTTTTATAGTTTAAAAAATATTAATTTTTTAAACCCCGGAGTTCTTTTATAGACTCCCTGTATATAACTGATACTGATTTCTGGGGATGAGGTTTTCTACAGCTTCTTCACTTTTTGAACAAACCACCCTTGCAAATTCACCACCAGAAGAACATGCCGCGTCAATTTTTTTTACAAATAATGAACAAGTCAAAACTATTCGTGCGTAACTATGCAACGGTACCGGATTCAAAGGTGATGCGACTAAAGATGGCATGTGTTATGTAGGTAAAAGAATCAAAAGAAATCTCAAAATTGAGACAGTATGAAATAAAATTTTGTACGACACACGGCCGTGAAGTGAGTATTAAAGCACTCGTTCAGAAATTCCGAACTCGGCTCCTTCGTCGCCTCGTCCGTAAACATCTAAACTCGTACTTTAATAAGCCACTTCCCGGCCTTATAACGTAAATAACTATTCCGTAAATTTTTTATTTCATAAGATACAGAGCTTCAAAGTTGTCTTTATTTTGAAGATTCCGAAGTTTGAGTATGTACATATTTTAACGAAATCATAAGATTCAGTAGGTGGTGGAAAAGGGTAAACTGGAACGAGAGGATTTGAAAATATAAGTAATAAGCGTTTGATCTTGATCTCTGATTAACTTATCAATCGCCACAAGGGGGTTGAAATATTCATTCCTTCGGGGGGTGAGACCATTTTTTTTTATTTCAAGCATATATTAGAAAGCGCTACAATCTCACAGCGATTCAAATATCACCACTAGCAAGGGTTGAATGTTGAATTATTAGGCATCCTCTTTGGTAAGGGAGCAGGGTACCACGATAAGTTCAAGATATTTTCGCATAAAACTCTAATTATAGAGATAAAGTATAAAATTTGGTTAAAACATCTATATAGAAATTTTAGAATTCTTAAAAATATAAGCAACTTTGGAGTCTTATATCTTTTTTAATAAACATTTCAGAAAAAAGTGTCATCAAAGTTATGTAGAATGTTATGGTCTACAATTTCTGATAACAATATTTCTTTCTAAAGTAAACTATTAAAAAGATGATTGAAAAACTAAGAAATCAACCAAACTTCAGAGATTTTGGGGGTGGTACGGGGGAAGCACAAGGGGTGGGACGTGGGAGGTCGAACTCTTAAATTCTTAACCACCAGATGACTGTCTATGACATGCAAAAAAAAATGGAACTACTTCTCATTTTGCAAATTAAAACCCTCTAATCCCTGGACTAAACAGAACAATTAATAGACATTCTCCAAAGTCGTCTCTGACCATCGAGACTGGAATCAACACCTACCATTATTCCTTATGGCTTATCGCTCTTCGGTGCATGAAACAACCGAACAAACTCCTTTAAATATTATATTTGGAAGAGAAATAAGGCTTCCATGTGGCCTGAAATTTAGATGCAAGCCTGGAGAGCGCATCGCCAGTACCCGTGGGAAGGACGATATGATTTCTAAGCTAATGCAGGCGGTCTGATTCTTTAATCCCAAAAGAAGATGTGGGCACTCTCCAAAGTTACAAACGTCATAGGCCGGCCCTTACCAAGTTATAAAGCGCATAAATGGGGGTTTACAGTATAGTTGAATTCCGCAGTTCTAATTTAATAAGCGTGTACCTGAAACCATAAAACATTTTTTAGCGCATTTTTGCAAATTTATTTGTAAAAAGTAGCTTTTAATCTCACTTTGGCTGGCTGGCTGGCTGGCTGGCTTGGCTGGCTGGCTGGCTGGCTGGCTGGCTGGCTGGCTGGCAGCAAATGTGGGCGCGTAGAAGAACTCTTGTAGAAAGGCAACGGGTGTACGTGTATCTACAGGGCCGTGAAATTTGTCAACCTTAGGGACATGGCTACATGATGTGGGGTTGGCGACATCTGGGCGTCATCCTCGAGCGTAGTATACTAACGTGAAGGTTTTTCAGTTTTTTCCTATCTTCTACTACAGTTTTGGTCCGATTCTTTTGAAATTGGTGTCGTCGGAAAGATGTTGTAAACGCGCACAACTCCTGCGTGGCGGAATTTTGTTTTTTGTCATAGGGGCGAAATTAACGACCTTTTGCGAGGCGCGCGCGCGCGTCTTCGAGAAGTAGTCAACTTCGGGCGCCTTTTACCTTCCGTTGCGAACTCACGCGGTTTATCGTTTCGTGAATCTCGAATCGCTGTCTCTCTTTCTCGTGTCGCCAATAGAAGTGAATTGCGAGTGAACGGGACGTCGGAAGTGGGTACCGTAAAAGAGAATGTGGTAGCCCGCGACACGATCTCACTGATGGTGGAGTCAAATCTTCAAACGCGAATTGCGGGTGAACGGGACGTCGGAAGGGGGTACCGTCAACGGGAATGTGGTAGCCCCCGACACGATCTTCCTGATGGTGGAGTCAAATCTTCAAACGCGAATTGCGGGTGAACGGGACGTCGGAAGTGGGTACCGTAAAAGGGAATGTGGTAGCCCGCGACACGATCTCACTGATGGTGGAGTCAAATCTTCAATCGCGAATTGCGGGTGAACGGGACGTCGGAAGGGGGTACCGTCAAAGGAAATGTGGTAGCCCCCGACACGATCTTCCTGATGGTGGAGTCAAATCTTCAAACGCGAATTGCGGGTGAACGGAACGTCGGAAGTGGGTACCGTCAAAGGGAATGTGGTAGCCCCCGACACGATCTTCCTGATGGTGGAGTCAAATCTTCAAACACGAATTGCGGGTAAACGGGACGTCGGAAGGGGGTACCGTCAAAGGGAATGTGGTAGCCCCCGACACGATCTTCCTGATGGTGGAGTCAAATCTTTAAAAGCGAATTGCGGGTGCACGCGGAAAGTGGGAAGCGGTTAGTGAATGTAGTAGCCTTCGACAAGATCTGTTATTGATGGTTGAGTCGAAAGTGGCTAATAGAATACTGATCTGCCACACAAAAATGCGCTGAAGTCCCTTCGATCTCAAACGAGGACTTTGATAATTTTATTTGGACAGTAAAAGTTTATTTAAAAATAGAGGCTAATTAGCAAAAAAATAATGAACATGTGTGGTTTTAAAGGTTTATTCAAAACGATATGATTGTGGCGGGCTCTGTGACGTAATAAGCCCGACCAATCAGCTCCTAGAACCATTCAGATGACATAACGACTTGGCAATATTGCAGGAGAATGGCATTTATAACTTGCGTCATCTGTCACAGGCACTTGTCACTTTCGTGCTAGATGCAGTTAAACATCCCTCTCAAAACGTCAAATGTGACAAACGTCAGACCCTCGCGTAAGGTTGCCAGCTCACTTCTACGTGATTGGTTGTAGGTTTGTGACGTATTTAGTCTGAAGCGTTTCAAATTCGGACTAAAAACACAGCTTTTCAATAATTTATTTTGGGTTTATTTTACTCGCAAATAAAAATTGAGGACACACGGGTCTTTTTATTTTTAATGTACTTTGTGGATCAGAAATAAAAAATGAAGGCGGGATGACCCCATTATGTAGTTTACCAGATCCGGAAACCACCTTGAGGCAAACCAAAAATTGTTCATTCACTCCGAAAGACATTTCTAAGGAGGGAACGTGTTACGCACTGTAATTTTCAGACGGAATTAGCAGTGCCGGATTGACCACTAGGCCGGCTAGGTCGCGTCGCGGCCTAGGGCCGCAAGCAAAAGGGGGCCGCAGCATTTTGTACAAGAAAACTTTATATGCATTGCGCGAGTAAAAGTAGGCGTTTTAACGTCGGTGCATCTAATGAACTCAAACGGAAGTGCCCAATCCGTAAAATAAATATTAACACTTGCCACAGTATAGGAGGCTATACAGAGAGTACAGACGGCAGGTGGATTGTGGAAAGTTCTACGAATGTGATGTCAAAAATTGAAATAAACTGCACCAAAATAGACAACAAGCGACAAGGCCATATCCGGTTGACGAGTATTGACTAAAATTGAATCATTTCGTCCCTTGACCATTGTTTACCTGTTACTGAAAACAGAATTGGAAAATTTGAAACCGTTCGTGAGTTATCGTATATGCAGAGGGACATACGAACAGACAGAATGTGCAAAATCATTCATTCGCATTTTGTTGCTCGGTTATAAACTTGTAACAAATATAGCAAACGAGCTCCTGGATTACTGAAAATTTAGTCAGTTCTTTCTAGTGTGATGATAAACATAATACTGAAAACAGAATTGGAAAATTCGAAACCGTTCGCGGGTTATTATGTACAGTAGACAAGCGGACCGAGTTATCATGTACACAGATGGACGGACGGACAGACGGACCAAAAGCTCAAAATCATTTTAATGCTAGAACTAGCAAACAAAAAGAAATTAAAATATTTAAATTTAAAATATTGGTCTCACACTCCCTGAATTATTAGGCTTGTGGCAAACAAAATCTAAATGAGGCTGCGCTGCGACGTAAACGTAGTATTTGTCTAGCAGCGTGAACAGACATAGGTCTCGGTCACCATCCGCTCAGTGAGAGGTAATCACATCCACATGCAATCATAAAAAAGGTCGCTTGCTCACGATGCTCAGCCGTGACAATCACTTCTAAGAAGTTACACCTAGGGGGCGGGGGCCGCTCGCATTGGTTTGGCCTAGGGCCGCAAGTACCCTAAATCCGGTACTGGGAATTAATAATTATAGTTCGGTGTTACGTTGACAGGTTACAAGGTAAAGATGTAATTCTCGTTTTGAAATAAAGAGTTCTTATATCAATGCCAATATAGATCTAATAAACCCACAAAGAGCGTTTAAAAAAGCGGCAAAGCACCTCGGTGTGACCCCATGGAGTCATTGGATTTGACCCATTTTCAATTGGCTTGTTACATGTGGTATATATGTTAACTGTGCAAAGTTTGAACCGAATAGCTTCAAGCGTTTATCAGAGACAGAGAGACGTGACCCCAAGAGGTCATTGGATTTGACCTCGGATTTGACCCATTTTCAATTGGCTTATTACATGTGGCATATAGGTCAACTGTGCAAAGTTTGAACCAAATCGGTCCAAGCGTTTGACATCCCCTATAAAGCTTGCATCACTTTGCTCTATAAATCTATACTATAACTCCGGTATTTACCTTAGAAACTATTAGAAAAACTGCAGAAAAAACCTAATTCTGAGTAGCCGGCCGAATACTCGAAACTGATCTAAGGAAATTCCCATCTGTGCCACAGATCACAAATTCTTACCTCAGCCCAGGTTCGAACACCCGACCTCTCGGCTATGTAGTCCAACGCTCTACGATTGAGCTACACAGTTTAAGGTGGTAGTAGCTGGGGTACGTTGGTGAGTGCTAAAACTAAAGTAGGTAAACTTCCCTTACACTTTTTAAGTTATCTAAATGGACGTTTATGTGCAATTTTCGATTTTGTATCAAAATTGCAAATTACAATCGGCTCGGTGGTTCGTTTTCAAATGAAAACCCTGTATAGTAAAGACCTCTGCCAGAATCTTTACATGTTTGTCAAACTGCGTTGGAATACACACTCATAAATTTAAACCGTAAGTGAATTTAGATTAATCACCGCACCCACTTTCACGAGCTCAATGGAAACTAAGAATGTATTGGATATAACACAACTAATGCATCAACTGCAATTTCTGTTTTTCTGTGTGCGTATCGTATTATACCTACTTTTATGAACCTTAGCAACCGAATCTTATAGGATTTTGGAAAGAAAAACGAATCGAAACGAATAGCTTCCATTTACTTTATACACAACCGCAGAGTCGTTAAGGGAAGTTAATTTAAAATTTGACGTTTTATTCACCTCAAAACGTACTTTCAAGTACATTTAAATTTAAGCCCTGAATTCCATTTTTAATTCTTCGAGTTGCTTGTTTTATTAATTTGCCACGTCTATAAACAAATTTACCTTGTTAATTACAGTGCGACACGCCAATTGAATTTAATTTAATTAATGATTATTTGTTGGTTCTTTCGGGAATGTGCCAAAGTAGCTAACAAGCTGCCCTTTATAAATACTTAATGCAGTTGCGTTGAATAAGCAAAAGGATCGGCAGCAGGCCACACATCCTACAGGGAGCAGACTAAAGGTAGATGTTTTCATTGCCTTCGCAAAACCACAAAAGGGAAGGTAAAATTACAAACGTGGTAAAAGGTATTAAATGAAATCGTTACGTTGATTTCTGTTATTTCTGAAAAAAACTGACAATAAAATAAGAAACTTTGTGGTAAAATAATAATTTATTTCACTCAATATAAGAGAACAAAATTTGGACTGAGAAGACAATATGTCATTTTTAATAACGTACTTTGGTTAGTGTCAGTTTTTCCTTTGAGATTTAACTTGGAAGAACTCGTGTTTCTAATGATGATGTTTTATTCGAAAATCTAGAATTGGTCTCACTCAAAAACCGCTAGAAAGTACACACAATCGAGAGGTGAGATATATAATTAAAGGGAAACTTTATTGTTTTGACAGTTGGGCGTAAAATGAAAAATTAGATTAAGAATAATGATCCTAATGTAATTTACATAATGGAACTTGCGAATATTTCCTTTTATTCTCCAACAAGAAAGTTTATACCTAGCAGTAAGCAGCGTACTACTCTTATCCATGATTCGGATCGTCTATTAAAATGCTAGAAATTCTAATTGGAATTAATTTTATTTAATTTATTCTCGGCACAGTGATGTATTAGTCTCCTAATGGTGCATGTTTTAATAAATCATGTTAAGTTAAAAGCTTTCTGACAAGCCGCACTTTAATCCTTCAATAATAAAAACGTACATTTACTTTAAAGGCCGACATTGAAAAAGGACGCGTAATTACCTTTGCATGCATTTGAATGTACAAATTTTATGCATTTGCTAGTTTTATGTATACACACATATTCTTCTATATTTGTGTGAAATTGGAATCTGACTATGTGTACTTATTTTTTAGGGACTATAGCAAATCAGATTGTGAGGTTTTCCTCTGACGGGATTTAGTCATTATTTATAAGTTATTATTATAAGTTTCAAAATATTGTACCGAATGGGTTTATTTTTAACATTAGCCCCACTGGACACGATTAATTTCGTCTAAGAAGCCACACGCAAAAATATAATTTTAATGGAGGACACTAAACATTAATTTATTTCCTTCTAGGAATAGTCGAATCTTACCTCCAGAATTTAAAATATAAAGACGTATCATATTATGTCTGTTTTCTCTTGGAAACATTTGGGCACTTTCTTTGAATCCGATCATTTTCTGAAAAGTTCAGAATTATAGTGTGTAGTACTGGCAGGTAAATCTTACCAGTTTATGCTCGTTTCGCGAAAAGAAACGGATTCTGAACTGAAAATCTGGCAATAATGGAAAGCCACATCCTCGCCATCTTTTTTTTTTGGGGACAAGGTCGTGACCGTGGTGAGGAGGAATATCCCTGGGGACGTATCTAAGGAGTGACCTTGTTTTATAGTAGGTACAAGGTCATGGCGTTAGTAAGGGGGATTTTCCGGTGACGTAACTAAGGAGTGGCATTGTTTATGGTGCAAGATCGCGTCCGTAGAAAAATCAAAACAAAAAAGCCTAACGATGTAATACTTACGTAATTGGAGTATTCAAATTTTTATTTTGGGTTTTTGCTTGTTAAATCGATAGAGACAAAAAGATTTTAGTTAATTAGGAAATGGATGATGATCCTGTACCATTTCTTGAACATTTTTTTAATTTTGGGGTTTTTAATTTTAGGAAGATATTTGAAATACTTTTGTTCAATCCAAATAAATAAATACCAAATGTGAAAGTGTTTGTTTTACCCATTCAAACTATTTCCATAGCAACGGGTGAGCGAAAAGAGTGAGTGAAAAATTTTCACCCACTCATGATACACATTTATTCATAATTCATCACTAATAGATACAAAGCAACAAAATTACTTATAAATATGAAAATTAACATTACAATTGTTAAAAATTGGTTGATTGATACCAGGCAGGGACTTGAACTTTTGCAGCATCTTCTGCTCCAATTTGCAAACAAACGTTATTGGTGCTGGTGCTACTGCCACTATCACCCGTAATAATTTTTTTTGCTATCTCGATTTTATTGGTCACCGACTCTTCTACATAACTCTCAGCAATAGATCCGGATCGCCAACCTCCGTGTCTTTTAAGGGCATTTGCTAGTAGTGTTGCCGACTTCAGTTAGTTATAAATGTCTACGGTCACTCTCATCCAAGCATTTTAGCAGACTAAATGTCGGTCTGTCAATGACTTCCGGCTATTTGCCTGCCGACAGACCGAGTTATTTGTGCAGCTGACGTCAAGAGCTTTAATTTGGTACCACATATGACCTGCTTTTCTTAAAAGTAATGATTTCTTATGAAATATACAAATAAACAATTAAATTTGTTTACCTTCCGGCTAAATGCGGTCCGACAGACCGAGCGTTTCGTGTATGGGGACCTCCAATACTTGTTCATGTAATACGTTTTATGTTGCTATTTGAATGGTAATGGTTTTCGTCGCGGGCTCTTAGAATACTATTACCGGGTCTCCTCTCTTTCAGTCTAAGGCGAAACCCCTCTAATGTTCCAAAAATCCGGATAGCCAACGAGACTCCCTAGCAATGATAATTTTTCCTTAGAAACCGTACGTCCACAATTTTTACATCAGATGTACAGCAATGTTTTTTACATCATTTTCTTATCAGATATTAGAAGATAACCCAACTCAAATTTTAATTCCATTAGAATATAAGGAAAAAGGTTAACAAATTACAATCGATCTGTCAAGTAAACTAAGCTTTACATAGAGCATAAGAAACAATGACCTGAGATAATAGTTATTTATTATACAAGTGAAAAATTATTAGATTTTAGTTCGAGAGCTAAACATTTTTCCCGTGTATAATACACTATTTTGTGACGGCTGTTGTACTTCTCGCGACAATACGAATTGCGTTGCTAAGGAAACCTTTACTCAAATATCTGTCAATTCAGTTTTGTCATTTGATTTCGAATTGAATGATTGTTTAGTAGTTATATTGAATGATTTAAAGTTAAAAATGTCTGATTCTGAATTTTCTCTGATTTCACCTGAGTTACTAGAAGCAGTGAAAGTGGCCTCACAAAAATTGAATATCTATCTTTACTTATTTTTCCCCCGAAAAAAGTAATTTCATAAAAAGTGACATTTTGTTACCTGTCAACAGATATAAAATGTCTAACGTTTTTCCCGTCACAGAAAAAACAATTTTATAAAATAACAAAAATTCCCGGAAATTCTTCTACATTTAAACGGAATGTAAACAAAAATAACCTCGAGAGCATTGCTCGAATGGCATAAAAAATTCTGTGCTAATTCATGAATGCAACCAACGACAATTAAACAAAAATCCCTTGTCCACCTTAACTGTAAATTCCAAAAATCTCATCCTTGCGCACGGTCCGTATACTAAACGGTTGCCTCACTTCCAAACAACCAATAAAACGCGCTGCCAATTGTGACGTACTTCAGCCCTCAGTAAGCACCGCCCACCACACAATTCTCATGTACTATATGCATTTGGTAACAATTCTAATAGCAAAAAGAGTTAATTTTTGCATATTTCTGGTTGTTATTGTAATGATATTTAAAGCAACAATCAGGAGTAGTTTATTTCTTTGACATTTCCACAGTGGCCGGTGCATACGTACGATCATCGACGTTTGATCAGAGACTTGCTATAACTAGACTGCGCTTAACGTATCTAAGGTGTTGTCGACACAGTATGCAACACACAATGCACCGCGGGGCAAAAATCGCTGAGATGATATGCAATATAATGAAATAAGCTGTTATTTTAGATGTTCCGTTCATTAATCATTCTCGTGATTAGCTCGAATTAGTGAACAGATAAATTTCTGTTGAGAATAAACCAATAAACTTAGGTTAACTTGTGCCTATCAACATGTACTATGTCGATAAATTTTTAAATAATATAAAAGTTTATAGGGGCCAATGGATCAGAGCCATTCGAAGAGAAAAATTTACTCCCACCATAGTGCATTTGCGGGGAATGAAGCCGATTTTAGAAAGGCACCGACGAAGGTGTTAAACAATAATGCAATACCGAGCGTTTTCGACTTTCCCATTCACTTAAAATAACGTAGAACTATTATTAGACATCCTTTACCAGCAAGACAACGGCAATACCTATTTGCCTATTAGGTATAGACGTAACTAAGTACTTACTGGTACTAAGTATATTTCAGGTTTTGTTACAAGAAAAATAGCTAAGTCTGTGAAATGTTCCATATGTACAGATGCGATATTCGCATCAGAGAGTCATTCAAAGCTTTTAACTAGAAAAAATCGTGGAGGATTGTTGCACGTATCAAGCGATGCATTAAAAATTTGCCAAATTGCTGAAAATGTGTTCAGGTTTTTCATTCAATCCACACCACACCGCGTTGTAAACAAAATGGTTATCAGCAGTCTAAGAAAAATAAATAACAGTTACAGCCCATTTGGGTTTTTGGATAGGCATATATTGAATCAAAATCCGCTAAATAATCATATCTTACTACTTACATCTTTAGTTTTAAGAGTATATTTTCCCATACGTGTTCACCACCAAAATACACATATAAATCAAATTAGGACTAGAGTAAGGCAGTTATATACCAATTTAGTTCAAATAAAATACCAATAAATTCGATTAAAAGAGTTAACAGCTATATGTTATCTTTTTTTGCTATTGCTATTAAAATTTAGAATAAACATGGCTAAAGCAAGCTACAGAACGTACGTCTGCCCCGCGATGAACAGTTGGTTGCCTATCCTATCTTGACAACAGGAGTTTATAGTAAAATCTACGTTACGCGCGGTCTAGTTATAACAAGCCTCTGCGTTTGATATACGTTTAGGTACCAATAAAACCAGTAAGTTTTACTTATGGAATCGAAAGGTTTTTAATTTTGTATTACATGCATAGGTCTTGATATATAAAATGCTTCTGTAAGGATGTGTGTGACTGAACTCTTCCTAAACGGCTGGACGGCTTTTGATGAAATTTTTTTCATGTCTTTCTGTGTGGCCCCGGAGGTTCATTCTGGGGCTTTAGCTCTAATGTCTTGCTGGTCCATGTACAAGTACACCTTACTTCTTGAACACATAGCCCTGGTGTTGAAAATTCAGGCGTTCATGGAGTGGTTACGTCATTTGGATCGTGAAGAAGTGATTCTACTAATCGCTTGCGTTCCCTTGTCCTAACTCTTTCTTCCCTAGATGTATCTAATTTCCAATGGAGTGCCATTGGCAAAAAGTGCAAACTACAAATACGTGGAGGATTGAACTCGTCTTTCCTGTAGGTAGCATTTCTTGATCCATTCAGATCTCGTTGTGTGTCTTTTGGAAAAGAAAGAAATATACTACAGCGTTTACCAACGCCCATTTTTCCAGTAATCTGAAAATATGAATTTACAGAAATTTAGTTCCTGATGGAAAACTGAGAAATCTTTCTTGGCATTGTGTAACATTACAATGAAGCAATTTGAAGTTCCTTTCTCATTGTTAGTGAGATTCAGCCGTGACACTACTCTATACATATTTCTCTAATTGAATGTAAAACATTTATTTACAGCTATCCAGAAACTCATTGTAAGCATCAAGATATATTAAAGATGGTAGGATGACTCGCCGCCATTATGTAAGACAGAATGCGGCGCCAGTTAAAATCGCTCCCTAGATGTCGCCACCCATCCCATTGTACTTCACAAAACTGTCCATTTATTCAAACACGTCATTTAAATTTGAATTAAACCATCAAATATGAGAAAGTGTTTGATTTGAGACCACAATACGCCCTTCGTGATACATCTTTGTTTCAAGTTCCTTCAGTATGTAATTGAAGCATTTCGACTTTTTTTTAGTCAAAATAATTTATTTCATACTATCTAGTAATCACCGCTTTCCCAGACTGATTTGAGTCTGGTAAATCGTATTTTACCAGACTGAAAATTTTTACCAGACTGGAAATTTTGCCTAGCAACCGCAACTGACATCCATCTAAACGTGATATTTGATTGATTGATTGATATTGATATTTGTCAAACTACTGTCAGATCAAACAAATCAAGTGATCGACTTTTGCTTTTATTTTAATGTGTACCTACAACATTCTAATCAAAATGGTATTTTAATAGAAATAGAGCAGTATGAAATAAAATGTTTTACATTATTTGTATGTTAAATCAGTTAACGTTACTCGTTTCGAAATTCCTGCCTCAGCTACGCTTCGGCAGTAAACATCTCACTCGTTAACGTAAACCTTGATTTACCATACTCATATGTAAATAACTATTACCTACAGGTAAAATAACAAGTTTTCCGTTGCACGTCATTACTGGAATAATTTGACGTACCAACCTAAATATTTAAATGGGATGTGAACAGTTTATTTGTAAGTATACGGTTGGTACAGAAATGCGACGTTGGCGCGACTCTGTACTATGCATTTAAGGTTATGTTGCTATCTGTCACCCATTCTGTCACCTTGCGCGTGCTTCGAATCGTCTAGTTTATCGTAGTTTCGTGCCTTTTTATCAAGCCTCTCAATTCCACAAACCAAACTGTTCTTTTCAGAACAACTTTTTGTCATACTGTGAGGTGTTATTTATTACGATGATGAAGAATTTGGGTAGCACTGCTAAAAAAATGGTAGCATCTTATTTAATTCTGTATTTTGAACAAGAGCGTGACCATGGAGGCCCCTTGTTACCTTTGCAGGCAGTAAGAGAGGTAACAAAAGCATAATTTTTACATTAGGTACCTATTCTACTAAGTATAATTATCGTAGAGAGTGGCACAAGCTTTAAGTATCAGTATCCCCACGGTCAGTACCATATCAGCAGCAGTGAAGAAGAATGAAGTGTTGACGTCGCCTTTAAAGAATCGTCCTCGCCTTAAGCCTGTGACAGATGTATCTAATTTGAACGTCGATGGTATTAGAAACACAATTTATGAAATGTACGAAAACAGTAAGTTGATCACACTTTGTTTCACAGTTTGTGTAATCAGAGTTGCAGAAGTGCATGTTACATTGGCATCTGTGCATGAACAGCTTCGTGAAAAAGTCATTTTTCATGGTTCATTGGCATCATTGCGAACAGTGCTAAAAGAAATTGGATTTAAATGGAAAAAATACGAGCCCAGGCGAGGTCTAATGGAACTACCCCATGTGGCAAGTAAAAGAATTCGTTTTCTGCGCCAATACAAAGATTTCAAGGAAAAAGATTTGTACCAATTTTTTTTTCTGGATGAAACGTGGATATTCCAAAATGGCACTATACAACGCTCATGGCAAGATAGTAATGAAAGAAGTGTGAAAACTATCAAAACTGATGGAAAGCGGTTGGTTTATTATTAATAGTGGTAACAATAATTATAGCAAAAAATATGTTACAGACAAATAATTCTGAATGCTGGAAATGAGAAAGGATTTATACCTGGTGCAAATTTAATATTTGCATCAAAAACTTCAAGTGGTGATTATCACGGGGAAATGAACCAGACGAATTTCTTACATTGGTTTCAAAATCAATTGCTTCCAAATTTAAGTGAACCGTCTGTCATTATTATCGATAATGCGCCGTATCACAATATGGAAGTTAACAAAGCACCTAATTCTTCATGGAAAAAAGGTGACATTCAAAACTGGCTAACTAATGAAGGAATTATATATTCTGAGCAGATGCTTAGAAGTGAACTTCTGTTGAAGGTGTCACAGTAGGTACCCATACCTGTTTTATATATATAAGAATTTTTATTTCCAGAAATAAACCAGAAAAAACATATTTTATTGACCAATTAGCGGAACAATATGGTCATAAAGTGTTGCGCCTTCCACCCTACCATTGTATTTTTAACTCCATAGAGTTAATATGGGGTATAACAAAAACTTATTATAATAAACATATTGGTAGAGATGGGAGAACAGAGGCTGATTGTTTAAATATGTGGCAAGAAGCAGTTAATGTCGTGACACCAGATATGTGGAAAAATTCAATCAAATGGTATGAAAGAGAAAAAAATGTTAGATATGCAAGATATACTGCCAATTATAATAAATTTAGGGGAAGACAGTGACAGTGACACAGAAGAATCTTGTTAATTTGCAAATTAAGTAATTTGTACTTATTTACATTGTAAGATTATAAAATAATTACATAAATGTGACTTATTACTGCAAAATACTATCCCCTGGCTTTGATGGTCAAGTATGACATGTAAATTGTGAAGCCTTTAAACCATGTAGAAAGGTTAATTAATGAATTTATCGAAATTGCTGTCGGTTCTTAACTTTCCAGTATGTAACTTCAAAGTGTTAATCCTTACATAAAGCTCCAACATTAAAAAGTCGATCGCTTGTAAGCAATTGATAATCGACATTCCTGTACACGTAGATATCTTGTACTTCATGACAACTGAATAAGTATACAGGGTCATTCTTGACGAGCGTCAGTTAGAAAGATATGGAAAACCTTTGAAAATGAAGATAAACTGATAAGTTCTTTAAGGGTTTTGGCACATGATGAATTGAACTAAAATATTTTCAAAATGGCGCCACTTCCGGAAATACCGGAAGTAGCCATCAACTTTGTTATTTTAAATAGGGACCCTACATTTTCGGATTCTACGTCGAATTTGGAGTACAACGATACCCCATAGTTGACCCTTTGCTCCAAGGGCTTCGCCGATATTCAAGTTTTTGTGTCAAAAATTGAATTTGCAGGGGTAATTTTAAAAATTTATTATTCGAAAACGGTGAGAGATATTGCAAAACAGTTTTCAATGCTTTATTAAGGAAAGATCGAATTTTCTTATGGTATGCGTAACAGTCTAAAAAAGTGAGACTACGTCACTTTTTCAAAGCTCTCAACTTTTAAACTTTTAAATATCCGTAACTCCATTTTTTCAAATGGCACCCCCCATTTTGTTCTTCACCTTTGTTTTTCTTTTTCCCAGACCTTTAATTTGATGCAAAATGTCAAAAGCTGCTGCAAACGGTTTCCGAGATATTCCATGTTTTAGTTGCTTCTTGTGGGTCCCCTACCTTCCATCTTAACATTAATAATGTAGACTTTTGCCAGTTCCTCCAATCCCCATCTCAGCAGCCGAGAATCTCGGTAATCAAACGGGCAATAATGATTTTGTGTCAGAGGTTCTTACATCTCTCGGCATGATTGCTTACACCGTAGATTGTGTGGGTGAGGGTCATTTGATGCTTATCTTAATATACGAAGGGTGGCTCATGGTTTGTTCACATGGTTTACATTGATCAATGACTTGTTGACTTTGCTTGATCCAGTACAAGCTTCGACAGCTAGGCGGGGTGAGAAGTCTGTAATGCAGGTATTGCGCTATACTTTGTTTCACTGGTGCTGAACCTGACGTCATAAATGTGATTCTCTCTTCATTACATTTAAATCGATTGAGACAAAAAAATTACGTCATTAACGTAAGTCGTGACAAATAAACCAATTGATCTGTCATAATATGAATCCGTCAAATGATTTTCGTTATAGACAGATTTCCAGTGTTGATTAGGTAGTTTGTGTTAAAAGTGAAGTAAATATCATCAAAGTTAAAAACGCTTAGGCAAGTCGACAGTGCAGCAACGCCGTTAATAGACAAGTATTTTAAAAATTTTACCGCATAATGGTTCGATTCGCTCATATCATGAATTTAGGTCATTCCCGTTACCATTAGGTAAATATGACGAACCGATACACAGAATGAAGATGTTCGCCAGAACACTTAGGTATTGAATTGATTTTATAGGTGAGAATGTTACACTCCGTTCCTTACACAGTAATCTTCAACGACTTGATGGCGTAGAAATATCTGCTACCTCTTTGTCCCGCAGTTTGAAGAAACTGAAATTCACGTGGCGGAGATGCACCGTTTCCAATAGATTATTTTTAATGGAACAGCCCTATGCAGTTCAAAGAAGACTACAATTTTTGAGAGACTTTAAACACAACGAAACTTCACTCTTTGCATTACGAGCTGTGGTTTTAGACGAAACCTGGATATACAGTAAAGGGTCTTTTAGAAGAAGCTGGCAAGATGGTACTCTCAAAACAGTTAGAAAAAGAAGTGGTGAAGGGGTCCGGTATATACCTAATACTCCATGCAGGATCAGAAGATGGATTTGTGGTGTAGTGTCGTTTTTTCTTTTGTACATACAATTTGAATATGAACATTTGAGAGTTTTTTCTTCACTACCTGTTTTCTCTCACAATTGCGTTTTTTTTAAATAAATCGGATCAGAAGATATTCAAGATCCTTATGCGAATATCTCGACTGTGTGGCAAAAGAACAGAAACTGTATGTATGCGTTGTTATTTCAATGAGCCAGTGGTATAATGACTACGCTTTATCTCAAATTTGTAAGATGTATAAATGCGAAAGGCTTACCGATAAACCATGGCCTATTCTACTTCTGCAAATGGCTAGTTAAGGGTCATTAAAATTCGCGCAACTTAACGCGTATTCTTCACATTGGTAGCATACTTAATTTCACATCAACATTATGTAAACAAAATATTAATTTACGAACTGCCTAAACAAACTTTAAGTTACAAATGTTCATATGCGTTTTCTGTAACCATCATACACTTCATCTCAAAGAGTTTCGGATGCTCTGGCAGTATCCATTTGGATTGTCGGTGCGAAGAATCGGTTACATGAGGTGATTACAAACGGTGGAAAAGGTTTAATTCATACTAACGGACTTCCTCTACATAAAATACATGACCATTTAACCATTAGGTATAAAACCTACAAGTGATTGTCAACTTGGGCGGTCTAATAATGATGAACGATAGTGACACCTTAATAAATAAGTTGAAACGTCAATGTGACAATATGTAAACCAACTACTAATTTACGACCTGCCTTAATTTTGCTATGACGTCAGATAGTGTGACGAAAGGTTCAGCACCCTTGAAACAAAGTATACTATTTACTGTGATAACGAGCATCCTTTTTAGTGGAACCCCTCAATGCTCTGTAACTTTTAACTTTAGCAAAGTGAACAGTGCGATGTGCAAGTTTGCTTGCTTATACATCCGATTAGTACCTACTTGTCTATTTTATTTACCGAAATTGTTTGCAACAATAACTAGGTATAACACACTGTAGATGCCAAACCACACCAAGTCGCTAAGTAAAAAATTTTTGTACATAACAGCATAACCTAAAACAATTTAAATGACATTAAGTTGAAGTACACTGATCACCCTGGCACCATCTATGGATTGAGTTTACCTAGCGCCGAATTTGGCGTCAAATTTTACAGGTAAAAGCACGCCTACCAGTCTCTATATATCTTGGGAAGCATAGCTTTTTTTTACCTGGCTATTACTACATTAATGTATTCTTAAGACGGGCACTTACCTAAAAGAAACAGCAAAAGCACTTTTCAATTAATCTTTGGATCATTAATAAGGGTGGAATTCATAGATATTACTTAAGTTAGACTTACACTTTACTCATACTTAAGTGGTATTCAAAGATATAGTTAAGGTATTATAAAAGTACAGTTCAAGCGGAGATTAATCAAACGGTGATTGAACGTCAAACCAAGATTGAGAGCGGTTGCGTATTATAAACACCTTGGGAAGAGCGTTTGGTTAATCTCCGTGTGAGCTTACGATCCCTAGGATGGTAACACTGCGGACGAACCGAGGACCAATCAGAGCGCAGAATTTTCAGTGGCCGATGCGTCAGCTGACAGTGACAGCTGATGACGTTTACGTTCTTCGTTCTTTTCGCTTCTGTGCCATTTGCCCCTGCCACTGTAACTGTGCTGATCTGTTCATCCCCTTGCTAAATCGTTTTACATAGCGCTGTTTTGCCTGCCACTGTGCCAATGATAGAGAAGGAAAAAAGCAAGTCGCTTTTACGGACGCGTACGCCCATCAGCAAGCGGACTGCGTTCAGTCATATTTACATATAATTGAAAATAAACGGGCGGACGCCTCTACTACCAAGAACAAGGTAAAGCATCAGGATGTCATCAGTTGTGAGTTTTTTGTTTGCATCTATATCCCTACACCCTCGCATGGCAGAAAATTGCAGAGAAGTATAACGCTGCGTTGACTGAGAAACATTTGAGTAACTGAAGACTAAATATGATCTAGCACAGTGAAAAACCTTACTGATAATGAACCTAGAGCTGGTGACGACAGCCTCACCATTGATGGGCAATTATTAATTAATGAACACACCCAGTTGCGTAAATTCGCAAAAATAATAGAATTTCCATAGAAAAGCACAAACCTACTTGTTTGTTTGGGGGGCGATTTTAGTGCTCGAATCCTGTTTTATGGGGATCTAGCAGTATCCTTGGATAACCGAAATCTCTGCCGAAATTCATCTTCATCTCACTTGCCGAAATTCCTCTTCATATCACTTGCCGAAATGATCAACATGTTCTCTAAAATTTCTGCTCTTCTTCTAATGAACTCATCCTCTGATGAAGAGTCATCGTCGCTTACTGCCCACAGTAACCGATCTCTTGCACGTCCAATTTCAATTATTTCGATTTCGTTATAAATAGAAACAATGACAAAACAAAATAAACTGGTTACAGTTCTTTACACGTGCACGCGCCTAATGTCCGTTTGGGCGCCAAAACCCGAGAAAATTGGCGGGTTGACTACAATCGGAGATTGAGCTCTGGTTACGACTTAAACGGCGTTTATAATACGCGCAATCGCACTCAAACTACGATTGAACGCCAATCTCCGTCCAAGCGGGCTTTATAATACCGGCCCTTAGTAAAGTGTAAGTCTAACTTAAGTAATGTTTAGGAATTCCACCCTAACAGCCTTAATGAAGCACACACGGCACGGTCCCAGTTTAATTTATACTTATAGCATAATATTGTATACTATGCCTATAGATAACCAGTAATTCAATACCTTGAAAGAAAATTAACACATTAATAAGAAATGCAGCATATGAGGGTGAAAGACGCATACAATACACCTTTGTACGATGGCCGTGGTACAAACGTCAAGCATACAGAAACGTCAGAAAATTCTACGGCGGGCGAGAGTACGTCACAAGCGGGAAGTTCCCCTCTCTCTCCGCGCCTACAAACTGCAGTGACTGACGCAACCGTTTAGTAGACCGTGATCCTTACGTACGAAATTAACACAGCAAAGCAATACCTATACGTTTAAACAAAATAGCTATTTGTGTATTAAGAGCGCAAAATGATATATTGTCGATTGAAAGAGACAGTTGACGCGCGACGAAGGAGCGCGACAATCTCTTGAAATCGACAATCAATTTGCGCTCGAATTACACACAAGATTTTTTCTACAATCGAGCAGTTCACATATTTCCAAAACTTAAATTTTTCACTCACGGCCAGTTGCACAAAAAAAATAATCCAGGATTATTATTTAATCCGGTATTAAGACATTTGATTGGCTTTATACTGCAGTATGCAGCCAATCAAATGTCACAATTCTCGTTTAAACTCAGATTTGGCAAATAATCTAGGATTTTGATTATAATTCGCTTTCCTGCAATCGGCCGTCAATCATTTTAATCTTATGCCCAAATGAAAGATGTCATTTACTCGTTGTCATTGGATACTCTGAGCAATGCATATTTGATTTATAGTTAATAATTGGGAGAGCGAGCGTTTGTTCTATTTTGTCGCTTATAAGCGACAAAGTGACAATCCTTGAAAAAGATGACAGTTGCGTTGTCAAATACGAGCGCAAATGCCTACTTTGGATATCGATTGTAGAAAAAAAGCATGTGTATCATAGATCTGTCAAAATGTTTTTTCTACAATCGATATCCAAAGTAGGCATTTGCGCTCGTATTTGACAACGCAAACGTCATCTTTTTCGAGGAATGTCACTTTGTCGCTTATAAGCGACAAAATAGAAAAAACGCTCGCTCTTCCAATTATTAACTATAAATCAAATATGCATTGCTAAGAGTATCCAATGACAACGAGCAAATGACATCTTTCATTTGGACATAAGATTAAAATAATCTATGATTTGAGTGAAAAATTTAAATTTTTGGAAATATGTGGACTGCTCGATTGTAGAAAAAATCTTGTGTGTAATTCGAGCGCAAATTGATTGTCGATTTCAAGAGATTGCCGCGCTCCTTCGTCGCGCGTCAACTGTTTCTTTCAATCGACAATATATCATTTTGCGCTCTTAATACACAAATAGCTATTTTGAGTACCTATTCGTATTTGCAAACTACTCATAACTTCTCGCAAACACTCATTTTGTGGAGGTGTGATACAATTACAAATGATGATTGATTCCTAAACATGTGGTTTCGTAGCAGGTTAACTCCTCAATTGAAGCGTAAACTGATGAAAGGTCGGTACTAGAAAAATTGTACTTTTATTTATATAGGAAAAATTAAATGCTTGTTCAAACATACTGTTTGGTAGGTAAGATTCGTTCAGTTCGAAAGCCGTGTATCTGAAATTTTGGGGGTAAAGTCGGAATAGATGCTTATTCAAATTTTAAGGTGTTTGTATGCTGCTATACTGCTGTATTCGATGGTATAAGCAAACCAGCGAACTTAAAAGTAAGTTTAATTGCAATGGATAGGATGGGCGGCTAGCTATAAAGAATGTTGTGGCTTTTCAACCCAGTAAAAGTAGAGAATGATATATGTAAATGATTTTCCACCTGCGAGAATTTAGACAGATAACCAAGTTTATCTTTGTTTTACCAGTCCTCTGAGACCAACTACTTTTCTGCTTAACAGTTTAGAAAGTGGGAACTAACGTAATGAACATAGGAAACCTATAGAGAAACATATTACATTTCGAATCCACAGGAAATGAAATAGTTTTCCGGCTATACATTTACGGAATTCAATTTTCCAGACATAACTGTTACTTGTAGTATACTGATTTTATTTGCTCCCTTTTCTTTTTCTTTTTTCCCTTGGAAATTGAATCTCCTGTGTAGCTCAAATGTGTAGCATAAATAAAGCGACCTTCACGATTTTCAATCATTCCTCCAAACTGGTTGCAATGTTATTTATTATTTTATAATCCGCAACAATTAAAAGCAATGTAACCTTCATTTAAAATTAAATTCCGTTAAATTTAAAGCAGATGGGATATATGAATCGTCAATTACTATGATTAATTTTTGTAGCCCAATTGGCTAATGAAAAAGAATTTAACATCTTTGAATCAAATACACTCGATTATCATAATATGTACATGTACCCTTTCGACATCAAGATAATGCTTTTAATGCGTTTGAAAGCATTTACAACTCAAAATTCATGCGTAAAGAATAATTTTGGGTACATACTGCTCTAAAACTATTGACCTAGTTCACAGAGAAGAGTTATATTGAATTTTTAGGTCCTAGGGAATGAAATATGTTGATTTCTATATTATTTATATCGAGCCCACATCAGTGTCCTGTTCCCGATTCACTCGAAATCTTATAACCTTTGTTCCCATTGAGTCAGTTTCCTGAAAATCAATATCGCCCTGCCTTAATGTGGAAAGTACCCGTACATCACGTCAATATGATCGGCCACTTTTAAAAAGATTTATAGCGCACACGGACGGACGGACAAAAATTAAAAGCTATAAATATAAAAAGTATCTGTGGATCTTAACTGAGAGTTATAGCAAACACAGTGGAATGGGAGGACAAAAGGACGGACGCCCATACAAAACTATAGGGGAGGATCCTTAATAAATTACCGGAATCATCAAGCAAATTACGAAAACCATGCATAACAAATCTGGCTGTGGCCTCATATCTTGTAAAACCATGATAAACTGATAAAAATGACTTATATTGCACCCTAATGTGATGCATGAGTTCTTCTACAGCAGCGGTTTCTAACCTGTGGAGCGCGTACCCCTCACATACCCCTAGGGGTACGCAAGTGGACTTTTGGGGGTACGCAAAAAAAATATCAGTAATGGCGGAAATCGAGATTTTAACAATATGTTATTACGCTGTAATGAACTGCCGATATGCCATCGTGCGTGTGTGCTTGGTCATCAGAGTTGGACTGGGTCACTGGGTCAACTGGGTCACCTGGGTCACTAAATTAAACTGGGTCGCTGGGTCACGTCCTACTCTTTTCAGTTAGACCCAGTGACCCAGTTTGACCCAGTGACCCAGTTTGACCCAGTGACCCAACTTGACCCAGTTTGACCCAGTTTGACCCAGTTTGACCCAGTGACCCAGTTTGACCCAGCGACCCAATTTCACCCGGGGACCCAATTCGACCCAGTCACCTAGTTTGATCGAATAACGCAGTTAAGTCAGTGCCCTCGGTTCAAGTGTACAGATTATGAAATAAATGAAATGCTGGTTTGTTGAAAATAATACTCGATTGCTTGACAACTACCATTTCTGTGATGCTTGCTTTAATACTGCCGTAAAAAACTTTCCATGTCCCGAATTGTATTAGAATAATGTTATTTCTTTGCTTCAGGGCTTACCAGTTTGCTTACAGGTGTTCATTCACATTTAATTTTTTTCTACTAGTTAGCTTAATCCAAATAAATCTTTTTTCTAAATACTTTCATTGACTGCTTGACTACAAACTATAAACAAATGCATTTGATTTTTTTAGGTATTAGTTCTCTTGAATGAAATTGGGCTACGTGCTTGTTGCCGAATATTATTGAGGAAGTTTTTTTTTAAATTAAAAGTTACTTGAAATTGTTTTGGATGATACCTAACAATAATTTAATTACTGGGCCACCGGGTCAAGACGGGTCACTGAGTAAAGCTGGGTCAAGATGGGTCACTGGGTCAAGCTGGGTCACCGGGTCAAGCTGGGTCACCGGGTCAAACTGGGTCAAGCTGGGTCACCGGGTCAAGCTGGGTCACTGGGTCAAACTGGGTCAAGCTGGGTCACCGGGTCAAGCTGGGTAACCGGGTCCTGGGTCACCGGGTCACTGGGTCAACTGGGTCACCGGGTCACTGGGTCAGTAAACTAACTGGGTCACAGGGTCACTGGGTCACTCTATGCTTGACCCAGTCCAACTCTGTTGGTCATCCATCAACCATGCTCACTAGTACCATTGAATAAGTTATTTGTAAATTGTAGACAGAATGCTAAATAAACGAGTTCAACAAACATTATACAGGGTGACAATTTGAAAACTTACCACCCCCCATATCTTAGTAAATAAACGAGATATTTAAAAAAATCAAAATCCGTTTCGGTAATTCGGAGGGGGAATCACAATGACATAGTTGGCGACGCACCCCCTCACACCCCCTGCGCCCCAGCCACCCCAACTTTTAAATCTTAAATAGTGACCCCCCATGTGTGATACGTCGTTGGAAAGCTCTGAAAAAATGCTTTCCAACCATACCAAATAGCATTACATTTAGGTTAGTAATTATCGTGCAAATCAAAAAATAAACATGGAAAATCGTATTTAACTTGAACTTCCAAAGCCGACTTGACAGCAACTCATTTTTGATCGCCAGTTATAATCTATTCTCAAACTCTTGTCGAACCTTTCCAATGTTGGTTTTGCAATATTTCGACATTCTTGAATTATTCTCTGTCTTAGTTCGTCTATGTTCGCCGGGAAAGCATTTTTTCAGAGCTTTCCAACGACGTATCACACATGGGGGGGTCACTATTTAAGATTTAAAAGTTGGGGTGGCTGGGGCGCAGGGGGTGTGAGGGGGTGCGTCGCCAACTATGTCATTGTGATTCCCCCTCCGAATTACCGAAACGGATTTTTATTTTTTTTAATATCTCGTTTATTCACTAAGATATGGGGGGTGGTAAGTTTTCAAATTGTCACCCTGTATTTTCGCTCTTTAGACATTAAATTTGAAGGTATGAAAATTTCGAAATGCCTCAAGGATACATTTTGCAAAAAAAATATTAATGTCTTTAAAAATATAAAAGTTAATTTAGAACTGCTACTCCCCAGTCAGGTCTGCAATTCTATGTTCGGGTATTATTGGATAAATGTTGGACAAGTTTTCAGCGTGCCTCTACCAACCATGTTTACCAGTTCTGCTACTAATATTCATAATTACCATGGTTCAGATTGTTACGGTACACCCTGTAGGTACATGAGATCGACATTCATCAAAGTTCAAATAAGTATTGAAACGATATCGCAGTTGGCACGCATGGCAATTGTTTGTCTTGCCTTTCTTTCCTTTTCAAACTGTCGAATCGTTAAGGTCGGTTGTGCAAATATTATAAGTACCTACCGAGTAAGTAACTCATGTAATTATTTATTGTTCTTCTGATACACTTGTGTGATTGTGATAGTATAGTAATTAGCATTGTTAAGGTGAATTGAGTTAGTTTTCATGCCTTATTATGGATTGTAGTTGTGCATGTGTCTCATTGATAATCACTCAAATGTCGCTTGATATAAGCACAATATGAATGATGTAATTATGTATTGGTGATGGTCATGGAGACGTCAATTAGTTCTTGTATTAAATACGTGTTGCATGTAGGTGAGATTGGAACCGGTCAGTCGCCACCAAAGATACCCACGGTACGTCACTACTCACTACAGGACGATAAGATTACGGGAAATATCCCGGTCACCATTTTGGGCGTCGCGATCGGCTGGATCTGCTGCGGGCCGGGACAGTCGGGTGGAGGTATATCTACCGCTCCTTTTTTCGCCGCTCACCTTTAATTTAATTAAAATATATATAGTCGCGTCAAACTTGGACTGTGATAAAATGGTTATTGCTAATTACTAGTTAACGCACATGGTGCACCCTATTCTCTATGTATTACTAATTATTAATAAATTAATTGTACCCCACACAATATCGATCTTACCGATCTGCGGCTTCCCCGCTTATTATTATCTTCTATTAGTATTAAGCGAGTCGCTTCACCGCAACGCAACTCGCTACAAGATAAACAGTGCAAGGAGCATTACGTTAATCAACATTACAACAAAGCAACGGAACATTTAGTGGCAAAATACCAATATACAGTCATTAATTCTCAATGCCAAGTGCAATATTAACAATCTTGACCCAACGCAACTCGCCCCCAGATGAAACACCTTGTAAATAAACAGCAACATATTGGACCTGCAAAAGAAATGAAATGCTGCAAGAAATTCAATTAAAAATAAACAATTCCGAACTGCAGCAACCAGAGGTAACGTACAGGTACAGCTATCAAATCAATAAGGTAAACGGTTTAATTCTGCACACACGTTTTGAATACCCTCCATAAGCAAACATATTGTACCTATCTAAATATAAATAAAAACACGTTAGTTAATCTGTCAAGTGAAAGCGAGTTTGTCTATGAAAGAACACCAGTAGCAACTGCAATGCAATCATTTAATTACTCGGTGTCAAACTAAAAGCAAAAAGAAAAACATGACGTGCCGATGCACAACGGTTCACCCACTGATTCGTTCGAACGGCATGACGCCATTCTCTGTATTGTGTAGTATCATTGAATAAAGTAGTACCTATGTAAAGCGTTTTAAAAACTTCTCTAGACACTCGTTATTAAGAATCCTCAGATCCTTTATAAATTATAGTTTTCTATTGTCGTCCGTCCGTCCGTCCGTGTGCGCTCTAACTCTTTAAAAGTGGCCGATTGTGTTGAAATTTGGTGTACGGGTACTTTGAACATTAAGGACGGACGCTATTTATTTTCAGGAAGCTGGTTCAAATGTACCCAAAATTATTCTTTACACATGAATTTGGAGTTATAAAAGCTTTCAAACGCATTATCTTGATGCTGAAAGAGTACATCACGTGCACATTTGATAACCGCATGTGTGTGATTCAAAGATGTTAAATTATTTTTCTGAGGCCACATGGATTTTGATCAAAATACGTCAAAATCGTTATTGATGCACCAAGATCGTTAGGAAAAAGACCAAGAGCATGATCTCAATAACCAAAACATAAATTTGATGTATTTTTGACGAATACATGGATTTTGATCAAAACATGTCAAAATCGTTATTTATCACCAAGATCGTTGGAAAAAAGACCAAGAGCATTATCTCAATGACCAAAACATGAATTTGATCAATTTCTGGCGACCACATGGATTTTGATCAAAACATGTCAAAATCGTTATTTATGCACCAAGTTCATTGAGAACAAGATTAACAGCATTATCATAATGCCCAAGACATGAATTTGATTTATTTTGTAAGATTAAAATAAATTATCGTTAAAAGTGATTATAATACTAAGGATCATTCGATATTTCGTTGTATCGGTTTATTATATTAAACACTCGCTTCGCTTTTGTTCAACATAAACTCGTGTCGTTTATAAAACTTGATACCTACATAAACTATTTGCTACTACTCACTACTTGATAATCTATAAAGTGAAATACATCACAACGTTGACGGTAGGTTTGTCATATCTTAGTAATTTATTGATTCTACCCATCCAATAGTTCCAGATTAATTAATTACCGGCCCAATGTTACATTCAATTGATTAAAAATGTACTTTAGGTTCGCAACGAAACCTCTTAAATATGCAAGCAAGCAAGAACAAATGTCACATTGTCACTACAATTTAAATAAAATCTACAGTCCGACTCGAATTGAAATTTTCACAAAGGAAAGATTTGTTTAGAGGGTGCTCGTGTTATACGGCTGTCACTAATTATAACGGTATTATTTGCGTTTCTCCATGTTTTGCCTATCCTGTTTTCGTGCCAACTTAAACCGTATTTTAGCAATGCGCCCTGCAATAGATTTTTCCACTAGATGGTCCATGATGTACCTATCCAAAAAACTCTCTCCGTTTTTATGAGGTCCCGAAGTAGTGTAACGTTCCAGTTTTCACCTGTAAAAAAGACTACATTAAATGTACGTTGCTTTATCTGATCGGTTGAAGCTCGAAAATCGTATATAGTACGGGTGAAAATTATTACCGGTCAGCAGTTTTTAAACTCGGCCTGCCGACTTGAAAAGTTGATTGCTATTTTAAGCATCTTAGAAAAAGAGATTCGATAACGTTCAAAAATATTAGCATAAAGTTGACTTAAAAGGTCTAGATATCGATACCTGGGGCATAAGTGGTGGTTTTTTTTATAGTACATATGGAAAATTGAAGATCATACTTTGATGGATTGATGCAATGCAGGATCAAATAGAAAAACACTTTATTACATTTTTAAAAGGTCAAATGAACTTGCCGTATGTGAAGAGTTCGGTCTTAATTATAAGACGCCCCGTCGAAAGAGGTCTCTCCCAACTCTTCCCACGATACAATAACATTGAATTTATAGATAGTTATAAATTCAATGACAATAATTTAACTGTTTGAAATTAATGGTTCGTGTACGTGTGAGGTTTTGAGCGGGAGAACGACAGGGTTGAGTTTTTCATTTGCATCCAATAGTTCGTTACCGTTGACTAGAACTACAGTTTTCTGTCGTTACATTACAGTGGTAATTTTGATCAAGTGTATGAATTAAAGATTTGAACATCTACTATGTAAGGTATACGGTCTAATCAAAAATAAGTTCTGACGACTTATGGTCAGTTTTTCCATTTCTCGATCAATTTATTCGGCAGATAAATTCCGCGACAACGATTGTATCGACAATGGTATCCATTGCGTTTATTCGGAGAGTTAAGTTATTGACAGGTTGGAAAAAACGGGCCTTATACGAATCAAAGTATCAAAAGCAGGATCATTATTGACTAAGTACTAGTACGAATAATACTTCGATCTGCGTTTCAAATTGTGAAGCAACTGCGTAATCAATGCAATGCAATTGATTTCCTATAGACAAAATATTGTTTGCATGGAATAGTATGAGACTATGCCCAACCGTTTAGTCACCGACCAGCACCCTGCCATGCACGGAGCGTCAACGAATATTTTGACGGTGCCCCGTGCCGATACGCTGATGATGAACATACGGAAGTACATATGACATTTTTTTTTCGTCATCGACTAGGTCTAAATAATGCCCAGTATTCTCCCTAGACTTTTCGTTTCGCACCCTCTTCTTGACCCGTTTGTTTACAAGTACATTCGAGCCAACGGGAATCGTACGGATACGACACGCGGATGCTCCGGTCACTATAACCGTTACTCACGGATATGATACGGTGTTGATACGGTCTAGTGGGCATAGTAGTCCGTATCGTATATTTTCCGTGCCTGATACGTTCATAGTACTGTCATGATACGGTACGGTGTAGTGGGCAGATATCTTAAGACTCCACTAGATATGTGCCATAGACCGATGGTTCCGTCTCCCTTTAAACATTTATTAATCGACGTTAAACTGGATACACCTTAGATACGCCATACGGATCCACACACCGCTCTTATCTTAGACCGTGGCTCATCAAGTAATATTAAATGGTTGGTTTCGTATTCAACTTATAGAATTCGGGTCTATTTTGTTTATTAACGAGTAGATATTGTTCTGTGAATATATTAATTACCGCAAACTACATAAACAAGTTAAAAAGTAATCGTAAACAATTTACATTTCCACTTGAATTCATTTCCCATTTGTAAGATGCAACTTCTGTTAAAATCGTAAAAATCCGACCACAAATATGAAAGATAGCGTTGCACATGTGCAATCCATTTTTGACGTGCTACTTCAATTTGAGTTTATAAGAAGAATTTCCCCATTTTTCGATGGCTGATTAACCGGTTGTATGGTTTCAAAGTCGATTCGATAGGCCCCGAATCGTGAAGCGTGTGGCCGTGTGATTCCTTAGTACATTCTTGTATTCCCCCTCGTGGCTTATGGGCTTTGATCCCGAACAGCTTAAATAAAAAAAAGAATTTCATTTGAATGCTTTTCTAAATAAGAAACTTGGAACTGCGCATGCGCAAATCTAAATTTTGAAACTAACGTTATAGCCTGGTCAAAGTACACAAAATATCCGTAAAATGCAGCAAAAAGTACAAACCTTTTGGAAATTCAAATGTAGGTAGTTAAAAGGATTGTGCTTAATATGAGAAAATCTTTACCAATTTAGATAAGCAATTTTCCGGAAGAACTTTGGTGGAAAATTTTGTTATTTGTTTTTTCACTCTAATTGTTTAAATAATGAAAATACAGAAAAATTATAGACAATGCATTTACTTACAAAATTTGTCTGAAAAGTTTTCTGATATCTTCATTAGTTTTCGAAATATACCAAATTTTCCTAAGAGTATTTTTAAACATCATAATTATTAATTTTCAAGTTTTTAATTTTAAGATAGTAAATAAACAATGACAGGTAGAAACGTAGAGTTTTCATTTATTAATCATATCGAAATCAATCAGTATCATTCGTCTTCCAAGCTCAAATATAACTCAATATCATTTTCATCTTCACTGAAGTTATCCTCAAAATGTGAACCTTGAGTGTCTTGATTATCAACATTTATAGTTGTTTGATCGTCGAAGTCATCATCATTATCTTCATCTTCGTCAATATCTACGTTGTTTTTCTCTAAATTAGTACTGAAAAAAGTTATGTTAGATTTTCTAAAAGACGTCTGATATAAATAATTGTCTATTATTTAAAAAATTTGTTATTTACAGAAAAACTGTATTAAGTTTTGAAAGTATATACTTCAAAGTATTTACAGATAAAGTTTCATTGAAATATATTAACTTTGTCAGTTTTTTCAGTGCATCGCAATCTTCAAATTATTAACTTTTAAATCAAGCCTTTAATAAATTCGGCTCACGGGACGTTCGCGCGCACCCACGAATCAACTTCCGCTGAAATTAATTATATCTCGTACACTTGTCAATTTACAGAAAAACTTTTCAGACAAATTTTGTCGATAAATCCATCAGCTACAAATTTTAATTAAACCTTTTTTCCGTATATTTAATATTTAAACAATTACAGTGAAAAAACGAAAACAAAATTTTTCACTCGACGATTATCCGGAAAATTGCATACCTATCTTCGTAAAGAATTTTTCATATTAAGCACGACCCTTTTGAATAGTCAAATTAGAAATTTCAAGAGGTTTTTAATTTTTGTGAACCTATATGTGTACTTTGACCACGCTATTAGATTTTCCTTTGTTCCAAGCGCCTATGTATCAAATTTCATTCAAATGCTTCCATAAATAAAAAAGTTTGCAATTCGTTTTATAAATGGTCGAGACGCGATTCGGCATTGCGTATTATACGGGTAAAGCTATGCCCATATTGAATTTCATGCAATTCAGTTCATAACTAACGAAGATGTCAAAGCGATCGGACATTTGTAAACAAAGTTATCGTTCACACGGATAGATAGAGGGTCAGGCAGACAAAGGAACAGACGGACAAACCAACAGACAGACGACAGACCGCAATACAAAATTATAAACGATCTCTAATAAGATCGTTAATAAACGGCAAAAGTACAAAATTATGGAACATGTAAAAAACGGTTTGTTGGTTTTTTTACAATAACTTTTTTAGCAATAAACGCAGAAAAAATTCCTTCCTTGGTACAAGCCTCGACACCATAACGAACCAAATAGCGAAAATAGTAGAAGAATAGCTCTTAAGATAAAGAACTAGTAGCGTCTCAACGAACGAGCGGATGGACGGACGGACAGCCCAACGGACGGACGGACGGACGGACAAAGTGGCCACAATAGCGCATGTTTTTTTTGTGGAAATGCGCTAAAAATTAAACTATTTCTAACAGTTTGAAATTCGTGCGTTCTTTTTACGCCATCTTTTACAACAGTTCCCATTTTGTTGTTAGTTTAATTTCACAATTCTACGACACTCGCGCACACCTTTCGTAAAATGTCCGTATTATCACAGACAACATATAGGTACTAGTTGTCTGTGGTATTATGTAGCACAATGGCGGAAATACTCTCAAATAACGTTTTTTATGATCTCCAAGCACAAAAATATTTCTTACTTCATTCAGGAAGGAGAGAACTGCGTTTATGTTCGCTTATACATCTTTCATGAATTCATGGGGTGTTGTAAATACGACGGAAACTTAGCTACTTCGAGCAATTTATTATCAGGCCTGAACTCCTAAACGAGAGTTTCCTCTTTAACAGACGGTTTTCTATGTATGTATATGCGTTCGTATTCACTTTCAAAAATATTCTGCGACATTATATCGAGATACTTGCTTGAAACATGTGCGAACACACCCTACTTCATTCTTTTGTATATTAATACCTAAATTAGTTATTTACTTCCCCGAATCAATAATATTGGTCTAGTGTGCAACGCGATTCTGTTGTCGCATTTTTTTAACGTAAGTTTCAATGGTTGTTAGTTTTTCTTACATTTTTAAGTGCGCTAAAAATTTTCTACGAAGATCTCGTTCATATTAACATTTATATTGGGAACGCTTGATCTTTCATAATGCTTTATGGTATTTTGCTGAAAATCCCAGATCTTGTGGTCACAAATATAAGAAATCTAGATTTATTAATTCATCTGAAAAAGGTTAAAGAATAATGTAGGCATAGAAGTTATTTATGATCGTAGCCTACATTCTGTTTCGCGTATAGGAAGAGTTATGTGAAAACGATTCGCCGATTTTTATAGGCGTACCCCTCGGATACATTGCATTTGAATTATATTAGAGGGTATTATCGAAACAATAATTCTATTCTGCACATAAATCAGAGGATTACGGAAAGGAATTTTATTTAATCCGAACCCAAAGGCAAGGGCCCAGTTATATTTGGTAGTTATGACCGTTTCCCACTTTTGTTTGCATTAATATGCGCATTCCTTACCTGATGTAAATTATGGAAAGGAAATAATACATTTTTGTATTCGGTAAAATTAAATTCTCAAAATCGCGCTTTTCCCAACATTATTCACGGGAAGTTTTTCAGGTGATTATTGGTGTATTAATTTACCTATCTCCAATTAGATTTTATTATTCCAACTATTATAAATGTATTGCTTAATAAGACCATTAGAAAGTCTCTGATTAGAAAACGGAAGGTAAATAATCCAACGAAACGCTGCAATTTGGTACTTTTCCCAAATTTAATTTAAATACGTGTAACTGGAAAATGACGATAGAGGAGCAATGTTCTAACTTCAAATCTATCAACAGACTAATCGGGGTAATTCATTCCTTTTTATGTATTTATTTATTACTAGCTGACCCGACGGACGTTGTCCTCTTTCTTAGCTATGAATACCTATTCAATTCGGACTGGAATAAATAATAACAAAAAATTACTTCAAAAAATTTGCTGTGCTAGCACAGGTACTACCCGCCCCACATGCGCATGCGCGTTTCTGCTCTTTTATGTCTAAGAATATGTGTAGCAAATTTCGTTTAAATTGGTTCAACCGGTTAGGCGGAAAAGAGCTTTTGACACACTTGCCCCAAAATCTCCCCATCTCTCCCCAAAATAATAAAAAATAAACGCACTTACTTCTAGTAGCTTTTGGCGATTCAGAGCTAGCAATGTACGTTTTTTTTTTGTTGCGTCAAATGCCGTAATTTGAAAGCAATTATTCTATTTTTGAATATGAGTTAAAAAAATGTATAGGATCTGGCTCATTTCCGGAAACCAAGGAATGTAGTGGCTCTGGTGGCGGTACCAATCGCGTCAATTTCACTTGGCCACTGGCGCAACATAATCCTGGGGCTTCAGTAGCCTTGCAATGTGGACACACAAAGTTCTTTGGTCTAATAGCAACGATTTACTGTAAACTGGCATCGATTGCTACGTTATAATTAAATGCAACTCGATAGGGATTAAAGGGGACATTTCTGTGTTGTTCATATCGATTACCTTAACTTCGTTTCGCGCTTCGCTTTGCTCGCCAGTTTGACTTACTCGTATATACCGGGTGGTACACGGTAAATAGGAACATAACGATTTAACATGGGAAATTAGTTTTATGCAATATCCTGCGCTCCTGTACATTTTGCAGAAAAAACTATAGAGTTTAAAGTTGTCCAGAATTAAAAGGTGCATACAAAACTGTTTTCACATGTTTTATTAAGCTTTTGGTATACCCGCAAATTTAAAAATAAATTTCAACATTTCTGTTATTAGTAGCAATTCATAAAACAACAAAAGTCATGGCTATTGCTAATAATAACAGAAATGTTGTAGTCTAACACTTACCAAAAATGGATAGGTATATCAAACTTTTAATATAAAAGGCGTGATTGCGGTGAAATAACCTCGAAACTTCTCAAAAAACTCACTGAAATCTGGATAAACGATCAGATCGAATTGACATCACACTATGAAATGAATAAATTAATTTTTTGACGGATATATTATGCCGATCCATTGCAAATCGCTGTAGCTGTTAAAACAATTGCCGTCGCGCCGTCAAACGCGCGATGTTTAAATAGTCGTTAAGTTTTCTCCAATTTTCCAAATTTCTGCGCGATTTTCTTAGTTTTTCTTGCCGTAAGAACCTTCTACACAATATTAGAAAACTTAAAAAAAAATATGAATGAAATCGGTAAAGTCGTTCTAAAGCTATTGCGTGACCAGAAGAAACAGGGGTTCATTTTTATATACAGGGTGGTGCCTAGCGCAACGCAGCATAGGGATTTCAATGGTAATTTCTTTATAGTCAATTACTAGCTCCCCTAATTTAGAAAAATGTAATTTTTTATTTTGTCGATTTCTACGGTTTTGAAAAACGGAAATTATAACTAAAAGTATCAACAGATGCAGTTTTTTTTTCTCTAAAAAAAACGTATTTAGACTTTTGCTCTAAAATAATTAGGGGAGCTGGTAATTGACTGTAAAGAAATTACCATTGAAATCCGTATGCTGCGTCGCGCTAGGCACCACCTGGTATAGAGATTGCAGACAAAGCATCCATGTACAGGACAAAAAGCATTATGCGGGCCACTCTGTAATTGGGCGCAAGCCTGTTGAGGGTCCAAAACAAGAAGGGGATAATAAATTAATAAATAATAAATAAATAAATAAATAAAATGTTAACATAAGTTTGTATCAGTTAAATGTATAAAACAAAACAAAACATCGCGCAGACAGCATTCCAAATTAATCAACTATAATACTACACTAAAAATAGTAATAATAATAATAATAACAATCATACACTTAAACCATTTATTCATAAAGTTACTAAGAAGGAACTCTCCTCAGTGCCGCTAATTCGACAAAAATTATTGTCCGGTGTGCTTTTAAATTAATTGGGAGTTACTATCAGGAGTAAAACTAATATCACAGATAAAATCTGTGCTAATACCTTTTCTTTATACTTACCGTGATTTTAGCCAATTTGATGCTACGTCATTTAACCACGCGCTGCTACAGATAAACTGGAATCTCATGTATCAGTATAATAATGTAGATGACATGGTGACATTTTTGAACACAGAGATATTAAGTGTTTTTGATCAACAAACACCGGTTAAAACGGTACGAATATCTAAATCAAAGGCTCCGTGGTTAACTGACAACATCAAATTGATGATTGAAATAAGAAATGCTGTTTATAGGAAATTTCGGAAAACTAGAAAAGAGTGCCATTGGGAATTTTACAAAACAATGCGAAATTTCACAAGTGGGGCGGTAAAAAGAGAAAAAAAAGCTTATTTGGAATTTAAACTGAGACAGAATAGCAAAGTGTGGGATCATTTATCTTCTCTGAATATTTATAGTAAATCCAAACAAGTTGAAATTCCAGTGCACTTGTCCAATGTTGACCTTATTAACGCCGCATTTGCTAGAAACAATATTACAACAGCTTCTACTGACTCTTTTAAGCAATTGGAACAGTTTTACAATACAATTCCCAGAACAATACCCACCAATCTGTTTCAATTTAAGGAAGTGGATGAAGTTGCAATACAACAACTGCTACTAAAAATTACAACTAAAGCAGTTGGATCTGATTGCATTAGTTCTAAAATGCTTATCTTATGTTGTCCCTTGCTTATACCTCATATAACATTCCTTATTAATTTTTGTTTGAAGTCCAATACCTTTCCTGACCAATGGAAGATAGCGAACATCACTCCGCTACCTAAAATTAAACAACCGGAAACATTTAATGATTTGCGTCCTTTAAGTGTTTTGCCGGTGTTATCGAAGGTCTTGGAAAAGGTTATGGTCGAGCAAATGAATGTCTTTATATCAGAGCAGAATATCTTACCAGTGACACAGTCTGGGTTTAGACGTGGGTACAGCTGTACCACATCACTTCTAAATATTACAAACAGCTTGTTGACCTTTACTGATCAAGGAAAGTTATCAGCTCTGATTTTACTGGACTATTCCAAGGCCGTCGATACAATTAATAACAGAACGCTTATTGACCTCCTACATCATATTGGATTTGGTGGCGACGCTCGCGTCCTCTTGAAGAGTTATATCACGAACAGGAGGCAGCAAGTTGCTCTTAAGGTTTGGATTTAGAGAATGTAGGCAACTGGTGGTGCACATGTAATTCAATGGGGCGTGCATTGCCTCTGAACTTCATTCACCATTCCATAAGCAAGGGGTGTATATGATCGGAAAAATATGTATTAGGTAGATAGATGTACAGAGCATAGTTTCCATACAATATAAACTGATATTTTGTCCATTAATATCTGTTTAAAAAATCTAGAAAACATGCGTCAAAAGAGTTCATAGTTTAGGAATTAATTGCAGCAATTAGGGAGCATTTTAAGCAATACGAGTGTATGGGATCGGTAGCGTGAATACTTATCTATATTTTGGCAATTCATGTGAAGCTCAAAAGTTTTCATAAAAAAAGTGGTGAATGAAGTTTTGAAAAATGGACATGTAAACTGGAGAAATGGAAATAAACTACGCAGCTGTGACTAATATCGCGGTCAACAGTGTAGCTTCTTTCTCACAGAGGGTGCCACCAAGAGTTTTATGAAGTCAGAAAAAATATGATAAAGACGTGAAATAAGCGCTTTTATCTTGCGATGGAGTTGTTACTTTTTAACTAGGCTAGTACTGTGTAATGGGGATAATAAAAGACAAAAATTTACGAGCAAAAAAAACTAGCAGGCTATGTAAGTTGCCTATGTTAAATCATTTAGCGATTCTCTTTCAAGGTTAAACAGAGCGTGCGTGATAGTAGAATTTGCTGACAGCAAGAAAAAGATCGTTCACTGGTATATTTTTATTTTGCCAACTACTTGCTTCGAAATTCATTTGGTTTCCCTTTCCTATTCATTGCAAAAGGTACCTCCTCTACCTATCGTTTTATGAAATAGGTAATAGAAATGGGGATAGGTAACATTCCTTTACAACAAATATCAAAATTTTACGTTATTTTTAGAACAAAGGGCTGTTGTATATTGTTGTTGATGTCTGGCAAGCTTCGACCTTGTGTGGGTGTTTATTTGTAATGCGATTTGTTTGACCGTCTTCCTTATTCTTTATCTTTGCTTATTGCAGATTAAAATACAGTAATATATAATCCATCCATACCTTGTTGCAAATTAAATTTTTTGAACTTCAATAGTACCATTGAATAAAGCTCTTTATTCAATGATAGTACCTATTACATAATATTAGAGTATTTTAATCTGTGGTATTAGTGTAGTCAGTTTAGTGTAATGTGTAATAATTGACCTATACAGAGTGATTCAAATTCGGAGGCCACCATGGGGATCTCGGGAACTGTAAGAGATAGGTAGAGGCAGTTTACATTTGGCCCTTGATGGTAACATCATCTATTTTTAATAAGAAATAACGCCATTAATTCGTAAAAACGCAAGAAACTAGTTACAAGACAAAGGCAAAAAAAGATATTTTACAAACATTAAAAAAATTGATGTGTACATCTTTGAAATCAGAAAAAAATTCTCTATCAAATGACACAAAAAGTAAAAATTACTTCCGTAAGAAACAAAGTTGATGATAGTTAACCGGAGACGAAACGTCAAACTTCAAATTTAAAAGTAGCATCTTGTAGAGGGAAAAAAGTGGCCATAATAATGTGTCATTTATTATTAAATATCTTTGTAAATAATTTCAGTAAAAAACTAAAACGATTTTCAAAATTTCGTGTTTTCCGGATATCTCCGAAAGTAGTCAGAATTTTCAGTTTCAAAACTGCATTTTGTTAAGCATCAAAATACACAACTTTGCCAAATTTAAACTACCTACCTATCTCTTACAGTTCCCGAGATAACCAAGGTGGCCCTCGAATTTGAATCAGCCTGTATATTACTAATTTACAAAAGACCATCCCTCGAATGTAAGACATGGGGAACAAATGTATAAACGGCTAAAAAATCGGTATACCGTATGTCCCCGGATTGACTTTACAAGAAGAAAAACTTTTACTATACTTTTTGACAAAAATGCATTCTCCATAAAAGCTTTTGCTTGTTCTAATTCGAAATTTCCCTACCGTTTCAGAGAAAAATACAAAAAAAAAACGAAAATATGGTTGAACTTTTTCCAAGTCCTAAAAGTCAAAACGCGTCTCTACTGTAATAACATTTCGTTAGTTACAAAGTCTTCGTTACCTGTTATTTGAATATGCACTAGGATAGTTATAAGTATAACAAACACACTTCGTAATGACATTGAATAAAAACCTCTTTATTCAGTAGTAACAATGAAAAATAATTTTCTTAGAAATATGGGCGAAGGCGGAAGGAATCAAGCGTTTTACTGAGGGCCCTTCCAAACAAAAAGCCCCTGTCGCCACTTGTGAACCAATTTTACGACCTTAATTTTGGAAGTCCCCCATGCCAATAATTACGCGATTTTTACTTCATACGTTACCTTACAAACGATTCATTAATCTCCTCAACTTATGTGCGGTAGAGAGCTAATTATAATTTTGTTAACCTAGCAGTCTGTAAGGGGCCGTGAACGACCTTGCGTTTGTGTTTTGTATCTTCTTGTCGTGTGGTTATGCAAATCAAATTGCATTTTTTTTAAAGCTCCCTCTGTGTTGTTTAGGGCCCAAAGAGAGTATAATGATTTAAATATTTGTATAGAAAACTGCTGTAGTTACGCTATGCATTATTAGGTACCAGCACAGTCTAACGAAAAAAACTTTGTCCTTTACTATGGGTACTTCTCTTTTCACGCAATCCCAGCCTTAAGCACCGAACGTCACAGCGTGAAGTACTTGCAGCAGGTGTGCCTCAAGGATCCGTATTGGGCCCGATATTATTCTCGATATATACGTGTAAATTCCATTACTCACTTAAACACGTGGCGTTTTACCAATACGCAGATGACACCCAATTGTTATATCCCTACCTTGCGTCTGATATAGAACATGCAATTAATAATATAAACGCTGATATAGCAAGGCTTTCCGAATTATCCGATTTGCACGGATTAGCAATCAATCCTGCCAAATGTTCTGCTATGTTATTTGGACCAGCCAAAGAAAAGGACGCAAGAAAGGGATGGTTGACAATAAAAGTAAAAGATATGGTGTTACCCATCAACGACTGCGTGAAAAATTTAGGATTACATATTGACAGTGATATGCGGTTTAGTAAACATGTTTCGGAGTCATGTAAGAAAGCCTATATTAATCTAAAAATGATTTTTTCCCATCGCCACTGTTTAAGTAGACATTTAAAAGTATTGCTATGTGAGGCACTTGTGCTGTCAAACTTTAATTACTGTGATGTGATTTATGGCCCCTGCTTAACTATTAGAGACGAATATAGAATCCAAAAAATGCAAAACTCTTGTCTTCGTTTGATCTTTGGAATCAAAAAGCATGAACGCATTACTTACAAACTACAAGAGCTCGGTTGGTTAAATATGGCTAATAGGAGATTACTACATTCAGCTTGCATATTTCACAAAATTGTTATAAATCAAATGCCACCGTATTTATACGATCTTATAAAATTTAGTTCAAATCCGCGGTTCTATAAATTATTGACACCACCATTTCACAAAACACGCAGGTATGAAAGATGTTATGCTTATAATATTGCCAAAGAATACAACGACCTCTCAAATGAATTTAAAAATAGTTATTTATGTATTAAGGGCATAATAGTGATGTTTATATTCTCGAGGGCGACGAGTTAAAAAGCTCGAGGGCCTATGGCCCGAGAGCTTTTTAGTCGCCCGAGAATATAAACATCAGTTTATGCCCGTGGTACATACACAATTTTATGTTTTACAAGTAGTTTTCTTCGTCAAAATTCGTTTACAAAATAATTCATTATGTTTGATCGAGTATGTGTGGTTCGAATTTGTTAATGTGATTGAAACCATCCAAACGTCAAACGTAATTTTAAATAATTCAATTCATCGTGAATGAGCAACAAGTTCCAGAAACTATAAGAAATAAGGCCAATCTTGTGATTTAGTAGGTAGGTATTGACAATTAATAATTGACGTTTCTAATTTTCAATGACCTGCAAATATTTGTTCGTTTTGTCATTAAGTAGATATAAATGAGTTACTATGGTGATACTTAATGCCCTAGGGCATAAAGTGGTACTTTATGCCCGCGTATCACAGATATAAAATGTGCTATGATAGGTTAGTAAGACATAAAAATATGAATAGCGCTACATTTAAAAACCATTTTCAAGGTATTTTGTTGCTTAGGCAGTATAATCAGCAGTAATATCATTCTCTTTCTTTCGTCCATTTTTTTTCTCAATTTCCTTCCTTTTCCTTGTATTTTAGTTTTCTTCTTATCGTCATCAATAGCTTCTGCCTTTGTTAATTTAATTTTTTATTCCACCTCCATGTAATGTATTACTACTACATATTAAGGGTTAAGTGGTAGAGCAGATGTATCACATGTTCATGCTGAACATCTGAACTTCGCCCTCTTAGGCTTCTGGCTACAATATAGTTTTTTTTACCGTTTATATTGCTTTGTTATTTTAGAAGTCTAATAAATGGCACTTATTATTATTATTATTATATAAATATATGTTATGATTGGGGTTGTGGATTCGGATTATTATAAAACAGCGTGACGTGCTTTCGTCTTAACATACATTACATCTCCCGTTTTTACAAATTATAACATAGATACATTTTAATTACAAATTTAACTTTACAGGTTTTTTAACCATACGCCCAGAAGAAGTTCTTTGAGGTGAAATTTCTTCGTTTACAGTAGCATCAGATTTTGAGTCGTTAATAATTTCTTCCTCAAAAAGTTCCTCCTGATGTTCATCATTATAGTTATCCTTATCTACTGGTATAGGAATTAAAAACCTTCCATTTTTATTGACATAATTTGAACTCTGCAGTTGTACAGTATAAGTCCTATCTCTAATCCTATTTTTTTACTACACCTTCCCTTATACCTATTTTATCTCTTAATACTGGGTGCGGCAAAACAAACAGTGCAGTTGGTTCCCCCACTACATCCACTGTAGTGGTGATGGGAACCGGAGAGGGGACATTACGTCCGGTCACTCACCCCATTTTTAGTCGTAGCAATGGTTTGGAGTGGAGAGCTCGTACGTTTTTTGAAAATGGTCGTTCATCCATTATGACTCGGTGTATCTTTCGACGGCACTTTAACATTCCCCTTGGCTTTTGTGTTGAACCAGTTTCTTCCAACGCACAAACTCAACTCGCGATCACTTTACGGTGCGTAACAGGATCATGACGTGGAATGTTAAAGTGCCGTCGAAAGATACGCTGAGTGATAATCTTTGTTTATATACTACTGGATAGCGCATTCTTAATGATAGATGAGTACAACCCGTGTTCCTATTCGTGCAAGCCAGATAGCTATAATTTTTCAGTGAAAAGAAATGAGAAGTTTGTACCAATTCGAATTGCGCATGCCTGATTGGTCGATAGTTTTCAATCATGGAAGAGTCGCCACCTTTTAGAACTGGGAAAACTCGAGCTACCTTCCATACATCAGGGAATATTGAAGTTTTTAAACAAAGGTTATATATAATCATTAGAGGATAAAGTAGAAGATCTTGATAATCTTTAACGACGTATGACGGAATTTGATCATCGCCTGCAGTCGCCTTTTTCTTACGTTTTTTTATGGCTGATTTTATATCATCACACGAATACAGCACCTATGGAATCCTTTGAACAATCTGCTGATATTGTACACTTTTCGTTGCATTGAATAATTCTGTGGAGCTGTTGCAGCGTACCTCTTGACTATCTTGAAAATCAGTTTATTTTTGCAAAACTGACTTTTTCAAATCGCCTTTCCTCCAGTTTGCTAAATATTTTTCAACTTCTTGCCTCTGCGGAATTTGTGTTACAGCTTTGCAATAAATCTTTGGTCGGATCTTCAATAGGGTCGTCCTCATCTTGATGTTCTTCACAAACGGCTGTTGCTTCCGCAGGAGCATTTAATATTTTAGATGCCAACTTGTTTGCAAAATCAGCGTTGTCTTCGCTATCTTTTCTTTCTAGTTTTCTCAGTCGCCCTCGGAGTCATTAAAGGGTGGTTTTAAATAGATATCTGCGGATTGAAACTCCATTTTCTAGCTGATCCAAGAGTCCATTTAAATCAAGATTTAAATTATATTGGTTACCCGGAGACGATTCCCGCATAAAACGTTAGTATGCCTATGTGATGAATAGGACCTAACTGCCTACCTACTTAACTACATAATACTACCTAATACGTTTCGCAAGAAAAATAATATGCTACAATTATTCAATCCGTGTACGGAAACTAATTATACAGAACAGATCTAATTATACTTCAGCGTACGAGGACTAATCCTCGTTAAATCCACAAGGATTGCCATCGTCAGAATTAAACTAATACATATAAACGCCGATAATACAAAATGACATTATCTTAACGTTTCCCATGCTTGATACAAATTTCTAAGCCAACAACCAAGTTAATTTAAATAATGTAAAATGAGATCCACGATGAAAAATGAGCAACTGACTTTAGATACCGACACGAAAACAAAATTACGGAAACGTCCTTTATCTTAATACTAATCTAAGGGGGTTGAGTTATTTTGTTGTACCGCGCAGTATAAAATTTGGATACTGCAACGTTTCATTAAATAGCAACACACCTACCAAAAATTATTAGCATATTTATTAAAATTTTTAGGGTTGTTTTATTAACATACTTTCACAGATTAATAAAGCTAAAACAGCACGATTACTGAGTGATCGGCATAAATCTTCATATTCTAACCGTCTAATATATACCTACCCAAAATTCCCCCGGTTTCGCAAAGGCACGATCTCCTCAATTTCCCAAGTAAAAATCTTTATTAACACGTTCGTGTTGTACACGCCCTCAATTCGTAAACTTACTGTAGGCAGTAAATGGGGAGGTTGAGCAATGAACAATTTGCGCCTTTCTCATTTCGAAATCGAGCATAGACACACTCGGATGTGAAAAATTGAAAAGTTTCCGATACATTGTTTTATAAATTTTAAATAACAGCACTGCTCGGCAAATTACATACGGGATACTACACTCACCTTGCAGTCATCTTTTACGTCTTACTTCGTAGAATCTAGAATCCAATCGAATTTGGTAGGTATATTACGTAAATAAACATGTACCTACACCACGTATGTTTTAATGCCAGCCTCCGGGACTGATACACGGTTAAAACAATTTAAAAATGCATGCGACATCCTTGACAATATCAGAAAATCACTACAATAAAACCAGCAGCTGCGCTGCGATGCTTTTATCACTTGGCAGAATTGTTTACAACATAACCAAAACTGTCTTGTTCCAGTCTGTCACCCTCGTATGTTATCCGTGCTTTTCTTTTCAACGATATAAATTTGATTTAGAAATTTACTGTTCAATTTGTTTTCGCTTCGAGACTTGCACAACATTGCAATATTTTCAATTTATGATGTTGATTTCTAAATTGATTCATTTATCACACAAAAATAAATTGTATAGCAACAAAACCTTTCGTGTTCAAGTGACGTACTTCAAATTCGTCTTTCACAAAACATTGGCAATTAAATCTATAAACTCACCGCAAATCTATATGAAGGTAGCGCGAGCATGCGTTTTGTGCCCCAGAGGTCGTAGTTTTTCGGATATCGAGCAGTTGGCACAGCTTCTGTTCTGTCCGTTTCGAAAAATAGTCCAACGCTACAAAGATATACGAGTATTTGTTTCTGATAATAGCCCGGCAATATCGATGCCGGATCTTTCAAAACGGCCTGTCTACATTGTACTGTCGCATTGGTCCTTTCCCTTCACAATCCCATTTCTACTTGCACAAGCCATGCAAATGACGAAGGATCACGGATATCCTTTTTTTGGGGAGTAATTATTTGCATTTTAATAGTCGTTCCATTCTCGTTTTCAACCATCTTGTATTTTTAACGAGTCCCACTGGGCCCAATATACTTTTACAGTGGTGTTAAACTTTGCCGCTTCTTCTCATGAGTGTCTTTTGTCTGCAGTCTGTATTACAGATAGAGGTCGCTGTGCCCAACACTACAGGTGACGTCCACAGACTGGTAGACGGTTCAATGATGCCTTGTTGCTCCACACCTTCTATGATCCAACTCTTTAATCAGTTGGGATCTTATGAGTCACGATGTTAGTTTTACCAAGTTTTAACCCATTAGCCCTTTTTCTGAGAAGAACACATCTTAACAGCTGTGAATCAGCTGTGTCTGACGTAGGTCGGATATTTTCAAGGCATCTTAATTCATTGTGACTCCCGATGGTTTCCACATATCAAAGTAACGAAGGATACCGGTTCACTCGTTCCTAATTGCGTACCTTTCTTCAATGAAACTGGAAATTGATATTTACCTTCATTAGTTTAATCAAAGGTTTTCGTCTAAGTATTATCAATTACAACCTGAGCCATCAGAACTCCGCGACTAAGTTGGTTATCATGGTAATTGAATTCTAAGAAACCAGTGTGCAGGATTTTCTGAATCCGTTCAGGCAGAGTAACGTCTTCAGCACGTGTTACGTAGACGTTTTCATTATCTTCTTGACGAACTGGAACTTCTTCAGCACCGACGTGAAGCACTCCATTCTTCAAGTCTATACAAAATTCAAATTTCTTCATTAAATCCATCCCCAAAATAATCTCATCCGCAATATCACCCACCAGCACTTAATGTTTACGAGTATTGCACCCTACACTAACGCCCAGCACGATCTCTACAAGAACAGTTGCACCATCACCAGTTGCAGTCTTGAACCTAAGGGTGGATGACACCAGTTTCTTATTCTTCGCAAGTTCGGATTTCATTATTGTTTTTGTCGCTCCTTCTTGGATAACTGCTGATCAAGATGGCCTACCCGTTCTATTAATTTTCGAACCAGTTCACTGGATTCCTCTAATTTGGTACTGGTTTCCTCGGTTCTCGCGCGATGAGTACCATGTGACACCTTCTTTGCTGCTTCGAATCCCAACGCGTGAGCAAGGGCCATCTCGATCTTCTCGTTCCTGGCTTATGCTAGCTAGATATCACTATCTCGTACAGCATTGACTCCGCGAGCTGGTAGACATTTTTGGGTGTGTATTTGAGGCAGCCTGAAAACTTGTCCAATACTTCTTTAATAACATCGAAACACAGAATTTATTGCAGATCTGGCCGAGGAGTAGTGGAGCTAAACTCATCCATATAGTTTTAAAGATACGAATTTTTTTTTCCTAAAAATATCCTGGAGGCATTTCGAAACTTTTATTGCCTTAAAAAATTATATTTAAAAAGCGAAAAAATCAATATACCAGATCGTTTAGTGGGGTCTAACACTTTGGCAGGCACTTTCAAAGTTTGAAAAAACGTATACTGATGTCCGCCATAAATACATGAACACCCAGTACACTTTGATCACTTTTAATGCAAGTTTCAGGACAATTGTTTTTATTTCGAAATAACAAACGATGAACATTTTCAACATGATACAATTACAACTAATTCAAACAGTAATAATGTGTAGATCATCCACTGATTCTTACCCATTCAGATACTCGACGGGGCATACTTGAAATTAACGAATCGATGCTAGCTTGTGATATACTATCCCACAATTCTAAAAGACGCCTTTGAAGATCATCTAAACTGTTTCCAGGTAAATCATTTAGCTTTCGACCCATCATACCTTACACGTGTGTTCAATTGGTGGTAGATGCCGTTAAATACCAAATTGTAGTTGTCATTTTTCTGGCTTATCAGTGCGACTTTAATTTGTATCATGTTGAAACTTTCATCGTTTCTTATTTCGAAATAAATGTGTAAACAAATATACGAGCTCCTGGGTTTGGCTATAGCTTGGCTTGTATGCTCATTTTGAATTTCACGCAATTCAGTTAATAAATATCAAAGACGTCAGAAGGGCCTTCCTTATTTTTTGCCTACAACACCAATTCACAAACTAGGAACTACAAATTTGATAAAGAATCCACCTGCTAAATTTCATTGTAATCAATGCAATCGTTTTTGAGATATCGTGCTAACGAATAGACGGACAGACATCGCAAAAGAATGAACTCGCTAGGAACTCGTTAATAAAAACAATTGTCCCCAAAATTTCATCAACATTGATCTGGCTTATTGATTTTTTCGCTCTTTAAATATTAAATTTAAAGGTAATAAAAATTTCGAAGATTTTTTTGCAAAAAAAATTCGTATCTTTAAAACTATAAGAGTTGATTTAGCCCCGCTTCTCCTCAGCCAGGTCTGCAATTCTGTGTTTGAGTGTAATGGGAGAAGTATTGGACAAGTTTTCAGTGTGCCTCAAATACCCACCTAAAAATATTTACCAGCTAAATGTTTGCACGGGTAGTTTGTCTAAGAAGCTTTTTGGTGCTGATGGTAGGCTAGGCGGATTAATCTGGCGATATCAACTCCTGCAAGCTTTGTTTATACTTCTGCTGGTGGTTCTTTAGTTGCGCATAATATACCTGTTGGAGGTGCTTCTCTCCGTAACGCATTTCCAACCGTGCTGATATCTGGCAAAAACCTTGCTGTGGTTCCGCTCGCTGTGGTCATTTTGGCTATCTGTGGTCAACAGCAGGAATTCTCGAGTCCCGACGTATTTCTTCATATTTCGTTCGATGTAGTCAATCTTCTCATTTATTGGCGATTTAACTAATTCTACCTTGCCGTCTACATCGGTAATTCGGTCTTGAATTTTATCTTCAATTTCAGAAATCCTTAATTGAATTTGTCCTTGGTCGTTCTTCATATCCGTTTGTACTTGCTCAATTTGAGAATGAGCCTATTGTTGGCTACTCGTCACTTCTTGAAGCAGTTGGAGCATTGGAGTGCCCATTTTAGCTGCGGCAAATCTCGTCACGATGGGCATGCAGGTTGACTAATCACTTACTTTACCCCATTTTACCCCCACACCTGACACCAAATTGTAACGAACGATTGCTCTTCTATAGCGCGTTAGCACCTTCAGATGCAGTATGGTGCTTATGGACATACAGTAGCTACATGGTTGCCAAATGCGACAATGGCAGCACATGGAGTATATGTTGTGTTTTATCACATCCATCCAATCATATGTAAATTTGACATGATTGCGGTGAAGAACAAATGATAGCGTTATCGAAGAGTGACGCAAATTAGTAAGAGTAACATTGAGGACCCCATACTGCATCTAGAGGCGCTAACGCGCAATAGTATAAAAACAGTCACGGCAATGATTGCAGGTAGCCGCCCACTGCAACACTGATCGCCTGTGAGTTGTACACAAATTATGCAATTTCGGTACAATATCTAGGGAAAGGGGTGTCGGAACGGAATACTCACAGAGAGGGGGTTCGTAGGTCTACAGCAGCTGTACATTACGACAGACGCGGTCCTTCAATAGCTTATAGTCGGAATGAACAGCTGTGTTTGATTCATAACATCGTTGGTGTTGTTGACCTACACCAAAAATAAAAAATTCAGTCCATCGAGTACTTTTCAACTTGTTTCAACATATTCGGTTCAGCCTGACACACGAAGCTAACCCATATTATTGATATTCTATTCTTCTATTATTGATGTCACCAGACCTTCGCATACCGGGTGATCGTAAAGAACTGCAGTCAGTTTGAATTTAGCGCTCAAAATTTTAGTGATTTTTTTACATACTGCGTTGGCGGTCATGGTTTTCCCCACATACACAAATCCTTAGACTATGAAAGAGAGCGCTCGCGTGAAGAAAATTGCGATCATACTGCCACCACCAGTGGCGCCCGCTCGAGTATTACATTAGGAAATTACAATTTATTTATACTGCCATCAGGGTATGATTAACCTGTGTGTACGGTTGTCGGACATAATATGGGGTTCTTATTTAAATAGAGAGACAAAAAACGCGATAAACGTAAACATACGACTAGACTTTGATCGTTTCGGAAACTGGATGCGCGATATAAGCGCAATATTATTGAAAGTATACTTACATAAGTATGTACCTATTACCACATTATACCTTTAGTAAAATTCTGCACACCCCGTTTTTGAAGCGATCAAAACTGAAAAAGGGTAAATTATAAAAGAGTATAATGTACGGTATATGCTCCTTATGCTCCAATAAAACACATTTCGCTTTTAATTAATACACACATCTTTCTGGTGAGGAACCCTGCAACGTATTTAGCAATTTGTTTAATATTGCAGAGTTCATGCTTTTTGAACAAACATATATTGTAATACCTTCCACTTCTATTTCATTGTTCCAATTAATTGAAGCATTAATTATTTGTTCGTTGCTTCCTTGCGACGGACAAGTAAAATAGGGATTGTATCCAGAGGAATACAACTCTCCACCCCACTATCACACAACTCGGTTGTAATCAGCAAGCGTTTATAGGTATATGCACTTTCAAACGCCTTGAGGTGGAGTTGTTATTCTATCCATCCCTTGATCTTTTGGAAGAAGAAAATAATTCCAAATGGTCCTGGCTTAATTTAGGATCCTTCGCAAAAAATACATTGTCGTTTCCCTATGGTGCGTACTACCTGAAACACATTGTATCTTTTTCTTCCCGATATATCTGCTTGTTTGTGAATGGCAGTTAGCGCTTCTGATGTGAATCCTGGGGAACAATTGACTGATTTATACAATTTGCCGATGGTGCACACCAGTATCATACACTGTTCTGACATAATTTTCCCCTTTTGGAGACAGATCATTAGGTTATACACTGTTTGCGGCTAAGTGCGGAGAACCAGGTGATCATGCACCAACAAAGTAATTAAGGAACTGTAATCTATCTTGATTGATACACTTCTTATCAGTTTGGTTATCATGAAGGAAAATAAAGTAGGTACAACGTTAGTAAATAATTCTTATATAGAAAACTGTACAAATAAAATAAATGTACCTATATTCTTTTCCAAGTGAATCTTGAGGGCAAACGCAGCTGATGGTTTCAGAATGGGAAATTATTTCTAATCAAAATAGCAACCTTAAAATAGAATAAATGAATTGGAATACACAACAGGCTTTGGCAATAAAGCCCTAAGCAGTTTCTTGAACTTCAGTAATAAGCTGTTGATACTATAGCAAACCGTTGACGATGACGACGGTGATAATATTGAATTGAGATGTCTTCTCCCCTAACGGGTTTAATCATAACGATCTTCCTTCAGGATATCTTGTCTTTATCGAATGTGGCGGCGATCGATGTCTATGGCTTCGAACATCGATCGATGACCTCTCTCTTTTTAAGACCAAATCCTATCTGTCGTGCCCCCTGCGCAGACTACATGTAAGTACAAAGGCAACATACACTGTAGTTAAACTACATACAAAGTAATCAGTCGCCTAAGGGTTAGGCATCCAAACATGTACATATCTGTTACGTCATATAACTAGATAGTCACGCCGCCACTGGAATATCGCTTGCAGGTTATTTATTTATTTATTTATTTATTTATTTATTTATTTATTTATTATCCCTCTCTTGTTCTGGGCCCTCAACAGGCTTGCGCCCAATTACAGAGTGACCCGCATAATGCTTTTTAGAGGTGCCTCTGCAGAAGGTCTTAAGTTGTTCTATACTACTCCGGTATTTACGAAAACGGCAGGAAAACCTAATTTGGAGTAGCCGGTAGAATGCTCGAAACTGGTCTAAGATAATTTCCATCTCTGCCACAGATGAAAAATTCACCTCAACCCAGGTTCGAACACCCGACCTCCGGATTTATAGTCCAACGCTCTACCACTGGACCATAAAGCCATATGACTTGCTTACTGTAATCGAGAAATTATCAATGAAAAGCAGTATTTTATTGATGCACAAAAATATAGGACAATTGTAAGATTATGAAAATGAAGACCTTAGAAGTGTTTTATTAACTACCATGAAGATTTAATTAAATTCTGCCAAACCAGACAACGTGCCGTTTTTTATCTTGCCTATGAAATGATATTCCTGCTGCACAACGACCACTGCAACTTTGACAGTTGTACGCAGAACAATTCACCACGTTTATATCACACAGTTTTGCACACACAAACTTTATCAATAATGAAGAAATGTCAATAAATTCACACTGCCACCGCGCTTTGTCAGCCACCGAAAATATGGCGGTCGTGTCGAAATTCGCGTCAAATTCACGCATGCCGTGGATGCGGTATTACTACGGGTCCCCTCTCTTTCCTTGTCTAAGAATCATTGTAACTACAAGCTATTGGCATCGGTTTTTTTTACGTGTGTTTCTAGTTCCTTGTCACCATACCACAAACCTTACATTTTGAAACAAATACTTAGTTCTTTGCAGAACTCTTGCAAGTGCAACATTTTACAAAGGTATGTAGCAGGGCTGGATTTACGGCTTGCTTGGGGCCCTAAGAAATCAATTCGCAAACTATGGCATCAGACTGGTAGGTGTAAGTTAACAGAAATGATAACATCTTTATTTGTTACCTATTATTACAGGCTTATCTTATGGGACGTTCCCCAAAAATTTGCATCAAGATCTCGAAATGTTTCCCTATATTTCGATTGTCCAACAACTACATGCACGAGATTACGAAAGTAGGCGCAACTATTGTCGCTGGTTTAATAATCATGTAAACAACAACGAAGTTTAAATCTCACTTTTAGAGTGATGAAGTTTGGGTCCATCCGAATAGGATATGTCAATAGTCAAAACCATCCGATGTGGGCAACCGAAAACCCCCATAATTTTGAAGATACCAGTTTGCATCCATTGAAGATTGGCATTTGGGTTGGCATGTCTAGGAGACGTACCATAGATCCAATTTTTTTCAACGATACCATTACTGCAAAAGGTACTGAAATACTGGATACGTTCCTGAAACAACTTCATGATGACGAACTGAGACAAGGATATTTCCAGCAAGATGGTACAGCAGCCCACACAGCAAACATAACTCTTCAGTACCTACAACAATTTTACGATGATCGTTTGATCAGTAGAGGTTTATGGTCTCGCCATTCGCCTGATTTAATCTCACTAGATTTTTTCCTGTTTTCTCACATTAAAGAATAATATTTTTCGAAATCGCTTGCACACTCTTAAGGATTGTACAAGAGGTAATTAACATTACACCCACAATATTAGAACGTGTATTTGAAAACACAATCCGTCGAGTGCAACCATGGACATTTTGAACAATCATTGTGATCAAGTGTTTAATAAATGTAAGCTTATTAATGTTCTTTAATTAATTAACTGTAATTATGTTTAGTTGCCCATTAAATTGATCTGCCACTGCTTTTAAATAAATGACATTGGGTCTGTTACCAATTTTAAACATTTTTTGTTTTGCGGGAAATTCAAATTGTCCGCATCCGCACTCCTTTACGATCACCCGGTATACGAGTACCTACTATGTAGGTATTCTAAAGGTAGTTGTGGATTCCATTTCCCTTTAGCGTCCTTATTAAATATAATGCATTAAATGGTTTTTCCTTACTAGTTGCATTGCTACTAACTCCTTGATAAGGAATACTGCCTCACTTTACTTGTTAATCCAATGACTATTTATGTATTACACAATAGGCGCCATGCCATTATAATAGCATTATACTCTACACAGGACCACGCTTCATGCATGTTTCAATTACAATTATTTTCAAAGCAATACCTCGCGCTGTGACATCCATGAAATGGCTGCAGAAGTTAACAAAAATATCACAATGGAATATTTTGCCGTGAGCAAATTTGAAATTTTATACTAAAGTAGGTACAATGGGGCGATATACATTGTTGAGCAAACGCTAATTGATTCTAAAGCTCTTCTGAAAATGCTCATAAACATTATTAATTCAACTTACAATAGAGTTTTGAATGTTCGCGAAGGTTGTAGAGGCTGTGGGAAGCAATTCATTAATAACCGACGAGGTTATATTTGTAATGTAAGTCGTTTATGCCAGACGTACAAAGAAGATTTGTGCATCTTTCAAATATTTAGGTATGGATCATTAATTTTCATACTATCGATTTAAAGGAAATAAAAACATTTGGGATAAAAAATGGTTCCCCTATTAATAATACCGCCGCGCCGCCATATGTAACACGTTGATACAATTTCTTGCCAGAGATATTAACTCTTCACTTAATCCACAACGATCGACGAGTCGACAAGGTTAATTAGTTCATTAAAAACGTACTTGGAACGTAAAATTTAACAGGGACATGAGAATTTTACATTAAATTCTAGTGTATGTCTATAGAATCACACTTAACGTTTTCTATGGCCGATCAACTTGATGGCTTATTTATGCGTGGTGCAATGGGTCAGGTAAAGAAGTAATAAAGGCTTCTGGGAAAAGGTGAAATGTTCAAGACATGACATAAACTCCGTGAAAAACTAAATGGAAAGTTACATCGCCTTCGAGGATAAATACAACGCGAAAACAAACACTTGGAAATTAACGAAGGGCTCACATTAGACGGAAACTCAAAAGATTGGTTATTAACAGAGTCAGATGTTTTGCCTTTGAATGCAGCTGTTTATTCATCATGCATGCATCATAATGTGTTTTCCATCGAGATCTCCGAAATTGGTGAACTTCTGTCGAAAGAGATCGAGGTGAAACACACGCTTGAGCACTTAATTTCGGCAAAAGGGCAGTAAATAGCTGTGCATCAGCGAGGTTTTATCAACGACCAGGTGAGATCCGGAATGGCAGACTAAGCCAGTCGCTACTCCAGGATATAGGTACAAAGCTTTTAAAGAGGGGAGCCCCGTAGACTTCAAATTCCCGTACCGTGAATTCCTGGGAGCAAGTCGGAAGGTTCCTTCAGCACATCCACTTGACATGTCCTTGCTAGAATACCTGAAATACAAACTAATAAAATAATAATTGTATTCTTTCACGATAAATATACTTACCGTACTTAACTACCACGTAGTGTGTAGGTCATATTTGAGCTTGTTACGGGTACTTTGAACAAATACAAGTGCTTGTAAAGGGTCCAGTAAGGAGTAGCCTGCTTTAGAGGTTATGACAACAAATTGTGAAGATTGTTTGGGAAGCACCGTTTGTGATTGATTGAATAATTGAGAACTAATTTTTTAAATGAAAAATTACAGCACGTTTGACCAAGGTTAGGTATTTTATTTCAAAGGTTACCTGGTAACTATGTGGGCGGAAGCGGGAGGGACGGAATGTATACGTCATCGAGAATTCAGACATTGACGTTCAACGTTGTTTGTTTTTTTGTTTAAAATTTGTTGAATTTTGAAGTGAATAAGCACATAATATTAGCTGTAGATACCTGTTTGGTGTAATATAAAGAGATTTAGTTTGTGAATTTTGTGGGTTTTCATAGCCGTGATTGAAAGACTAGTTCATCAATTATATGCACTTTTGTATGTAATAATTAAGTATTTTTTTAGATGAATGGTGGTAACACTAAAATTCCTCATCTTGGGGTAAAAAATCTCGGTTTTTAAGTTTCCCAAAGACCCTACCGTTCTTAAAGAATGGGTAAGAAAATTTTTCACATCCGGCAGCAAACTAAAATGTGCTGCGCCCTCATTGGTCAAAACGGCCAACCGATGAAAGCGTAGCGTCCCTGGCCGCAAACGTTTAAAAGCAGAGCCACGAACTCTGCAAAATGCAACGCAATTTCCGCTTCGACTGCACTTCAAGAAACAAAAACCTCTTCACCTGCAGAACCAGGTCGCCTTGCCAGCTCGACCTCGCGCCACACACCATCAGTCAGAAGACCTGCATCTGGGCTCACCCCAACGACAGAGCTCGCCTTGTGCACCTCGGTTACCATTTTGTACATACTATAAATCCATAAAAAGCAACTGCATTTTATTTGGCGTCATCCGCTAAATAAGTTTTTTTTAGAGAAAAAAATACTGAATCTGTTCATGCTATTAATCGACAAAATAAAAAGTTTCATTTTACAATAAATCAAATATACCTTGGAACGAGCCTTGGAATTACCTAAAAAAAACAGCGATCACGTTTCATTATTTGCCTTTGACGTATATTAAATTTATACTTGTTTATAAATTAGTTAAAGAACTGCAAGCGCAATAACATTCAAAATGTCCGTCAAAACCATCAGGAAAACGACAATACATTCAACGTTTTGGCTGCAGTAGCAGAAAATCCGAATATAAGTTTAGGAACAAATTTGCTTCAAATCAGTTTTTTTTTCGATTATGTAGGTACTCTGATTCTCTCTGATAAACAAATAGTATCTGATGCAGATGCAGCATACATTCTCTAAAAAAACATTACCCAATTGCCACTTTTTCTTGCATCGGATAGTTGTAACAGAATTAAATATGAAAATCGTTCGACGTCAAACAACCATAACTTACATGCGATGCGCTTGTAGTTTGTTAAAAGATTCCAAAGCATCACTGATTTATAAAAATGTAATTTTTTATTTTGTCGATTTCTACGGTTTTGAAAAACGGAAAGTATGAACAGATGCAGTATTTTTTTCTCTAAAAAAACGTATTTAGACTTTTGCTCTAAAATAATTAGGGGAGCTAGTAATTGACTATAAAGAAATTACCATTGAAATCCCTATGCTGCGTTGTGCTAGGCACCACCCTGTATACATATACCCATATAAATCCAAAAATATACTGCAAAAACTACAAGTTTACCCCTTTTATTAGCATTGTAACCTATGAGCAATTTTAAATGTGTATTCTGGATGTTTTCCCGCCTTCAAAATGCAAGCATTCTATTGGTTTAGAGTTACCAGACAACCTTTCTAATAAAACAACCTTGACGTTTGACATATATACAGGGAATTTTTTTTTAATGTGAACATAGGAGTTTGCATGCAATGTAATTTCCCTATGTTCGATTGAAAAAAAAACACATCAATCTATTGAGTAGTTCAAATGAGTAGTAGATACAATTGACAGCTGTCACATTTTTAAGAATACCGCCGTCCAATTTAATTACGAAATCGGTTAGGTTATTGCTTAGAATGTCAAGGAGGACACTTTGGACATTTATTGTAATTGTTTTCGGTATTTATTTTCTTCATTTATGTATTGAATAGATCAAATTAGTAGAATACCAGGTGCACATGACCTACAAATAATTAAAGGTTGGTTCACAATGACTTGGGGTGTCATTGCGTGGCCTGTGAGGTCAAGTTATCGTAAGTTTAAGAAAAATGTATCCTAAAGTTGCTATGGCCTCACATGGCTTCTTTAAAAAAATCTTACCGAGTGCTCTCATCATAAAGACTAGTAGAGTTGCTGTTCATTGTCACACAAGTTGCGCGATTTGGGAATGTGAACCGCGCACACCTCATAGATTGATGTGTTTTTTTAAAAATCGAACATAGGGAAATTACATTGCATGCAAACTCCTATGTTCGCAATTAAAAAAAACTCACTGTATTTTCTCATTAACAACACTATTCATTTACATGGCAACATACATTATTTTATATTCTAAATTGCAAAACACCAACACAAATCGATATATTTCGTTTAGCAACTTACCTGAATAATAATTTCTGTTCATTCCGTACGGAGTAACACAAATTGTCGCAATCTCGCTCTGTTAAAACAGGTAAATTGGAATATTACACCCAAAACACATATAAAATACACCCAAAATCTGTCAAGTTGAATTAGGAAATCGGCCTACCATGCAGTGTTGCCATAATTCTCAGCACGGCTTGTAATTATAGATGGTTGTGCTGCTACAACGTTTACAACTATTTTCGTCATCCCATACTGTTATTTCAATTTAACTCAACTCATTTGACAAATGAAATATCATTCGTAACGGACGGCATCCGTTAAAAAATAACAGGAACAATGCTTTATTGAAATATAAACAACTACTTATTATAATGGATATGAAAATTAAAGTGACAGTTATTATTGCTAGAAATCTGTAGTCCGTCGTAGGAAACTTGATGACCACTAGCACCTGTGGATATTACACTTGATGAAGAAGCTGTGGCTATGGATGCTGTAGTTGCAGCGTTTCCATCGGAACTTGGAAATAGTTATTTAGTGATTTTGAATCGCTTTGAAACAGAATTTTCAATATAGGACTCCGCTACCGTTCCTCCACATTCAACTTCAAAAGCTCATCAGGCTCACAAGCGCCAAATATTCCACATATTAAGATGACTTCTTTTAGTAGCCATACATCATCACCAGCTTTTAATAAAAATTGCTCTTCAGACAAAATGTTAGACTTTCTTGGTCTGTAACCATCAGACTTTCTTTTCAAAACACGAATAATTTTCCGAATCTGCAGTGTAATAAACATCCCCAATACACGATAAATACACTACATAAATATAATAATTATCTTGATCATGGTATGCTTATGGTACATTTTAGCGGTTGTCATGGACGTAACTCTTAGAACATATAGTACATGGACTGCTAATTGTAACTAAAATATGGTCAAGGACATCGCTTGGGTATGTGAGTTTCAGGGTAAACGAGTCTGTCCGAAGTTGTCCGATTAGACACGATTTGAGACTGTCAACCTATAAATTTATAAACGTCAATTAATTAATCGCCTAGATATGCCAAAAAACACAAACCTATTGCTATTTATGGACGTATAGAAGATAATCAAGAGGATTTAAAGCTTCCCGTACTACGCGGTTACTATAAAAGCTACTCTTTAGGGGATCATAATGGTGTTTACACGACTTTAGTTTACCCTGATGGCCGTTTGCACCGAGAAATTTAAGTGGAGCTTAGCTTAAGCATAGCTTAAAATCCATGACAACAATTATTGGGACAATGGTTACCATGGAGTTTAAGCTACGCTTAAGCTAAGCTCCGCTTAAATTTGTCGGTGCAAATGGGCATAAGATTCACATACCCACGACTACAATGCCCTCTATCCGTGACCACCCATTTTGTATTGAAAGCATAGGGCTAATAGCAGTCCATGTACTATATGGTCTAAGACGTAACTACCTAAAAATAAACAATTCGCTAAAAAGTATGCTGAGAAGCTATGACGTTTTTCCAAAAATATGGACCAAATTGAAGAAAATAGCAATATTCCTCCAGACGTGTTAGCAGATTCCATAGCTGCAAATGTCGATTTGCTACCAGAAAAAACCATGGCGCGTAATGATAAAGAATACGAAGATTGAAGGCTTAATTTAAAGTTTAAGGAATGGCTTAAGATTAAGAGGATCAATTTAGCAAATGAAGACGTGTTATTAGCGCACGTAAAGGAAAAATCGGAACATTATGGACAAAAGTTTAAATGTTGAAACTCACTTTGAAGGTATAAATGACAACATTGACATTCCAAGGTTGGTAATTTATTTATTTAACTATGCGTTTCTTACGCGTTCATGTACGTGCATACAAAATCGCACATACAAAAACGTGAATGTGTATATGCACAAAATCGTCACTTTTTTCAATGCACAATCATTTTATATGACGCTCAAATTTTGTGCGTGCGTACACAAAGTTTCAACATGTGGATGCAAATTGTGCGTCGCAAACTAGTAGCGTCGTATAAGATGATCAGGATTCAGGGCGCTGCAGTGTTTTTATTCGTTATATTAATTTGAATTTGCTTATGTCCTTTGTGTTATAAATGTCTGAACGTAGAACACTATCCCGCGAATTCCTGCGGGTATTTGTTGAATTATTTTGTTCATTTTCGTTTGGAGCACAGCAGTGCACGCCACTGCTGCCAATGCCAAATGAAGTAATTCATTTGACATCGCTCAAAATACTGCGAAATTGTAAGTGCATCTGGAGGCAGTGGTAGTGCACTTTTTTGCTTATCATTAATAGTTAGGTCATGTGAAGATTAATAATTAATTTATAAATACAGGGTGATTCCTATAGTACCTGCCACCGTTTGGGAGCGTATAGGGGGTGCCTAGGGGAGTATTTTGATATAGGACACTTGGGGTCGGAAATCTAAAATAAGGGCGCCAGAACCAAATTTATCTTCTGGAATTTCACGCCTGTATGTAGGCAACCCAACCGACCGACGTTTCGCGCGGAGCGATGCAGAGCGAGTTAGCGCGAGGAAGCGACATGGGAGGGAAGGAGGGAAAACGACAGTCAAAAGCAATAACGTTTACAAGTGTTCAACGTGGCCACCGTTGTTCTCAATGCACTTCCTACATCTAGCCAACTATTATTATACTATTGCCATAGTGTTTATTCACTTGATACGCGTCGTTGCAGACGGGATTTCGTGGGTTTAAACAAAATTCTGATCAAGTGTCAGCCACACATCGCCGCCTGAGATCGCTCCGTGTGCACCGCCGGCCGGTTGGGTTGCCTACCTACAGGCGCGAAATTCCAGAAGGTAAATTTGGCTCTGGCACCCTTATTTTAGATATCCGACCCCAAGTGTCCTATATCAAAATACTCCCCTACGCACCACCTACACGCTCCCAAACGGTGGCAGGTACTATAGGAATCACCCTGTATACAGGGTGAATCAGAGCACCCGTCCCAGGCTTTTATCTTGGAATAGAGACGCCTTAGAGTTTTAGGAAAAAAATTTTCATTACCAAAGCCTACCTGAAGAATTTAATGGTAGTAGTCTCTATTTCCGGAATTAACCGGAAGTAGGCGTAACAGCACTCAACTTCAGAATTTCAAATGGAACCCTAGGTCTTGTGTGGTATCGTTGGATAGGTATTTTGAAAACAAACAACTTTTGTAGGAAACATTTTTTTTTGTAAAAAGTGTTATTTACGAAATAAATATTAATTAATATGTTCAAAATGTCTTCCATTTTGATTGATGCAGTTTTGTAGCCGAAGTCGGACGTTGTCGACTGCCCTAAGCACCTCATTTTCATTGAGCAAACGGCATGCGTTTCGAATTCTTTCCTTCATATTCTCCCTCGTGGTTGGGCGCTGTTGATAAACAATATCTTTGACTCGTCCCCAGAGGAAGAAGTCAAGTGGTGTCAGGTCAGGGGAACGAGCTGGCCAAGGAAACGGACCTCCTCTTCCCATCCAGCGATTAGGAAAGAGACGATTGGCAGTTTGGCGAGATACTCTCGAAAAATGTGCTGGGCAACCGTCTTGTTGCAGCCACATCTCTGCACGTATTGCAATTGGGACGTTGTCTAGAAGGTCATAGAGGATGTTCTCCAGAAAATCGTTGTACACGGACCCGTTTAAATGGCCGTCAAAGAAATGCGGACCAATAATTCGGCCTCCTAAAATGCCGCACCAGGTATTAAGACTCCAAACATTCTGGTTATCCACTTCACGTAGCCAATGCGGGTTTTCACGAGACCAATAGTGAGCGTTGTGAATATTAACATCGCCACTGCTTTTAAACGTTGCTTCATCGGTCCAGAGAATTTTGTGATGGAAGTTTTGGTTTTGGTTCAATAACCATTCGCAAAAATCTAACCGTCTCTGAAAATCTTGTCCTCCAAGTGCCTGATGTAAATTAACATGATATGGATATAATTTGTTGCCATTTAAAATCCTCCAAGCTGTCATTTGACTCATCCCAGCGTCGATTGCAAGTCTCCTGGTTGAAACGTGTGGGTCCAGAGCAACAGCGGCAAGGATATCAGGCGCTCTTTCATCCTGTACATACCGTCCGATGCGCCGATTCTTATTGTGTTTCGGTTGTACCAGTCATCTTAACTCGATCAGCGAGGCGTTGAAACACTTTCCTCGACTGAACGGGTCGCTGAGGGTATCGCTCAGCGTATAATCTCTCAGCTGCTCTATAATTTTGACGACACTCACCCAACACCATCAGCATATCGAAACCTTCGCGGTTTGAAAATACCATGTTGTTACAATAAAAAACCCTTTGCACATGTGTGTATGGAAGAAAAATTTAAACAAATAATGTAAATTTAACATTAAAATGCAGGTGTAAAGTTACTATTACCTGTCGTAATAATGACAAAAAACTACGTTGCTATTTACACAAAACAATATCTGTCTTACCTTTTCAAACAAAAACACTTGAATTAAATCGCAGTAGCCGGGAACAGCAGGAATCATTTGGTTTTAAGTCAGCTTTTTTATTTATTTATTTTTATTTCGTAAATAACATATTTATTAATTTTATTTCGTAAATAACACTTTTTACAAAAAAAAATGTTTCCTACAAAAGTTGTTTGTTTTCAAAATACCTATCCAACGATACCACACAAGACCTAGGGTTCCATTTGAAATTCTGAAGTTGAGTGCTGTTACGCCTACTTCCGGTTAATTCCGGAAATAGAGACTACTACCATTAAATTCTTCAGGTAGGCTTTGGTAATGAAAATTTTTTTCCTAAAACTCTAAGGCGTCTCTATTCCAAGATAAAAGCCTGGGACGGGTGCTCTGATTCACCCTGTATATAAAATAGGTATAAATAAACATTTTTAGGCTATCATCACAAAAACGTTGATTTTATGGTCGCTTTTGCGGCCATAAAGTTTCACTTTATTTTACGCTTCTGTCAAACTTTACTTTATTGTACACATCTGTCAAACTGTACTTATTTGAAACTGATGTTTGAGAAACAGTAATCTGTTTGATACAAAGCGTCTATCTGGTCTCGCCCCATCAAGGATTGGGCCATCCACGTGCGTTTTTTTCATTTTCGGACTTGTAGGAATGTTTCACACCATTTTGCATAATCACAATGTTCACATTTAAAATTATAGTTTGACGTTTCAATCTTTGCTGCTTGCAGACCTTTTTGAAGTGTAGAACCAAAACGTGAGGAAGATGTTGTTGCTTACATTATTATACGAAGAATCACCAGCAATTAACCGAAAACACAAGTAGCTACCTATACCTACCATCAAAGTAGGTAATCAGGTTTCTAATAATTGTACAGCATGTTAACTATAAGGTCTTGGAAGCCACAGTTACGAAGGACGTATTGCATTTGACATTATTAAAATCTTATGCAGCGGAGGAAGTTGCGATTGTACTTTTACTCTCAAACGCCTGCTCTTATATCATATATGACATAGGGTCGCAACGCTTGCAGCTTCCAAAATTTCATTTTGGGTAGGTATCTGAACTGTCGCTATCACCCATTTTGATACGCACAAAACACACGGAAAGATGCTAATTATAATTTATTACATATGACAGGAAATGCTTTGTTTTTAATTGTCTAAGATAACTATGATTTTCAGAAAAAATATGTTTATGAGCAAATTTTTGAATTCTTTTTTGATGATCGCCTAAAACATGTTGTGTGCACCTTGGCCAAAAGTGATTTGTTAGGCCTCATCTGAATTGCGGCCTCGGCTACCGCCTCGGCCACAAACAGCAGCTTCGGCCAAAAAAGATCACTTTTACGGCCTTGGTACACAAATAACTATTATGGTTATCTAGAAATACAAGGACAAAAAAGGATACAATTTGCGGATATATTTCTAACATCCTGTTAAATTAGTTTGAACTTTTTCTCGTAGCAACGAATAAGTTTTCTTCTGTTTCATACATTCAGTTCTGACAAATTTCGTTATCATACGTGCTACCCGTGGCCGTGGGAGTTACGACTACCTACATATGGTGATAAAATTAAACGAATTCAATTTCCCAATAAAATTCCTTTTATCAGATTTTTTAAACTTAAATTTTGTTAAATGTTACAGATTTTTACTGCCTGACAAAATAATCTCTTTCATTCGAATATATTTTCCAATGCTTCGCACAAGCTTCATCAAAGTTCTACGGACTTGTGCAAATAATTCATGGCAGACATATATCAAACTAAAAGTACAGTTAGCTAGTTCAGTTCATGTGTAATAGGTATGTTGAACTGGTAGGTACCTAAAGTAATGCATGCAGCAGAATACTTAACAAAGATCCTTTTAAAACTTTAGGAAAATACGAAAGTTATGTAAATGGTAGTAATGGAAATTCTACCTTTCGAAACGCTGCAATAAAAATAATTCAGTGGCGAATCTTAAGTAGGAGAAGATTTGTGTTCGACATCCTATTTAATTAAAAGCAATCGCTCCGAAAAGTGAAGGAACTAAGTCCAAACATTTTTAGGGGAGACTATTATTTTTAATTTCATTGTGAACGTTTATTAATGTAAATTATTTCTACAAGATGTAAAAAATTAGGGGCAGCTAAAACAGGATGAACATTGCTAAACTGACAAGTAGGTGGTACATTTTCTGTCTAAAATTGCTTGAAACAAGCTAAAATTACGAACCCTACAGCTTTATTAGCGTTTTGTTTTAATATTTTTCTATTTTAGAGTTAAGCTTGCTTGTAATGTTAATAACGAAAAATTGAAACGGCTGTACCGTTGTCTTTATTAAATATAACTTGCTGGTATTAATAACCTTCCTTATGTACACAACTTCATTTTCATTAAAATTTATGTTGGGAAAATTACAGTTTTTAGTAATAGCAAACTCAGACTGCATAGCCAGATAATTAGAAAAGGTCAACGTGTAATGCCCTGTTACGCCTTTAACTACAGGTAGTGTGCTCGAGTACAATAGATCGATTAAAACAAGACCTAGATAACATTGTATGTATAAATGAAAACAGTAATTGCGAAAGTTGCTTGGCAGATGCATTATGCATGTTAGGAGATTATATGGATTCAAACGTCGCAACTACGCTATAATTAACAATATTCATGTTGCACGCAAACAATCAAATAGCACTAAATGCACCATGGAATCTCATTAACACCCAGTTTACCAAAGTTAGTATAAGTTTGAAATATTGCGAATACCTGACTTCACGGTCTTAAAGGACTTTGCTAATGAAATTTAGTTTCCTCACATCAAATTCGCATTTATTATTAATTCCCTTGAACGTGAAATTTCTACAATCGGTTAACGTATTGAATTCTAATTACTTCATATTAAAAGCGCATTTCCCCGAAGCCTTAGAAAATACGAAATTGATTTCAATTCCTTCTCTGTACCTGCTGCAAATTAAAATCACTTCCGTATTCTATTCTGGAAATATTTCCATTGTAATTTCATACATATTTCTATGATTTCGAAACTATTTTCCGCAAGAGAAATGAAATGGAAAAGAAATAAACTGCTAATTGCTACAATGAGAGGTTGAAGTGAAATTCGGTAATCTGTCGAGTACCATTTTATTGCTCTAGTAGAGCGTAAGTACCACTTTTTGAAACCACCTCCATATTCCCTTAAGACAGTGCCTAATTACTGACCTCTCGATGCGTGTTTGATACTTTTCGACCCTGGTCTATTCTATTCTATTCGCAGAGGAGCCCGACCGGGCAGCACTTAGGCACACCATTGTGCCTACCCCTTTTCTTACGCAACTGAGTTCAGAGCCCATTCCTCTCGATGAAGGATAGGACCCTGTTTAGCGTAAGTTGCTTCACCCTCCACGGTTCCAGGTAGCTGCCTCCAAGGAGTTGATGTCTGTCTCTGATCAAAGCGTCACAGTGACAGACCACATGCTCGGTAGTTTCATCTTGCTCGCCACAGAACCTACACGTGGACTCCTCTGCGAGCCCAATGGTATGGAGGTGATTGTTGACCATCCAGTGCCCCGTAAGGACACCGGCGATCTTCTTAATCTGGCTTCTATTCAGTTTTAGAAGATTAGAAGACCCCGATTTGCCATGGGGCCATGTTAAAAAGGCCTTTGACTGTCTGAGTCCGATTACTTGTTGCCACGGAGCCTGGCTGGAGTGACTGGTCACCCAGTCTTTAATCTTGGCCCTGACAACGGAGGGAGCAATACCTAGGGTAGGCTCGGGCCCGACGAAGACCCCACCACTGCCTATACGACCCAACTCGTCCGCGCTTTCGTTGCCCCCTATTCCGCAGTGCGCTGGCACCCAGCTTACCTTATTAGAATCACCTAATCTATCTAGAGTTCTCCTGCAATCAAGCGCCGCCGTAGCCGATCGGAATCTGTGCCGACAGAGCCCTGAGCGCCGCCTGGCTATCACTGCATATGTATATATACCTCTACGGAGGTTCTCCTGTGCCCAGGTCATGATGGCTAACAGCTCTGTCTGAAATACTGTGCTATAATGACCAAGGGAGAAACTGACGCTAGCTTTCAGTCGATCACCATATATACCCATGGGCGTTCCCCTTTGTTTTAGGGACCTGTCTGTAAACCACACGAGCCCCTCAAGTTTGAGGGACGGGCAATCCCAGTTAAGCCACTGCTCCCTATGCGGGAGAATGACTACATAACACTTTGATCTTAGTAGGATAGCCCGGATCACATCCCTTCTTAGTTCTTGCGAGGACGGAATCGGATATGAGGGTTTTCTCCCAGATCCGCCCGTGCCCAAGGGTAACTCGATCCTTCCACTCGTCCCAATGGTTTAGCCGTATTGTAGCCTTCCGAGCCTCTCCCTTCACAGCTCTAGTCCCAGAAGTGCCTCCATGGCCAAAGTTAGCGCGGTTTTCAGGGCTCCAGTGACTCCCAGACAGGCGAGAGTAGAATGCCGACACTTACCCCCACCACTTTCTGTGACGTCACGGAGACCTTGGGTTTTTCCCAAGGTCGTGGCCTTGGGTTTTTCCCAAGGTCGTGGCTCTGGGTTTTTCCCAAGGTCGTGGCTTTGGGTTTTCCCAAGGTCGTGGCCTTGGGTTTTTCCCAAGGTCGTGGCTTTGGGTTTTCCCAAGGTCGTGACCTTGGGTTTTCCCAAGGTCGTGACCTTGGGTTTCCCCAAGGTCGTGGTTTTGGGTTTTTCCCAATGTCGTGGCTTTGGGTTTTCCCAAGGTCGTAGTCTTGGGGTTTTTCCCAAGATCATGGTTTTGAGGTTTTTCCAAGATCGTGACTTTGGTACAGGATCATGGTCTTGGATCCTGGGGCAGGGTTGTGATTATGGATTCTGGATCAAGGTCGTGGTCTTGGATGCTGAGTTGAGATTGTGTGATTTGGATTCTGGGATTTGAGTTTGGACTAAAATTGTGCTCTGGGATTTTCCTAGCGAATTTAAAAGAGAGAGGTGTAGAGAAAAATAAGAGATGCTGTATTACAAACCTAATCTAAGTACATACTCTTAGAAAATGGTAATCCATACATTTCAAATTTTACAAAGAAGAAGAAGAGGAAAAAGCAAAGCGAGAAGCAAGCAAAACAAGAAAATATTTGTGTACTTACTTTTTCTTAGTTTTTGTTTGAAAATCCTTGTTTTTCCAAGTTTATCCACACACACACACACCCTCCCTAACACATAAGAAAGAGAGAGATGCACAGATTAGCACTGTATAATTACGTAAACTGCAGTAGATTATGCGAGTCTAATAAAACTTGTAACAATACGTTAGGTGATGTTAACGAGTCGGTAGTCAAATACTAACTGAAATTAGAGCGTACATTTCTTATTTGGGTATTTCCCGAGGCCATTGCAATGGGTTTCCTCAAGTCATGGCCTTGGACTATGAACTTGTCGTAGCATTGGGTTTTTCCCAAGGTCATGGTCTTGGACTTTGACCTCCCCAAGGTCATGGTCTTGGACTTTGACCTCGAGTTTTTCCAAGGTCGTGGTCTATTTTATTCAGTTTGTTTGCATACTTCGACGAATTTACAATGGAGAATAAGATTTATCCCCCCTTTAGTGCAATCGTAAGTGGACCAAGCGGATCTGGAAAGAGTTATTTTGTTGTAAATTTTCTTAAAAATGTAGGAAACATCTGCAACGTAGTGTTTGAAAGAATAGTATGGCATTACGCTGAATGGCAGGAATTGTACGACGATTTAAAGGGTATTGAGTTTCATCAGGGACTACCTGACATGTCTAATTTCGATGGTTTAAAACCAACACTGGTGATCATAGATGATCTAATGCGTGAATCAAATGGGTCCATGGTAGACATTTTTACAAAAGGTTGTCATCACCGAAATCTTAGTGTATTTTTCTTAACCCAAAACATATTCCATCAAGGAAAAGGCCAGAGAGATATTTCTTTAAACACTCATTACATAATTCTATTTAAAAATCCTCGTGATCGTGCACAAATTAAGCATTTAACTCGACAAATTTTACCTGAAAATTCAAAGTTTTTAGAGGAAGCATATAATGATGCCACATCTAAACCACATGGGTATTTATTATTCGATTTAAAACAAAGTACACCGGATGTATTCCGATACAGAACGTCGATTTTCGAAGAAGACGGCGCGTGTGTAGTATATACCCCAAAAAAGGGTATTAAAGGTTTAAATCTTGATAAATTAGGCATTATTAATTTATAATGTCTGCAAAGCTGACTAAACACGCAGAGTTGCTGCGTGCTCTCGCAAAATTGGGGCCTAAGGAGCGTCAAGCCTTAATAAAATGTTTGGATGATGATCAAATTCATTGCATATGTGAATGCATTTACAATACTTTAAAAGGTAAAGCTGAACTGACTGATAATCAGAAACGAAGTCTCAGTCGTCATAAGACTATCTTGAGACGTATGGTAAAGCCTCACGAAACAATAAGAAAGAAAAAACAGATCTTGGTGCAAAGCGGAGGAGCGTTCCTGCCATTTATATTAGGACCATTACTTGGTGGTATACTCGGAAGTTTGTTTAAATAATAATAATTATGGAGCACGGAAAGAAAATGTTACTCGTGCCTCAAGAAGTTATACAGCGGCTTAAAGCAAATGAGAATAGGAAAGAAGATGTTTTATCACGGATAGATGATGAAATGATGCAAATCTTAAAGTCGAATTTGTCTGATCATGATAAGTGGCAGCAGTATAATCAAGTTCTACAGAAATATTTACATTTTGCTGACCAGATGCGGAAGCCAGTAAGCATCTCAATTGATTCAAGGCCAGAGGGTATATCGGAGGTTGACATATTAACCACAATACCGCAACTTTTAAGAAGAAAGCCGAAGGATTTTTACGGATGCTCACGGCCTCAAGTAACATCGGCTGGGATAACAAAGGAATTGTCACAATAAAAGGTGAGGTTATTCCTTCGTCGAATATTATCGATCTGGTCCATGATACAATAAGACCGAGGAAGACATCAAACCCCGAAGGTTGGGAGAAGTTTGCGGCTTATGTTAAAGAAATCAATGTACCTCAAGAATTCGTGGGCAACGTGAGAAGACGGAATACCCCGCCTCACCGTACCAGCACGGTAAAACTTAATATAAATCGAGATAGAAGCTTTACCGATTACGATGCCGATTCCGAATTAATTTTACCACAACAACAACCACCCCAAAAACGCCGAAAAAGAACTAAACCTCTCAATATCTCTGAATCTCTGTGGGAAGCATTTGAACTTTAAGGATGGATATCATATATTACGATCCGGCCCATCCCGCAGGTTTCGCTGGAGCATCGTCCTTGCTAGCAGAAATAAAGAACAAATACCCCGCTGAAGATATCAAGACATGGCTGCAGAAACAAGAGGCTTACACTATGCACAAACCTGTTAAAAAGAAATTTGCCCGAAACAAGTACATTGTCAATAATATGTTTGAGCTCTTTCAAGCCGACCTATGTGATATGAGAACTTTAACTAAGTTTAATGACGGTTACAATTACATATTAACAGTCATAGACGTATTCAGTAAAAAAGCGTGGGCAAGACCCCTCAAGCAGAAAACAGCATCTTCCATAATTGAAGCATTTGCATCAATCTTTAACGAGTGTGGTAATACACCGGATAATATACAAACCGATAAAGGGAAAGAGTTTATTGCCGGTGATGTTCAAAAATTCTTTAGAAAGCATGAAATAAATTACTATGTAACTCATAATCCTGATGTAAAAGCGGCCGTCGTTGAGAGATGGAATCGGAGTTTAAAGTCCAGAATGTGGCGATGGTTTACATATAGTAATACGTATAGATATGTGGACGTTCTACAAGATCTTGTGTCTGCGTATAACAAGAGTTATCATTCTGCAATCAAGATGGCACCGATTGAGGTGACAGATGAAAACATTTTAATCGTTTGGCAGAATCTGTATGCGAAGGGATTTGGTAAAGAGGCTCAACCTAAATATAAGGTGGGACAACACGTGAGAATAGCCAGAAGCAAGCATCATTTTGAGAAGGGCTATGAGAGCAATTTCAGTCAAGAAGTGTTTAAAATCGTCAAAGTTATAAATCGTCGACCTCCAGTTTATAGAATAGTAGATTTGAATGGTGAAGATATAGAGGGAACTTTTTACGAAGAAGAGCTGCAAGTTGTTACACTTGATGAGAATACAGTGTTTAAAATTGATAAAATCTTAGAAGAGAAAGGTCGTGGGAAAAACAAAAAGTATTTGGTCAAGTGGAAAGGATATAGTGAAAAATTCAATTCTTGGATATCTGCATCAGAACTAAAAAAGATATGACGGAGGAATTTTATGCAACCTTATTGAGCAATAGTTCCATGGAATACTTCCCCAGCAATACGACGTCAAACTTTGTAACACAGCTACCAAAACGTATAAGATTAAATGGGCGGTGGTGCGTTGGTGTTTCGGAAATTCAGTACCCGTGTTCGTTCGCGTCAATAAGTGAGATCGATAATTTAATATATTATAGAGTAACACCTCCGGAAGATTTATCTGCAAAAAGAGTGTTAAAAAACGCGGCGGACTTTTTTCGTGATGACTCCGAGCAAATAACGTATCACGCTAACGGCTGGCATGTAATTCGTTTTGCATCAGGGAACTACGATACTGTCGAGGATGTAGTTAGAGAAATGAATAAGCATGAGATTATAGGAAGATTGGTGACTTTAGAGTATTACACTCTTACTAAACGTGTATCAGTTCAAATTAAGACAGAAACACTCTCGATACTGGGTTTTTCAGAGCGTCTTGCTTTACAATTGGGATTTCGTCCCGAACAAAACATTGTTCAAGATCCAGTGCCACCCCATCCCGCCAGCATTTGGATCGGATTGCCCTCACAAATGTTCATCTATTGCGATATTGTAGAACCACAAATCGTGGGGAACGTTGTATCTCCACTAATGCGAATAGTTAATATAACTGCTGAAAATTACAATTACGGCTGTCATAAGGATGTTGTGTTCTCCCCAACGCACTATATACCTGTGATGATAAAAGAATTTGAAAATATTGAAATAAACATAAGGACTGATACTGGACAATCAATGCCATTCGAGTTTGGAACATTGAGCTTGAAGCTACATTTTAAGAAATGGGGTGTCCATACCAACAGTACTACGTAAATCAAGCCGGTACTGGCATTGGTACGATTTATAGGGGGTCACCGTATCAAAGAGGTCATGGGATAGGGAGCTGGTTAGGTGGAGTGTTTCGTAGTATTTTACCATTGTTTAAATCCGGAATGCGTGCAGTTGGGAAAGAAGCTTTACGAACCGGTACGAATGTACTAGGCGATATAATCGAGGATAAGCCTATCAAGGAAGCGTTTCAAGATCGAATTCACGAAGCAGGAAGAAATCTAAAACGCAAAGCCGATGAAAAAATTGATACATTGATGCAAGGATCTGGTTATAAAACACCTCACATACCCAAACTTGATCAGTTTAAAATTGCAAGTCGTAAGAAAACTACATCAAGAATTAAAAAACCTACAAAGCCCAAATTTAGTGACATATTTTCAAAGCAATAAACATGGCATTCCTTCACGCGCAGTCTTGTGAGTGCATAAAATCAGAGCTGGATTTGTTCGCACTGCCAGCTACTCAAACAAGTATTGAAAGTGGCGAATGGGTTTTTTACAAACCTTTATCCTCGTTAACCGATGATGCTCCGATAGAATTCGTAATCCCCGGAAGCGGGAATGATTATTTGGATTTAAGTCACACTATGCTCTATATCACGGCAAGAATTGTAAAACAAGATGATTCAATATTGGGTGTTGGAGATGTTGTAGGTCCAGCCAACAATTGGTTACACACGCTGTATAGCCAGGTGGAGATATGTTTAAATCAGAAATTGGTGTCGCCACCTAATAACACATATGCGTATCGTGCATATATTGAAACTTTGCTAAATTATGGTTTGGAAGCCAAAACATCACATCTGGGGTGTTCATTGTGGCACAACGATACACCAAAAAAAATGGACACATTAACAGCAGATAACGTAGGTTTCACTATACGTCAAGCCGCAGCAGCCGAGAGTAACATGATAGAGATGATTGGACATGTCCATGCCGATTTGTTTAACCAAGAAAAATTTCTCATAAACGGTGTTGAAATGAAAGTTAAATTTGTGAGATCCAGAGATTCGTTTAACTTAATGGCTGGTGCAGGTGCAACTTATAAAGTAAAAATTGTCGATGCCAATTTGCTGGTACGAAGAATGAAGATAAATCCTACAATTCTTCTCGCTCACACTAAAGCATTAGAAACGTCCGCCGCAAAATATCCTATTACTCGAACCGATGTAAAAGTGTTAACAATACCAACCGGAATACAGCGTAAATCTTTAGATAACGTCTTCCTTGGACAGTTGCCAAAACGTTGCATAATCGGTTTTGTATCCAATAAAGCGTTTAATGGCGATTACGCGTCTAACCCTTTCAATTTCCAAAACTACAAGATTAATTACATGTCCCTGTACATCGACGGACAGCAAATTCCTTCAAAGCCGTTGCAACCTGATTTCACACGGGCAGGATTATACGTACGGGCATATCATACTTTATTTTCGGGGACGGGTATTCATTTTTTGAATGAAGGAAATAACATATCGCGTTTAGATTACCCTCACGGCTACTGTTTAACTACCTTTGACCTGACACCTGATTTATCCGCTAACGCCACAACACATTGGAATTTAGTTAGGAATGGTTCATTGCGCATCGAAGTTGGATTTCAAGATGCGTTAACTGAAACAGTAAACTGCTTGGTATATGCGGAGTTCGACAATGTCATTGAAATCGATAAACACCGAAATGTTAACGCAGATTTCAACAGTTAAAAGAGAAATCTCAAAATTGCGTACATTGCATAGTCTTACGCACATCAATAAGTTCGAAAAGCAGAAAAATAAATTAAGCTGATATCCTACGTATGATTTCACTAATAATAATAAATAAAAGATCAGTTTATACGAGTCCTTAGCCAGTTTAAATGTTTTCTGCAATGGATGCATACGTCGATATGCAAGGTTTCCGAGGTGCTCTTAATGAGTTTATACCCAAAGAAATTTCGATTGTTTCCTCGGAGGGTCCGAAATGCACAACTCTGTTAATAAAACCCCCTCAAAATTATAGTATTACTGCAACTATGAAAAAAGAGATTCGATATTTAGAGGATTATTATCATGGCTTAAAGTGGACCTCCGGTCACATTCGATATGAAAATTTTGAAGAGGAACTACGTACCCTGCTACAGCCATTTAGCAAGATCTATGTTAAAGGACTAGAGAAGCAGTACATTCTAAATTTCCTAAACAAACCTATAATAAATGCAGAGGATTGCGGATGCCCTTCTTTAAAGAAGCTGAAGAAAGAATTTGGAGGCATTAGGTGCTTGAATCATAACAGTGAAACTTTAATGTGCTCGCAAGAAAACGCTTTAATGCTATACGAATGGACCCAAATTAGCTCCACCGATGAATTCCCTAGAACTTCAACGAGCCCTGAATCACATACAGGATTCTGTAAGGCCTGGTGTTTTTGCAGCTGATAAATTACCAAAATTTATTCGTCGTCCATATGGACTTATAGTCAATACAGATGTTTCCACCAGACCTGGTCAACATTGGAACGCTATCTACATCGATAAAGATGGAATTGGCGAATTCTTTGATTCCTTCGGAAGGTCTCCATGTGGCCTTCATTTAAAATTTTTGAAAGCCAACTCTAGACGTTTTACATGTAACTATAAAATGTTACAACATCCCCTTTCGACTTTTTGTGGCCAATATTGCTTGATGTACTTAGTTTTTAAAATGAATAATGTTGCCACTAGCGATTTTGTAAACATGTTTAATGATAACTTAAAGTCTAACGACGACATCATCCGTTTATTGTATACTGCTACGTTTTGTAATATAAATTTGTTTACATTTAAGGGTTGATACTAATAAAGACAAGTTAAAATCGTTTAAAGATCGGTTGATTTTTTATAAAAAAGTATCCCTTTTGAGTGAGGTTCATAAATATGGTTTAAAGCATAGCGGTCGACTACGTGACCACGACCCTGGAAAAACTCGAGGTCAAAGTCCAAGACCACGACCTTGGAAAAACTCGAGGTCAAAGTCCAAGACCATGACCTTGGGGAGGTCAAAGTCCAAGACCATGACCTTGGGAAAAACCCAATGCTACGACAAGTTCATAGTCCAAGGCCATGACTTGAGGAAACCCATTGCAATGGCCTCGGGAAATACCCAAATAAGAAATGTACGCTCTAATTTCAGTTAGTATTTGACTACCGACTCATTAACATCACCTAACGTATTGTTACAAGTTTTATTAGACTCGCATAATCTACTGCAGTTTACGTAATTATACAGTGCTAATCTGTGCATCTCTCTCTTTCTTATGTGTTAGGGAGGGTGTGTGTGTGTGTGGATAAACTTGGAAAAACAAGGATTTTCAAACAAAAACTAAGAAAAAGTAAGTACACAAATATTTTCTTGTTTTGCTTGCTTCTCGCTTTGCTTTTTCCTCTTCTTCTTCTTTGTAAAATTTGAAATGTATGGATTACCATTTTCTAAGAGTATGTACTTAGATTAGGTTTGTAATACAGCATCTCTTATTTTTCTCTACACCTCTCTCTTTTAAATTCGCTAGGAAAATCCCAGAGCACAATTTTAGTCCAAACTCAAATCCCAGAATCCAAATCACACAATCTCAACTCAGCATCCAAGACCACGACCTTGATCCAGAATCCATAATCACAACCCTGCCCCAGGATCCAAGACCATGATCCTGTACCAAAGTCACGATCTTGGAAAAACCTCAAAACCATGATCTTGGGAAAAACCCCAAGACTACGACCTTGGGAAAACCCAAAGCCACGACATTGGGAAAAACCCAAAAACCCAAGGTCACGACCTTGGGAAAACCCAAGGTCACGACCTTGGGAAAACCCAAAGCCACGACCTTGGGAAAAACCCAAGGCCACGACCTTGGGAAAACCCAAAGCCACGACCTTGGGAAAAACCCAAAGCCACGACCTTGGGAAAAACCCAAGGCCACGACCTTGGGAAAAACCCAAGGTCTCCGTGACGTCACAGAAAGTGGTGGGGGTAAGTGTCGGCATTCTACTGGCGAGTCGCTGGACCCTTTGCTAGCTGTTTCCTGTAGGTTGCTCTCTTCTAAGTGTTGTCTCGATTTACCCCAACCGAGATTTCATCTCTTCCAGAAGGCCATGCCGAAAACCACTTTCAACTTGGCGTCGTTGCCCCCCCCTCCCCCCCACCGAACTGGCCGCTCACAAACATTCCTTCAGGGCATTTTTGTAGGTGCACATGTGGAGGAACCGTGAGATGAATGCAGAGCAATGGGGATGGAAATCTGCCCCAGATGGTTTGATGCCTGTCCACACCACTCAGCCTCCAGCACCCGAGGTATTATTAAACTCCTATTTTCTGTGCCTGAAAAATAGGATGCAAAAATGCATGTTCCTGCCGAAAAGTCCGGCCCAAGTGCTCAGCCATTTGCGTCCACTGCAATGGGCAAACATGCCTTAATTCAGTCAATGAGCAGCATGAAATAACCATAGACTCCTCTGAACTCCAAAGTGCTTCCGAAGACGAAGATGTTCCGGAGACAGTAGAAGGATCAGCCGTAGAAGAGTAGGAAGAGCAGCAAGAACTGCAGTATGAAGAAGAGTTGCCTGGAAAAGCGGGACCAGACGAACCCACTAGACATCATATTTGATAAATTATTGCCATTAAGAATTCAATTCTTGATAATCAATATAATATAAAACTCTTGTTCTGTGATCTTTCTGGATCTACTGAGACCAGGTACTAAATGTAACTAAATAAATACTTTTTGATAATTATAATGACCAACTTTCATTTTCACTTCTCTGTTCTATTTTTCTGTGAGCGTCTGGTAAATCATAAATGATTGATAGTTACCTCGTAATCACAGCTTGATATGATGATTTATTAAGTTCAAATTGTTGTACGAGTTGATTAAATTTACTGCTACTTGAACGAAAGTGCATGAAAGTGAGAAGTTTTGAGTTCAGACGATGTTTCCTGCGTTGGACTGCCTTGGTGGAAATTTGGCTCTAAGGACTCTTTCGGTTTAAGATTCATATCTCAGCACTGGAGTGAGCGAATTGCAAATTTCAAAAAACATCTGATTCACAATAATTACAGTATGTACAAATTTGATCCTTTGATATTTTTCAATCGGTGGAGTCCTTTTCGACCTACAGGCGTTAGAAGTTGATGGTTGTCAACTTTTGAGCTACGTTGGTAAAAATCGCCTATCTTTGAAAGGCGATTGCGGCTGAACGGATAAACTTATTTCAATATTTCAAACGCCATTCGACGCATAGTTTAATGCTCTTTAGAAAATAAGAGAGTAAAATGTTCTGTAGGTTAAGTACTTTTCGAGTTATAAGCGAAATGTTCAAAAAAGTACAAACATTTTGCGCTTTTTAGGCTCTCAGATCTGACGCACAACCTAGAAACCGTCGCAAACTCATAGACCCGTTATTCATGGCCCCTTAAAGCTCTCGAGCAATTTTTAGGGGCTAGACCTAGGGCTGAATTTGCCTGGGCTATGGCATAAACTATCACTAATAATCTTAAAAATAACCCTTGACACCAGTGTAACTTTTATTTTTATTATACCATGAGTGTAACTAGTGTTGCCGCGAGACGAGACGAGACGAGACTTTCGAAGGTCTCGTCTCGTCTCGTTTCGTCTCGTCTAGTCTGGTTTGGTCGCGCGTGGTCTCACCATACTATCCAAAAATGGTGTAGAGTAGAGCATATAAAAGGCACCACGAAGGCATGACAAATAATAATGACCCCCTTATCTATCTGCTAATCACGAAACATAATTATGCGTATTTTAAGGATTTTCTTTACCATTCTGCAGTTAAAAAATGTTAGCTTTCATAACATGTATCTGGTAATGTAACTACTAACTAGGTAGGAAAGTCTCACTGAATTGTTTGTTATTTAAATACTTAAAGATAATCTGTCCAAGTTATTATGTAAAATCTTACTTTTATGGTCTTAACTACGCGGTAAATATGTAAGTACCTATACCTGCAGTAACTGTTGTTGGATATATTGTCATAATGTCCACAATATACATTTTACCTTAAGAAGCGCCTTTATTCACAGAATTTCGCAAGAACACAAAAAAAGTGTAAACGCATACTAAAGTACCTATAGCATTTCAGCCCAAATATGGCGACCAGAACGAACTACCAATCAAAATCGAGATAGCCGGTTCTATCCACCGTTCTAAATTGAGTGACTGTACCTATACCTAGAAACGATTGGATTTAATGCCATAAACTTGTAAAAATGCAATGAGAGCATTAAGGGCTTTTAATATAAAGGAATCCGCGAGATCCTATTAAGTATTATAACCAAATCTTGTTTTTCCCGCATAGACAATTACCATTATTTGAGTCAGGTATACTGCTATTGATGAGGTACAGGTTTAATAAATCAATTGTACGCCAATACAATAAATAAAGCTGTCGAAGGCTTCCTGGATTTAAGAAATTTTACAGTTGTAAAAGACGTATGGTTAATGTAAACAACTGGAATTCGTGCTACTTCAATAGATTTTCTTGATTAAAATTTTTAAAAAACAGTACAAATAAATACTAAAAAAAACTTCGAGACCAAACGAGAGTCTCGTCGAGACTCTCGCCGAGACTGTTGGTTAGTCTCGTCTCGACGAGACGAGACTGAACCTTGGTCTCGTCTCGAATTTTCGAGACGAAACGAGACGAGACTTGGTCTCGTTTCGGCGGCATCACTAAGTCTTTGAATATTTATATTCAAAGACTAAGTGTAACATAAATTTAATTACGTGGTTTTATTTATTACTAATTAACAATAAATAACTGCCTTAAAATGAATTAATTATTCTATTTATTTATTCTTAATTAACGAAAACAAAATGTTCCTCCGGGAATGTGTTTATTGTTTATATTCCTGGTGAATTTTTCGAATTCATAAAATTTACGTCAATATAGAGATGACGAACATGGCGGTGGCTGGACGTGCCCTAGAAAAATTATAGTTATTTCATTTAAAGATTTTGTTAGTAATTGAGCTATCTGGACAGGTGCTTGTAAGTGGTTTAGTGATCGTTTGCTATTGCATATGGGATTTTTATTTGGCGCTCTACGTGGGGCGCATAGTAATAGTTATTCACGTAATTATACTCGGCCAGATAATGGGTTTATTCAGATGGTTTTAGAGTCGTTAATTAATCCCACGCAATTCAAAAAATCTAACACGAGGTTTCACGGCGCAAACATGGAGTCCTTTTCGACCTACAGGTTCGGTCATGTAATTGAATATTTCCCATTCAGAAAGTGAAATCTGAGATAATTGTCAGACTCCAAAGCAACATCTCCCTTCCTAAAGAGATTAACGAATACAGACAACAAACTACGCAAAAAATAAATATAGTGTTTTTGAACTGCAATCAACCAATCTATTTCTTTGCAGATGATACCAATACCAATATTTATCTGGTGAAAAATAATTTTGACTCGCCAAATTTTTCACAACCTGACGATGTCTACTTTACTTATTGCTACGCAAAACTGAAAAAAACTTATATCCAAATAGAAAGCTACCATCGCACAGTCTTTTTATAGACATAAAGATATTTAGAAACGAGGGTTGGAAGATTTAATTGTGATGATCTATTTGTTTGCTCTGAGTAACCAGGAAGGCGAATATACTGATTTTGATTTTTTTGTTCGAAAGCTTCGAAGCCTCCAAAATATCTCTGTGATTACCTATATAAAAGGTATGACAAGAAGTTTAATATGAAACAGAAAGAGATACAATAAAAAATAAGTTAAAAAGTAATCGTAAACGATTTACAAAAAGCGCATTTCCACTTGTATTCATTTCCCATTTGTTAGATGCCACTTCTGTTAAAATCGTAAAAATCGGGCCACAAATATGGAAGATAGCGTTGCACATGTGCAATCTATTTTTGACGTGCTACTTCAATTTCTGTTTATAAGAAGAATTTCATTTCAATGGTTTCCTAAATAAGAAAGTTGGAACTGCGCATGCGTAAATCTAAATTTTGAAACTGGCGTTAGATTTTCCTTTATTCCAATTGCCTATGTATAAAATTTCATTCAAATATTTTTATAAATAAAAAAGTTTGCAATTCGGTTTATAAATGGTCGAGATGCGAAAAGGGCACTGTGAATTTTGAATCGATTCGATCCAACTTTTGGCATTGCGTATTATATGGCTAAAGCTATGCCCATATTGAATTTCATGCAATTCAGTTCATAACTAACGGAGATCTAAAAGCGATCGGACATTTCTAAACAAAATTATCGTTCTCACGGACAGATAGAGGGATACACAGACAAAGGAACAGACGGACAGACCAACAGACGACAGACAGCAATACAAAATTATAAACGATCTCTAGGATCGTTAATAGACGGCAAAAGTTTCAAATTATGGAACCAAATAGCGAAAAAAGTAGTACAATAGCTTTTAAGATAAAGAACTAGTAGCGTCTGAACGAACGAGCGGGCGGACGGACGGACGGACGGACGGACGGACGGACGGACGAACAGACGGTCGGACGGACGAACGGGCGGACAAAGTGGTAGCGCATTTCCTTTTATTTTTGTGGAAATGCGCTAAGAATTCATTGATTCATACGCTATAGCAGTGTTTCTCAACCTTTTTTTTACTGGTGGCCTATTTGTGAATGTTATTTATCTATGTGGCCGCCCTCCGCATTAGGCCGGAGGTCGGGGGGGGGGGGCATACCCCGGGAAATGTTTTTAAATTTTAGTAGTCAATATTTACACCTTAGAATTAGATCAGAATTAATTGTTATTTTTGTAGTTCTCGATTTTCAAGTTCATTTTGTTTTGACGCTGACATTTTTTTTTTAAATGCGTCTTTGAAAGTTGTAGAAACAGTTATCGCTACAGAAAAATAATTCTGGTAGGCGATACGGGTGTGTTAGAAAAAAATAACAAACATTTTCCGGTATCGCGTCTATCAATTGCAGTGTGCGTTTGCATTTTATAAACATTTAAATTTAAACTATTGTGATTAGGATTTATTGCTTTCTAGGAAAGGTACACTAAGATAACACAAACAAGGAGAAGGGTTTATTGTGGTATGTTTGTATACCGACTATTTTTGGTAAATATTTCAGTAAGATATTGTAGAAGCGAATTTTCGTGGCCCAATGAAAAGTTTCCGTGTACCAATATTCTGTCTTCCGTTCGTGGCCCCCAAGAAATACGTCATGTCCCCCGTTGAGAAACACTACGCTATAGCACAGAGCATATTATGTTGTCTGTGGCTATATAGGTACCCTACATTTTTTACATGGGTGATCTACAACATAATTACTATAAATATTCCTATTAAACACAATACTTGACGGGAAGACAACTATACATGGACATAGAAAATGTGCCATCTAGGACGTTTGAAGTATCTTTGGGTGTTCCTCAAGGATCAGTGCTTGGTCCTCTGCTATTTTTGTTATACTGTGCTGACCTTCCAAAGTTCGTAAAAATTGGTAAATTGGTAGGTTTCGCTGATGATACTACAATTGTGGTCTCGGCCGATACCTCAAATGATTTACTTACTTTAACCAATCTTGCCAGGAAGGAATTTAAAAACTGGTGTTGTGTAAATAAACTTGTTTTAAATGTTGAAAAGACCGTATGTCTCCAGTTTGGGAAGATGAGGCCATCAAATGAAACCAATATAAGACTCAGTGCAAAGTTTTTGGGTATTTTTATTGACGATGAGTTATCGTGGCGCCAACAAATAGACCATGTTTGTAAAAAACTTAACAAGACTTTTTATGTGCTGTTAAACTTAAAATCGAGTTTAGATCAAAACGCTCTACTCACAATATACTATGCTCTGGCATACCCCATCTAGCATACGGTGTAATAGCATGGGGTGCAGCTGGGGAGTGTAGTAGAGTATTTACATTACAAAAAAGACTTGTTCGACTAATATTTAATATTAAGCCCCTAACTTCACATAAAAACACTTTTATTGCCATCAAAATGCTTACATTTCCAAGCATTTATATTTATAAGTCAAGCATGTTTGTCCATAAAAATCCTAAATACTTTACCCCATTGAATGCTAATCATGACTATAAGACAAGAAACTCTGATATCCTCACTATTCCCGTTCACCGTACGACCAAATTTACATTACAAAAAAGACTTGTTCGACTAATATTTAATATTAAGCCCCTAACTTCACATAAAAACACTTTTATTGCCATCAAAATGCTTACATTTCCAAGCATTTATATTTATAAGTCAAGCATGTTTGTCCATAAAAATCCTAAATACTTTACCCCATTGAATGCTAATCATGACTATAAGACAAGAAACTCTGATATCCTCACTATTCCCGTTCACCGTACGACCAAATTCGAAAAAGGACCATTGTACAATTGCATAAAAATATATAATTCCCTTCCATCTACTATTAAAAATTTGAAAAGCGACATGGCATTTAAAACGGCACTAAAAAGTTGTTTAGTGCACAATTGTTTCTATAAAACAAGCGATTTGTATACACTGTGATTTATATTGACCAACTGTGATACGACATATTTTTAATGTGTTTTTTAATGTGTTTTTTAACGTGTTTTTTAATGTGTTTTTGTTAATATTAGTGACTATGTCTATGTCAATGTATATTGATCACAGGCAATAAATATATTATTATTATTATTATTATTATTATTAATATAGTATGAAAGTTTTATAACCGGTGTTTTAGGTCAATGCAGCTTCAATGCAAGGAACTGACTGTTACTTATCGTTCAGATCGTTTTGTTCCAACTCCACATTTGTCGTTTGCTTACAATGAAAAGATGGATTAGGTGTATTGTGATGTCAAATTAACTACTAATAGGTACCTACTGAACCGCTAACACAAATATGGAACAGATAAGGCGACACGGCTCGCACAAATGGTATACTTGTGGCCTAAAACATCACTCATTTTGTTTTTTCCTGAGATGAAATAAACCAACGAAGTTTCTTAAAATGTTTTCCGTTATTAATCATATTTGATGCGTATCGGAATGTTCTGCAAGAGTGAGTTTTGCGTCTTGCAGTTTCCGATTTGTCAAAATTAATATATGTGGTATAAACCATCCACCACCCACTGTCAAATTTCAACTAGTGGAGATTCCCTGTCGAACCTTCCCTACGAGTAAAAAATAAGAATACTTCCCTAGATTGTGCATTATGAATTTTTATTACTTTATTTAGGCGCGTTTTGTTTAAATTTAATGCGAGCGATTCAGATATTATCCAAACTCTTACCAGGGCAAATACAATCGTCACGCCCCAACTATTTTTCAAAGTTTTTGAACTCGCCTTAACTTTTAGCGGAACGTTACGTTAAATCACATTTCAAGTTACACGATTACGTTGCGAATAAAATTTCCTCTATTCAAAAATCGCTCTAAGTGAGAAAATTCTGGTCACAGCTGCCGCATCAATAATCGATAAGGTCTGCTATCATAATGGATTTTAGTCAGTTACTTTTATTAGTAGTCGTAAATTTGAGATTTAAGCGATATCATTAACGTGTTCGTTGGATACAAAGATTTCTGTAATATAAAATAAAACGGTCATTTCCTTTATATGGCAGCTTTAACATAATCAAATCCTTTCACTTCGCACAATTGAATCGAAGGAAATGCTCGGGAACGATATGATTTTTAGATATTTTAGACATAAAATTTTGATGACTTTTGACATTTATACTTGAGGAAAATACACAATACGTGATGACCGTCTTTTCAACTACCGCGACGCTGAAAGTCTGCTTGAAGCGACGAGGCACGGCACGTTTGATTCTATTACGTCCTGCTGCAGGCGACACTAACATGTGAACACTCCCAGAATAATGATATATGTTATAATGAAATGCTTTACTTCTCTCTATTTCAAACTTTATGCGTTTAACACCATAAAAACTAAATAAAATAAACGCTTTCCTCTTTAAACCGCAAATTTTTATGGCTGTGTTACTCATATAAAAGCAAAATTGCTGTATATACCGTTAGAGACTCCCTCGTTTGTTTATCCCCCATTTTGTTAGGTTTATGACTGAATAAAACATGGCGCTTTTTTCATTACAGGGATGCGTTATCACACGCGTTTTCTCATCCGTCGAAGCGAATTCAAGAAAGAAAGCAAGTGCAGTTACTACAAAATTTGACAGACTTGTTAGGAAAAACGTTTAGTTCTCAATTTGTGTTTCCGGCACTAGGCCACGATGATCCCACGCCGCGCAAGGAGCTTGGGAAGATGTGGAGCCGATGGCTACCGACGGACTCCATGAATACGTTCGAAACGGGTAAGTTAACATCAACTTACCATAGCACATAGTGTTATTTTATGTTATCAAAAACATTAATTTCGAAAGTGCGCATCGTTTTTGAAACGTCTTTCTGGGTTAATATGCTTTAAAAGTCTTTTTGATAAGAAGATGATTTTATAACTCAAATGTCCGTTTATTTATTTATTTATTTATTTATTTATTTAACCAGAAACCATACAGAATAAAAATTCCAACTACATGGCACTGGGGCTCTGAACAAATATTAGGGCTTAAGATCTAATTTTATTTATTATTGAATTTAGGGGATCGTGAAAAAAGTCGATATCATTAACTGAGGATAACTTATTTAAAGTGATCAAGATCTTAATAAGTGGGGAAGTTGTGTTGTTAACTACAAAAATAGTATTATTTTGCCTCAGCTTAACAGATGGTACCTTAAGCTTAATTTCTTGAAGTAATTCGGAAGAGTATAACAAGTTGTGTAAAATTTTGAAGACAAAAATTGTGGAGGCAATGTACCGTCGGGTTTCTAACCTCGTTATATCTAAGCCGAAAGTACTATTTAAGTAATTAAGCTGGGTACCGTAAGAGATCAAATGTGGATAATTTTGGGTTGACCTAAAAAACATTACTCGGATGAACTTTTTCTGCACTTTTTCGATCATGTCTGAGTATTTGAGAGTTTGAGGAGACCAGATACATGCAGCATACTCAAGCTTGGATCTAATAAACGCATTAAATAAGGTTAGCATTGTCTGTATATTCGTGAAATTGAGTGTATTTCTGATAACGAAACCAAGAAGTTTATAACACTCATTTGTTAGGTATTCAATGTGTAAGTTGAAGTTAAGGTTGTTATAGAAAAACACGCCCAGGTCCTTAACGGAGGTGACTCGTAGTAAGACCTTTCCATTCATCTTATAGTCAAAAAGTAAGGGATTCTTCGATCTAGTAAAAGTAAGGACTTTACACTTATTGATATTTAGTTTTAGTTTATTTTTGATACACCACTTAATTACTGAGTTAATGTCCTCTTGAATATTTAAACAGTCACTTGGGGATTGGACTTTATTAAAAAGTTTTAGGTCGTCCGCAAATAGTAGTGCTTTCGAGTTTTTTATCACTCGCGGTAAATCATTTATGTATAAGAGAAACAGAAAAGGACCAAGAAGTGTTCCCTGGGGAACGCCTGATGAGGGATAAAATTCGGCTGAATTCACACCATTGAATTTCACTCTTGTTTTACGGAGAGATAAATATGATTTCAAGAATTTGACGGTCGGATTACTTACGCAATTTAAAACAAGTTTACGGAGCAAGACTTGATGGGATACTGTGTCAAATGCCTTCGCAAAATCTGTATAAACACAGTCCACCTCTGGGCTCTCTCATCCAAGGCTCCTGCTGAGAAATGCGTAAACTGCATTAAATTGGTAATCGTTGATTTGTTCCGCGTGAAACCGTGCTGTTGATCTGCAATTATACTGCTGAGATGGGAATAAAGTCTAGTATAGATCACTCTTTCGAAAATTTTCGCTATTGCTGGTATAATTGCAATTGGGCGATAATTCTCAACTAATTTTCGGCTTCCACTTTTGTGAATTGGTGTTATTCTGGTGCATTTCCAAGCTTCAGGGAATGTACATGTTTGCAAAGCTAAATTAAATAGATGTAGTAAGGGGGTTACCAATAAAGATGCACATCCTTTCACGATGTAGGGTGGGATTCCATCTTCGCCTATAGCCGACCTCGGTTTCAATTTTTTAATTGCTTCCAGTATCTCGGATTCATGTAACTGAGTCAAGTGCAATTTGGATAGCACCAGGTCCGATTCCACGTCATCTTCCGGGTCATCGTTCCTCTCCATAGTGTAGACTGACTCGAAGAAGGATGCAAAGGCGTCCGCAATGCTTCTGGCGTCCGTTAACGAGGAGTCTTTGTACTCAAAAACTCCAGGTAGTTGACTATTCTTCCTCAACGACTTGATGTAGTTCCAGAATTTATTGGAATTCTTCCGCAGATCCATTTCAATTTGATTAATGTACCTCTTATGAGCAATGTGGATCATTCTTTTGAGTTCTTTTCTGGCTTCAATGAAGTCTTCCGATTGGCCCTGTAATCGAAACTTATTTTTCTGTTTGATTTTCTTAATAATGTCTATATTAAATCAGCTAGGATACTTATTGGCACTCCTAATTGTAACTTTGGGGACACATTCATCGAAAATGTTCATTACCATTTGATTAAAGCTAGTTACTGCATCATCTACCGATTTGAAATTCTTCAGGATAAGAGACTCCTTCCAATTAATATCGCGAAAAAGGACGTACATTTTAAGAAAATCTGCTTTTTTGAAATTAAAGTTGGTTAACTTGGTAATTCGCTTAGCTGGTCTATGGACTTTGTAGACTATTTCTAGTGCAGGATGAAGTGGATTAATTTTATCCAGTGAGTCGACAGCAGATTTAATTTCCGCGTTTAAGTTAGTTAAAATTAGGTCAAGGGTTCTATTATTGCAGTTTTTAACCGTATTAATGAGTTTTAAGTTGTACATCGAAGCTATATTTTTAATTACTTTGCATTTAGCACTCGCGTTTTCGAAATTATACGTGGCGTCAACAATTTGTGGTAGGTTAAAATCGCCTGCTATTAAAACTTCCGATGAATGCAACATGTTTTCAATTGTTTCTAAACTTTTGGTAAAACTTACGTACTTATCAATACCAGATTTCGGTTGAAAGTAGACAACACCAAGAATGTATGAATGTAAAACACACGAGTTCCCAATAACCATTTATTATTCAATAATTAATTAATTAATTCGTATAATACTCTGAAAGTAAAAATTTAACTGAACAGAGATGCGAGGAGTGCCACCGCAAGTCGGATACTGCCGATCACCGCGCCGTCCGAGTGCCGGTCGAGATTCCCCGCTCTCCCTAACCGCGCAGCGCTTACATGAAGTATTATTAATTTTAAGTTTGACCCATATTTCATTTAGATCTCTTTGAAATTCCAATTTTTCAGCATTCAAATCGGTCTTGACTGCGATTAAAACTCCGCCTCCCATGGTACACTTCATTTCTTCGTAATTACGGTCATTGCGAAAGACCGCATATTGATTGTTGAAATACTCAGCGTCATGAAAATTTTCCTTTAACCAGGTCTCAGTCAGTAGAATAATGTCGTAATTTGTAATTGCGAATTTATTTTTGAAAGATTGCGCTTTCGTTCGCATTCCACTTACGTTCTGATAATAGATTGAGAGCGTTGATCCGTACCTATTTCCTTGCTTGATTAGTGTTGGGGATGGCCTAAAAAATCAATTCTGCTTCTTTCTTGATCGGGTCGTTTTTTGTAGACTGGGCAATCAACATTCGAGGCCGGGTGCTGTACATCCAGTTTCATTTTTAGTTTCTCAGTGGCGTTGGCACAGTTACTGCATTTGATTTCCGCGTCCGAAGCTTTACAGCTCGCTAGGTCATGGTCTCTCGCACATTTGGGGCAGGTAGTAGTTTTGCTACAGTCAGTTGCCTTATGTCCGAACTCATTGTATTTGTAGCATCTTCTAGTTGTCACAGCATCATAAATTCTGCAACGGTCCCATCCTATGTTAAGCTTTTGTTCACTTAGAATTTTCCGGTAACTATTACCGTCAACCTCAGCGTAAGCCAAATACCTGTTAGGATTTCTTTTATCTTCCGTTATGTGTACGACGTTTATGTACGCGGCTTCGTCGAGGAATTGATTCTGCGCGAGAATCATTTCCTTCATTTGGGTACTCCCGATCTTGTCATTGAGGCCTACGATTTTAATCTTCGGCATCTTCTGTTTTGGTAAGGAAAGAATGTAGTCGGATCCCAGTTTCGTTTCGGCTTCCTCCTTAAGTTTGGCTGCAGCTTCTTTATTTTTACATTCAACAACAATGGTTCCTCTACGTAGAGTTTTCATTCCGGTAACTTCTCGGGTAATTGGATCGATATTTTCTTTGAGGGTGGTGAAGGTTTGCTTGGACGGTTGGTTCGCGTCCTTGGGCTTAACGATGATAACTGGGTCGTAGGTTTTCTGTTTCAACTTGTCCGCATACGTAAGCTTCACTTCAGATTGAGTTTGGAGAACTTGCGCTAGATCCTTGCTGATGCTGACATTTTGGGTATTTACCTGGTCTAAAGTATCCTTTAATAGCTTCTCGTGGTTCATCAGTTTTTCGTGCTGACTTTCCATAACTCTATCCCAGTTCATCGTCACTTTGTTAATGTTAGTCAAGATATTCCTGAGGCTGTGTGATTCGTGGATAGCGCAGGGGTCACAGAACCAATTAAAGTTCTTTTTTGAGTTAATAAATTTAACTTCATCGTCACTGACTTTAACGCACTTCGTGTGAAAGTAAGTTTGGCACCAACTAGAACAAAGAATAACTTTATCTGTACGATTAAGATCCACCCGACAAACACCACAGATAGCAGTTGGCATTGCGGCGGCAAGTAAGGGTGGTACTCACCCTTACGATTTGGTTTATGTTAACAAATTAGTTCTATTCTTAATTGACACTTATAATCGCGATCGACCACTCGTTACGACGGCGCGCACTTGAAACTTGAAACAACTGAATACCGAACGATCCTCGAGTTCGTTTTTGGACTGTAAATTTTTGAGCTGATAGTGTACGTAGGTGAACAGCGACTTTTCTTATATATATTTAAGAACATGTGTACCAATTTTCAAAGTGATGGCTGTTTCCAAACAAAGTTATCATACACACGAACAGACAGGCAGACAGCAATACAAAGTTATAAACTATCTCGAGGATTGTTAACAAGTAATAATGGTACGGATATGGATGAGTTTTATTGGGTGTAACACAAAATAATACACTGCCATTGAATTTACTATACACTGCGTCCATGATAAGAATGTCTGTCGTACGGCTCTCCGAAACCACAGAAGATACCACGATGGTCAATTTAGGAAAACGTTGCTCAGTTAAACAGTTATTATTATGCTTTGAAGAAAACCAGTAAATTCCTATTATTTCGGAAGATATGCCCGATAAACTGAAAATTGTCGATTTGGTTTTATTTTTTTCTGGTGGTATTTAAACGGATACAAAAGACATAAAAAAAACACTTTCTAATTGCCACTTTTTAAGCCCTCAAGACAGCGTAACTTTATTTTTTTTATATGATCCGTATGAAAAGTATACACAGTATTAATAGTAACACTTTTTATTACAAATATAATGATAAATGGCACACACAAAAACACCTAAACAAAAGTTGGAAACTGTTGGTTTCAAAAGGATGGTGCACAAATTTTCTATTTTCCAGGAAATTTACCCGCAAGGGTATTCTCACACGATTAGGATTGTTGCGCCGATGCATCATCATGTTGAAACCAACAGAGTTGCCAACCTTTGGTTTTTTGTGTCGTACATCATTGTATTCATAATCAAAAACACTACTCAATAGAGTATGTACTTTTTTTATGTAGAGCTCGGAATGTGGCATGAGAAAGAGTTTTTTTTATTTTTTATATTTGTTCAAATAACATCAGAAAAAAATGTAAATCGGTAAATCAGAGATCCTCATGATAGACATCCTTATCTTGGACGTAGTGTATTTATAAGATGCACATTACTGTAAAAACCTCCACAGATATAAAAAAAAATTGTTTTGCCCATGCGTATGCTAACTTTTTTTAATTGTTAAGATATTTAAATGAAAATGTGCACATAGGGACCTTAAGTAAGAGTTCTAGCTACTGCCAAATGGTCTTCATTACACTAATTTACAACTTAAACAGATTAGTATCTTGTCGAGGAAGTTTCCCAAAGTTTAAAATTCTAATGTAGTATCAATTTACATTTATAATTGCTGCACGTGTTCAGTAATAAAAATAAATTATAATATCCATAACTACAGTACCCGGCAACAACATATTATTGATTTTCCCGCCTACCGTCTTACACGGCATGAAAAAGGTCCTATTTACGCATGTAGTAAATCAATTAACTGGTTACATTAAAGAGAATCCAACTGCCTGCATATTTAAACGGGTATCCTGATTAAGAATGGAATACACAACCTTGTTCGTGTCTTGATGTTTTTTATTCGTGTTTTATTACTGTTATTGTGTGATATTAAGCTCAACCCATGTTTTTTAGGTGACCATGTTTTTATATGCTAATTTTTTAGCATTTAATTGTACTTTGTTTTTGACGACCCCATGTACCTATGTTTTTATGGCACTTGTTACGTTTTTTCTTACCTTATTTATTTATTCCTGATTTAAATTTTATTTCACTTTTGGTTCTTACTCTCGTGTATATGTGATATTCTTACGCCATCTAGATGTTTCATTTGTAATCCGCTAGTTTAAATGTAAGTTAGTTTAGTTGTTTACCTGAGTTCTTTGTTTCACCGGCCGACGTCGTGCGGATGTTTACCATGGTATTTCAAATCCTATCCCCTTTCAAAATGTATTTTGTCCACGAATTGTATTTCTTATACAGTTAAGATTCTGCCGTCATATTGGTTACATGCAAATTTTTCTCTTGGTGTCGTGTCTTACCATGTACAAGGACTTTTAGTTCTGGCTGTCACCATATATCTTTGGAGTGGTTTTTCTCTTTCTTTTTTATGTCTGTGGCTGTGCTCCATTGAAGCGTTTTACGGATTTGTATTTGCAATTAATCAATATGAGGTGTGTTAGATTATTATTACTAATCATTTTTCTTAATACATGTTAGGAGAGGGAAAAAGAATACTTACCAAAAGGAGGAAAATAAAGAAGACTAAATATCCTTGTTCTGGAATTGACAAGCTAAAGAAATAGAATAGTTGATAGAGATAGAATATAAACAAGAGTAGATGTCACAATCGAGGATGATTTAATAAAAAAAACAACGATTAACATCCACCATCAAACCCCTTTCTATTTAAACAATATCTTTTCAACTTTCCGGCTCTCCACTACTTGAACTTGCGCCTTCGGTAAACTCACACTTGTGTTACTTCCGCGATAACACGCGTTTATCTTCCAACTTAATTAGCTTACGTAGCGATGAAGAAACCTTATCGCACAAACCGGAGATCATTGTTTCCACTCTAAATTAGCGACCAACATTTAAAGTCAAAAATAAATGGAATTAAACACATACAGTAGGACCCCTCTCTATTGTCCATTTTTTTCATCAATTTTGTGTCGATCTCATTTCCATTATGTGAGATTTCTTTTATTTCTTTGCCGTGTTGGGACAAAGTTCGGGTTTGGGCCCCTCCCTTCACCAAATCCTGGGACCGCCACTGCATGCAAATACAGAAAATAATATGGGCAACCTATTTTACTGTAATATTCGAACTAAAAAAAATAAGTAAGCAAGCTGGACTATCTGTTAGGTAATCATAATCACTACGGCGAATCGTTGAGTCAGTAGACTTTACCTACATGGCATGAAGGAAACAAAGCTAGCATCTGCCATTTGGATAATGTGTGAGACGAACAAACAGCATAAGGATACATAACACCCTTTGAGTACTACGCATCAGCCATAATGTGTGAAAGGAATACGGCGCATAACACTCCTCGAATACGAAGGGACAAAGCTCGCATCACTAAGTACATTTGAACATGGCGCTAAGTACTTAACCGGTCATCAAGCATTAACATGTGCTAAGGGAAGCCAAAGCACCCAAAGTAAAGCTAAGTTGGATTACTTAGGGCCGGTATTTCCATCTCGGAATAAAGTCAAGTATAAGATATCTTCCAGGTAAACCGACAGTTAGCGCCGCTTCGGGTATTTCGAACCTCGTTTAAATATTATCGGCAGGATAAGCTCTAGATAAAGTTATTGGGTACATTTTCTGCAGTTATCAACATAACCCCAAGATATTGCGTCAAATGTCTAGTAGACTGGTGACGTTTTAAAAATTTGCGAAATTACCAACCGTACCTATACTAAATAGGAAGAAAGAAATTGAAGTATGTAAGTAGAAGTACGCAAATACATACTGTGATGTACCCAAGCCAGCCCCGAGAAACTGCGCAACTCAAGATTTAAATTCAAAACTTTCCCTCCCAAACTAACTGAACCCCATGGCACGTGATCGTCTAGGCCGTTTCTCAAAGTGGGGTACGCGTACCACTGGGGGTACGCCATTGAATGATAGGGGGTACGCGAAAAAATTTACGTAATGGTGGCAGCTTACAACAAGCGCAACGGCGCACGGGCAAAGTCGCACTTATTTATGTGAGTGTGGGTTTTCACACCTGGTCATATTGAAGACGAAATATAGGAATCGACTGAACGCCGAATATCAATCAAGACTAAAAAATTGAGCAAAATTCCTCCGAGAATCGACTCCATTTGCGAAAAAAAACAATCCCACCCACCACATTAATTTCAGTAGGTATATAAGGTGGTAGCTACTTATTGAAGTGAAGGTTTGTAGGGTGAGTAGGCTCAAATTTTTTTGAACCTACTCACCCTACAAACATACACTTCAACACCACCTAAGGCCGAAAGAAAAATAAACCTTTTAGTAGCTACTGAACTTATTTTTTAAATTATTTTATTTTTTATTAAAAATAGTTCTTTTGTTTTTTTTTTAGAAAATACCTTATTTGTTTTACCAAATTTAAAACATGATTTTTTAAATAAAATGCCTATCTGTAGTCTGTATTTTTTAAAGGGGTTCGCCGTGGGCTTGACAGTCTAATAGGGGTACGTGGAACAATTAAGTTTGAGAAACTAGACAAAGCTACCTAACCTGAATAACCAAATAATAGGACTACTTACTACGTTGTGTTTTTAAGAGTCGCTACAAGATATGTGTTGTCTGTCGGAGTGAGGATCAAGTAAGGAATACAAATAAAACAAGTAGGTACATGCTTTAAAAACGGAGATTTAATCCAAATCAAGATTAAATTTAGAAAATGGTAGTTCACCGAGTACAAATATAAAAATAGGCTGGAAAAAAAAGAACTGACCAAGAAAAAACCCAGCCAACAAATTAATATTAAACTTTATAGCAAAATTAGTTATCTGTAATGGCATGAATGCATATTATGATGGTTGTCAAGTAAATCAATACGATGCCGATGTTGAATCACAGGCTCCGCTGGAATTCCTAAAGAATCAATATTTCACACACATAACATAAAAACAATCATTAAAACAGTACAATAAATTCACATAATAAGTTTGGATATTGGATGATCAGTCCAAATCCCACACCGAGTAGTCTTTGCTTGTCAAGATGGCTGCGTCCATCTCGTCTCCTTTAATTTTAATTTAAACAATTGTTTTATAATATGTGAGGACAAAAAGTCTTTAAATTGTTTATTTTTTATTGATAATTTACAAGGTGGTTAAAATACTAGTCTATAGCCACATAAACAGACCCCTAATTCCCGCTGTCATAACAACGGGAATTATAAAATCTAATTCCCTGTCAGGGCAATACGACTTTGACAATTAATTGACATTTACGGTAAAGTGAAACACAATGGTTAGCTGTCAATCGTGTAATATAACAGTCAAAACCTACAGAAGGAACGAAAATAACATTTCTTAGGTGGTAACTATGTTATATTTCTTAAAATGGTCTTCTTTCACGATACTTAACTTCATTCATTTTGTAGGTTGTGGTACAGATCCATTGTCGTAGCAATTGTGTGTAAAACAACATTTTGAGATACATCTAGGTACTTTTCAGATTTCTTTCAGACAGTGGCGAATGGCGAATCTTAAACTTCTTGGGCTTAAATCCTTAATTCTTATTTTTAAAAACGTTTTCAATTGCCCATAACTATAATCCAAAAGAACGTTTTAGTATTGTTCAAATTCGACTAATAATGTGAAATAATACCTTGAAATATCTAGGTTCTCTAGCACACGCAGCATGGATCTAAGCATTGAGCAGTAGGCCCACAAACAAGACGGTTTTCCCTGCTTAGATCGTTCACTAAAATACGCCAAAAGAATTTATTCGTTCACAATCTTCAAGGATTTTTCCGATCGCCATTTACAAAACTTGCAGTACCTATTCGTTTTCATATAATGTTTTTGAGGTCGCCGGCACTAACCCCTTAAGAGCGTCTTCAGCTTCTTTTATTCCCTCCATAGGAACATCATCATCTTCAATCCTTTCCAACATTTTCCGTTCTTGAACAAAGCCAAACGACACAAAAATTACTTTTTATTATACCTGAATCACAATCTCCGTTTTAAACACTCAAATGCGTGCGAAAAAGGGCCTTTAAAACACACGTGCTTTAAAGTTGCTAAGTAACGATACTTCAAGTATGACTTTTGAAACTGTCATCTGGATGAAATAAAAAATCCTCTTAGGTCGCTTTCTGTAAATGCAGAACATTTCTTTGGCTTTTGTACCTATCCTTTGGTTGAAGCTTTCACAAACGCGCGTAATTTAGGGTATGCTTCCAAATCTGTTCCACTTTTTAATCGCAGCATTGCTTTAAAGTTTTGAATGAATGCACCAAAATATAGAAGATTTAAATACCTTTGACATTTCCTTCATATATGCTAGCATTATGGATGCATTTAAGACTGTATTCGTAAGTAACTTCCTATTCATCCATGGAAACAACTTTTCATATTCTTTATAATAGGCTTTGCTGGAGTTGGATTTTACACCTACCAACGTTTGTTTAGATTTTACAACAATCGATTTAATGGACGGTGTATTATCTTTTTCAACGGAAATTGTTTAATTCACAAAGACGATGATTTTTATAAGCAAACGTCAAGTGACATTTCCATGGCAATCGTGAAATTACGAACACCCAGCCCACTTAATTAGACATGTATTCGAGTATAACGTCAATATGACTTCATTGTATTTCCTATTTTTAAATTATACTGCAGGTATAATAAAAAATACTATAAGATACACGTGTATAATTGGTCTTTAAAGCACTTGCAACGTTAAAGGCACTCCGCTTTGCGTCGTGCCCTTAAACTCGTTGCGCGTGCTTTAAAGACTTGATTATACACTTGTATCTTAATATACTATTCAAAATGACGGATGCAGCATTTTTTGTTGTTTATATACGTAACTAGGTAACCATGGCAGTCGCAGCCAACCCCATACGAAACACCGCGAATCAGATGTCAAATTTTTATTTGCAAATTAATTTACTTTTCAACAGCAATTCTACTATTATGAATTAAAAATAAAACGTAGAATGTACCACGGGATAAAACGGAGTATAATTCCCCTCGGGGAACGCAATACCCTCGCGACTACGTCGCTCGGAGTATTACTGTTCCCTCAGGGAATTATACTCTTGTTTTATCCCTTAATACATTATCTACTATAATATTGTAATTGTTTCCATGTTCTAATTAGTAATTTTTTCCCCATATTGATAACCAAATGTACCATTTTAATATGTAATTTTCAACCACTTTTATATGTTCCTTTAAACTTAAGCTTGATAATGACCTTCGGGTCGAAACTATAGTCGCTGTCACCTAATGCCTTGAATCTAAAACCTGAAACAATTAAAAGAAGTATGGGGAAGGTTTAGTGTCTTTATAAATCCACTTAGTCAATTTCACCCCGTTTTGAGTCGTTACAAGATGGATAGCTACCAATTGAGTAGTCTTTAGTTGCTCTGGTCATGACATGTCAACATTGTATGAAATCGCTAGGAGTTGGCCTCTCATAAGAGCATTTCACACAGGAAGGATACCCCAATGGATACAAAAAACAAAGGGCACAACAGGAACACGCCGTACGCTTTTAGCAGTTCCCTGCGCAAGTGAGGCCGGGACTTGCCTGCGCCCTCATGTACGGCTAAGCGGGACCCCAACTCTTTCATTCACACATCTCTAGGGCTAGTCCAACCCACTAGTCTTAAAATGCCGGGTTATAAATTACCGAACTCCAGGCTCTCTACCATGAGTACTGACAATAACCGATCAAAAGACAAATCATGACTTAACATAAATAACAGAGTAACCAACGGCAAACTCGCAGGCATACATAATCATAAACAAAATAGGTATACAGAATTTACGTAGGCGTTGACAGTCAACATATTTGCACTGGCATAACAAAAACTGACACAAAACCAATATTCGGTCACTACATGTCAGGGATAGACTAATCGGATTGATTAGCAATATCGGCAAGAAGGCTCTTTTCAAAGACACAACAAAAAAAACAGTACATAAAATATATATGTCTCTGGGTATGTCAGTTCTGAACTTTAGCCAGCCTCTGCTACGTCAAATCGAGATATAATATCGGTATCAAATATAGCACAGTACATATTCGAAACAAGTCACCCCGCCAAATATTAATAATCATAATCACCCGGTTCAAATAAATAGTAGGAGCATAACTTTTAGTACTATCACATTACAACAATACAAAGGAACATGTCGTGGCAAACATTGGTATCAAGTAATTAATTCACAATGCCAAGTGCAATATGTAACAATCAACCACCTAACGTACGTCACTCGCACCCAGATAAGGCACCCGGTAAATACACAGTAACATATTCATGCAAACAATAGCGAGATGCGCTGCAATAAATTCAGTTATAAATTAAAATGTAGTTCTGCAAACTTGTATAGAATATAGCCTCTAAGGGAACATACAGTATCTAAATATAAATAAAATACGTAAATCGGTCAGTCATTCACAGTAGGACCAGTATAATTAAAAGTGCAATTTGTATCTAGAATGTTTTATAAATGGCGATAATCATGCGGTACGAGAATAACATTAAATTGGCAAATAATCGAATCGAGGGATGCAATAGACGTAGAGATAAAAAAAACGAGTACATCACCTTTGTAATTGTCGAAGCTGCACGCACTATTCGCAACGTAAAGATTTACTTCTGGTCTTAACAAAAACACCAATACTTCTGCCTCATTCACCCCCTTTTAAACAAATCCTAGACGAAAATTGAACGTGCTCCGAGACGGGTCGGGATCATTAAGTTTCCTCGCATAGCGTAATATTTGACACTTTTATTGTAAATTATGGCCCATTTCAATGTAGAGCAGTGAAGAAAAAAAACACGCGTTCCACGGAAACGAAACAAAGGCAATCTTGACCTTTACGTCGCGGCAGGGTCGGTTTCGGGAATATTTAAATCGAATTTTAGCGGGCTAGTTCGGTTCCATCACAATACTATGTTTTCTTGAAGGATATAGGTAACCTATTTTAGATTCCAAATGGTTAAGATTTTCTTGACTTATTCGAATCCGATGACGAAAGATTATTTGAGGTGATCTATCGTCGACCTAATATGACAAGACCTCGAAATTAACAGTTCTTTTCTTTCTACGCGGTGCATTTACATCACGATTTTGGTTCATGTTCAGAGTAGGTACTCATAAGTAAAGCTTATTCTGTACGTTTGACAAGTATATTACAAGTCACCGAATTTCTTTCAAAAACAAAAGCATTCTCTGAAATTGTCAGGTAGTAAGCTATCTTTCTCTAATATATGACCCTGCTGTTCGCTATCTTTTTCTATTACAGACTTCTAAAATCGGCAACATTGGCTATGGTTCGGTAGCTATCTACGGGATATATTTACACCGCACGCCGATGGAAGTACCCGCAGATAGATAAACGGAAGGTATCGGGCGGTATAAGTTATTTTGCAGATACGAATCTAGTACTTTATCCGAAGATGGAAATACCGGCCCTTGAGAGAACTTGCCATATCCACCACTTAAAGGCGGACCCATATTGATAAATATTTGCGTTGTGTGTTGAATTTTGAAATTTTGGAAAAAGTATTTACCCCACAAATTTGAATATGGTCACGTATTTACTACGTAAATATTTATGTTGTGTGTTGTATTTGCTGAATCCACGTGTGTACATTCCATGCACAAGTCCACATTAGAATTTTGTGCGGCACAAATCCCTTTGAAGTTGACTGGAAAACCGACAGCCTAGTGGATAGCGTGCGTTGTTCGTCACAAAATTATTTGCGTACGTTTTCGTGCGGCGCACAGTCCACATTGGCAAAAATTTTGGCACACGCGAGCAAATTTGTGTCAAATTCAACAGACAACACAAATATTTACCAATGTGGGTCCGCTTTACACAGTAGAATATTTATACGATTGCTCGCTGCGAACAACATGCCTGTACCGTCCACTAAACGCGGCAAATACATACATAGCATCAACTTTCACTTCGATAAGAGATAAGAAATTTATTCCATGCTGTGAGTTAAAACAGTAGCTTTTGTAAGGGAGGAAAAATTATAATAAACCATGTTAAACGTATTAAAGCTATTCCCATGGAAGAAAAATGATTCCCCTGTTAAATAATGTCATTCCAGGAGTAATAATCACGATTGGATTATAATACGTACATGTGTAGAAACTAAAACATCAAAGAATCCGTGCAAGGTGCAAGTACGCCGCTACTAATGCCGTTACTCTCTAAACCGACATGAAATCACAGAAAATGACAACATCCCTTACTTGCAGCTTCCAAGAATCCTTACGTTAACCTATTTAAATTAAGAGTCGGCTTTTCTCGTTAGATCAACTAAACTTTCTTCTTTGTGAATTTGTTTGCATGGAAATTGTCTGTCAAATAAGTTTAGCTGAAAAATGAATAATCCTTCATGATGTTACAGTATAGTAGGTGAATTTATTAATTTTATTTAGTTTCATTTGTAACTATTGAACTGAATGGATTTACCGCGTGATGAAGAATTATTCAAGAATAACGGATAAAGAACTTTATTTGAAGTACCTAACGTGACAAGTAAAATTAGAACATTATTTTTCTCAAAACAACTACTACACACACTCTCTATGTACGAGTATAATTAAAATTGTGTGATCGCCATATCCAACACTCCTCCTCGATCATGCAATTTTACATTTTCCACGGAGCTCAATATGTTTATTAACTCCTAGTGGTTTAGTGAGCAAATCAGCAATCATCGATTCTGTTGCACAATATTCACACTTCACTATTCCTTTATCCACATAGTCCTTCACAAAATAAATCCTTATGTCAATATGCTTTGTCCGATTTGCGAATTTTTCTTCTTTAATCAACTTTAAGCAACTTTGATTGTCATCGTACAAAATTGTTCGCAACTTAATGTTGACTGCCTCATGGTAATTAGTTGGCTCTACAACTTGATCATTGGCAACATGAATTTCATCAATTAGTCGACTTGGTGGGACGCCTATATTGCTTCTGGCAGACTTTCGTGTTACTAATGTCGACTCTGCATTTACCTCTGGTTCATCTTCTTCATTGCTGTCACATTGATTTAAATTACTTTCAATGACAGTTGACTCCTCCTGAACAGTTACTTTATGTCTGTCATCCGATTTATTAATTTTTGATGTGACACTGTCACTGTCATTACTGTGTCTTTGTGGATCATAGCATCGATATGCCTTACGCAGTGTCCTACGTGAGCGGCAACGCGCGGCCGGCGCGGTCCTCGCGGCTATATTAAACCATGATAGTTTATTGGTACGTCCTACCTACCAACCACCGCGCGGCACGCGCTGCTCAAGCGTTTTTGAGGCGGCACAGCAGGTCAAAATATTTGATATTTCCGCGTCTGCCGCTTCAATCTACGTCGGTCAGTTCTTGGGTATACATCATGTCTGACACATTTTACGAACTTTTAATTAGTAATGTCAAAAATACTCGTGTTCTTTGGGACATGAAACACAAACATTATCACAATAGACTGCTGGTGGATCGAGAATGGACACGAATTGCAGATCTTCAGAAAACAAATTAGTATTTTGTAAGTAATTTAATTTTTTATACGTACGGCAAATGTGACTTTTCGCTGATCATATTCAAACAGCGAAGTATTGTTTAGTTCCAAGGAGCAGAGAAGCGGAAAACAGGTAGAGAAAGTTTACTTCTCTGCCTCCTTTCCACTTCTCTGCCTCTTTTGATTTCAATACTTGTGTTGCCTAGCCGTTTATATACAACAAATTCCAGCATACTAAATAAAAAAAATATTATATTTATATTATTATAGTATATTTTTGTCAACATGCGCTTGCACCGCTTTACGTTCGGTGCTTGCACGTAGGACGCTCTGGTCGCGTTTGCCGTTTACGCCGCGACTGCAGCGTCGACCGCACCGGCCGCGTCTGCCGCGCGTTGCCGCTCACGTAGGACACTGCGTTAGAGTGATTATCGTAACCAAGAAACTTCATTTCCACAGCTGCATTGTCCAGCTTACGCCGCGTCGCTCTGGTAAGGACCCTGTTCTTCACATAAGCCGCTGCTGCAACTTTTTCTTTATGAGATTCAATCGCCGAATACACCACATGCGATTGCCGTAAGCGATACAAATTTTCCACTAGATCTGCCAATTTGTTGTCCATTCGCTTTGATTTCACAAAACTTCTTGTTGAATTCAATGGTTAAACCGTTTTCAACTAAGCGACGAACAGAGAGTACATTTCCAACCATATTTGGCGCATACAGTACTTCATTTGCGATAGCACGTCGTACATTGTCTTTACTGTCCATAAACATCAATTTACCACTACCTTTACCTTTAACATACACAGTACCACCATTTCCGACCTCAATAACACTCTTATATGATTCATCGAGTGACGAAAAGAACTATTTTCTACTACTACCTTAGAATCACGTCATACTTGCTTCTTTTTTAACAACAGAATCTCGCCTATTCTCTGCTAGTGTTGCGTCCCCAAACTAGAATAAAATATCCTTTCGTTTTTCCTTTAATGAAAATACCCTGTACATAACCGTTTTGCCTTGCCTGTATATATTCCTATTTGTTACGTGTGCGCGCATGAGCCGCAGAAGCGCAATATGTGTACTCGTCGCGCAGAATTCGTCGGATTCTTCGCTTAGAAGCCATCGACTCAACTACGTTGAAAAGTCGCCGTTAACCAATGGCCGATTAGCCTTCGTCGTTCGCATATAGATCTCGATCGATCCCCAACGGGTCAAGATGTCGCCGTGCAGTTCGCAACATCGTTATTAACAAGCAGAACGTCAAAGCACCGCACATCAATTAGAAGATTTCGTTGTAACAAAATCGACACATTCGACAACTTCGTAGAATGAGCAATCTTCGCCATTGCAACATCGCCTTCGTTGTTAATGGACTTCGAAACAACACGTAAGTTCCTTTGTTTACATTATCCCTTCGTAACTTTACCATATTCTAGTAGCCGTCGTGCCTACGTCAACCATATTCAATAGAAATTCATTTACTTTGTATTTTTTGATAATAAACACGTTTATTTATGTGTCTATATTCTTTCATTCCCAGCATAAACAAGGCCTTGGAAGTAATTCATAATTACAGTCCGCTTACAATCAAATTCTTTGTTATCGAAGCCCCCTTGTACGGTACAGCTAGTGAAGTGGAATAATTTCATTCTAGCTCTTGTGATGGAATGAGCACATGTGGCGACATCTAAAACAGGACATCCTAAACCACAATTCTTAAACTGTCAAAATTTTAATTACGCTTGCGCCAGATATTAAATTTTAAGGACCGGTAGCGCGAAAATGATTAGCAGTGGCCAGTGAGGATTTAATGGAACTTTCAAATACTCCCCCGGAAATCACCGCGGAAGCAGAACACGCAAAAAAATTTACTTCCCGACAAACTAAAAGTGTAAGAACATACAGCAAATTTTTGGAGTGGAGGATCAAGAAAAAAACCAACTTATTTTCAGAGAACGTAGTGCTGACTTACTTTAGCGAACTATCACAGGAAATTAAAGCATCCACATCATTGTGGAAAACGTATTCCATGCTGCGCTCTACGATCCTTTTGAACAATAATGTAGATATAAGCAGCTATGCTAAGTTGCAGGCCTTGTTAAAAACGCAATCCAGCGGCTATTTCCCTAAAAAGTCAAAAATTCTATCAACGAGCAAAGTAAAAATGTTTATTCAAAAAGCACCCCCGACAGTTCATATCTACTATAACATTACACATTCAAATCGTTACTCGTTACATCATATCTATTTTACATTTACAGGTTGCTCTTATAGTTGACATTAGTGGTGCTTGTCGTATGCACGAATTGTGGAACATAAAAATCGGTGGACTTAGGTGGAACTGTAATTAGAATACCCAATACGAAAACTAATGTACAACAAAAGTTTACAATTACGAGGGACCCATACGTTGGTATACCTACAACCAAACATCAAGTTGCATATTCTACAATGAATTAATGTACCTCACTACACTATACAAAAAGAACACATATCCAAACAGTTAACGTTGTTAGTCATCGAGAACACATTTCCTCCAGGAAGTTTTAAAACTATAACCTAAAATATAATGCTCACTAAAATGTTACCTACACTCGTAGATACTTACATACAAATTTTTCGAGGAGTGCTATGATGTTTATTTCTAATTTGCATCCATAACGTCCTCTTTTTAGCATTTTGTATTTGAATACACATCATGAATTACATTCCGGTCGCACTTTCGAATACGTTTATCGTTTATGTTTATCTAAATCTAAATGATCCACGCCGATTGATACACTGCGCAGGACAGGACACATTCAATAAATGTGCACATTTGTAAATAATATCACAGAAAAGTTAGTATCCCTTTTCTGGGATATTGAGGGAAGAGAAATTGTCAAGGAATTTGTTTATACAGCCATTTAGTCAAATATCTGTCAAATATGCCACAGGGATCTGTTATACCAACACACCGTACATAGCGACGTCCCTACTAATGTGTGAATTGTCTATAGTTAACCCTACTTGTTTTACAAATTTTGCAAAAATTCGTCGTAGTAGTAGAAAAAATTATGTCTATTACTTGTAAGGAATAGGTATTCAACGCTCGTGGAACCGTCACACTCGCCTTCGGCTCGTGTGACGAACTTTCCACTCGCGCGGAATACACTCTATTCCATACTCGTTATAGAATATACTATCCTGTCATTGGTTATGTGTCTTGTTGCACCCGAATCAACAATCGAGCCACTGTGATGCATACTGTTCGTAGTGATGAACATAACTTCACGATCATTCGCAATATTACCTTTAATTGTATCTTCCTTCTTCTTTTTATCTTTCCACCTTTGGTATTTTTCACAAGAACTCTTCATATGACCCGATCTCTTGCAGAAAAAACACTTCATTTCCTTGGAAACAGATTTCAATACCTTTTCTGTCCAATCTGTCGAATCACTATTAACCGTGTTCAATCTTCGTTCATATTCAGCAATTACCTTTTGCTTTACCAGCGCAAATGTCAATTCATCTTCTGGACGCGTTTCCAAAGCCGTAATCAATGTGTCATAGCTTCGTGGTAAACTACTTAACAATATTGCAACGCTCCAATTGTCTGATAATTACCATTCACCAATATCACTGAGCTTTATGAATAACTCTTGCATTCGATTAATGTGATCGATTGCGCTACTGCCTTCGTCCATTTTTAGTGAACAAATCAACCGCATCAAATGTACTTTATTGCTGAGTGTACTCTTTTCATGATATTCCTTTAAATTGCTCCATGCTTCAACAGCACTTTTTGCTTTCCGAATATGCGTGAGTTGATCGTCTTTAACTGAAAGCCCAATCCATGCCCTAGCTTGATCATCCAGCTTGTACCAAGCATCAATTTCTAATTGATTCGTTACAATTGACGAATTCAATTCTTGTTTTGGTGTGGGCGCTTTCTCCTTAATCACTTTCCACAAACCTTCCTTTATTACCTAATAACAGCTCCATTTTAAACTTCCAGATGGAATAGTTGGTGTTGTCCAGCTTTTCAAATTTCGTTTTAAATTCAGCCATATTATTAGTAAGATTTGCTTCGTTTCGCCGTTCGTGAATAATAAACTTGATTTCCACGCAAATGGACCTTACTTTGTCACTTCTTCAAAACAATATCTATTGAACTAATTTTCACTCGCTGGGCCAATAACCTATTGAACTGAATGGATTTACCGCGTGATGAAGAATTATTCAAGAATAACGGATAAAGAACTTTATTTGAAGTACCTAACGTGACAAGTAAAATTAGAACATTATTTTTCTCAAAACAACTACTACACACACTCTCTATGTATAATTAAAATTGTGTGATCGCCATATCCAACAGTAACGAAGATAATTTTTGCTATAATCTTGTGAAATAGAATATACACTTATAATATGCGGACTGTCTAGAAATAAATACATCTTTGGAGGTATCCTAAATTCATATCGACCTTTCTGAATGCCGTGATCGTTTGACTGTGTGTACATATATATAGGTATCATCTCTCGAGGATACAATGTGGAATGTGAAACCACTTACACCGTCCCTATGATTTCCATTTATCTATGCTACATCGAGGGTAGTTTGAATGTTTGTAAGTGGTTTCGATATTACACGGCTGCAATCAGTTAAACACAGTATGAAATTACGAACTCACAATCATATACTGCAATGCTTATCATTAAGTATAGGCAATATTTTGTTAATGGTACGATAACAATTAAAGAATATGAGATTTTTGTTTTCCTTTTACATTTTTTCTAAATTTGTTCGAGTTCTTTGTCGTTTTGATAACTATTTTCCATAAGTAAATTCAACACACACATTTTTAGCGTATTTTCCTCAAAGTGAAAAATCGCTATTGGCTGCACTTTGTTGTCCGCCCGCCAGTCCGTCCATCACACGTACTCCTTCTACATCACTGAACCGATTTAGGTGATATAGGGCTCATTTGGAAGGACTTAGTCCAAGGATTCCGGGCATACCGATATTTTTTGGTTTTGCGCCTGCGCAGTGTCAAAAATTTGGATTAACGCATATGCAATACTAACTTTTATTTGTGAAGATATTTAAATGAAAATTTGTATGAAAATACTACGTAAAATTAACGACGTTTTCAAAATGTTGTTTTACGCATGCGCAATGCCAACTTTCTTATTTGCAGAAGCATTAAAATGAAATTTTATACATAGGCATTTGACATAAAGACAAATCTAACACCAGTTGCAAAATTTGGTTTTGCGTATGCGCAATGCCAACTTCTTTATTTACTGAAGCATTTAAATGAAATTTAATACATAGGCACTTGGAATACAAGCAAATCTAATACCAGTTTTAAAATTTCGTTGTGCGCATGCACTTTCTTATTTATGAAGGCAGTTAAACGAAATATCATATGTAGGCACCTTGAATGAAACTAAAACTAATACCGGTTTCAAAATTACTGTTAACGCATCCTGTATGTTTTGTTTATGAAGGTATTCAATGAAATTTCTAATGTAGACAATGCGCAATGCTATTTACGAAAGCATTTATAAAAAGTTCCATATGTAGACACTTCGAATAAAAGTAAAACTAATGACCATTTCAGAATTTGTATGTATTTGTATACGCTCCACTAGTTTTCATTAAACTGTATAGACTTCGACGATAGGCGGCTCATTTGAAAGAGAATGGGGTAAGGATCTCGTGCCTACCGGTATTTTTTCCTGGTCCTAGCATTAATATTATTAGGAGGAAAATACGCACTCGTCATTTATGTTTGCTTAATGACTTTTTAAACTTGTTTAACGTAGCAGAGCACGTATTATACTAGCAAATGAAACTTCACCATAATGCGTCATTGCAAAAAGCATATTTCTAAATAATTACAGCTTGAATTGGTGACAATAACACTTCACTACAAAAATTAATGAAATCCTCCCATAAAAATATATCACACTTGTCATATCTAAGCGAAAGGAAGCACACATTAGCAATGAAAGCAGCGAAAAAAGTGCCCTGTCAAAAAACAGAGCTGTTAGTTCATGTTCAATTCTGTATTGCGTTTAATAATTCTCTACGGTATATCAAAACGAAATGCGGACAAAAATGGCAAATTTATAAGCTGAATGCTTGTGTCACTGATTAATTTCTACTTTCGAAAAGGAACATAAATTCTTGTCTTCATTCTTTTTCGTGTTACCATAGCTATTAATGTCTGTATTATTTTGATCTAAAAACCAATTAGAGACTGTATTTTTGCGGTAATAAAATTTTAATATTTTTTAGATATCGTTTCATCTCGTTGGATTTATTGCATGCGTCGTAAAAGTATGTATTATGGCCCTCTATGTTTGGATATAAATATCAACGGTGAAGGATGTACATCTCAGAATGGTAACGAGCTTTCATTTTTATTTGAGCTATAAATTTCATCGTTTATATGAAAATGAATTTGAATAATTAATAACGAAGGCAGTAAAATTGCACCGTTAAAGATGCGAGAACACGACTACCTAAACTGGTGGTTCATCGGAGAAACCCCAAATTTTAGCATTCTTAATTAATTCGCACTCATGTCCTTCAACACTCAACGTATAATAACGTTAAAATTCCAAATTAAAGATACTTGTATCCTTAGCATTTTACTTTTAAGTGAATTAGTCAGAAATATTGCTTTTACTTTAACTTACCCAATTAAATGATTGGTGAATTCGTGCGGAAAACCAAATCACCGAGCACAGCGAGGCATAATATATAACTTCCTGCTGAAATTCAAACGAGTACCTACGTATAAAATTTACAAAGTTTGATCAACTTCTCCACTATCAAAATGCTGTGTGGGCATTTAGACGTGTTATACAGAGAAATGTGGGACGAGATCTATCGCTTCCGTTTGCGAATTGAAATTGCTGGGTTTAGAGAATTTCTAAAAGCGAAAATTTATTTCTTAATTAGTACGACTTGTGAATAGGACTTAAAGCAGGTACGAGTGATAACTATTTTTCTTAGACCAACGTTTCGAATTTTCTTCTGTTCTAATTACCTGTCATATTACTTTAGTTTTTATACTTAATAGTCTAGGCGATAGAGACTGTAAAATTGGCAAACTGGAATATGTTCAGTTAGGTGTCAGAAACTACATATTAAAAATCCCACCCCCACAGACCCTGTGCTAAAGGCTCCCCCCCCCTCCAGAAGCCGTGTTTTCGCCTTATTTGGATGATATCTCGCGATCTATGAGTTCTAGATGAAATATTTTTAGCTGAAAATATTTCTCGTGAAATTTCATACAAGGTAGATACTCAGAAGTTCACAGCCACATGAAATAAGTTTGAGGAGACTTTCCTGACGCCTAATACAACGACTTCGGATCCAACTCCGGAAAGTCTCCTCAAACTTATTTCATGTGGCTGTGAACGTGGTTGCATGACTGCTTGCAGTTGCAAGAAAGCAGATAAACCTTCTCCACCGGACAAGTTACCTCCTCGCGGTAAATCGAGAAAAGAAGAGAAAACTTGCCAGCAGGTACCTACACCGATTCCGAGTCCGAATGGCCGAATCTCTTCGCCGGAACGCGCTATTCAAAAACTTCGTTATTTGGGGCAACCCGCGGTCCCTCGTCTCGTAGATCTCATCGAGATGTATCTACAATCGCGCAATTTTACGTTTTGAACTAACTGTAACGGTTTGACCGGTAGAAGGCCTCAATGTTAGAAAATGCGAAAAACCCTCGGAAAACACCCCTTTTCGAGAGTGGCGCTCCGGGTCACGCCGTTTACAAATTCGAATTAACCCCCGAATCCTACTGCCGCACGAACACGCTCCTCCACGTCCCCCGCGATCTGCAGAAAACCGGAATCGGATAGCTGAGAGAGATAGCTTTTTCGAGCTACGAATTTTTTTCTACAATTTTTTTGCTTCTTATGGCAGCTACCCGGAAGGGTGCCGCAGGATTTTTCTTAACCTGGCCGAAAGATGCGCCAATTATCGAAACCCACCGAACCGGAGTCCGGACGTCCTAACCCAAACCGTATGGAAATGGCGAATTTTTATCCGCGCCCGCGCCCAGAGAATTTTCCCAGGTGCCAAATTTCAGAATCGATGCGAAATCGCCTCACGAGGCTCTCATAAAAATTTCGTCCAAATCGCCATACGAATTATGAAAAATGAAAATTATGTTAACGGTTGAGTTCCTTATTCAATACCTATCATCAGTTTATTTATAAGTATATGAACATAATAGAAAAAATATAAAGTTTACTTCATTATTTTCAAAATAGTGGCTACTATAATATATATTTCAAAACTAAATTGCTAAATTTTTAAATGGCCGCCATTTTAAATAAAAATGAAATCAGTAGTTTTTTTTATATTTTTGCCTTTGTATTTTAAACATCTCTGCCAAATTTCACTGAAATAACAAAGTTATACAGTTTTAAGCTCGGTTTTAAGTGAACAATACAAATTCAACGATTGGAACAAAACATTTCGTTAATTCTTCCAAAAGTGGTTTGAAGTTGGCACGGAAAACGTGTACCCTGTAGGTACCTCAAAAAGGGGTGGACATGCTGAGTTAATTTTTGGTGGACAATCAAGTACCAACGAAAAACTAATTCTGGTTCGGTCATTGTATTTGTACGAAAAAATGCTCCATATTTACTCATTTAACCAACCTCGTAACTCCAATACCTACTGAATGACAAAGTTAGCAAAAGTACCGATTTCATGTTGAACACATATTAAATAAATGATTTACTAGTCAGTGGATTAAAAATAAAATTGAAATCAAAAACTAAGTTTTAACGAGTTATTACAATTATTTTAGCTCATTAATCAATTAAAAATAAACGCGAGCACGCCCATGCAAACGAATATCTAATTATTTTTCCTTCCATAGCCAGTATTAATCTGATGAATTTTATTTGTTCCTGTAATCACATTTGCAGCACACTAGAAACTCTCTTGATATACTATTAATTGCATATTTTCTAAATTCTTAAGATCAAAGGGAAGGAAATGAATGGCGTCAGTTTCTTAATGGCATTGGTACAAGTTTATAATTACAAGTGCGCAAAGGAATCGCGCAAATATTTTGATTCTAATTACTCCTCGACTGTGCATACATAAACCAAGACCGCCATCGTAGCGCTCGACGCGAAATTCAGACTTCCTACAAAACAACTACAACGATTATAAATGAACTAATTAGACGTTGTATTGCTGCCCCGTTTATAATTTAAGCCCCGAATAAATAATCAATATGACAATCTTTTAACGGTGGCATTTCCTGCTCAAAAGGAAGTAGCGAGCGAGTGCTTTTTATGCAGCAACCATTGAGGATATAGTGGAGTGGCTCAAGACCACCTGTACTACATACATAATTACAATTAGACTCTGTAAACACAATCAAACGAAACAAAAATATTCAATGCACCACAAAAAATACAAACCCTCACAATAGACGGGTTATTATGTAAAAGAGGTTTTCTTAAAAAAAATTTTTTTGAACAGAGAAATGTTCCCTTCTATTAATGTACTTAAAGGGTGGGTTGTGATCTTGTAAACAAAGTCAAACAGGAAAACAAAATATGTTCGATACACTATAAAGATTACTCACAGTAGACGAAATGTTTTATTTTAAAAAACTTATCATTTATGAAACGGGAGGAGACTATACTTTTATGTGCACTTAATAGGTGGCTTGTGGGCCCTATAAACAATATATGGATTTTTATGTGATGGTTGGTTTTCTTAAAAAAATTTTAACTTCTTAGACATGGAAGGTTTCATATGCATTGCAAGGGTAGCATGTGGACTTTGTGAATAAAATCAAACATTGACACAAAAATGGTTGAACTAATACCATAAAAATTACAACTCTCACAATACACGTAAAAGTGTAGGTACACCATTTACCGATCTTATTAAACAATAACCGAACATCTTGAAAAGTATTTGGTTACAAAAATAAAACATAACAATGAAAAATTATTTGTAGATTAATAATTTTATAGATTGAAATTTACAGTTACTTTGGATAAGAATCGGGTGGTATTTAATTTTCTTAAGCCCCACCTAGAAAGACCTGTCTTGTTCCTGAATACGGACTGGAGTCGATGGGGTCTGTCTGTCTCTCTGTGAACATCATAACTGGCAAACGCTTGGATCCATTCGCTTCAAACTTTGCACAATCGACCTATTTATATGCCGATTGGAAAAGAGTCTAATCCAATTACCGTTCTGCCATTTTCTAGATGCGCTTTACACGTGGTTTATTTGTCGCGCAGTAGTACATAAGAGCGCCTATTTGAAGTTAGAAATGGCAAGTAGGTACTGCTTTGATAAAACGTATGCTGAAGTTTTTAATGCACTAATTTTACAATTTACACTTTGCAACAAATTTAGCAACAATCTATTCATTCGATTTGACTGGGAGTGGCATAGATTCATTCGCTTAGTTCTTGAGAGTAATTTACAAAAAGAATCATACATTTATGTTTTACAAAACCGGAGAAATAGCGAGTTTTCTATGAAAAAACATGATTTCACTTTTGCAATTTTTTTCGTTTTTCGCTAATAAAAAAGTTCTGACCTACTCAAAACAGTTGTAATTTTAGTATGTGGTAGCTATCAATGAGACCCATCGATTGATATACATTTCACCTGGTTCTACGCCATTGTCGGTCATCTCGCAAAATAAGCGAGCTAGCGCGTAGATTTCGCTCCACTAATATGGCGTTACCATTTTCATAATATCATTGTGTATCCCGTTGTTCCAACAATGTCCACTCTATGTAAGCAGTGAAACCACTCGTAAATGCCACCACCTAGTCTCAAACGCGATTACTGCAAGGTCGCAGTAGAGATGAGAGGTCGGTTTTGAGAACCATCAGGGTAACGTCCTTTGTAAGGTTACCCGGAAGTTAGAGAGATGGCTGGATGGGCGTTCCGTTACACATCCTTACCAAGAGAGTATGAGATGGCGTCCGAATACCCTCGCACTAAATCGCGATATCTATACCTCGTGCCATGTCTTACCGAGGTTCGCCGAGGAACGATAAAATTGTCATAGCTTGAACAGGAGTTAACCTCCACAAACTCTTGAGCTTAAATCTTTAGCTAATAACTGTCAGATCAGATACCTACCCGCCTATTTCTTTCCCTCGCCTTACATCGCTACTAGGTACGTACCTCACAAGCCATTTCCAACCGACTCCGTTCTTTAAACATCACAGTTTCCTTCACAGTGAAAAAAATAATTTATATCCTCCATTTTATCCAACACTAAGGCCACCTACCTCCCTAAAGGAGGTCGGGTGTTTACAAATTGCCTTGTAGAGATTCTCCAGCTGTTCATATACTAAAACACACTAAAGCAGTCATAAACAGTCTAACTTTTACAGTCTCCAACCAAAGGTCATTATTTGATCATTACATCGCCTCAGTTCCGGTCATAACCTCTGTAAAGACGATTTTAAATTTCTGCCCCTTTCCGCATGGAAAATGAAAATCAGTGTTAAATTTAAAGAAACAAATATCGAAAGCTGCGCTTTCCAAGTGACCACTTTATCTTTTCATTTGAACCTAATTTACCATCCCATGGATTTAATTTAAAAAAAAAGTTATTATTACACCTTTTTCATAAATTAATTTTAACTTTAAAATCTAATCTTTCAACCCAGTTAGAAATCTCATTAATTAAATTTACCTTCAAACGGCATGCAAACTTACCTTTTCTAACTGAGTTGGTCCAAAAACCTCTTGTTAAAAATTAACGACCGTATGCTTCCGATTCCTTTATTAAGCGGTAGGGCAAAGCGAGGGGACTCGACGCTGTCCGCCTCTCTGTATGTCTGTCGCTCCGTGAGCACAATAACTTCCAAACGCTTGGGTCGATTCGTTTCAAACTTAGCGCAGTTGCCCTATATACCACATGTAATAAGCCTAACTGGGTCAAATCCCATAACCCTGTAAGGCCACACTGAGGTGCTCTGTCGCTTTTCCATACATATCCACTTCACACTCGGTTCATTGCTATCTGATTAGTAAAGGCTTTTATTGAAAACCCTATAATTCCCTCTCTTAAATGGAGGTCAATCACTTCGACCATGCAGGTTCACCCTTTATTTTTGTTTCGTACAATCACATTAATTTTGCAATGTAGTTTATTAATTGCATCTTTTTGCTACCTTGAAATTTTCTCATGTTAGGATGCTGGTACTCGATAATGGATCTTTACAACCGTAACCTGCTTGGTCCTTTTACGCGATTTAGTTTAATCACTTCGCGCTCGACAGCAGAGCGCAAAATACGAGAAAAACGTATTTGTTGACCACGCACTTGACGCTCTGGGAGTCGAGAACCGAATCCTTCTGAACGCGTACCTACTTTTTTCCTAACACCCGCCAACAATATGGCACTAATCTTTAATCATTAACCAATCGGTTTCGTTTTCATTAACTAATCAAATGCGTACAAATGCAATTTTTCAAAATCTACAGGATTTCAAGATCGCTTAATTCGCGGTTCTCATGAAACTGTGATATCATTATGACTAATTTTGATTTAGCTGTTTTGGTCATGTAAAATACATCATGATTGTGTCACTGCCCGTCAGACTGGTGCCGATAACTTTTCCCAATTCATTAACGCATCCGGAAACCAATGATCCACAAAATATAGATTGCAAAATTCAATCGGAAACTATTGACTTTGAAGCTTTGAAAAACCAAAATTTTGGAATAACCGACCCTCTAATTGAAACACTCTGTATCTCTAGTAATATGCAATATCTAAAACTGAGATACTGTAGATACAAGGAAGAGAATCAACCGCATTAAGGGGCTCCCAGTAAAACTAAGACAATGTGACAGCACCTACAGTCAAACGTTTCATCATCCTCTTTCAAAATCAATAAGGGTAAACATTTTTGTAGTAGAAGTCAATATGATGTACCATGAAAAAGAATACCTACTCGTAAAATTATTACGATTGGTTCCATGTTTGTAGATAACGTACAACAGATATAACATCTATGACCACATATTCTTGGAGCGAGTAATAGGAATAGCATTGGATAGCTTCTAAGAGCATTTTTGTACTGATTATTACTTTTTATTTCTTTTATTTTTTGTGGTAGAGCATTGTACAAGTTAAAAGTTATTAAAATTGACCTTTAGCTTTAAAACACTCTGTAGAAGGACAAGCAAAATTTAAATCATTCTCATATCACTTTAAGTCAGTATTGTTGATTTTGGAAGACTTTTTGAAATTCAAGTCAACGGAGTCATAAGTACAGGGCTAAAAAAAGCAGTCAAAAGTCAAAAATTTCGAAAAATCTTTAATAACTTGAAACCCATTGATGCTGAGTATAGGGAAGTGTGGTATCAAACGACGTAGATTTTCATGTAGATTTTGAAAATGCAAAATATACAGCATGGTATATTTAAAATAAAAAAAAGCTTCTATCCACATCCGGTAAAACAGGTAGTGAATTTTCTTTCAATAGATCATGAAATACTATGTTGGTATATGCAAATGTTGTGACTGCGAAACTATCATACAGAGAGCCTGAAGACTTATAGGTTTGCACGAAAGAGCCTGTATAATTTTGTATTTAATTAAATAAAAGTAAGACTCTTCATACTAACATTAGTTACATGTATTTGTGGTAGGTACCACAGAGCAGAAATCGAGTAGTTATCGTCAACAATTTCCAAGGGTAAATTACGGCCCGATAAAGGGATCGGAGAAAAAATTTCCGGTCCGAAAACGTGCATTTGTGTACTTATATCATATAAAATAACCATCATTGTTGAATAAAAAAGAAAATACGTTTAAAAATGCGTTCTGCTTGGACAAGTGTTAAAACATCGCTTTATTCGCTTTTGCTAAACAGAGAGTACAGTAGATTCAGAGATATTTATTTGGAAATGTGATTGTGTGCATATTGAACAGAATCAATTATACTTTTTTTTCGGAGACCGATAAACCGTTTTGAAATATTGCGTATATAAATCCTATTTAAATTGCAAATTTTAAGGTGTACAGCAATTTCATTGTAATTCGAATAGTGCCTGTAAGTGGAATAACTGTTCCCTATGGTGGCGAGGCATCGTTTATTTTCTATTAGCAACGTTGTCGCTTCGGTCGTTTGGAATCTAATCCATTACTAAAGCACTAGATCACTCAGAATCTGTTGCACGCCATAAATGAAATTACTAGATTTCGCGTTTTCTCTGTGAATGTGTATTCATGTATCAACGTTCGTGCCAAAGGAATAACTTATTTGAAATGTAAATGCTGTTAAAGCAAATGAAACTACTTGAGCGTAAATCTGTATCCAGATTTTTATCAGAGAAATTAGATTTATTGTAAAATCAGTAATGCTAGTTGTCTCAAAATTACAGACCCGCCACTTGCTTTTTACATTCTCAAGTCATAACCTCTAAACATCGAAATAGAATTAGCTACCTACTATCGCATACCGGGCGAATTAAACCATACTTGACCTCAAAAACGAAAGAGTAGCCTATTTTAAAATGTCTGTGATATTTGGGATTTCGCGGAAATTTGATTAGCGGATTTCGGGAATATTGTATTTGTTTGAAACTTGTAGTGGGAGCCTGAGTCTCAATCCATTTATGTAAATAGGAAATATCAATTAGGGTCGGAAAATATAACACTCGTATTCAACCCAAACGCAAAGCCAAAGAAACACTTACACAATAAACTCCATTGAATAAAATTGCCAAACTTACAGGAATTATTATAATTATTTTTTTGTTTTGTTTTCCTCTTTCCTAATAGCGTTGGCTATTGTGCCCATCAATAGCTATGTTGGTAAGTATGAATTACATACTATCCCAAGATTTCCAATGTGCGTGTGTGAATTTTTTTAAATTTTTTTTTAGAACCCTACATAACTTCACCAGACGAGCGACGTACAGACACAGACACTAATCGTTACTTGATTTTAATCCGTGCGATTAGTTAACCAGGCTAGACCTGAGTTCTCACAAGATACACCGACCATAATAATAATTCGATAGAAAATCTACTGATCTTCGCACAAAAAACTGTGGGTTTACTATTAAACCGAAAGGTTAATAATAATAATAATAATTTATTTGCATGTTATTGTGGCAAGGCACTTACATTTGTCTAAGGGCAGATGGAATACATTATAATAAGGTATATATAAATAACAAACACGATAAATATAAAGCATAACATAATTAAAACATTCACTACATACTAACACAACAAGAATTATAAACAAATATTACAAATATAGATAAAATAATTACATAAAAGGTACAGGTATAAAGATAAAAACAAGATATATAGGTAGGTATTTACTTTAGACTAGATAGATATTTATCACAATTTTATTATTAATCGATTCGAAAGAAAATAGCTATTTGTGTAGGTATTAAGAGCGCAAAATGATATATTGTCGATTGAAAGAGATTGAAATCGACAATCAATTTGCGCTCGAATTACACACAAGATTTTTTTCTACAATCGAGCAGTTCACATATTTCCAAAAATTTACATCTGTAGCATCTTGTACAAAAACTTAATTTACGCTTTGTGTTTTTTGCACTGTAATATACACTACCGCTATGGCAAAAGTATGACTGATCGTTCTATAGCCGTTGCGGACGTCGGTTTTGTGCGAGAGACATTCGCATTCAATAAAATAGTTCACTTCGGTAATAGAATGTCCGCAATACCTGCGCATTTCTCGTTTTACTGTGCTAAAATAGTTCGCCGACTTCTTTTCGCAATGTAGCAATAAATAATAAATAATAACAATAAATGAATTATTTCTCAACAGTGATGTATTGCGGAAAACAACCTTTCCACTTAACAACGGAGAAGTGTGACGGATGGCATTTCTATTATTATTTCTATAAGCAACAGGTTCTAGCAGTTTTCCATTGTTACCCGTCGAAGACCTTAAATGTAGTGTTTTCAGAAAAATGGAAGCATATTTCCACTACGACCATTCTAAATAAATTTGATGAACAGTTATGCGAAGATGTTGGCTAATTTGTGTCGCGTTTTAAATTAATTTTAAATACTTCTAAATCCTGTCTTCGCTTCGTGCATAAGCTCTAATGAAAGGTATAACAATGAATATAAAATTAAACTTAACACCAGGAATATTCAGTAATTTTTAATAAACATGTTTTATATTTTCTTTTATGAGATTATAAAACAATCCTGTAATAAAGTAAATCCGCTGTTATTCGTCTACAAAATGGATTTTTTTTATCAAAAAGGTAGCAACAAGGCAATTTTATGGTTTGGTTTATTTAATACGGTTATGTTTATTATGGTCATAATCAAGAGCTTAAAATGTATGCAAATGAAATGTTTATACTATACCAAGCTGTTTGAGTTTCTGACAATTATCCTATATTGGTTTTGTTTTATACTAGGTATTTACTTGATACCGTATACAGAAATTAAATTTGTACA
>NW_022170403.1:9064400-9068830 GCF_008802855.1 Photinus pyralis | reverse complement strand
CCAGAAGTTTTTAAAGAAACCGTTTCTTGATGTGCCTATTTATCGTAAAAACGTAAAAATAGGGAATAACCAGGTACACGCGAAATGTCAAATGACAGACAAAAAATTAATGCAAATGGAAGACGTACGTTTTGGACCGGCAATATGAATTGCGCAGCAGACTCATGTGGCGAATTGCCATCCTTTTCTAATAAGCTGCAGTATGTGTCAGACTGTAAGAGACAAAGTGAACAGTAAGTTAATTATTACCATATACATCGATGAGTCATACCCAAGTATACACGGCGCAGACAATACTATTTTCTATAGCAAACGTCAAAATTGACAAACGCGATTACCATAACATCCCCTAGTATGGGCACTTGATAATTTTGAATCTTAATTTACGAAAACGTTTAGATATAACTCAAAAATCTGAATAAAATCTATTTGGACTGTCGTCGCGTAGATTAAATTTTGAATGATACACGTTCTATATGAACGTTATTAATGAAACTTGTGTAACTAAAATCACTCGGCTACGCTTGGTGAATTTATACACGCGTTTCATTAAGACGATCATAAACATAAACGAACTGGTATCATTAATAACTATTATTGTGCCACACCAAAGAGAATGTGGTCTGTTGAACAGATTGTACGAAGAAGGAACTTACAAGAGGAAAGACATAGCCTGCTGCAGTGAGACGCATTGGTGTAATTGAAGATTTCCTCTGAAATGTTGATAAAAGGCCTTTCTGATCTTTACACTACACCATGCCATTGTAAAGGGTTTTACAAGAGGGATTTTGTTTTTCAGTATATTTGCATTTGATTAAAAAGACAGGTTTGTCATTTGCGTTGTTACATTTGGCCAATGAATCATTCGACCAATCAGAGCGCAGAGTGCACCTTGCCATGTTTGAAAAATTCCGGTGTATTTCCATTGCAAAATAGCGGAATCGCGCGGAAGCGGTAGTAAAAAATATGCAGAACTTCCGCACTTGCGGAAACAGAAGCAGACGTCTGTTGCATCACTACCACTAATTACCTTTGAATCAGGTAATTTACAGAAGAACATGAATATTTCCTAGACCTTTTCGGTAAACTTGTTATATAACGAGGCGCTAATATTTCTATTAAATGAAGCAAATATGCAAATATAGAAAGGATAGAAGTGTACCTAAAAATGTGTACCTATTGTTAGTGCCTAATTATTTGCAATAATATCGAAACTTTGCATCGTGATTATAATACTATAATTCGCTAAAATATGGTGAATTTATTCGAGCGCTATTATAGAAAATCACAGATACCTAATAATTTAAAGGTACAAATTATCGACCTAATTTGACATTAAATGTTCAAAAACAAAACAAATGAAAACAATTGAAACGAATGGACGAAACCACCCGCGGCGAAAACTGAAAATTTTGCGTACCTCTCTCAAGAGAATCTACCCAACCTTTTCTCCTTTGAACTGTCAATGCTCAATTTTTTATACAGGCATGTAAAATATCAACAGCAGGATTTTGTGGCAGAAGTCAATAATGAATACCTTACTTTAATTAATTGATCGTATTTGCCCAGCCTCGCCGTACGATTTCTATTGCGTAACTGCCTATACATAATTAAAAAAGTCAAAACGTATCTATAGTTTTACGTTTGTTATGAATAACCAACTATCGGCACTGTTTTTGAATTCCTAATGACCCAACATCATAACTAGATTAGTAGATCAAGGCTTTGTGTCCTGGACTTAAATTGACTAGCTACCCAACTGTTTAAGAGTTAGTTAACTAAGTTCTGAAGGGGATGGTTAATGTGAACGGCAGTATAATGACATAAAGCTTTACTTTAAAAGCTTGGTTAGGTTATATCGAGATGCTCGATTAAATAATAGAGTTTATAATGAATCGACTATTTTTCGCAATACAAGTTTTGTTTAAACTATTATCATATAGAATACGCCATTAAAGGCCGATTCAGAGTTCCATAACGGTAAGCGGTAAGAGGTAACGATAAGATATAAGAAAAATAAACATTCAAATTATAATGGTGATTCAGAGGTTTCAAATACAAAATTCAGCGCTGTGAAGTAGAATACAATCACAATTTTGTGTAGATATCCAGAGATAAACAATGCCTGTTACATTAACTTGAATATACAAATGAAGGAGAAATAATTTAAACCGACAAAAATTGGAAATAGTGTAATTTTATTGAAACTATGTAAGTGTGAGAGCTTTTATACAAATCGATTGCAAACAAATATACCACCTACCGCCTTTGTTGGTTAAAATTCGTTTTCGGGTTGAGCTTTTTCCAATATCCGACAACTTCATTTCTGCAACTAATAAAAACACAATAATTCACTGTCAGTTTGCTAAAAACCGTTTATAAAAGTTGAATTGTACATTTCAGCAGTTTGTTATCGGATATATAAATATTCCCGAAATACCTTCTCATTTGAAAAATGATTGTTAATTAATTCTAAGCTCTTAATCCAATGGTTCGCACAAATATAAATAATTTGTTTTGCGTAACAGGCTATTTATTATACATTCATCATCATTTTGAACATTCTGCTTGAAAAAAATAAATACGAAAAGAAATTTGAAATTCCGTCGTCGAAAAATACGCGGACACGTCGCGTCGGTTAATATTTTAAACTGCGCTCTCTTGATGTAGTAAAATTTGATATAGGGTGTTCCAACGTCATCCTCACGCCAATTAGAATATTTCACAACACTGGAATGCCAAAAAATATTGGTTTATCATTTTTTGTCGAAACAGTAGGCAAGAAATGAAAGTAGAATAGGAACACCTTGCTCCCCCCCCCCCCCCCGACGTCAACCAAGGTCATGGCCTTGGGTTTTTCCCAAGTCTTGAATGTTTGTGAAAAACTGGGTGTTTATCTACTTACCAAAGCTTTGTAAGATACGCGCAGATCATGCATCGGTAAGAATTACAGTAAATTACTGACCAAGGTATCCCCTGACTGGTTGAATGTCTCGGGCAAATCCAGTTGTTCGGATGCCTATCTAATTTGTGTCCAGATAGTGGTGCAATTAATAAAATGACTTCAAGGTGGACTGATAAGATTGACACCGATATTGCGCTCAATTAAATTGATATCTTCGCAGGGAAACACCCTGATATCTCTTAACACCCTCGAGCTGGGCTGGTATTGTTTAGTGGGAGGTACCCGGAGGAAAGACTTTCTCTTAAGTTAATGAGAGGCAGTAGAAACCAATTAATACAAATACGATGATAATAATAATTAAATTACGGCTGGCCAACCGTCATATACGGGATGGCACGTGTAAAAAATTCCCATTCAATTCCTCAATAACGAGATAAGTGCAAATCGAGACACACCCAATTTCGAAATCACATTTAAAGGTGAATTGCGAAAGATAGAACAGCTTCTTGTTTAAAAGTTCAATCTACCTTAAGGGAAATTAACCTTTCGACCAACGTGCCGAACAAAAAGGTAACGGAAAACGAAGGAATGGAAGTGCAAAATTACATCCCTTTAGGTCTGCGTGCGCTAGCGCGAACGGAAGCCTGAAAATGGTGGCCAACTTTAATAAAGACAGTAACCCTCAAACAAAAGCCAATATCTCTGACGCTAATCTCCACAATAATAGAAAATAATAAACTAAACAAATATAGAAAACGAGCTCCTGGGTATGGCTATAGCATGTGCAAAACCAAATTTTAAACCTGATGTTAGTTTTGCTTTTATTTAAAGTGTATATGTATGAAATTTCATTTAATTGCTTCCATAAATAAGAAAGTTGGCACTGCACATCCTACACAAAACCAAATTTGGAAAATGGCACTACATTTGCTTTTATTCCAAGTGGCTATGTATCAAATTTCATTTGAATGCCTCCATAAATAAGAAAGTTGGCACTGCGCATGCGTAAAACCAAATTTTGAAACTGGTGTTAAATTTGCTTTTATTCCAAGTGGTTATGTATCAAATTATTCATTTAAATCCCTCTATAAATAAGAAAGTTGGCACTGCGCATGAGCAAAACCAAATTTTCAAATTGGCATTAAATTTGGTTTTGTTCAAGTGCTATGTATCCATTTTAAATACCTTCATAAATAAGAAAGTTTGCAATCCGGTTTGTAAATGGTCGAGATGCGAAAAGGGCACTGTGAATGTTGATCGATTAGGCTCAATTTTTGGAATTACGTTTTATATGGCTATACGCATATTGGATTTCATGCAATTCGGTTCAAAACTCACGGAGATGTCAAAAGGACCTTCCTTATTTTTTGGGCTACATTGCCAATTCACAAACTCCGATCTAAAAATTCGATAAAAAATCCACCTGCAACAATTATTCGCAATCGGTCCATTCGTTTATGAGTTATCGTGCTAACGGACGGACAAACACCGCAAAATTATAAACTCGCAAGGAGCTCGTTAATAA
>NW_022170403.1:8994480-9064300 GCF_008802855.1 Photinus pyralis | reverse complement strand
GGCATTGCATTCGACACCCCTATAAGTCCTATTTACTAATTATCAACATACTCTAACTCCTAATCAAGAAGGTACCTTCGGTAATTAATTATCTACTAATAACTCGCATCTCATACGTAATTCATATGCTCAACATTTCTGAGGAAAGGGTACACCTTTACCCTTTTATGAACAAAAGCCGAATTACATTCATACAATAATTATACAAGCAGAGGTACTCACTCACTGTGGTAATTCGAGTTATTCCAATTTAACAAGTACACGTCACAACACTTAGAAAGCACGAAACAATACTGACCAAATCTCCCGCTTGGAATTCGTATTCGAAATATTAATTCGTATCGACACCCTCAATTGTCGGTCCGATACGCATGATTAACTTACCCTCTTAAGTCCGCTTTCGGTTGGCAGTTTTATTGGTTTCTAGGTAAATTATTACACATGCGAGTTTGGGAAATGAAACACGCGTGGCACTAAGGCAAACAAGGGCTCTATTGATCAAATACATTTTGTAAAACATAAGAAAAAAAAACTACGTACTACACTCGGCCATCCTGTCGCTCACTTCGCCCTCGAAGTGGTGATCGTCTTCCGAACCACTGGAATCGCACGGCACTCCATCGCTGCCGCTATCACTATCAGTTGCATCTGATAAAGCGCCGGGCGGAACCCATCGTTTCAGTTTATCGACGGCCACCACTCGCTCATACGTCGAACGTTTTTGAGTTCTAAGGGAACCCTCCATATCCGTGATTATGTACCGGTCGTTTGGTAGTACCTCCTTCACTACCATTGGTCCACTGTACTTTGGAAGCAACTTTCTACTCGTACCAGTAGATGCTTCATGCTTCTCGACCAGTACCATATCACCCTTGTGGTACACATTAGGAGCTTTTCTCTTCTTATCAAACTGCCTCTTTTGAGTCTGCTGCACGTCCTTGATCCTCTCGGCGGCGTGTTCTCTCATTGAGACGATGTCCTCAATTACTTCTGGAACGAGATTGAGCGCATCCGCTAATTCCAGGGACTCGCGCGGCCTAGGCCGATAGCCATGCAGCAGCTCAAATGGGGTCTTGTTTGTGGTCTTGTTCACCATAGTGTTGATGGCATACTGGATGCGTTGAACATTCAAGTCCCATCTGTCTTCTTCTAACGTGGATGTCAATAGTGCGCTTAGAATCGTTCGGTTGAAGCGTTCGTTCTGCCCATTGGCCCTAGGTGTGGACACAGCGTTAAGGATGCTTCGGATGCCATGGTCTTCACAGAATTGTTTAAAGCCTTTAGACGTGAAGCTGGAACCTTGATCGCTAATGATTCGAGTGGGAACCCCGTACGAATTGAACCCCTCCAGTAGTGCAATGATCACATGGCGGGTAGCCGTAGATGTCACTGGCTTCATAATTACGGTCTTCGTAAACCCATCCACCACCGTGAAAAGATATTCTTTCCCGCGTTTCGATTTCGGGAATGGTCCTAAATGGTCGATGTGCAAGGTGTGGAAGGGTATGGCTACCTTCTCTATCGGGTGAAGAAACCCTTCCTTCCTACCGGACGCTTTCTTCCCGTACAGGCATGGTATGCAGCACGAAATGTAGTTTGTAACATACCCTTTCATGCGTGGGAACCAGTAGTGTCCCGTTAACCGCTGTAAGGTCTTCTCCATTCCGAAATGGCCCATCTGGTCGTGCGCTCCTCGTACTACTTGCTGTCTCATTCCTCGAGGAACGACCCAGAGCAAACCCCTTACCGTAATTCTGTACAATCGGCCATTTCGCAATGCGTAATCCTTGTAAATTTTTCGATCTTCATCGGTTACGGGTGGTTTCATTAGTACCTTCTGGATTTGTTGGAGACGAGTGTCCGTCAATTGGGCGGACAGAACCCAATCATCTTCCTGAATCCTGAAAACTTCTTCAGTGGGAAATTCCTCCGTGGATGGATTTCTGCTTAACGCATCTGCGTGTAGCATACGATTCCCAGGTCGATAGGCAACGCTGAAAGTATACTCCTGCAATTGCAACCACCATCTCGCGATTCTCGGATTGAGATCCTTCTTAGTGCTGGTCGCCTTCAGTGCGTTGCAATCCGTCACGACGAGAAACTCCAACCCCAGGAGATACACTCGGAACTTCTTGACAGTTTCGACAACGGCTAACGTTTCGAGTTCGTAAGAGTGAAATTTTTGTTCCCCTAGAGTGGTCTGTCGACTGTAGTAGGCTACAGGATGTAGCCGTTTGTCCAGCTGCTCCTGCAGCATGATTCCAGCTAATCCAACCCGGCTGGCATCGGTGTGCACTTCTGTCCTAGCATTTGGGCTGTACAAAGCCAAAAGTGGTCTACTGACCAGGACTGTCTTCAGCCTTTCAAACGCGGACTGTTCTTCCTCAAGCCACCTCCAAGTTTGACCCTTCCTCGTTAATTTGGTGAGGGCCCCGGCTATCCGTGCATAGTCCTTAACGAAGTGCCGAAAATACCCGGTCAGGCCCAAAAACTGACGAACCCGATGGACATTCGTTGGCGTAGGAAATTCTTCTACCGATAAGGTTTTCCTCTCCCCCGGCCTCACTCCTTCTTGACTTATTTGGAATCCCAAATAGTCCACCGTTGTCATCAGGAACGTACATTTCTCCAGGTTAAGGGTGAGATTTTCTGTTCGCAGTAGGTTCAGCACGAGTTCTAAGTTCTGCAACCCTTGTTCCACCGTTGATGTATGCAGCAGAATGTCGTCTAGATAGACTGCGGCGATACCTCTTGCCGGTGCAAGCACCTTATTCATCAATCTCTGGAAGACTGCTGGCGCGTTTGAGAGCCCAAAGGGCATACGATTGAACTCGTAGGTGCCTTCTGGTGTCACGAATGAGGTGTACTTTTTGGAACTCTCAGCTACTGGTATTTGATGATAACCGGATCGCAAGTCCAGACTTGTAAAGTATTTGCTTCCGTGCAAACGATTCAGCTGATCGTCAATCCTAGGGAGAGGATAAAAATCCTTAACGGTGAGGCTATTCAATTTACGGTAGTCCACGCACATTCGCTCCTCTCCGTTTTTCTTCTTCACCAACAGCAGGGGTGATGCGTAATCTGATTCGGACTCCCGAATAATTTCGTTCGCCAACAAGTCGTCCAGAATGGCGCGTGTCGTACTCTTCTCGGATTCAGACATTCGATATGGGCGATATGTAAAGGGCTTTTCTTCCTTCAAGGTGATGCTCAATTCTCCCGACTTCGCACATCCTAAATCCCCCAATCCTGCCGAGAATCGATCCCGATATGAGTTGAGCAGAGCAAGTAACGATTCCTTTTCTTCCATTCTCATTGGTCCCATTTGGACATCCTTCATGGTCAACATGGGCAACGATGTGTTTTCCACTCGCAGAACCATGTCGTTCGAGGGCTCTTCCTTGGCACATGGCCAAGCCCTTACCAATGGGTGTCCCACCGTTACCGATAGAGCTTGGTCTGACAAGTTGAACACCGGTAGCAAAGCATCCTCCTTTCCCCGAATACGTAGCACCGTGCGAGGGATGCAGCACTCTCGTCCTTGCTCTAACCGCAGACTGGCTTCCACGTACAGATCTCCCGAGTAACCTCCATTTGCTCGAACTGGTATATGGCCCAAATGATCTTGAGGTATCACCACTGCACGTGTTGCCCACAGAGGTATCTTCCTTGCGCTTAAACCAAATCCCTCCTTTGGCGCATTCAAGTCGATCCGTTTCAAGAAGGTCAGGTTCGAATTGTCCTTGACCATCAGCACATGAGGCTGCTCCGTAAACGGCTGACCTATTAGCAGCGGGATCTCTAGGACATGGTTGGGCACCACGAGTGCCTTTACATCAGCTTCCACTTCATCGACTCTCAAAACGAATCTGGTGCTGCCTGTGGTTGCAACGTGTCCCTGACCAAATCCACGGATGTGTGTAACATCTCCACGGTTCACGTCCAATTTAAGTTCGTTGGTTTCCGCCTCCCGAATCGTGATACACGAACTTCCCATATCCACAAACGCTCGCGTCGGAATACCGTTGACACGGACATCCTTGAAGTATTTGTCTCCGGGTCGGCTCTCCTCCTGGTGGCCTAGTCACAACGTCGTGGGCGTCGACGTTGCGTTGCTCTTCCCCTGCTTTCTAAAGCAAGTGGCTTCGCTGTGCCCCTTTTTATGGCAGTAGCTGCATGTTAGGGGAGTTCCCAGATTACCCCCATCCTTCCTTCTTGCCTTTTGGAGGCAAGTGGCTTCCTGGTGCCCCTCTTTCCGGCAGTAGTTGCATGTTAGGGGAGTCCCCAGATTACCCCCGTCCTTCCTTCTTGCCTTTTGGAGGCAAGTGACTTCCTGGTGCCCCTCTTTCCGGCAGTAGTTGCATACCATTCCTCTTCGTTTGGGACAGAACTTCGCTATATGGCCCTCCGACCGGCACACGTGACACGCCCTATTCAGAGATGATGCGCTAGTTCCAACACGACGTCCGAACGTCGGCTGGGTATTTCTCTCCGTCGAAGCTGAGGTACCAGGCAAGGATCGAAAGTATTGGAGAAGATCCTCAGGTCTTTGGTAGTCCGCAGCTCTTATCGAATTTTTCAAAGTTGAGTCTTGGATTCCCCCAATCAGACACGACACGGCGTCAGTGCCAGTAACCTTGCACGCGTTTATCAGCACCATCTTTTCGTAGTAATATTTCGAATAGCTTTCGCCCATCCGTTTCTTACGCAGGAACATTTCCTCCAGGCGTTGGTGAAAATCCCTAGATGGAGGGAATGCCTTCAGTAGTTGTTGCTGCCAATCAGCCCAGCTGAGTTTGATGCATCGTAATCCCTTATACCACGTTTCTGCCAATCCGCGGAGTTTGGATAGGGCATGGTATATTGTGGCTTCTTCGGACCAACGGAACACATCACGTAGGTCGTTCATTTTTCGAAGCCACATCTCGACATCTTGATCCCTGTCTTCAGGATCAAAGGTCGGAACTGCTTCTCCACGGAATGATGCACCTCCTCGAGATGTGGACATCTTCCCAACAAACGCACGCATGACATCTGCGAGTCGGTCGATAGAAGATACGTCGCTTGTGCGACTAGGGGACGCAATAGGGGTTCGTGACCTATCTTCATCATGCGAGCTACTTCGTCTTCTACTACGACGAGTCCGTTTGCTCCGCCCTTCCGACGATCTTGAGCGATGTTTTCCCATAGTTCTTCCTTTCAAGAGCTCGCTACAAGAAATGGTTCATTGTAAGAAAATTCACTTCCGCCGCTTAAGCATCACATAATTACCCAAGATGCCTTCTTGTCTTAACAGAACCCTACCATACACTTACTTCAATTCAATGCACTGAGTATCTCGACTACCGTTGAAGATAAGCGTGAGGCGATAACATCGCAAAAGTGACGCAAAATTCAGAAAATTAATCCGTTTTTTTTTTTTTAACAAACGGTACGACCGTATCCCGATATCAACCGTAACGCAAGGCGCAATTTAATTATACCAGGCGCAACTTAATTATAACCCAATTGTATGACAGGCTGTAACTTATCACAGGACCAATATCCTAGGTGAGCTCAAATCAGACCACAGAACCAAAACCTCAGCGAAGCGCAATTGGATTAGAAGACCAATTCTTAGATGAGCGCAATTTCGATTGCAGAACCAAAATCTTTGGTGTGACACAATTGCATTACAACCCCAAAATCTAAAGCAAGGTGCCAATTGGATTACAAACCAATTGCTAGGCGCAAAGTTTAATCCCACTTCTGATATTTTCTGTAAGACACCAGTCTATATTTTCGCAGGCAGAGATAGTGCTTACAGAAAGGTGACATCTTTTTATATGCATCGATGTCATAATTTACTTAACGTCAATCAATTCTTTCATATATGTGAGGGGCATGACGATATAATCAATAAATCAGTCAATCGTGACCATTGATATCACTCACCCCAAATTGTCAGGATCATCTGGGTCTCTAACGGTACCTGGCCTCCATGGCTGCTCTCGGCCTGGACCACTGTAATTATAAGAAACACAAGGAGCACCTCTGTCTTGCATTCAGCCTAACTACTCTAATCATGTTACTCAACAACTCTCAACAAGCTACCGTAGTAGCGGGGTTACGAGAACAGAGGGTCTTCTTACGTCCAGGACCCCATATGCCACCCGGCTACGTATCCCCCTGTGCAATCCCTACCCTCCTGCGTGGAAATAACGAGGGTATAAAAGAGTCTTTCACACGTCAGCTGGCTACAGCCGGGCCCACATGTCCCGGTAGCCCTTACGCTGTCCGTAACTCACATAAAGGGGGCCTTGTGACGCCCGGGCCCGCCGAGGCCTGGAATACGTAACCCTCATGCGCAATGAATTGCCATGGCTCTCCTCCTCACATTACATGTATCTAGGTGCGGACACGTAGCCTGCCCCTGGAACGCCCCGCCCTCACAATGAACGAGGGTAACAGGAGTCTTTCAACGCGGTGGGCTCAGAAAACCCAGACGCGGGGTCCTTACACTGATCGACCGGCCCGCACGATGAATCCTGGTGGACGGTGCATCCAGCGTGGTGGGCAGGACGGATCTAGATGCTGAGCGTTTCCCCCGACGTGCTGGGCCAACCATTCCTGAGGTGCCGGGCACAGCCACCGACCAGACGGCCCTACGCGCCCTTAAATTGGCCCAGAGCTCTTACGACCGTAACGTAACTCCAAGTGAGATAAATATGGCTGGCCTTTTACACGTGTCCAGACGCCATCTCCGGCACAACAAAGACTAGCAACCTGCCACGTATCCTCCATGCGCTAAGGAGCTCTTCCAACGCCGGCCCAGCCGGACGTAGCTCCCGATTAGTGAAGGAAGGCTTTACTCAACGCCGGGCCAAATTGATACAGGTATATGGACCTGGACCCATGCCCGACGTACCCCCAATGAGACCATCAGAGGCCTTCCAACGTGGGCAGGCAAACTAGTCTATTCCAATTAGGGACAAGCAGTAATTAACTGCACGCACAAATGCACATTCTGCGGGCATTGCATTCGACACCCCTATAAGTCTTATTTACTAATTATCAACATACTCTAACTCCTAATCAAGAAGGTACCTTCGGTAATTAATTATCTACTAATAACTCGCATCTCATACGTAATTCATATGCTCAACGTTTCTGAGGAAAGGGTACACCTTTACCCTTTTATGAACAAAAGCCGAATTACATTCATACAATAATTATACAAGCAGAGGTACTCACTCACTGTGGTAATTCGAGTTATTCCAATTTAACAAGTGCACGTCACAACACTTAGAAAGCACGAAACAATACTGACCAAATCTCCCGCTTGGAATTCGTATTCGAAATATTAATTAGTATCGACACCCTCAATTGTCGGTCCGATACGCATGATTAACTTACCCTCTTAAGTCCGCTTTCGGTTGGCAGTTTTATTGGTTTCTAGGTAAATTATTACACATGCGAGTTTGGGAAATGAAACACGCGTGGCACTAAGGCAAACAAGGGCTCTATTGATCAAATACATTTTGTAAAACATAAGAAAAAAAAAACTACGTACTACATAAATTATATTAAATAATGCGCAATTACTGTTGTTCTGCCCAAAACCAATAGACAAGTACTATCAACAATATAACAGTGCTAAAACTGTGTATAATAACAAAATTACTCGGATTACGCCCAAAGGGTATATCATAATCGACTGTTTACGCATAAGTGAATTACTGTAGGAACCATTACCAATTGTGTGCATAAGGGTACTTCCATTGACAGCTTGCCATTAACGTATAAGTGCGAAGTAATAAATTGTTCCCAATTTATAACGAAATGCACGCCTTCTTAGAAATTAACGATTCATTTAAGTACTGTATTATTATCGCCATTACCATAAAGCTAAAGTAATAAGTTATGGCCTTATGTATAGGTATGAAGAGGAAATAATTTTAGTTCTCCATTTAGGTGATTTTCAATAATTTTTCATCGTAATGACCTTTCGGTAAGGTCGGCACGGGCATACATAAAGAAAGGGATCAATAATGGAGTGCATTTATTATTTCTCATCCAGCTGTCATCTTCATCATTGTAGAACTAATACCTTTGAATATAAAATTACAATTCTGGGAGAGGCGGCTACGCCAGGCATATGCCAAAGCATCAAGTATCAAGTATATATATTGAAAGCAGATACAAAGTGTTTTCCATTTTATAGTATAATTATACGATGTGGTCATTCAGGCAACGACTTTTTAAAATCGGTATGCAGGATTCTCAGATTTGTACGCGCACGTTTTTGTAGTTTGATTTACATGGCAACCACACTCGACCGGTTTACAAATTGCATTACTTTCATTTGAACAGTAGTAGGCACCTAAGCACAGTCGTCATATTGATCATCTTTCCAAACAGTGTATCCACAATACTCGCTCGGTTTTTTTTGTTACTTCTTTATTTTATTGTACAAATTCGTTTATAGGTACATCAGTTTGGGCAAAAAATATACCACATTAATGGCCGGTATTATAAAGCCATACTTAACTATAGTCGTATGTCGTCAGCTAATGATGTTGTTAACACTGTTAGCTGACAACATAGGCTTATAATACCGGCCGTAAATGTAATACGTTTCACGAATGATGAAGAATATTAAGGGATGATCTTTTAAAGCAGAAATCTCTTGCAATTTAAGTAACACAAACGTAGTTTTCAATTTCGATATTGGCTGAGTAGAGCGTATAACGGTTATTTCGCTACGAAAGATATTCCTACTATGACGTATTTGCTACTGTTAAACAAAGTGTCAGTAAGTTATTACCGCTGCTCTTCTAAGTCGCACACTTGTAAATTACACATTATGCACAACGAAAAATAGATAAACAACTTGCCACAATCCTAGTTCTGCTTGATTTTTCAAAAGCATTTGACCCTCTTGACCACGCTTTGCTTTTGGTCATTCTCAAACACTGTGGTTTGTCCCTTCAATCAATTTCACTCATTGAGAGTTATTTGACTAATCATAAACAGAGCGTAGTCTACAAGAATACTAAATCCAAATATGTGGATATCACCAGCGGTGTTCCGCAAAGATCCATTCTAGGAACTATTTTGTTTGCAATTTATACGTCAAGCATTGGAGGCTGTATCAAGGACTTGCGCATGCACATGTACGCAGACGATACCCAAATGTATTATTCTTTTCCTCCACGTGACGTTAAGCAAGCGTGCGATATATCATATAATAAACAGAAATCTACAATCGTTTGTGCATTTAGTTGAATTACATTCGTTAAAAATAAACCCGCAAAAGTCCAGAGTGATGTTGCTATGCAATGAATACTTTTATAAAGAAACACTTCCACATGTAAAGATTAACGTTCAGGGTAGGAATCTGGAAGTATGCCAAAAGATCAGAAACTTAGGATTAGTTATTGATAGCCATTTAAGGTTTAAATCTCACGTTAATCAATGTATTAAAAATGGTTTTCATTACCTACGCCTAATTTATCAAAATAAGGACTTTCTCAATTCAAGCCTTAGGAAAACGTTATGTGAATCTTTGGTCTTATCGCACTTAAATTATTGTGATGTAATATATGGACCCTGTTTAGACCAGAGGGACACACAACGCATTCAACGTCTCCAAAATGCCTGTTTGAGGCTGATATATGGCGTGCCCAGAACTGTTCATAGCATTTCTAATAAACTTATTAGTGCCAATTGGCTTAACATGAGAAATAGACGTGTATTGCACTCTTTATGTCTATATAATAAAATTATTAAGTCAGAATCCCCTCCGTATTTATATTCCAAAATAACTCTTAGGACTGATACCTACACATAATCTAAATCTAAGATTTCGTGGATTATTAACAACCCCCAAACATAACACCTCCATGTTAAGACGATCTTTTTCGTACAACATCGCGGAACAATATCCCCGCCAAATTAAGAGAATTAGACGGAGTGAGATTTAAAAAACAACTTAAGTCATACCTTCTGGATAACCAAAATAATACCCTCTGGTAGCAATACGTCTGACCGGGATCCAATTTTATTTTATTTTATTTTATTTTTTATTTTAAATTTTATCTGTGTGTACTTTTTGAAATGTTACCAATCTGCATTATGATTCTATATTGTTTACTACCCCATTAAAGACCATCGATATTTCGATAATTATCGGCATATCGATAAGTAAAATATATCGATAGGTAAGTACCTGATACTTATCGATAGGTGAAAACAGTTATCGCCTATCCCTAGTGGCGACCCCTTAACTTCGGCCCTTGCCCCGCCCAAGCGGCGCGGCAGCGACACGATGTAGCGACCATGTATCTTTTGTGTTTAACCTATGGTATATGGTATGGTGTAATTATGGGGTATGAAAAATTCAAATGGAACAATATAATTATTATATTATCGAATAAGATGAAAAAGTGAAAATATCAGTTTTCTGTTTCTGTTTCAGAGATATGGCGAAAACACGCACATTCACAAATTTAACCTTTGAGTCAAAAGAAACACACTGCCACGCAAAAAACTATCCCAATGTGTGCTGCATCCAAATGATGTAAAATTCATACAAAATTGCGATGCGTGTTTTTTGTATACATGTTTATTGGATACATTTTAGGAGAAAATTAGTTTTCTACTCAACCATGAATCGTACGCCCTCTGTCGGATGTCAATGAACTTGGCAGGCCTACTACAGCAGACCATGGTTCTGCTTACTCATATCGTTAGTGTTCCGTTAGTGCACGTTAGTGCCGCTGAAGAAATCGTTAGTGCACAAAAGGAAACTTACTATTTTTAAAAAATATTTGTGGGCCTGTTAACTTCATGCCAGCAGACCCACTTGAGAAAATCGATTTAATCTTTACACTAGTTAAACAAGCAGCGTTAGTGCTTGTTAGTGCCGCCAATATAAACGTTAGTGCTCAAAGTTGAACAGCTCAAAACGTTGTAAAAAGGGTGTATGCAGCAGACCCACATTTGTCAAATTGACTCTGTCCTAATGTGAATTTGAAGCGGCTCGTTAGTGCTCGTTAGTGCTTCGCATGCGAACGTTAGTGCTGCAAGGAATCCCCGTCAAAAAGGTACCAAACCACCTCAAAATTAAACTTGACTTATTGGGACCTGCCAACTTTATGCCAGTAGACCAACGAACGAAATCCGTTTGACTTTCTACTTTAATCGACCGGTAAGTATTAGTGCTCGTTAGTGCCGCCAACATAAACGTTATTGCTCAAAGTGTACCAGCTCAAAACGTTGTAAAAAGGGGTCTGCTAATTTCATGCAGCAGACTCACATTTATCAATTTGGCCCTATCCTAATGCGAATTTAAAGCGGCTCGTTAGTGCTTCACTTTATTACGAAAGTTACAACCCCCGTACTCTAAGCACCATAACTTGAAACAATTTCCGTCGATTTCTTTTGGTCTCTTCTGTTAACAAAATCTTTTTCCCCAAGGTGCACAATTAACGGTTCCATGGTCTGTGACCTTTATTAGCAAGACACTATATATTTGACGGTATTTGTAAAAACGCACAGAAATTCGAAACGTGGGCAGCAAATTAAAAAGCGGATGATTTGCAGGTGTCAAGCCAAGCGTTCTTTTGTGATCACTACCAAACACATGCCATTTGGTCAGAACCATGGTCGTATACACAGGTCTAGAAACTCTGTTGTTTGAGATGTCGTCAAACTCGTAGTCCTTCGCTTAGCAACTAGGTGGCGTCAAAGAAGATGGTATAACCATTGAATAGTTGGATATTCAATGGTATAACCGTTGGATTACATCGCGACAACCCAGGTTCAAATCCTAGCGCGTGTGCTTTTTTTTCTATACGTTCATTAAATTTTTCTCAAAGCAGCGGTTTTTTTGCGTAGCCGTAGAGGTTCAAGGTGGCAGTAGTCCCTGTGCTTACAATTACAAATGATTGATTACAAGTCAGCCATGACAGTTGTCAAAGAACATCCCTCGACTCATGCTCGACTTTATGGTACCACGCGATCGACGACGCGTAAGAGCCTCATTACTCATGCTCAAACTCGAGTTTCCAGACCTGTATATACGACCGTGGTCAGAACAATTAATGAATGTCAATTATTTGCGCTCAAAAAGGTTCTGTCCACGAAAGATTATTACTTTGTGCTAACAGATAAAAACTAGTTATTACAAAGAGATTGGCAAAGACTCCTTGCGGGTACAGAATATCTAGAAACATAAAGAATTAAATACTGTAAACTGTATATAGTTAAAAATTCCCAGAGTTTTGAAAGGTTAATTTCAGGAGGGTGCAAAGGGACTACAGTTCCCTGAACTTACAAATGTTACCCGGAATCGCTTTCGCAATTTTTTTCGGGAGTGAGGTATGAAGCGTGAGGCGTGGGGTATGAGGATGAGGCATGAAATATGCAGTAAATTAGGTTGCTCGTATTATTTTCTTTATTTGCAGGTGAGTCATCCAAGGCTAGCAGACCCGACCAATTCCCGTTGACCATTATAATAAGGGGCCATATCGGAATAAATATTTGGTTATATTTTCTTTGAGAGTTGTTAATTTCAATTAAAAAAAGGTTTACACGCTCTAAATATTGTTGATATACAGGGAGATTCAAGTACCCCATTCGTTAAAAGTTTTAAACTTTGCAGTTGAAATAGAAATTTGAAATTTCGTTCATAGCTGTATTCGACTATTGCGAATTGAAATAAAATAATTACAAACTGGCGCTGTTTCCGTAAATACCGAAAGTTGGCGCCATCTTGGTTTTTTAAATAGAAACATTCCATATTCTATTTTTTTTTCGAAATGCGCCATTTCATTCTGAATTCAAGGCAGTTAAGATTTGCGTACCTATCTGCCATAGTTTATGACCTATGTCATTTTCTTTCTAAACATTTGAAGATGTACCTAAGTCTCAAGAGCTCGCCAGTCAACTTCTATCGCCAGTAAAATAGTTATTTGTATAACTAGAGAAGAAAGTGGAGTTTTTCAACTCGAGGTCAAAGTTAATTGAACGAGAGTTGAAAAACACTTTCTTCTCAAGTTTTACACATAATTTTTTCTGAAACTATAATCAAAATTGAAAAATTATCGTATACAATAATGAACTTTGACACTTAACAATCTAGATTCGGGTATGTTTCAATTTTAAATGTCATTATTAAGATTAACGCAAACATTATTTTTTACTTTCCTCACTAGAGAGGAAAATCACATTTTCTTCAGCCTTTTTAAAGACGAAAGTAGTTGTTTCCAAAGTAGTTTCAGAAAAACTCACTTACCTGGCTAATAATGTAAATACTATTTGAATGACTGCTGAAAGTTTTTAAACGCTGCTGCGATCTTTCAATCCCCGACACGCAGGATCTACTTTTACGACGTTTCGTTGATAAGGGTTCATGGCGATCGCAATTTTTTTACAAGAAATACTGGATGGACTAATCAAAATTTTGTCAACGAAGGAACATGGCAATACATCCAGTATACAAACATATTACTAACGATTTAAAACATCCTGTATATTTTAAATCCCTAATTTCATTTGCGTATAGCTTTTAACGAAATGAAGGTACGAATTCTGCGACGTTGATGGGGGACCGTAATCATTTATTAATAACCTCGAAGTCCACGTTGCGATGGACCTTATGTCTAAAGGAATAGGTGTCGGCAAGAAACCTGTGTCAAACAGACTGGGGTGTACCTATGTGCCAACGTGAATAAACGGGGGAGTAAATAAGTGTAATTTTCAACAAAGTGTAAGTGATATTAAGATTGCCGCCTACATTTGCAACTCTGCAACTAACTCCGATGCTAAGACCAAAATTGTAATTAATATCGTGTGATAAGTTGAATGTCCCACACTTAGTACAACTCTAAAGTGATCCTTAAGTAATATTCATGAGTGCATAATTTTCAGCTTGCTTGTTTTCATCCAAGTAGTTTGTGAATTTGTGGTAAACAATTTATTCAGGAAACAGTTTGTGCGCAGCAAATACGATAATTTTGATTTATACAGTTAACTTCGCTTTCCAAGTTTATCGGCTGGCAACTTTCAGAGATCATAATAATATTCTACAGCAAGTAAGCGAGCACCTTTCAGAATTTGGCCGACAAGATCTACCAATAGTTTGCAGCTAAGCGTGATTGCGTATGGGCTCCATGTTATTTGGAAAAATGGACAATTTCTCATAACTAAGACTAAAGTTACAATACCTACCTAAATTAAGAAAGTAGTAAAAGAAAGCGTACAAGTCGATTTACCGAAGGAATACATGGTTTTATTTACCATAAGCTTTTTTAAATTGGTAGCTTTCCTTGTCATATATACCTACCTACTGTAACATTTAAATTCGCTTCGATCGGTAGGTACATTTAAATATCAAATATTTGCCGCGGATCTGTATAACGTCAATATTGCGGAAGGAAGTACACATTCAATATGTACAGTTCATGGGTCAAGATTGACGAGAGCTGTAAAGAGAGATAATGCCAACAATGGACCTGAATGACATAAAACAAGTACATACATACTAACTAACTGCTACTTACATTTTTAGTAGGATTTACTTTGATAAAAAATCGAAATAAATTCCCGTTTTCAGCTTCATTTGTTTTTCCAAATATAACATGGTGAATTAATGGCACAGCAAAAAGAAAACCGTAAAATCTTAGGACTTATTTATAATTCCCAAATAGCGCGACCCAGAAAAAGTTCGTTCATTCATCATTTAAAGCATGACATTCTGTCTCGATTGAGTACTCAAATTTTTAAATGATCCGGATATGTAAAAGGGGGATTAAAGATGAAAGTATCGCTCCTTGTTTTTAGTGTAATAGCGAGCTAAGTTTATAGAGAGGGTGTAATCGACTTGTTTTTGCCCAAACGTACATACAAGTAGAATTTTTAGTTGGTACAAAACAAAACAGAAAATAAAAAATCGCGGCACGTCTAAATTGTTATCTTTCTTTACGTGCATTGTTTTTTCTGCTAATTTGCAGTAAAGAGAAGGTGTTAAAGAAAGATTAGTGAGAGAGACGCGAAGGAAAGATGAAGAGGGCGTCAGGAACATGTAAACGATGTGCGAAGAATGTCTAAAGAAGTGCAGAAAGGAGGTGTGAAAAAGGGAAGCGTATAATGAAAGATACGGATAGAAAAAAAGATCTAGAACAGAAGGCAGGTGCGAACAAGTAGCAAAGATGTGAGCAAGGACGCATGAATGAAACGGGAATGAAATTAGGAGGTGTGAAAGAAGCACAAGAATAAACTTAAAGCACGAATTAGGCATGGTTGTTAAAAGGAGTTACAGCGATATACCGTGGAATGAGTTTAAAAATAGAGGAAGTCGTGATCAACCAATGATCAAGGTGCAATAACAGTCTGAAGGAGATAGACATAAACAAAGGAGGGAAGGAAAGGGTGACGTAAATGAAGTACTTGCGAGAGGCAAGGAAACGTGAAAAATCTAGGGAAAAAAAGAATATAAGAAGATTTTCATGCTGGAGATTAAGAAAAGAGACGGGAAAGAACCGTGAACGAAATATAAATCAGTGCCGAAAGATGATGGGCATGAAGGCATGAAGAAAGATCGAAAAGGGGAGAGGATGCCCAAACAACATGAAAGTGGATGAAAAATGATCCGTTAAAGAAGAAAGCAGTGAAGAGCATGGCGCGTAACATCTAAAGGAATCAGGTGTGAAAGAACGGAATAAGAAAGGAAAAGGTATGAAGGAAAGAGACTTTAGGTACGAAGGTGTGACGAAGAGAAGTCTAAGAAAAACGTGCAGTGGGTGTGAAGGAACGTATAGGTAAGCACAGAAAGGCCAGGAAGTGCTTCCAAGCTTGGGACCCGGCAAAACCAACATAACGCTGAAGCAGAAGTTAAACAACGGCATAACTTTTTAGCATAACGAACAATCTCCTTTGTCAACATACAACGCAGACCAAACTTTAGCACTTTTTTAAAGTAAGAATTCCAAAAAAAAGTTAGAAAGGTGACCCAAAAAGCTTGTTATGATCTCCATGTGCTTTTTGACGAGTCGCATTTAAATGAACAACTCTCCTTATTGTGCCCTAAACCGGGTCAAAAGCAACAATTCGCGACTCAATATCGCGCACTGCTTCTGAACTACGTACGAGCAGACTACTTTTTCTGTACCTTGGCGGGAGGAAAAAGAGCGCGGGGGCACTACTCGACGTAATGTAAACATATCACCGCTATCCGTCAGATCCCCCTCTCCCGCCTCACAAACGCAGAACGTTCGCATCCCATTTTCCGTTGCGGAAAACGCCGCATTGCAAAGATTGGAAAAGTGCGGGCCCCTGGCTTTCACAACCTACGACACCATTAAAAAACAAGTGATAAAATTTGCATTTCTTCTTTAATTTTGTTTTCAGCACCCATACGTTACAAAGACTGGTGGCACTTCTTTGAATATGTTTTGGGGTATGTCCTTCCCGGTTTTGCAAGTTTTTTTCTCAAAATTCCTACCACGAAAGGGCGCACCCCTAAATGGGAGTGCGAAAACGTTCTGGATTTCGACGAAATTTGGTATTTGGGGGTTTTTGACCATGAAAATCACGAATCTGGAATTATTTTTTAAAATCACTTTTCAAAAAAAAGTTATACACATTTGAAAATTGGTCCTTCGTGTCAGAAAATGTCCCCTGCCTACTAGTGAGTCATTTTGCATGTAGTTAGTTGAAAATGTCGCAAATAACAACTAATTAACGATTTAAGTCAATATTGTGATACCTACTTGTAATTACGAGGGCGGGCCAAATGAAAGTGAGCCAATCCACCCTGCGCAATAATTGTTCGGGCCATCATCTGCAACGCATGCACGTGGTACACACTACACATGCATCCCTCAATTACGAAAGTGACGTGAAAATACGACGTTCTGTAATGCATTCATACACTACGCTCCAAAAGGGTAACAGCGAGGTGTATCAAGTTTTTGACAGCTGAACCCATTTGGGCGACATGAGGCTCATTTGAAAGAGCGTGGTGCAAGGATTCCGCGCATACCGATATTTTTGATTTTGAGCATGCGCCGTGTCAAACATTCGCGTTAACGTATTTGCAACGCTAATTTTTTAAGAAATAAAAAAAGTGCTCCTGTTTGCGTTTTGTCCGTCCGTCCGAACCCACTCCTGCCGTTTCGAACTACTTCTAGTGGAATTGACCTAGAGTCCTGGAATTTTTTACAGTAGGTAGTTTATACATTGAAGGTGTGCCAGACGGCCATCAAATTTCGCTGTCTACAAGGCCTCCCCCCCCCCCCCCGCCCAACCCACGAATGATTTCCTGAGATGCTGTTTTTGAAAGTAAAACGTGCATAACTTTTACATACGACAACCAAGTGGTCTCAGATTTTGCATACACATGCCTTTAGTGGTGCCAAGTTAAACTTCAGAAAATGGGGGGGGGGTGTAACACACCCTTCATGGTATTCTAATGAAAGGTCTCATCGAAATAAATTGGTTTGTACAAACTATAAAACTATACAACACACTAATAAAATATACAACATACGAATAAAATTTTTAAATTGTTTGGATTTATTCTCCGATTCTCAGCGCATCAATTAATTTGTAGTAGGGCCCATACTCTTCTCTTCTTGAGATCCATTATCTCACCCAACATTTCTTTTGTGTTTCACATTATTTTTTTTTTTTTATTATTTATGTTCATACGGCCATAACGACAGAGGTTTTTTGGCCTGACTTGATTGTTTACAAGTTATAGATAATATGTTATAACTTATAAGAGTTTTAATAGTCCTGTTTCGGTGAGGAATCCTATCAGACCTTCTACTTGGTGCTCGAATATATCCTTTAGGTTATCCTTTAGATGATATTTATTTTTCTGTCTTGTATATTCTGAACACATTAGGAGTATATGTTCCACAGTCAGGTGTTCGTTGCATTTCTCGCATATTGGTTTTGGCTCTCTCCTCAATAAGTACGAGTGTGTGATTTTCGTATGGCCCAACCTTATACGAGTTAGTGTTGTTCTCATTCTCCGGCTGATATTCATAGGTAATTGCCATTTGGTAGGTTTTTCTTTTATGGTTCGTAGTTTGTTGTTTGTTATGTCATTCCACTCTTTTGTCCATATTTTGCCCACTTGTACTTTGGCGAACTTCTTTAGATCGGAGATGTTGCTCATAGGCATGTCAGGTTCTTCTTTCCTAGTGGCGGCTTTGACTAGTTGGTCAGCTTCTTCGTTTTGTTTGATGTTGCAGTGTGAGGGAATCCATACAAATTGCACCGTCTGTTCAGTTTGATGGAGTTTATGTATCGACTTTCTTATTTTTACAACTTCTGGTTCTGTAGGGTAGATGTTTGTCAGGCTTTTGAGTGCACTAAGTGAATCACTAAGTATTACAATGCTTTTAAGTGTCTTGTGACCGGCTACTATTAACGCTGAATTTATCGCGTATAATTCTGCTGTGTATATCGAACTCACTTTTGAAAATTTGAATTGTTTGTTTTCGTCTTTATAGACATAAGCTCACGCGGTGCCACTATGTGTTACTGATCCGTCAGTGTATATGTTTGATGAGTTCGGGATTGATTGCAGGATAGGGTTTAGGTGGTTCTGGTATAGTAGGGGAGGAGTACAGTTTTTAGGATGAGAGGTAAGCTCTACATTTATTTTAGGCGAGGTTATTAACCAGGGGGCCATCGTCGTTATTTCCTTTGCATTGATCGATGTGGTGGGAATGTTTAATTTATTTACTATTTGTTTTGCTTTAATATTGAAAGGTATATGGTAGGACGGTTTGATTCTGTATATGTTTTGAAATCGAGGTGATGCGAATTTTTCGTGGTTTGGGTGTTGATCGTTTACTAGCGTTGAGAGTGAGTAGTTTACTAATTGGCACATTCTCCTGTATTTTAACGGTAGTTGTAGTTGTCCAGTTTCTGCGTAAATACTTATCACAGGGCTGGTTCGAAAAGCTCTTGTAGCATATCGGAGTCTATTATTATAGATGGCGTCTACAGTTTTCAGTATATTGTTGTTGGTTGATTGGTAAAGAAAGCTTCCGTAATCAATTTTTGATCTGACTATCACATTATTGCATAAAACTACTATACGAGGTCCGGCTATTATATAACGAGACTGCGCGCGCAGAACGCGTACCAGAAGTGTAGAGGGGGAAACGGACACATCGTAGGAAACCTTGAAGTGTCACCTATTCCAGTCCAAAAAGACGTTTTTGTGCGTTGAGTAGTATTTATGCTATTTGGTTTTGAAGCCAGCGTGTTTTTTTCTCGCGTCGTACCGCAAAACTTGAACCCCGAACAAAAACTGGTGCGTCACCAGATCTGTTCAGATGTTCTTGAAAGGTTAGTGGAAGAGCCTGGATTGTTGTAAAGGTCATCACATGCGAGGAAACTTGGATTTTCCAGTATGATGTTGAAGCTCCGAGAATGAAAAACGCAAGGATGTCGAAATCCAAATTCAAAGCAATGCTCATTGTTTTCTTCAACATTAACGGCGTCGTGATGACTCAATGGGTTCCAGAGGGTCAAACTGTGAACCGAGCTTATTATTTGCAAGTCCTGGTAACAACTGCGAGAGCGAGTTCGTAGGAGACGGCCGCAGTTATGGAAAGACAAGTCGTGGATTTTGCATCAAGACAACGCACCTGTTCATAACGCGCTGTCTGTAAAACGTTTTTTAACCGATAAAAGCATCGCAGTGGTTGAACATGCGCCGTATTCGCCAGATTGTGCGCCCTGCGACTTCTGCCTATTTCCCAAGATCAAGTCTGCCCTAAAAGGAACACGTTTTGGGTCAATGGAGAAGGTGAAGCAAAAAACGACGGAGCTACTCAAAGTGCTTACAAAAGAAGACTTTCAGCACTGCTTCCAACAGTGGAAAAAACGAATTATTCGGTGTGTGCAGAGGGAAGGGGAGTATATTGAAGGGGAGCATTCGTTAGATCTGTAATGTTTATAATAAAGACCTATTTCGTAACCAGTCTCGTTATTTAATAGCCGCACCTCGTACATACAGGTGCGGCAACACAAGTTCTATTGGCACCATAACGTGAGATAAGTACTCGAAAACAGCTGCTAGGTATCAACTGACAGCATTTGCCAAAGTTAAAAATGCTGCTAGTGTAAACAGTTTTGTGAGAAATTGCGACAGCAATGGCTCACCCAACTTTCCCGACAGTTTATCGCGACACTTATTGCTCACAGTGCAAATAAATGTGAAAGTTTCTCGCGCGAGATTGTCGCAAGTAACTTGCTAGGCTAACTGCACCTTCGGACTAAGAAATTCAGGTGTGAAGAATAATTTTGGGTTCATACATTTTGCTCTAAAACTATTGACCTAGACCTCAGAGAAGAGATATATTGAATGGTTACACATCTAAGAGTCATAGGGAATAATCAAGCGAAAATCTAGGGAATTAAATGTGTTTTCTATTATATTGAGCCCTGTTTCTGTTCCCGATTCACTCGACGTCCTGTAACTTTTGTTCCTGTTGAGCCAGTTTCCTGAAAATCAGTCCTATCTTAAAGCCCAAAGTACCCTTACGCCAAATTTCAACACAATCGACCGCTTTTTAAAATAGTTATAACGCACACGGACGGACGAACGGACAAAAATTTAAAGCTGTAAAAGTACCCCTAGAAAAATATACCTTACCGAATATTTATTTTTACAGATTTGCTTCTTCTTGAGCTATGTGATAATTTTACAATACGTGCTCAAATTACAAACTGCGGTACGTGTATTCATTAATTTGCTTAAGTAATGTGCTTATATTATTTTAATAGCGCCTACTAGAATAGTAATTGGGTAATAAGAGACAGAATATGCTCCAACATTTAACTGTTGGAAAGTTTCGTTGTTATCTAGAAAATTGTGGTGTAATAGTAACATTTTCCACATTAGAAAGATTTCCTCGGAGCTTCTCGGAGCCTAAAACTTTATGGTGTATATATGCCGCACATCGATGAAAGCATTATTTTTACGTCTAATTTTATATCCTTTAGACGTTCTACAAATGCGCGCACGTGTTGAAATAAAGTCCTAAGATTAGTGTCAGTTTCAAAAAGTATGTATGCGAAAAAATCTATAACATTCATGTCAAAGAGTTTCATGATTTTCTGTGGTTACCTAAACCTAAACTATAAATTTTTTCATAATTAAATGAAACAAGTATAAATTGTGCACAACTCTTGTGCAGATAAAGCGCATTTTTTTAAACGAAATAACTTTTGTTTTGAAATTACCAATGGATATATTTCTAGTAGACGTCTCAATTGCCCTTTGTGAGTACCCTCTTCCGACAATCCGTTCTTGAGGTATAAGGGAATATACCCGATCACGATAAGAGATCGAGGAGGTGGTTGGTAGAAATTAATTCCTTTCCTTGAGACCTTTCATTTTAGAGTACCATGAAGGATAAAACTAGGTCCACCCCCCCCCCCTCCTCGTACTTTGATAATAGGACAGAAAGAAGGGCAGTAGTTAGTAGAAAACGGTTCCTTTCGTTGAGACCTTTACTTAGAATACAATGAGAGATAAAATTGATTTTCAACCCCCCCCCCCCCTCCCCGTCGCTCACTGATCTCTAAAAAGAGTCGCACTTATAGGCTATAGTAGTTCGAAACGGCAGAAGTGGGTCCGGACGGACGGACAAAACGCAAACAATAGCGTAAAGTATGCGTGGATAAATGTCTTCGTAAAATTATAGAATTTTAAGATTTCAATTAGAATTTAAGTAGTAAGAAGAAAATTGCATTTGCCAAATTTCTCTGATTTTATTTTATATTGTGGTGGTAACATTACATGGTCCATACCATGGCGAATACCCATCAACCCAGATAAGAGCACTTGAATATTTTTCACCAGAAGAAGGCAACCCACGCCAACGCCAATCTATATATTCGGTGCAAACATCGCTGGGACAAACTCGGTCAAATACTTGGGTTTAATACTAGACAAAAAATTGACATGGAATAGTCTCAGTACTCCACAAGAAGGTCGCAACCAAGAAGACCATATCCCGCCTCTATCCAATCATAAGGGAATAAATAAATTACTATTTTACCGCACACATTAAACACTTTCAAACGATACAAAAACACGTATCTTAGATGTGCCACAAACGCCCCCTGGTTCGTACGGACCAGAGATGGCACGGAGGCACAAAAGGCCGAAGACTTGACACTTTGAACATTTAAACGACGCTACAAAAATTACGATGAAGATATAGTCCCGAGATACCACTTATGGTACTTGCTGTCAAGTCAAATAATATAAAGGTTGACGGACAACAAGTCTTTTTAGTTTCCCGTGCGATTCTTTTTAGAGATCAGTGAGCGACGGGGCGACTGCTGCCCTCTTATCAAAGTACGTGGTGGAGGGAAATGGGGGGGGGGGGGAGTGGAACTAGTTTTATCCTTCATGGTACTCTAATGAAAGGTCTCAACGAAAGGAATTAATTTCTACCAACCATAGCCATCCTCCTCGATCTCTTATCGTGATCGGGTATATTCCCTTATACCTCAAGAACGGATTGTCGGAAAAGGTACTCACAAAGGGCGATTGAGACGTCTGCAAGAAATATATCCATTGGTGATGTCAAAACAAAAGCTAATTCGGTTTAAAAACATGCGCTTTATCTGCACAAGAGTTGTGTACAATTTATACTTGTTTTAGTTAGGTATCCCAATTTTATTTCAACTATAAAAGTATACTCGTAAATGCGCTTTGGGCCGGCGATGTATTTCTTTCTGTAATGATGTTCCTCCAGTTAAAAAAGTAGTGGTGTATTTAATTCCTAGTCCCTCGAAGCGTTTTACATCATTCATTTACATACATATTTGCATGATTTAATTGACAAAGTGATTTTAGAGCTTTTAATCGAAAAGCAAGTAATCGCGTGTACATGATAAATGCCAGAAATACTTTTGGGGTCGTAAATTACGTGGATTGCATCGATACACTAACCTAAAGGGATTAAATTTGTATGTTTGCTCGCTTTCGATTATCATCGGTATATCTAACGTGACAGGACTGCGTTAATACAAACGGTGTGATAGCTTTTCGTCGAAATCCAAAACGATGAAATATAAGGGGTTGTTGCATGAATTTATGTTATTTATTATTTCATCCCTATAGGTACGTGAACGTTAAATTCGTTCCTATTTTATTTTCAATTTGTTAAATTTTACATAAGCGCCAACACTGTGAACGATAGACAGAAAATCGATGAAACTGAATGACACACGATAGGTATTTTTATTACTAATAAATTTTGTTGTTCATGTAGTGATAAATGATATTTTAGCGTGTTTTCAAAAAAGTTCATTTTTCAATTTTTCTGCATTCTCTTGACGGTCTGCCGTGATTGCGATCATTTTCTACCGAAATATAGTAATTATCAGTATTTGAAGACAAATACCGTGAGGTATTCATCTCGAAACTAACTAATGCTGTTAGGGACTCACCCGTGTTGATCCTAGCACGTAATTTGCATTTAGCTGTGAAGCTCACAACCGCCCTATACTAATACCTCTAACACAACAAATTAGGTGCCAATTATGTTACAATTTCCATGCGTTTGCAAAATCTATTAACTTACCTGAATGCTGTGCAAACTGAGGTAAGGCTAGATACAGCGGGAAAATTTGATTTAGCAGTACACACATCCTCACCAGAAACGTTTCTACGTGCCCATGAATGCTTGTAATTGAATTCAACTGAATGCCGTCACATAAATGAACATTGGGGATGTATAGAATAGGTAACTTTTCATTCTGTCCTATTTATAATGCAACTGCTATAATCCAAGTAAATCTACTAAATTATAATTTACTAATGCATTATACACATTTATATTAATAGTAACTGCTTCCTCGGTGACATGGAGGTCAATTTGAAAGACATAGGTTACCAGCTAAACGTAATTCGCTTTAGAAACGTTACCAATAAAAAGAAACATTTCTTAGTGTAGTGTCATGCCGCATTATCCCTTATTTGATGCGAGTCGGTTACTACCAAACACAATATATTGCATTTTAAATTTATTATACATAATTTGTTCCGACTACAATAAAGGGTTTACGTATACATACTCTAAAATATGATCACATAATGGTTACATCATTTTAGGATGTAATAATAATATACAGGGTTGCCATTTGAAAATGAAACAGAGCCTATTTTGGGGACCTCAAAACATTTACGAAAAAATCGTGGGATCCGTCAATTTTAGATTCAAGGGAGAACCACTTTTTTTTCCTAGTTTGGCCCCCCTGAGGATAAAGCTATAGCGGGGGTGACAAGCGCCCCCAAAATTTTAAATCGAATGGGGGGTCGACTGATACCTTACTTTGAAGGTATTTTTATGTGGATTATAACCCTTAACGGTGTTAGCAAAACTGAAAAGGCCAAGGCTCGGTAAGCTCTATCAAAGGAGGCGTTTTTGGAGGAGGACGCAAAATCTAATTGCGCAATAAAAAAGTTATACCTTTAGGAACTTGATGGAAGAACTCAAAAGTACATAATACAGAACTGAAATACTACATAAAAACACTTTAATTATTGTCTCAACCACCTGCACCAATAAGCAATTTCAAAATCAATTTGAATCTGAAAAGAAAATTCAACATAAAAGGTTGGCAAAACGTTACGTATCTACCCTGATTTCTACGTAACCAACACAAATCTATGCACGACCACATAACTTATCTCCATGTACCTGCTGCTAGGAATAAACATTTAAACAATCCTGTATTGTGACACATGCGAAGTTCCACTCACTGTAAAACACCTAATGTGTGAATGTTACATGTACAGGGCGGTTCAAATTCGTGGCGTACCATTCGGGATCTCCGCAACGGTGAGAGATACAATGTAGGTTAAATGGGGACATGACCAATATGATATAAATAATTCAGGATCCAATTTACGGGATTGTATGATCTCATCCATCAATTAATCGGACTTTGCCTATGTTACAGTTAGCGATATGATTTGGAAACCGGACAATAACAGTATCTAAGAATACACGAATTAGAAAGGAAATATTTCCCCTAGTATCCACAATAGCTATTTATGTAACAAGTTGCAAAATTTGCAACGTCCAACGCCAACTAAATTTAATTATTTGATAAAGAAATTTCAAAATAAGATTAAATAGAGCGCGAGGGGTTACTTTAGATGGGCCAATCTGTATGTTTCGTAGCGTGCTTTATTTATACCTCCCTTTAAATCCCACACTGGACAATTAATGCACTTCTTAAAGTTAAATAAAACACTTTGATGAATTCAGATTGGAAAGATTTTAATAAAGAAAATTCAACACGAGCACGAGATAATCAAAACACGTACGTCTTGGCAACGAATCTTGAAGTAAAGTGAAGTTCTACGTTTTACCGAAAATGTACGAAGGCGTAGAAGGGGGCCAACAACGACTTGTACACTTTTTCATAACTAATCGACAATTGTCGGCCAATCGACAATTTCATTACCACGAAGGGTAGAATGTACTGCAAAAAACTGTAGGCCTCTAGAACAATTCCCCTAAAGAAGTTCAAAACCGTCGAAGTGGGTCCGGACGGATAGACGAAACGCAAATAATAGTCCATTTTTTTAGTTATTAAAAAAATGTGCTAAAATTGAATGAGAGGGAAATATGTAAAAACAGAAAATAGGAAGCACGTGACAAAAATGCAGCTTTCCTTTCCGTTTACAAAGGTACGTTAGTCAAGGTTGTTGCGTTCAGAAAATGGGTCCCGTTTCAGGACTTCTAACGGGCAGGATTCGAATAGCGAGAGAAGTAGAAGAGCGATCGTTCTAAGCTGATTTTCGCGAACGAGCACGTACTAATTTGAGTACGCTAATTATTATTATTCCTGGTTTATTTCAAGTAAAAATGATAGGTTTTTGTTTAATTTCAAGAGCGACCACGTACAAATAAATTCATTCGCGGATGACATTTTTAGCGGGGTTGCGAGAAATATCTTCATGTATGTGTGAAGATTTGTGGTTGTAACTCGAGAACCGGAACGTGAGTGAAATCAATCCGGATAATAGTAAACAATTAGCAGTTTAACTTCGAGTAAAAACATATTAAGTAGCAGGCACTCCTAAACCTCGCGACGAAGAAAAACTTTCGATTCAAAGGAAGGCCTTTTATTTACGAGTGGTACAATATAGGCGAAGGAACATTTTCGAGTCGAACCCGCTTTTCAAATAAAAAATGGAACGAGACATTTTTCTTCGGATCACTAACAATAATGTCTGGTTAAAATGAGCTTTCCTAGTCGGTGCATTTTGCATTTTGATAAGTGCAGGAAAAAGGACATTGAACTGATTTTTTTCTGTGGGGGTATTCCATACCTTCCTTACTGACTGCTTCTCGAAGTTCATCAAGTGCAAGTATACATTTCCGGAAAATTAGCGTAAGAAACAGAATGCAAACTGGTCTCTTCAAAATTACAGATTAGGTCATAGAACGAAGGATCGCCAAGGTCATTCCTCCAGGGTTTCCCCAGGGCCACTGCTCAGGGATTTCCCAAAGTCGTGGTCTTGAACTTTGGTCCAAGGTCATGATCTTGGATGCTGAATCAAGGTTATGACCTTGGATTCTGGGTCAAGGTGATGCCTTTGAGTTTTGGACTTTGCCCCAAACTCGTGGGCTTCTGTAAGTTATTTAATCCAGTTAATGCTAAGGAGAAAATTTCAACAGGAGTGGAGTTGGATTGTGTTTGATTTTATCCAAGATTTTATCAATACATTTTCGAAAATATTACGTTGGAATTGTTAATATTAACCAGGAAGGTGTCATTGCAATCAAAGCAAAATTATAGTTGAAACTGAAAAGGGAAAGGAGCCGTTTCTCCATTAGTTTTCTTGCAACAATTAAAGTAATTTTATTTCATGATTCTATCGAAAGTCAGGTATAGAATAAAAAGGGGAGGTAAATAAAGACCACGCGCAAAAGTATGGGGTTTCAAGCCCATGACATAGGAAAGACATGAAATCAGCGGTTTTTATGGGAAGGAATTTGCACTATAAAAGGATTTCTATTAGGAAATTCACTGAGCTATTCAGTCCTCATACAGAGAACTAAAGCAGCTATTTATATTTTATTTTTAATTTTCAGACGAATTTGTTTTAGCAGAACCACTAAGAAAGAACTTCTGTCAAAAAAAACCAGATAACGAGAAATGGGCGCAGAAAATCGGAATTGTGCCATGATTAATGGTTTTCAAACACTCTCCAAAGGTGGGAGCGCTTATGCCCTCCTATTTCCATCCATTTGTACCTAGTACCTATTTGTTCCATAATATTGATCAGCTATTGAGTTCGGGTGTTTGTTTGTTATCTGATAAATTATTTATTTATCGTTGTGCGTACAAATTATTTTTCCTCGTATTTTTCCAAAATTTACTAAACTGAGTGGGTGGGTTGTGCCTAAAATGCCGACGGGAAGTTTTTGAAAGTTTTTTGTTTAATTTTTAGCGTGCTTATCTTATTTACTTATGTAAATCATGGAAATAACGAATTCAAAAGACAATTAATTATGTGAAGAGATACATATGTATTTCAAAAAGATCAATAACTTTAAAACGAAAATAAAATGATGAAATGAAAATGTATTAGCCAAAATACCGCAGTGTGACACAATTTCCAGTTCCGGTATAGGCTGAAAATTTACCTTAGGTTCATATATCATCTATACTTAATCAACTCAGCTCTATGACGTGTATTCTTGGAAGCGTATTAATTGTCTCTTGTCTCTGTCTGGATGCGATTCTGGGTAATTACTGTTTCTACCCATCTGATTTGAAACCATTGCATTTCATTTGGAAACTTTGTTTGAACGATTAAACCGAAGACGATATAAATCCTTATCTGTAACTTGATTAACTTCACAATATTGGATAAGTATAGATACTTCCTGGGGGCTTTATGGACCGCACAATGGGTGAGCTCCTTGGGATATGGTAGTTACCTGACAATAATTCCATCGTGCTCCTTGTTAAAAGTTTGATATTAATTTGGTATGAATGTGGTCGAATCTCTCAGTAGTCGGGATAATCATAGTTTGGGAACGTTATGATTTCTAGAATAGGTTTAATCACAGAGTCCCTAACAAATTGCGAGCTAAATGAAATGAAATGAAATAAGCGATTAGAATCGAGCAAAGTCAAGAAGCTAACAAGCGCTTTTACTTGCCACATGACGTATATATCTATCTCAAATACTTCCAAGTTTATTCGAGAATTTATTTCCGGTTTGGAATGAGCTCAATTTTTATCACCTGTTTAGTTGGCAGGTCAAAGCTGGCGGAATTTAAATTTACATTTCCCAACGAAAGTGTTTTTTCATTACGAAATTCGGATACCATTATATTAGGAAACCTTTGCAACACACGAAAAACTTATATATAGGTAGGTAAATTATACGTTATGAGCGTTACACCTACGAAAAACTTCATTGCGTGCGATCGTAACTTCACATTTCTCTTTTAAGAAACTAATCCATTCCAACTTCTGGCCTTCACCAATTAATAATAAAAATCAAAGTGTTGAACTGATTTCTTACCTGGCCGCTTTGAGAAAAAGTTAATGGCAGAACGACAGATAGGGGAGTGATTTTACAATTACTAATGAAATAACGAGAGACTGCAAGAGACTGGATAAGTTACAACTATGTCATAGCGATTTCGTCATTGTTTCATATCCAGATAGATATGTAGATACCTATTTGAAAAGTACAATGCCTCCTGAAAAAGCAGGTGTAAGAATAAACCAAATTAAAAATGAGGCCAATTTGTAATATTCTTACTTGCAAAACAGCCTGTCAGAACAAAGCTTATAATGTTGCAACTAATATCTAATTTTGGTAATGGATGCAATGCAACTTTACCATTGAGAGTGATTGAAATTTTTATTGCCCAACATAAAACCGGAAAGATACAAGTGCTACACATTAAGGTAATCAAGCCGGTACCTTCGCCTTTCCACTTTACTTCCTTCAAATTAGACACTAATCCTGTAAGGTGGAAAAATACCATAGTTTCCCTATAATTGCATTTGAAATGGAAAAATCGATCACAAACATTTTACGATATTTGTCATTTGAGCGGTACTTTATAGCTATCTATCCATACCCGATGAACAACATTAAAATGTAATGTACCGAAAGTAAACTGCTGCTATTATTTATCGTTTCTCGTAATGTTTCCAGGTAGTACGCAATTTAACTGATAAAATAATTTGGAAAATTGAATGAAAACTACAAGTTAAACACGGCGTCTGCATATTATGAATAAATACTTAGGATGGATCTCATGGGAACGCGTTATTTAGAATACAAATTGCCCCTTTTTGTATTCTGAATAAACAGTAGTAATTCTCTAGAGATATATTTCCCTCGAAAGACAATTTTGATGGCACAACAAACATTGGAATCGTTCAAGTGCTAATTCAGACTGGCATGAACATCAATTTGTGACGTTCATTGAGTTTTTTAAATTAATAAACCTTTGTTTTCGTTAGCCGTGTTGAACTTATCAATATGTAATTTTTACGTGGGTCTGGTATAAAAATATCAAGTTTATGCTTACGTTTTTTAATTAGTTTCAGATGAAAGTACTGCGCATACAAATATTACTCTTTGTATCGTAGTTATTATTATGTTGATATGAAAATTAGTTTAGTTAATTTATTATTAATTGGAATTTAATTGTTTATTTTATAGCATATGTTAAATTGACATTTTAATAGGTTTGAATGAGTAGGCAAAGATGCTCCTTAACCGTGAGGGTAGATAAAGTGATCATTTTAAGCGCTAGGGTAGATAAAGTGAAACATACTGTAATGGAACCGAATTTGTCCGCTAAAATTCGATTTAAATATTCCCGAATCCGTCCCTGGCCGCAACGAAAAAATTGAAGAATGCGCTTTGTTGCGTTTCCGTGGAACACGTGTTTTTTTTTTCTTCTCCGCCCTACATTCAAATGGGCCATAATTTACAATAAAAGTGCCAAACATAACGTTATATGAGCGGACAGTTAATGATCCATATCGACCCGACACCCGACGACTCGGAGCGCGCCGATATTAACAATTTTCGTCTAGGATTTGCTTAAAAGGGAAAATTTGGGCAGATGTGTTTGTGCTTCTGTTGAGGGCAGAAGTAATTTTTACGTTTCGAATAGTGAGTGAAGCTTCGACATTTACAAAGGTGACGTATTCCTTTTATCTTTACGTCATTGCATCCATCTATCGATCGTGGATTATTTGCCAAATTAACGGCATTCGCGTACAGCAAGGGTATTGTCATTTATAACTCATTCAAAATACATATTTTTTATAGGTCTACTGATCATACTTTGAATTAAATGCAAGATTCCATTATGTTTTCTACGTAAATATGTTGGTTTTCAATTTACAGTATTTTGTTCCTAGTGCTGGTTTTACTTGCCAACCCGCAATATGAATTACTGACCGATTTACGAGTTTTATTAATATTTAGATTACAGTATGTTCTCTTAGGGATGATGTTCAATACGAGTATGCAGCATTATGTAATAAATATTATAGCGATTCGTGGATGGTGCTGTATTTGGAAACATCGATACTACATTTTAAATTTATAATTGAATTTCTTGCAGCACACTTCCTTTCTTTTGCATGAGTATGTTACTGTTTATTTACAGGGTGCTTCGTCTGGGAGCGAGTCACATATGTTTGGGCGTTGATTGTTGCGTATTGCACTTGGCATTGAGAATTAATTACTTTATACGAATGTTTTGCCAAGACATGTTCCTTTGTTTTGTTGTAAATGTGATACTTAACGTTATGCTCCTACTATTTATTTGAACCGGGTGATTATGATTATTAATATTTGGCAGGGTGACTTGTTTCGAATATGTACTGTGCTATATCTGATACCGATATTTAATCTCGAAGCTGGCTAATGTTCAGAACTAGATATATGTTTCTTAGAAAAGAGCCATCTTGCCGACATTGCTAATCAATTCGTTGAGTCGACCATTGACATGTAGTGTCTCAATATTGGGTTTGTGTCAATCTTCGTTGTGCCAAGGCAAATATGTCAACTGTCGAAGTCTACATAAATGCTATATATTTTGTTTGTGATTATGTATGCGTGCGAGTTTGCCGATGGTTGCTCTGTTATTTTTGTTATGTCATGATTTGTCTTTTGATCGGTTACTATCAGTACTCATGGTGGAGAGCCTGGCGTTCGGTTTTTTATAACCCGGTACTTTATAACTGGTGGGTTGGACTGGCTTTAAAGATGTGTGAATGAAAGAGTTGGGTTCCCGTTCAGTCGTACAAGAGGGCGTTGGCAAGTCCCGGTCTCACCTGCGCAGGGATCTGCTATCTGCTGACATGTCATGACTACTCAGTGTGAGATTTGGACTGGCCATCTAATATCCAAACTTATTATGTGAATTTATTGTAATGCTTTAATGATTGTTTTTTTATGTTATGTGTGTCAAATATTAATTCTTTAGGAACTCCAGTGGAGCCTATGATTCAAAATCATATTATTTTACTTCACAACCATCATAATATGCATTCATGTCATTAGAGACAACTAATTTTGCTATAAAGTGTAATATTAATTTGTTGGCGGGTTTTTTTCTTGGTCAGTTCTTTTTTCCCAGCCTATTGCCATATTTGTACTCGGTGAACTACCATTTTCTAAATTTAATCTTGCAATGCAAATTATTTTGATTAAATCTCCATTTTTAAAGCATGTACTTGTTTTATTTGTATTCCTTACTTGATCCTCACTCTGACAGGCCACATACTGTGCGATCAAAAATGAGTTGCTGTCGAGTTACCTTTGGAATTTTTGTTTCCATGGGAAATCGTACTTAACTTGAACTTCCAAAGGCGACTCGACAGCAACTCATTTTTAATCGACCGTTATCTTGTAGCAACTCTTAAAACACAACGTAGTAAGTGATCCTAGTAATTTTTTATTCAGATTAGGTTGCTTTGTCTAGACGATCATGTGCCATGGGGTTCTGTTGGTTTGGGGGGTAAAGTTTTGAATTTAAATTTTGAGTTGCGCAGTCACTCGGGGCTGGACTGGGTACACCACAATACAGTGCGTTTATTTTAAACTGGAACATACGATGCAATATGATTTTCCTATGTTCCATTTAAAAAAAAACGCGCCAACCTGTAGTAGTTTAAATGGGTAGTAGGTGCAACTGTCACTTTCAAATCTACCGCCCTGTGGTTAAATTTCAAAAATGCTATCTAAAAAGATGAAAATTGAAATTATAAATTTATTCAAAGGTCACAACAATGCAAGACAAGTCCGCGATTTACTTACAGTCCAGTATCCTGATGAACCAAAACCTTTCAATTCAACGATCCACAGAATCGTAACAAAATTTGATAAGGATAGCTGTATAGTAACTTTTCACACACAAAAGACCAAAATTAACCATGTCCTTAATGAGAAACTAGAATTAGAAATTTTATGCTATGCCGAAGAAAACCCCACAGCATCACTAAATTTAATGGCCAATGAATTTGAAATTTCAAAAACCTCCGTGTTTAAAACACTAAAAAAATTTAAATACAAATGATACAAATTTCAAAATCACCAACAACTTTTTAATGATGATGAAATAAAACGCACTGACTTTTGCAAAACACTATTTATTTAATTTGCAGAAATATGCAAAATAGTGTTTACAGATGAGGCATCTTTTTCTCTGAACTAGACAGTCAACTCCCAAAACTATCGGTCTGTAGGGGAGGGTGGGGTAAGATGATAACAAGAAAAATCATTTTTGCCCAAAGTAACTTTAATAATGTCAAATAAAAGAGACCCCTACATACATTACTATACTTATCTACCTTTGAAACGGTTTGTTGGTTTTTTTACAATAACTTTTTAGCGCTAAAAAGTAGAACTTAAGATAATCATATAGTAGCGATACAGCCGTAAGGGCAGACAGACAGACGGGCGGGCGGACAGACAAACGGACAGACTGGCGAACAAAGTGGCCAGACATTTTTGTATTTTTACGAAAATGCGCTAAAAAAAGGTGGCCCGTAGTTTTATAGCAACGTGCCTAATTAACAATTGTAAATTGTTAGATTACATTACATGCCAACAGTGTTGAATTACTATAGGTACATATGAGGAAAAGATTTGTTCTATAAGTCTATTTATTTGTGTTGGATGAAAGTACCCATAGGTGCAGATTTTAATCTGTGCCATAGGTATAGTCATACATTTAATCGCACCGCATTATCTATATTGATAATGTGAGGTAGGTAAATATAAATAAAAAAATATCTTTAGAAATTGAGATTGTGTTTATTTACAATTTAAGAGTAACTATTTGATGCTGTTATACGAATGTATAATTTTAATGTAAATATAAAATGGTGTTGGTATAAATTATCGTTAAAATTCCCCGATTGGCTGTATTGAATACTTTTATCAACACTAGAGGTGGGTTTTCTTGAGGGGCGTGTTGATTTTATTAATTTGCTCAGATCTGCTTTGTTTATAAAAATTTAATAAAAGGAAAAATTGTCCAACATTCTCTCTACAATTGCCTATGCCTTACCGTGTCGAGTTTCGCTTTTTACTTTACTACTGTGTGGTAATAAATTCTGCAATTACACGAAAGTTTGCAAAGCAATTTTTCGGAACGCAGATAAAATTTTATAAAATTGGAGACACAGAGGCATGTGGTTAGTTAAGGAAAGTCTATTCCAAAATTTTGACCCCAATATTTTTACTGGATCCAAAGTTATGCGCTAAGAACGATTTGATTACTTTAGCATACAAAAATTTTTTAAGGCCGAATGAAGCTACCTCGATTTTTTTACTTATTTTTTCCAGTATCACTTATTGTCTCCACATCGTATGCGACTTGTTTTTTTCGAAAATTTGAATGATAATTTTCACTGCAGCAGAGCCTTAATGTGATTCGAAACTAAAATCAAATTCCAATATTATTAAAAACATTGTTAAACAAATTGGCACTTTAGTCATCTTACCCCATAGTGCGGGTGACGAACATAATTACGGTCAACTCGCCAAGGGCGACTCGCCACCGACCGACTAGCCAAGGGGACATCTCGCCAACGTGACAACTCGCCAACGGGACAACTCGCCACCGCGACAACTTGCCAATGCGATAACTCGCCAACGAAATATTTTTCTCTGTTTAATGTGTCATACAAATGCATCCCACAAATGCAATAGTCAATTTCCCAAATGTTGTAAACAAAGTTTATCGAAACATTGTAGCCAATATTTGAATGAAGACCCAACCGCCAATACCTGTTCCAATTACTGCATTTTGATATAACGACATCTTCTGCAAATTATTATTTGAATAGAAAATTTGACAATCACATCGTTATTTGAGCGACACATTAAGCAGGGAAAAATATTTCGTTGACGAGTTGTCGCAGTGGCGAGTCGTCCGTTGGCGAGTTGTCGCAGTGGCGAGTCGTCGCGGTGGCGAGTTGTCCCGTTGGCGAGTTATCGCGTTGGCGAGTTGTCGCGTTGGCGAGTTGTCCCGTTGGCGAGTCAGTCGGTGGCGAGTGGTTCGGTGGCGAGTCGCCCTTGGCGAGTTGACGCGTACCGGTTGACGCTTACACACACACGTCACAAATAAACTCTGCTTGTCCATCGTAACTGGTGCACTCTTTACGAGGTCTTTTTGTTAGGTTTGTTAGCGCCTGATTTTCGTGTCTTCATATTTCTTTTTTTTTTTCTTCTTTTTCTTTTGCTAACCTATCTTTTTCTTCTAACTGATCTTTCATGGATGTGCCAGAAATTACGCTTGCCGATAGTTTTTTACGCTTGTTTTGAATTGGACGATTAATCGTTGGTAAAGGTTTGATTTTCCAAAGCGAGTGGTAACTTTTTGGCTGTGATTTTGAGCAGCTAGGACCTGGTTCATTTGCAGAGTAAAATGAATTGCACGTTATAGGTTGAAGCACTGAAATCCTTGACGATTCGCCATCATCATCAATTGAGCTTAGGTATGTTCAGATTGAACATTCTTATGCAATCCTATACAATCTGCAATTATAAATTATTACCCTCAACTTAAATTCCTCTGATGTTTATCGAGCACTGCAAAAAGTACCTACCTACTTAAATATGGAAACAGGAACTGAATGACGTACCTCAGCAGGTCACTAACGAATATTATTGGACAACACAGCATATATGCAGTGAGTGTTTTTTTTTTCAAAAAGTGAACATCCAATGCAGTTATCAACATGTTCAGAAACCAACCTCAAATAGCCGATATCAAGCAATGTAGATCTGCCACTCGGAATCTCGCGGAGAAGAATGTATTGCGAATTTTACTTTACAGTTCATCAGCTGATAAGCAAAATAATAGCCACAAGCCTGTAACTGCGAGTATACTTTCGTTTTGACAAACTATCCGAGTTGTTGGAAAATATGAATCCATCTGTTGCTTATTCCAACTGCCATGTTGCGTTTATGTACCTGTTTCAATACCTACAGAAAGTACAGTCGTGCCAGATAATGCGAGTTAATTAAGCTTTCCGTTGCAGAACAAAACAGTTAATGATTTAATCTTAATTACACTGACATTAATAATTTAAACCCCTACAAACTGAAAATCTGAGATGCGTTTTATTGCTTTTTTTATGTAACGGCAACCGTCGACTCCGCTATTTTAGAAGGACATAAAATTACTTCAATGTAACGATAACATTTCCCGGTTTACTACCCAACAGGACTTCATATTAAAAGAGGTTTATTGTAAAATATCTCGTATAACCTTAGTGTAAAGCTTATCAATTTTTCAACGTTAAAGTTCACGATTGACGATTCCATCTTATAATAGAAAATAATTTCATTTTCCGTCCGTTCTTTTAATTCGTTAATTAGGAAATGTTTCTAACTGAAGACATTAAGAATCTCTCAAGTACTAAAGCCGCAATACACAGACCATTAATCAATGTCGCTTCTTAAATTGCGTTTCCGTGCAGCAAGAGTCTGGAGCAATTGTATCTTCAGTCTCGTAATCTCCTTACTTGCCATTCTTAGATTATTTTTCTGATTCTATACTAGGGTTAAGTAATTGTGAAACGGTAAGGCAGATATTCGCAAAATAATTGCACAATAAGACACGTAAAAGTTTTAATGCGCCGTACCTTACGGTGCAATTTGCATGTCATTATAATCCGTTTAAGAAACGTTCTTGGGAAAAATTTCCTCATGATTTAGGGTCGCTGAAAATAAATTCCTTAATATGTTCACAAAAAAATGGTTCGAAGTGTTCTAAATGGCGTACCAGTACAAAATTAATTATTAATCAGACTAGAGACTTAATCAGTTTACATATAACTTTACATAACTAAATTTTCTCCTTGTAAGGATGATGGTTGTTATATCAACTGTCTTCAACGGATACTAAAATATACAATACAATTCCCAGTGTGATCTTTCATCCACTCTTAATACATAAATTACAAAATAATCCTACACTATATACAGAAAGTGTGTTTCCACGTCGATAATATCCGCCTGCAACTAAGAAAGTAGACTATGCGCATACACACTTTTTCTGTCCTGTTATTTCCACATTTATGAAGATTTGGGTCACAAACAGTAATGCAACGGACCTGTCATAACGGAAGCAGAAGCGGAAACATAAGACACCATATTTTTGGGGAAGCGGAAGCAGAAGCGAAAGTGCAATTATTATAAATTTGATAAAAACTAGCATAATTAGCCATATATTAGCTTATTCAACTATGCGATAAAAGGCCACTAACCAATAAAATAATACATGAATGTCTCCGCCAACGGCTCACGTCACGCGCCATCTAGTTTCCACAATTACAGTGCACAGCCGACATTTGCAAAATTCTGGTATACTTCCGTTGTAAAATAGCAGAATCAAATGCGGAAACGGCTGTGAAAAAATATACAGAACTTCCGTACTTGCTAAAGCGGAAGCAGATATCCGTTGCATCACTAGCCACAAATAAGAAACAGAAGTCTACCTATGCGTAATAATTTTCTTGCCTCTCTGCTTTGTGCAAGGTCTATTTTGTAGCGCACTTTTTAAGAATTAAAGGGCCCAACGAAAGGAAGTGTTTTCTATCAACTACAGTCCCGCTCCTCGACCCCTTAAAAATTGGGGGGAGAGTAATTGGTTTTATATTGGTACTGGAAAGTCTCAACGAAAGGAAATAATTTCTACCAACCTTAGTCTTCCTCAACCTTTCCTTTGTTATTATCGAACGATGCGCATCTTCTTTGATAAGCGCGATCGCATAACTCATACGGGATCAGATGGCTGAACAAAGTCAAAGATCACAAATAATTCACTGACAGTCTATAACAGTTTGGGCATCGTAGTTTCTTCAGTCTGTGGGTGGAGCGCTTAAATATCTATTTCTTTTACTTATTAAGTTACTTACTATTTATTTTTCTTATGAGCCAACAATTCCAAATGGAAGACGTCATGCACATATATCCAACTAATATCTATTAAGGACCGAACTTAGGTCGAGTGAGCTTGAGAATCAACCCATGGGCCAAAATTTCAAAATTCGGAATCTCGGAAGTGAAGTGTCGGAAGGGGGTATTTCGAGGGGTATTTTCAAGTTTGGACGAGACATATTTGTCGAGAGGGCAAAACTTCAAATTCGAATATTAATAAACGGGAATGTCAGAAAGGGTCAGATAGGGGTTTTAGCAGCTGTCAGTTAACAGGTCTAAACTTTGGTTCTGTAAACATTGGGCAATGTCAGCCCTTAAATTCCAGTTTGCGTCTCTGTAACTAATCGATCCGTAGTCGACCGAAATGTTCAGATCAATTGACGAAAAAGAAGTGAGTGGAAATTCCCTCTCCTCTCTCGTCATGTCATTTAATGGGCTTCGTCTGTGTGCCACTTTAATTAAAAGAACTGGTGAACGGCGATTACTAAAATATTCACATTCCTACATGGACACAACACAAGGTAAGAACTAGGGTCCTAACACTATCATCTCGGAAGTCTTCGTGTAGGAGAAGGTGAGTGGTATATTAAGCAGGGAATTACGCTAAGGCTCATAATAGTTGTTAATCTGACTGTCACGGGAGAAATCTTATGGAAATGGAATCGGAAGAGTCAAATAGGTTTAGTTTCCTTAGACATCACATATACACAGTGAATTTCATCACCCTAACATGGCCATACTACCGGGACAATAACTATTCAACGGAGTACAGCTAAACAGTTAAAAATAGGATAATTCGTTTTATTCCCAGCCGTTCATTAAAGTCAAAACCATTAAATATTATTTTAAGAGACGCTTTTCGAGTTTTTATTTCAGAATTTTTATTTACTGCATTACAATGAACCTACCGCTTTAGCTGAAGGGAATAAACCCACGTTTGAAAAGAATCGCTAAAAATGGTACTAATGGGTAATAGAATAGAAATCCATAAAACTTCAATAATCAAATTCCATTATTTCATATTATGACGTTCACAGCGCCATTTCAAAAGTAATCATTCAATAACTGTTTAAATACAAAATGTCATGTTCATAACAAAACCGAATATATCGACGCCTTTTTGTCAATGCTTACATAAACAAGTAAGTACTTAACACTCCGCCGTGTCAGATCCAATAGGTATCAAAGTGTTTTTATAATGACCCGAATTTAACGTTTTTTGTTCCTTTAGCTGTAAGATGCGGTAAAACAAGGGTGATTAGTTAGTTGCCAGACAAATTTAAGAAAAATAACGTGTAATTAAAAATTGTACGTGACTGTTGGCGAAGTAACTACTTTAGTTAATGGAAATTTGCTGCCCTGAACCATGTAATCTTTTATTCTTTTTTAAAAATACACTTCGTCTTCTTTAATTTTAAAATCCATACCTTCACCAGTAACACAAGCCAATTAAAAGTACATCGTTGCGCACTAAAATATAGAGTTGCTCTATATTTCCTTCCACCTTCGAAATTTTACATTTCACAAATTCTATGATACAAAAATTCTTGATTTCGATTAGATAGGGTAGGTCACTCTATTTTTAAATTATAAAAAAATTGACAGTCTCTGCGATGTTCGTTTCCACAACAGACTTTGCAATAATTAGCGTACAACCGTTTCCGTATGACTTCATGTGAAACGAGCTCTATTTAAAGGTGTCTCCTGCCATAAAAGGAAGTTATGCTTGACCTGCATACATAACATGGAGAATGGTATTTTATTAAAAATCACAAAAAATAAACACATTTTTTTATCTACATATACATAATATGGTCAGAAACTATACAGGGTCATTCTTGACGAGCGTCAGTTAGAAAGATATGGAAAACCTTTGAAAATGAAAATAAACTGATAAGTTCTTTAAGGGTTTTGGCACATGATGAATTGAACTAAAATATTTTCAAGATGGCGCCACTTCCGGAAATACCGGAAGTAGCAATCAACTTTGTTATTTTAAATAGGGACCTCCTATTTTTTCTACATTTTCGGATTCTACGTCGAATTTTGAGTACAACATGTCTGGGAAAATGGAAAACAATGTTGAAGAACAAAATGGGGGGTGCCATTTAAAAAATTGGGGTTATGGATATTTAAAAATTTAAAAGTTGAGAGCTTTGAAAAAGTGACGTAGTCTCACTTTTTTAGACGGTTCCGTATACCATAAGAAAATTCGATCTTTCCTTAATAAAGCATTGAAAACTGTTTTGCAATATCTCTCACCGTTTTCGAATAATAAATTTTTAAAATGACCCCTGAAAATCGACGAACCCTTGGAGTAAAGGGTCAACTATGGGGTATCGTTGTACTCCAAATTCGACGTAGAATCCGAAAATGTAGAAAAAATAGGGGGTCCCTATTTAAAATAACAAAGTTGATGGCTACTTTCGGTATTTCCGGAAGTGGCGCCATCTTGAAAATATTTTAGTTCAATTCATCATGTGCCAAAACCCTTAAAGAACTTATCAGTTTATTTTCATTTTCAAAGGTTTTCCATATCTTTCTAACTGACGCTCGTCAAGAATGACCCTGTACAAGCGTGACTTTGCAAAGAATTGTAGATGTCATACCGATAAATTTGACTGCCGTCCTGGTAAAACTAACGAATTAGCGTTGAAGAGCAATTCAGGAATAGAAATCCATTTCTAATATACCCTTGGAACCGAATAGTTCAAAACAAATTGATTCTTCTATTAGGCTAGTCAAAATAGGTGGTTAAGGTAGAAAAAATTAGTAACAAAGTGATCTCTGCGGAAATGAGTACTCAATGGGGTCCTTATTAATCCCTCAAAAATCGCACTTTGTCGCATTGGTGAAACTTGGAAAAAAATGGCCGCCATCTTGATTTTTTTCGAATTTATTAAATATTTCGTAAAGTATAATTTATATCAAAAAAACTCAAGAGACTTTTTTTATGGAGAATCAAAAGTTACCTGTAATAAAAAAAAGTTTAAGTCTATTGATAAAAAACAAAAAAGTTATTGAAATTTATATGATTTGGGTAATTATCACATGTATTTCAAGAACTTAATGCAGATATTCTGTACCCTTGTCCAAAGAAGATTCATGATACGTGACACACTATATGTATATGCGAATGACTTCAAGGCAAAGCTTAAATTCAGATGTGCCAAGTGTTAAATGTGACCAGTGCGATTAGTAGTGTACATTGTTCAGAACATAAACAACATTTCTCTAAAAGCTGTCTACATAAAAAGATGTTTCTTCTAATATATTTTAAGAAGGATGTTGAGTTAACAACATCTCACGAATAGAGAAATCAACAAGATGAATCACCACTGTGAAGAAAGCAAGACATGATGGTAATGCCAGATGCATAAACAAGCACGGACCTTCCTTGTTAGAGCAAACATTGAACACGCTACAAAAAGCGAAAAGAACTCAAGTCAAAAAGAAACTAAAAAACCAAAGTACGATAGGAAAATGAATTCGTCAGCAACATGGAGACAGAGCATTTTTTCTCGCATATTAGTAGGCTATAAATTGAATCAATTAGTTAGCACACGTATAGCCTAGCGTATAGCTGTCATTTGCTTAACCTCTACTAGTGTTAATGTATTATTGTTTGTTTGTTCTATTTTTGACTTGTTATGTTATATACACTTTTACATGTAAACCTTTTTTGACAATTGTAAGTGCTTTTCACTCTAACATGAACATGAATAAATAACAAAATTAAAAAAAAAATACCTTGTGTCATTCTGGATCATTGTCAATCGATGGTTGCACTATTCAATTTCCAATCGTTGCCATACTGTTATTTTTTTCTAAATCGCCCTCTTATTAATTAGAGGTATGTCAATTTTTCTGCTCAAAGGGATTTTTTATTCTGTCTATTATTCAAGTGTGTTATTTCAAGTTTTTGTTTCACGTTTAATTTCACGTTTAATTGGGAGTACCAGTTATACATCTTAGTTCGAGTGTATTTTCAAGTTCAACTTTACCACCACGCTAATTACAAGTTTTATGAATATCTGTTTCTATCAAAGTTACTTGATCTACCAGATGGATGACATTTTATGTGGAATGCGTATACAAATACAAATGTAAGATCGGTGAACATGTTATAACAACGCTTGATATGGAAATAAGAAATTGGGGTCAATAAGTCAATTAGAATAAGATATTAGTAAGTCACGCAGCTCGGGTTGTGATTTTCTTTTTTTTATCCTATACAAGGAGAAACTTACATTTTCTCGCCTATGTGAGGACGCGAAAGAAGACAATTGCAGGCATGGAGCGAGAAAATTCAATTTTGCCGGCTAGGCGAGAAAAAAAATACGCCTTATGTAAGGTAGATGGCGCGGTTGTAATAAAATTTGAAGGTAGTTATTCCTTTTTAAATAAATAAGAAACAAAAAATCGTTAACACTGATTTAATAATTAAATTTACCCTATGTTCACTTTATTTTGCAAGAATTCATTTAATTACCGCGTACCTATCTATCCATGTTTCGTGAATTTGAATACTTTCCCAATATCACGTGACCAATTCGAACGTTTCAAACTTAAGTCATAATCTCCCATTTACTTTCAATAACGAGCATCTGTGTCAATACATTTAACACCAAGATGTACTTTACACTGTAAGTAGAACACCGCTTATCCGCAATAAGTAGCATTTTAACATACGAGTCTACCCCGAAAATGTGTCCAGTCCAGTGTGACTGTAAGGAATGAATAAATCTATTCATAATACACATTTTTTTAACATAAAAGATCATCAAGAATTTAAAGTGTGCCCATTGCGCTTTCGTCACCAAGCATAAATCCTGCCAAGGATTTAAAATGTAACCGGTGTGATTTTGTCCCTGAAAACACACATTCAATTTTAAAACACATTTGTTAATACACAAGACCAGTAATAATTTCAAATGCGCCTGGTATTAATTACAACCCCTTAAATCCCGTTACTTTCTAAGGAAATAGTCACGCGCCAGTGAAATGCCGGGAATGTCAACTCAGTTCGCACATGATCGGTATTCTACACTTGCACCTCCGCTCTGTTGCACCGTGACTCCCTTCGGTGGCCACTGCACTGCATCCGAAAGCGCGCTAGAATTTGAATTTGCGTTGAACTGTATTATAAGGGAAAGGGGTAAATCTACGAGTAAAAAATATACTCGTGGGCCACTTAGATTGCACCATTTCGTAAAATTTTTTTCGCGTAGTCAGCAGGAAACGTGGAAATAAACAAAACAAACGCTTGTCCGTTGACGCGTTGCCCGTTAAAGCAAATTCAAATTCAAGCGCTTGCGGTTGGACATTGTTGAGGGAGTAATTTTAAATGTAAGTGTATAGAATAAAAAATATTGTGTGCACCACGGCACGAAAGTTGTTTTCCGGGCCTCAGGAAGTGGCCAGCCTCGGCTTCGCCTCGTCTGGCCATATCTTCCTTCGCCTCGGAAAACGACCACTTTCCCGCCTTGGTACACAAAGTACTATTGTTTTGTTTTAGGGTAAATGGTTGAAGCGTTGGAATCGAGCTCTCTCTCTCTCTCTCTCTCTCTCTCTCTCTCTCTCTCTCTCTCTCTCTCTCTCTCTCTCTCTCTCTCTCTCTCTCTCTCTCTCTCTCTCTCTCTCTCTCTCTCTCTCTCTCTCTCTCTCTCTCTCTCTCTCTCTCTCTCTCTCTCTCTCTCTCTCTCTCTCTCTCTCTCTCTCTCTCTCTCTCTCTCTCTCTCTCTCTCTCTCTCTCTCTCTCTCTCTCTCTCTCTCTCTCTCTCTCTCTCTCTCTCTCTCTCTCTCTCTCTCTCTCTCTCTCTCTCTCTCTCTCTCTCTCTCTCTCTCTCTCTCTCTCTCTCTCTCTCTCTCTCTCTCTCTCTCTCTCTCTCTCTCTCTCTCTCTCTCTCTCTCTCTCTCTCTCTCTCTCTCTCTCTCTCTCTCTCTCTCTCTCTCTCTCTCTCTCTCTCTCTCTCTCTCTCTCTCTCTCTCTCTCTCTCTCTCTCTCTCTCTCTCTCTCTCTCTCTCTCTCTCTCTCTCTCTCTCTCTCTCTCTCTCTCTCTCTCTCTCTCTCTCTCTCTCTCTCTCTCTCTCTCTCTCTCTCTCTCTCTCTCTCTCTCTCTCTCTCTCTCTCTCTCTCTCTCTCTCTCTCTCTCTCTCTCTCTCTCTCTCTCTCTCTCTCTCTCTCTCTCTCTCTCTCTCTCTCTCTCTCTCTCTCTCTCTCTCTCTCTCTCTCTCTCTCTCTCTCTCTCTCTCTCTCTCTCTCTCTCTCTCTCTCTCTCTCTCTCTCTCTCTCTCTCTCTCTCTCTCTCTCTCTCTCTCTCTCTCTCTCTCTCTCTCTCTCTCTCTCTCTCTCTCTCTCTCTCTCTCTCTCTCTCTCTCTCTCTCTCTCTCTCTCTCTCTCTCTCTCTCTCTCTCTCTCTCTCTCTCTCTCTCTCTCTCTCTCTCTCTCTCTCTCTCTCTCTCTCTCTCTCTCTCTCTCTCTCTCTCTCTCTCTCTCTCTCTCTCTCTCTCTCTCTCTCTCTCTCTCTCTCTCTCTCTCTCTCTCTCTCTCTCTCTCTCTCTCTCTCTCTCTCTCTCTCTCTCTCTCTCTCTCTCTCTCTCTCTCTCTCTCTCTCTCTCTCTCTCTCTCTCTCTCTCTCTCTCTCTCTCTCTCTCTCTCTCTCTCTCTCTCTCTCTCTCTCTCTCTCTCTCTCTCTCTCTCTCTCTCTCTCTCTCTCTCTCTCTCTCTCTCTCTCTCTCTCTCTCTCTCTCTCTCTCTCTCTCTCTCTCTCTCTCTCTCTCTCTCTCTCTCTCTCTCTCTCTCTCTCTCTCTCTCTCTCTCTCTCTCTCTCTCTCTCTCTCTCTCTCTCTCTCTCTCTCTCTCTCTCTCTCTCTCTCTCTCTCTCTCTCTCTCTCTCTCTCTCTCTCTCTCTCTCTCTCTCTCTCTCTCTCTCTCTCTCTCTCTCTCTCTCTCTCTCTCTCTCTCTCTCTCTCTCTCTCTCTCTCTCTCTCTCTCTCTCTCTCTCTCTCTCTCTCTCTCTCTCTCTCTCTCTCTCTCTCTCTCTCTCTCTCTCTCTCTCTCTCTCTCTCTCTCTCTCTCTCTCTCTCTCTCTCTCTCTCTCTCTCTCTCTCTCTCTCTCTCTCTCTCTCTCTCTCTCTCTCTCTCTCTCTCTCTCTCTCTCTCTCTCTCTCTCTCTCTCTCTCTCTCTCTCTCTCTCTCTCTCTCTCTCTCTCTCTCTCTCTCTCTCTCTCTCTCTCTCTCTCTCTCTCTCTCTCTCTCTCTCTCTCTCTCTCTCTCTCTCTCTCTCTCTCTCTCTCTCTCTCTCTCTCTCTCTCTCTCTCTCTCTCTCTCTCTCTCTCTCTCTCTCTCTCTCTCTCTCTCTCTCTCTCTCTCTCTCTCNTGTACTTGTGAATTAGTAAATGAATATAATCGATCAATATTAAATTAGGGGTATATATGCAATTTTTAACTTCATAATTTTGATATAAAAACTGGCTTTTAAGGTTAATTTTGTAAGACAAGTTCTTATTTTAGTGATCCAGTTTTGTTACACACTGACAAAAAAGGGCCACGTAAACGCAATAAAAAAATAAAATTCAAAAATTTCAATAGTACTTGTGTTTTTTATTGCATATTCAATCATAAAAAAACAGTATGTTCTATTTTTTTAAATTTAGGTTGTTTCCAGCCAAACTGAAAGTCAAAAAATTGTAATTATGGTCAATGAATCCTTTTCTTTTTACTCTAAATTCAAAAAATAGAGGTAAAAACTTCAGCGAACAATTCATAACAAGCAACGGATGAAATTCATGAAATGGTAATTTAAACTCCCTCGGCATTTAAAATTACATTTCATTTTAATGTAAGACCATAATATGAACACTATCGAAAAGGTAATTAACAAGGTATTTATTAACGTTTTCATTGTTATGGGACGCTTGCGTCGTGCCTTGTTCCTTCCTAGCAGTTTCTTCGTCACTGTCTTGATATAAAGCGAGATATAAAGGGAGTAGTAGGTATTTTGCAACAATTGGGAAAACCAATACGCAAAATTAAAATTCTTGTAATTATACCTGCTGTAGTATTTACATCAAGGCAGCGACCCATCTCACACGATTCCCCGCCGGGAAACTTACACTTCAACGTTGCCAGTTTAGATAGTAGCCCAGGCACTTTAGACAAAAAAATTCCCTAAATTTTGGTGGTCGTGGTCTTAAATTGTTCAAAATGACAGTGGTTATGCTAAATAATAACCACTGCAATAACCCATAACATTTTGTGGTGTTTTATTTGGAATTTTAGCAATTTTTTAACCACAAATCCAATAAATAATTAAAGCACTTTCAGAGCACCTAAAATGAAGAACTTTGTTACAATTTCGCATCTTTAACATCCTTATCATCCTGCAGAGGATGCGATCGATGCATTGGCGCAATCTCCAATACAGCGGGTAAACTTGGAAGGACAAGTTCGGGCACAGTCACAATGTCTATCACACTGGCCTTTACAATCATATGTTTAATTAAATGAAAAAGCTCGTCAGGGACTTGGTGACTTTCTCGTGAGATATCCGGAATCCCCATTCTGTGGGTGTTAGTGGTTTCCAAGCCAATAGAGTAAAATATAACAAGTTATATTACTACTCATAAACGTTTATCGACAAATGGAGACGTACATCAAAAATTCCAAGCCAATGTTGTACCTGAAGAAACACACGGTGAGAATGGAGAAACGCCGTGTCAGCGGTCGGTTGGAGGACGGATTGCCAAGTCGAATTCTGATTAAACTTTCTGGTGAGCGAAAGTGTATATCGAAACTGGTTTTTCTGCAGATGCGTTCAACAATTTCCAAACTGTTTTCTTCCCTTTTCCGAATCAAGACGAGATCTTGTCGAATCCCGACGTCGGGTCGCATGTAAAAAGAGCAAAATCTCTTTTGTGCGGCCAATTTTTTTAACGTCGTCTTGTATGATAAAAACCTTTATTTTTTTAGTAGTTGGTTTAACGAAAAACATTTTCGAAGAACACTCCGTTTAAGTGATCCTAAGCGCGAATAAATCCGCATCCATCGTAACTACGGCAACTTCTTCTAAAGTGGCGACCACTTTAGAAGAATACCGACCGTCACAATCAAGGTGTCGGCGTCTTGGCTTTATCTGCAAGTCCACACAGCGAGATCTTCTGCTTTCCTCACAGGCGTTCGTGCTCGTTGATGAGTCATACCCGTCAAATACTACCACTGTGGACTGACTATAGTGTGTCAGTAGTCAGTAGGTACGTATTGGATACACGAATGGCAAATATCCCGGTTAGCTAGGTCGCGACCAAACTCCTTTCCTGAGAAGGAATCCTACGTCGACAACGTATTGCACTTTGTAGGTCGGTGGACTATCAGTGTATGCAGCATACTTCTCTATAGTTTCCTCTAACATTGACTTTGTTGTTTTTCATGTAACACCCATCATACAACGACGGTGCGGCTTCGGAGCGAGCTCATACGAGATATTCCTTATGGTCCTCTGGACATTTCGACATGCAAGTGATTCTCATAAAAAGCTGATAAGGGTCTACTCGTGTCTCCCTGCGTCTGATTTTTAATGTGCCGTTTACGACGCGATGTTCAATAGTTTACCTCGGTTTTACCTCCCGCACGTTACTTATACCTAAGGGAGATATTTCAGTGGGGTCAAAAATGACCCCTCACTCCTTTGACGGAAATACACGTTTTGAAGCACCAGGATCCAGGAATCAAACATCAAACAAAATCTCAATGATGTCGGTCTGTCGCTCTATATGTCTGTCGGTCCGTCTGTAGGTATTCTCATTTGCGGCTAAACGGCTGAGCCGATTGGACTCAAATTTGGTGCACATATTCTTAGAAATAAATGAGTAGAATTGCGCATACGCAGGTGTGCGGGTGGTATCTAAGCTAGACACTGCAATTTTTTATGTTTCATTGTAACGTCGCAAAAATTACCAAACATTTTAAAGAAAACAGTGTAAAATGCCATGAATTGTTGTAGTGGTTATTCTTTAGCATAACCACTACTATTCTGAACAATTTTAGTCCACAACCACCAAAACTGCGCCGGAGCGCAATAGCGATATTATTGTATTCGCGTCACTTTAGTCTTTTTTATCGCTCTACCGAGTGAAGCAAGCGGGGGAAGTGAGGGGAACTTTCAGAAAATACTTACCTTATCACACTCAACTCACCAAAAATCAGCTAGTTACTAATTTTGTCTATTTCTTAACCTAAAGTGCCTGGGCTATAGTGTATGATTGGTTGCCTAAGTGGGAGTAAGCATCTAGCATTACTTTTGTCGGGGATCTTACGGGTAACCTATGCATTGATGCAAATTTCACAAATGAAAGCAAAACGGTCTTTTGAATCCGAACATTTCTTGATTACAAACCACCCTTTCGTTGACAGTCTTTAAGCGATTTTAAAATCCGTTCGAGCAGCAGTTTCACGATTATGTTATCATATCATAAATATAGATTTCGAGCTAAAGGTGGTACTGGGGTTTTGACCCCAAATGCATTCATTCAAAACAATCATTGCTGCATCTAAAATATGCTACATAGTCTCGATGTATGTCTTCGTGAGTGATGCTTTGAAATCGTACATTTCTAAAATGTGCAACGAGGTGCAATGAGGGAAATAACCATAATGTGAGTCGTGAATATTAAACGGAAAATGTTCTTCGCGACAAACTGTGCCGTAATCAGCGTCGTCGTGTTCATCCGACAAAATCACAAATGCGTTACCGCTGTGCACTTGTTGAAGTAAGAATATGCTAATTTTACAGCACGCAGTAAAAGGAATTTAATTAAATTAAGAGCACATGTAAGGGTTGCGATATTTAGCTCAAGACGCTATATGGATGTAAATAAATGCATGAAAACTTACCCTTTTTCGTATCTCCTCGGACTGAAAAACGAGGATCGAAGTGGAAATCTGTGATGTGCCAGAAATAAGCTGAAAAGAGAATAAGTTTTAATCGAGTTAAGTGGTAGGTACTTAACAGAGGAATGCTTAGTTTACTTCAACAAATTTACAACAATACACTAAAGCAGACTTAATTTGTTTAACGAGAGTAGTGCCAGTGCCACTCCACATAGTTTAAGAGTTTTCGTAGTTTTCCTATGAAAGAATATTTCTGTTTTAATTTTAAATAAACGGTGTCTTTTAATAATATGTACCTACACCCTTTTCCAAATCAACTCTATACTTTAGCTATATTGAAAAAAGAGATCTTTGTATTGAACTAGGTTTTTTCTGCCCATATACTTAACTGTTAAAGGCAGCTCGATATCAAACCTTTTTTACGAGCTTTTTTAAGTCCTTAGCGCATACTTAAAACCAATCCTTGCAACTTGTGAGGTCGCGAAATTTAGGATTGTCATTAGTGGCACTACGGTAACATGGGTATCGATCGTTAGTACCTCTAAAGTCCCTTACTGTTTCATGCTTTGCATTAGCGCATAACTCCGTTACCAAAAAAAACAGCAACAGTTTGGCGCGTATAATGGTTGCCTACAACTGCCATCTATTCCATACCCTGATACCAAGTATCACTATTCCATGCATTTGATCCGTTTTTTTAAGTATATATAGTCCGAGATATAGTCCATATGTGTACATTTTAGAAAAATTCCCTGCATAATAACGAGTGTGTGTTGTAAAGAATAATTGTAGGTTCATTTGAAATTTGACAAAATACACGAAAAATTACTATAAAATGGGTACCTTTAGCGCAGCACTTTCTGAAAGGCACCAAATCATTTTCAAGAACCTTCAGTTGTAGCTGTTTCAAAATTGTATCATGTACATGTACGTATACAGGGTGTTACATATAAGCTTTGAATATAAAAGATATAAGTATGTAAAAAAACAAATCAGGTGCTAGAAAAGATCAAAACAAGCACTATAGCACAACAAATTTCGTAAAATTCTCTCTATTTTCGTTGTCCGGTCAAGAATTGCAGTGGATTTTTTTTCGAATGTTCAAAAAGAAATCTCAGATTCGTGATTTTCATGTTCAAAAACCCCCATATACCAAATTTCGAGGAAATCATAATTTCTGTCGCAGCTCCATTTAGAGGTGCGCCCTTTCGTGCTAGGAATTTCAAAAATGTTTTGCAAAATCGAAAAGGTCATACCTCAACACCTATTCAAAGACGTGCCACCAGTCACCAGTAACTCATGGTTGCTGAAATTAAAGAAGAAAAGCAAATTTCACCTCTTCCACCCAATTTTTTACATACTTATATGCAATATCCTGTATATGCAATATGCACTGCTTCATACAAAATGTGAGCGCGAGTTGGGTTCAGTGATAAGCGTGGACGTCTTACGAAAAGCGTGGGCCGTTACCGCGATAACCGAGAACTCGGTTATTTCGTTGGTTCCATTGACTGAACGGAGACGGATGTAGTAGAGTGAGTATGCTCTCGGATTGGATAAAAGCGGGTTTGGTGGTGACTATTAACGTTGGTAGTAGGTGTAGCGTGGGAAAATTCCGGGGGCTGTGGAAAACTATTTCGTTGGGCCAATTGCCAAAATTTGGCCCTGGCCAACAAAATGTTTTCCCGCCAAAATATCAAATACCTCAGTGCAACATTTTCGGATGAATTAATAGCCGATAGGTAGGTACTGATGCTAGAATTCGTATAATCTGGGTAAGAATATAGACAAGTTTGTTTTGTTAAATTGGCTTCAACCTGAGAAGAAATTGACAATTTTAAACCAATAGGTACATCTGGCCTACTTTCCTTTATTCGATGCAATATACCCACTAAGCCAATTACCTAAAAAATGTCTCGAAGACATCGACATTTTGATATGTAGTGCCGTCAAAGAAATCCTCAGCCTCCTGAAATCTATACCAAATTAATTTTTCTCTTCCAACATGAACTAGAGAGGATTGTCTCACGAGAGCAAGTTGGGAAGCTTTTTTTGCAGCATTACAGCATTGTTGTTTGCGACTGATTGGAGCAGATAACGGTTACGTTAACTGTTGCCGAGATTTTGTAACATATTAAAAATTAATCGTGAATTTGCTTTCCATTTGTATGTGTCTTATGTGTTGCCTATAGTCTTGTGTACTTATTTATTGTTTGTAGGTACTTGACCTATTTCTGATATTTACTTCATTTCCTGTCACATTGTAAAACTTGATTTTCTTCGTGTAGGTACGAGTACATTTCCTGGCTTCGGCCATTCTGTCTTTTGTTAGCTTCGTAATAGACAACAGAACCGGCTTCAAATTAAATGAGCCTTAAAGCAGGCTTGGCTTGAAAATAATATGGGTTCTCATTACAACAAAAATTGAAAAGAAATACAATTTGTGTGGTGAATGATTTTATTAACACTGTGCCGTGAATAAATAAGAAACATTACAATCGTTAAGTACTTTTAATACAGTTAGACTACTAACAGTTGGTAGAGGGCTAGAAATTTAGACTGTACATTCTCATGCAAAATTTGACTCTTAAGGCTGGACAGTACATACAGAACGGAGTATGTAAAGTTGCCTATTGTCAATCCCCAAATTTGGTTATTTATAATATTAATTTGTGTTCGATGGTAAAAACATAAACTTAGTACAATTATAATGCACATTTTCTATCTGTATAAAACCAGCCACGCGGCGGAAGCTATCTTTTCGCGCTTTTTAGAAAAACTTTTAAGTTGTTTTTCCAAGATAACTTATCTATAAATGAAGTTGGAACAATTTCCAAAATTAAGATACGTTCGTAAACTTAATATCTAGGCAATAACGCCAGGAAAATTTATTTCCTTTTTTCTTTTCCAAAATATGACACCCTAACAGCCCTCGACGTTGCCCTTAAAAAAAAGATTATTTTAAAACATTTTAGTAAACCCCGGCGTTATTGTCTAGCTAAAGCATTCACCTTTCACAGGAATATTCGACCCCTTCTTCAACTTCACTCAGAATTAAGATATCGTGGAACGAAATCACGCGTTTTCGATTTGACTTCGACTTGACGCGGAGGCTTATTGAAAAGTACGAGGACGCTGTCCGTCCGAGTATTTCTTTAATGCCTCCAAGTCATGTGGACTCACTTTCATGACATGTTATGTATAAAATTTTACCTGAAACCGCAACATGTAGATAACTTTTCCAAATTAAATTATTCATATGTGTGGAATTTTGATACCTAATCACGCATGCTAAAATCACTTTATTTAATGTTTCCATAGAGATTTCAAAATAATTAAAACAATCAGTGTCATTTTTAATGCAGTTTGCAGTTTATGCTTTGTACTTTTCAACTATACAGTCTTTATAACTAGGTACAAAAGTAGGTATCGAAGAAGAGTACTGTGGAGACCCGCAGTGGATGCAGATCGGGACGAGAAAGAGGAGTCGGCGTATGTCAGGAGAGATAGAACTGTCTATGAGTTAGAGGTGTTTGTTAAAGTTGAAATAAAAAGTGTATTTCAAATATTGATGTTTTACTGAGTTATTACAAGTACCTACGCGAGACGTTGTTACAATGTAGCCGAAGCTGCGGCCGCCGTAGTTTAATATTCGCTCCCCACAAAGTCAAGAAACAGCTACGAAAAGGCGTACAAACCTTTTAATGATTGGCGCAAAACTAAAGGAATAATTACTTCCACACATATTCCATTAATTGTTAGTAATTAAAAAACCATTATCTTTTGTGTAGGTATATTAATATTTAAAAATATCCACATAGTCCGCATTATAATTATCCAATCGTTGATTGAATAACTTATTCAATGAACGATCTAATTGTTATTTTGCATGTACTAAGACTGTAATGGGAGCCAGGCAAAAATATTACAGTACTAGTCAGGTAAAGATCAACTTTCTAATGACAAAATAGCCCTGATATTCAGATTTTCATGACGGTTTCAGGTAACATTATTAATTTTATTTCTACAAAACGTAAACACATTTAAGATAGATTTATTTGAACACTATGGCACGGTCATTGTTTAAATATTTAAACAATGGTACGGTACAGTGTAAAATCAATATTATGACTCGAAAATGTAAGTACTTGAGAAAACTGTCACGACTATCAACTTAATGTGAACAGCCAAGTAATTTTCATTCTTTGGGGAATTACATCATCAAAGCGCCAATCGCGCGATGAAAAGAATAAACATTCAGAAGACGTATTTTTAGTGTAACTTCACCCAGAATTATTTGATTATTTCATTTCCAGGAGGAGACTATCGATCTTGGAAATAAATTGGTACCTACGCTTTATCAGATAAAGTAACTAAATTTCATTTCTGTCCTATATGCGGAACGAGAAAAATAAATGGTTCTTTGCACAAAGGCTCTTAAATGTTGGGTAAACGTTATCGATTCTAGAATAATTTATACGAGTAAGCCACTTCCAATAAGTGGATAAATTTGACAATGTAGTTAACTTGCTTCATTAAGCTTTACATTCTGTTAAAGTTGCTTGGGATAATAGCAATGAAGCATGGGAACGGTACTTATGAACTTCGTGTATAAAATCAACTTTATTCATGAAACAAAGGAAACAAATTAAAACGTCGCAAAAGATGTTGAAGTTACACAATACTTTGTTGTAACATGCAAAATTCACGTCGAAGTGAGTTTACACTGCTGTATAAAAATGTTGACACTTTGCATAGCGAAAATTACCTACAGCCTGGATTGATTTAGTAGGTACTTGGGCAAATTCTAGCAACAGACCGAGTATTGAATTTGTGATTATTGGCTACGTCAGCTACGTGTGTACTGTAAAGTTTACCTTTTATAAAAGAACGTTTTTCTCCAAACACTTGATTAAGAGGCTTGTGATTTACTTTACCAGCCAGGCGCGGTGTTGGTGTTTACCTTGTCTAGAAGAAGTTACTGATAATAGTAGTAGGAAATTTACTTCAAACATTTTTCACGCGGTTTTCAAATTTCTTCAAAATATTTTTTAAATACATAGGCGTTTCGATATCTTCGAAACCGTATGGCTAAGTCTCATCTAAAATCTAAATAATATTTTTTGGTGGTTTTCTTCTTTGTACTGTTTAATTTGTGGAAGATACGACCTTCTCTAAGAAACGATTTCTAAACTGTCCGTTGGCATTAATTTTCTGTTGTTTCTGTCTTCCACAATCGAGCTCTACTGATGATGAGTCATCAGCTTGCAAAGCGATGTGAGTTGCACTTGCGATAGTTGTAATTTCATTACCTACCAAAATAAGCTGAATTACAGTTTTAATATCTCCATTAATTTCCAGGGGATCGTTTTTCTTTTTATGCTCAGAGAGATTTTTAGATTTTAAACTTTAGCCTACATTATGGGATTGTTTCTATAGGTACCCCGAGGCATTATGAATACCTACACTCTTTATTAAACACATTCTTAAAATGGTACATTATTATGAAACGTATTTTCAAAAATTTTCCTAAACTAAAGTCTAATAATAGTATATTATATACTGAGGGACTAAAGTGTGTGTTTTAATCCCAACGGTGCAGATTGTTGCCCGAAACGTAGTTGAGGGCAACAAGCACTTTTAGTCCCACGTCGCGTTTTTCTCCCTCCGGGAGAAAAAATTGCACTTTAATCCCTTAAATGAATGACAAAACACGTTGATTTAGTCCACGGAGTACAAAAACTTATTTAGGAGACAGAAAGATTATAATTAATTTATCTTTTTTTATCGAACTATAGAATTGAAATTTGCAAAACTACTGTTTACTGTACTGTTTAATTTGTGGAAGATACGACCTTCTCTAAGAAACGATTTCTAAACTGTCCGTTGGCATTAATTTTCTGTTGTTTCTGTCTTCCACAATCGAGCTCTACTGATGATGAGTCATCAGCTTGCAAAGCGACGTGAGTTGCACTTGCGATATTGTAATTTCATTACCAAAATAAGCTGAAATTGCAGTTTTAATATCTCCATTAATTTCCAGGGGATCGTTTTTCTTTTATGTTCAGAGAGATTTTTAGATTTTAAACTTTAGCCTACATGATGGGATTGTTTCTATTCCCCGAGGCATTATGAATACCTACACACTTTATTAAATACATTCTTAAAATGGTAGGTACATGTGTTATTATGAAACGTATTTTCAAACATTTTCCTAAACCAAAGTCTAATAAACTTATTTAGGAGACAGAAAGATTATAATTAATTTATCTTTTTTTATCGAACTATAGAATTGAAATTTGCAGAAACGTATTTGAATTGATTCAAAAATCGCGTTTGATATATTGGATTTCATATTTCCACTCCATACTCTTTGACCGGTCTAACGAACAATACAGTGTCATTATGGTGTTTTTAGTTTGAAAAATAAGAAAGTGGACATTGCGCAGACTGCACATGCGCACACCGGATTTTTACTATATGCGATAAGTTTGTCTTTACTGGAATTATATGTGGTTAAAATCCCAAAAAAATACCTCATTAAATATGAAAATTGTTACTGCGCAGTCTGCGCATGCGCACGTCATGATTTTTTTCTTGGTTGGGGTACACTTATTATAAGCTACAAAATAAAAATTCGAAGTAAATATTTTTAATAGTGTAGGAGTAGTTGCGGCCTCGGAAAGACGGACGATGAAAGTGACCATACTAGCGCCTTCCAACATTAGTTGCATTTCTGCGGTTTAGTTCACACCATTTATGCACATTTGTGAGTTGGAGTTGTATAAACTAAAAAAACCTCAAATGAGTCCGTCTAATTTATTTAATTGAGGACTCAAAATTGAAAAAAGAAATTCTACAGTAATCATCATCCAATTTCTAATTAATTTTAAAATCCTTCTGGGTTTCTATCAATTATCTTTTATCATTCGTTTGTGTATTTTGAGATAGCCTGAACCGTATAAAATTAAACTAAAAACTGCAAATGTGATACTTTCTATTTCTGGTTAGTATTCGGCTATCTATCTGTGAGTTCACACCTATTATTACCAATTTTATTAATCTTTTATCATTTCCTAAAGTTTACGTAATGTTTTACATGTAAGCCGTGATCTTGTGACGTTACAACAAGTGGGGGGGAGGGTAGCTAGCTACTACTACCAGATAATATCTGTCATTACTAATTAGGCAAGTAAATAGTAAGAATGGATTGCATTTCTTTTAACGCTTAGAGATGTAGAGATGTAAAACAAAATGTTTTCTAATGCATAATGCTTGGAGATGCCCATTACATTCACAAAGCTGTATAATTAAAATATTTATTTGTTACTCAGTTGTAAACGTTGATTAACAAGACAAAACGCAAACGGGTAAACGTCATGTTTAAACGCTACTGACTTGTAAAACTGACAGCAGACTTGTAAAACTGACAGCAGACCTGTAAAAATTTTACAAGTTAGTAATCTAGTAATTTCATTGGCCAGAATTAATGCGAAGTCTCTGTTACATGGATCACATGATATTTTAGACATTTCTTCAAGATCAATTTAAGAACTAATTATTTACGTTTACAAATGAGTAACAAATAAAATATTGTACATTATACGCCAGGTAATAGTTTTTACTGGCTCTAGGAGATGACAGGCTCGCCTAACGGCTCGCCAGTCAACTTCTCCTATCGCCAGTAAAAACTCACTTACCTGGCTAATAATGTAAAATACTATAACCTACGAGTATGATAATTAGTTGTTTCCTGTGTAAGTGTGCTTGCCATACCTAAGAGGCAATCGAGTTTCACCAAAATTCAGAAAGTGGTGTTTTGAAAATTCGGAACCCGAGTATCACTCGACGGAAATATCCTCGACAATGGACTAAATTTGATTCTCTTGCAAATAAAATCGCTTTATTGTAAAGGAATAATTTTTTAATATATTTGAGCTATGCATATTAATCTGAGCATGCATACGTGATACAACTACATTAGCAGTAGCTTAATGGGTGGTTTGGGCGCACTAACTTGGATTAAACCGTGGGACATTCAACAGCTGAGTTAAATAAATTGCTGCAACATTACATGAATGATAAAGACTCTTATTTTTTATTTTAAAATACTCATATTACGGAGATTTACGAGTCTGAACATACGGAGACCGACTTTTTTTCCTTTAAATTGCTTTATCCCTTATAACGTTTGTCGCTTTCTACTGTTTTTGTACGCGTCCTTTGACAAAGGCTACAAGTACGGTTGCTTCTATCCGCTGTATACCTAGATTGTGACACGACGTTTCATTTTGATTGAGGACGCTCTGTTCAATTATCAGGACACACAATATAACCTACGATCTAACCTCACCATGGTCGATATAATGAAACGCAACAATGCCAAATGAGAGATACTCGCTTCCCCCTTTTATAGCATCATATATAAAGCAGAAACGCGATCTATTCAACGGCATAGCGGAAAAATCCCTCTAATTAAAATACCTTTACCATTCACTACTGTTTGGTTTACCCACCTGAACTGAGAACTTGTACTCGCTTCGGATACTGAAAGAAATGCGCAAAAGATTTATAAAATTAATGAAAGCAGCTTTCCCTCAATTAATGAAACGTGACTGTTCAGAAGACCTTTAATTTTTATTTGTTAGAAATATTTACGAGTGGATCATTACCCATCTGTTTGATGCATAGGTAGTGGATAGTTGCAATGAAGAATTTGATATTTGTTCACATTTGCGTTAATTACTGAATATGATTTGCAAAAGTTTGTCTTTGTTTGAATGGCCGTGTGTCGTATAGGTATTCGGAAAAATTAGTTTTTTAGCAGCCAAACATTTTACACTAAAGACAAAACTGAATGTAAATGAAACAAGTTAAAAAGTAATCGTAAACGATTTACATAAAGCGCATTTCCACTTGCATTCATTTCCCATTTGTAAGATGCAACTTCTATAAAATCGTAAAAATCCGGCCACAAATATGAAAGATAGCGTTGCACATGGGCAATCCATTTTTGTCGTGCTACTTCAATGTCAGTTTATGAGAAGAATTTCATTTCAATGCTTTTCTAAATAAGAAAGTTTGAACTGCGCATGCGCAAACCTAAATTTTGAAACTAATGTTAGATTTTCCTTTGTTCCAAGCGCCTAAATACCAAATTTCACTTAAATGCTTCCATAGATAAAAAAGTTGGCACTGCGCATGCGCAAAATAAAATTTTGAAACTGGCGCTAGATTTTCCTTTATTCCAAGTGCCTATGTATCAAATTTCGTTTAAATTCTTCCATAAATAAAAAAGTTGGCACTGCGCATGCGCAAAACCAAATTTTGAAATTGGCAGTTGATTTTCCTTTATTCCAAGTGCCTATGTATCAAATTTCATTCAAATGCTTTTATAAGTAAAAAATTTTGCAATTCGGTTTATAAATGGTCGAGATGCGAAAAGGGCACTGTGAATTTTGAATCGATTCGATTCAACTTTTGGCGTTGCGTATTATATGGCTAAAGCTATGCCCATATTGAATTTCATGCAATTCAGTTCATAACTAACGGAGATGTAAAAGTGATCGAACATTTCTAAACAAAGTTATCGTTCACACGGACAGATAGATGGACAGACAGACAAAGGAACAAACGGACAGACCAACAGGCAGACGACAGATAGCAATGCAAAATTATAAACGATCTCTAGGATCGTTAATAAACGGCAAAAGTGTAAAATTATGAAACATGTAAAAAACGGTTTTTTTGTTTTTTTTACAATAACTTTTTTTGTAAGCGGTACAGAAAAAATTCTTTCCTTGGTACAAGGCTCGACACCATAACGAACCAAATAGCGAAAAAAGTAGAACAATAGCTCTTAAGATAAAGAACTAGTAGCGTCGCAAAGAGCGGACGGACGGACGGACGGACGGACGGACGGACAGCCGGACGGACAAGGTGGCCACAATAGCGCATTTTTTTTTATTTTTGTGGAAATGCGCTAAAAATTAAAAATCGAGTAAGTTTGGCGCATAATAATTTCAAGAAATATTTAGAACACGTTTTCTAATTTACACATAAACATTTTACATCATTAATACATACATTTAAGCACTATCCCCTTACAACCGTATGCTCATTATTTTTCTGAAACGCGTTTTCTACTGCGCATTCACTGAAAGAGTTACAATACAATACTATTATATTAAATGTATACGTGTAGCTTAATTTCAAAAGGAAACCTCACCGATCGGATCCCATGTCGAAAAGTAGGCAATACACATTTCTAATGCGAAGGAATACTAACTATTGGTACATCATAAATTCATATCAGCAGCATTTGCGCAGTTCTATACCCACACCTTACATTTTTCAAAGACTAATCTTATTGTATTCCCCATCCAAACAAATACCGTTCCATAAGACATAGCTCGTACAGTGTACTGGTATAATTTGGTATTGCACACACAGTGTGATAAATCTCGTACTTCTATGTAAAAACCCGAATACAAAGGGTGGTAGCAAGTATTTCAGGTCTTTTTTCCATGCGTTAAAAGAAATCCTTTTGGACCTTCCTCTAGATGAAGATGTTGAATCGCGTCCCGTAAGAGCATTCCAAAGGCAGAGTGCCCGACTACGATTAGGCCCTAATGCATTGCACACTCTTTAACGTCAATTATGTTTGTATTCTTTCCGGTACCAAAACAAATGGAAAAAGTACACAAAATCAATTGTTAAGAACTGATAAAGCTAATAATTACCGCGTTTATGCGCTAATTGCTAATTGCAAAATACAGAGTCAATCTGGTGTATTCCCGTAACCCCCACCCTGAAAGTGAGCCTGGCCCCCCTTCTAAAATGATCATTAATAATGTAATATTCTTCTCTCTGCCAATCAAACTGTAACGTAAAGACGCGCGTCTACTCAATTTTTTGGACAGCAACTCGGCCTCGAACTTGACGAAAAGGCGATTTTAGACGGACAGCACCCAGACCACATATTTGACAAAGGCCCCTTCTAAACGCAAACTCTGGTATTTAAATGAACTTCCCTCCTTAAACAATTCTAAATTTTCTTATCCAATTATCGACGCCTGGCAACTTTATAAACCAATGAAAGCTTCGCTACAGGACGCTTCCTGCAGTTACTTACGCAAACTTTATCTTATCTAAAATATATTTTCTACGAAAACAGTTTTTTTCAGGCATCTTTATCTGTAGTTACGTTCATATTTTATAACAATAATCGAAATAGCCAATAAATCACCGTCCAACCAGACATCGTTTACACATCAATATTTTGAATTTATTACCGGAAAGGTATTACCTAAGTGTGGTGAATGAAGTCCATTAACAGTGCCAACAACTGCACCACTGTAACTTTAGAATTTATTGAGTGTTTTTAACTCGCACATTTTGAATATTTTATACTCGATGGATTTCATCGAATCACTCTAAATTGCATATTTCTACTACTACCAATATAACATTTAAAAGCCACGAATTCATTATTTTGATTAAATAAGTCACTTGGTTTGCTACACATCTCTATAAAGCGCGTCGGCCACAAAATGTACGTGAACGATTTTTTAAAATGTAAAGTCACTTCTGTACCTAAACTGAAAAAGAAATACAAAGTGTAATTAGTTATATTTTTATTTGGGCAAAATAACAAAGTAATATGTTACACAGGTATGCCGACTTATTAATAAATTGGCTCTTCTCATCGTGATCTTCTACACAACATTGATGGGAGCTCCATTAGTACATTTTCAAATTTCAAATTTTCCGCCTCTCCGCAGTTTTGCTGGCAAATTCTTTCAATATATCCTTTACTTCTATACTTTTTGTAATTTCTGCATGCACATGCAGTAGAAGATGTGTTAGTCGCTTTTGAGTGATTTATCTACTCATTCTTAGAGGGAGCGCGGCCCCCTTTGTGTAAAAACTGAGCGAGCGACTCGCCCCCTTTGACCCATACTTCTGACGTCGCTGAATACCTTGTATTATCATATTATGCAATAGCGTATTATTTAAATGTATAATAGTATACCTAGACAAGTGATAACCGATGTATAAATAAAGTAAGTATATTTGCCTCTATACCAACGTATTCAGGATGAATTTGTACAACGGCTACAACCTATTCTTTACTCGCTCGAACAATATTAGTTCTCAAGGCGAACGGAGGTGTGATGATTCTACTTGTATTCATGTATTCATGTTTTGTGAATTGGAGACTTTGCTCGAAGTAGAAGGGCTATAGGTATGTGCACTAAATGAAATCTTTTAAGGTATACAAATATGGCTAACAATTATTTTCTTAGCGATCCAATTGCTCGTAAACCACAATCATCGCAGCACCTAGGTATTTACCTATCTGCAATAAATCATAGATCTAACAGTCGTCGAGCTTTTTGCATAAAAGATACAAAGCACAAAAGAAAATCGAAATGGAGCAAGATTTCTGCGCTTGACCTACTGGAAAGTTCTGGAGATATGACAATACGTATGTAACATCTGCAGTTGACCGTGTACCTACAACCATTTTACTTCTATCTGTTATGCTAAACTTGTTTATTGAAACATGAATCGAGATTGGAAGGATTTTATGTGACAAAATAAAAGTTAATGTTTTACCTCGTGCTTTACCCAGTGAAACACAGGCAACAAAAATGTATGATAATTTGCGTGGCTCACAATGAATACGTTGTTCTGATATAATAATACCAAAAATTACCTCTGCCGTGCTGCTGACATAGTATTAAAGTAATGTGAAGGAACTCTTCTGATGAGGAGAGCATGTCTATTGATTTTACATACCATTTTTATTACACTTTAGCTTAAGTATTCCTATGGATTAGTGCACATACACAGTATACAACAAGTTAAAAAAGTAATCGTAAACCATTTACTAAAAGCGCATCTCTACTTGCATTCATTTGCCATTTGTAAGATGCAACTTCTATTAAAATCGTAAAAATCCGGCCACAAATATGAAAGAAAGCGTTGCATATGTGCAATCAATTTTTGACGTGCTACTTCAATTTCCTTTTATAAGAAGAATTTCATTTCAATGCTTTCATAAATAAGAAAGTTGGCACTGCGCATGCGCAAATCTAAATGTTGAAACTAACGTTAGATTTTCCTTTGTTCCTAGTGGCTATGTATCAAATTTCAATTAAATGCTTCCATCGATAAAAATCAGTTGGCACTGCGCATGCGCCAAACCAAATTTTGAAACTGGCGTTAAATTTTCCTTTATTTCAAGCGCCTATGTATCAAAATACTTTTATAAATACAGAAGTTTGCAATTGGGTTTATAAATGGTCGAGATGCGAAAAGGGCATTGTGAAATTTGAATCGATTCGACTCAACTTTTAACATTGCGTATTATATGACTTTTAGCCCCTATTGAATTTCATGCAATTCGGTTCATAACTCACGGAGATGTCAAAGCGATCGGACATTTCTAAACAAAGTTATCGTTCACACGGATAGATACATGGACAGACAGACGACAGACAGCAATACAAAATTATAAACGATCTCTAGTATCGGTAATAAACGGCAAAAGTGTAAAATTATGGAACATATAGAGAACTAGTAGCGTCCCAATGAACGGGCGGATGGACAGACGGACGGACGAACGGACAAAGTGGCCACAATAGCGAATTTTTTATTTCTTATGGAAATGCGCTAAAAAGAGGAAATATGACGATTTTTTCGCAAGTTTCGACTTTCGCTAACTGACGGTCCTTCGAGTGCCTTTTATAAATCATTCAAGATCTCACTAACGTATTACAGACCACACTTATTTTAATCAAAAACTGTCAAAACCTTTCATTAGGCATCATTCAGTTCCAAAAACGATCCAACTCAACTCACAATGCCAAAAAAGGGCATTTCATGCTTTTTTGGTGAACAAAGTATTAATTCCTCAAATACTTATTTCGAAAGCGTACCTACCCTGGTATACTAATCGACGACACCAACATGGTACTTCGATAAACAACATTCAAAGGGTTTTTCCTAAGATGAAAAGTCCTACCAGCTAACTCTCCAGCAACCTTTAAACTACTTAGTAACTTACTAGGCGTTTTTAAAATTGACAAAAACCAGTTCTGCTTGCTTTAGAGCTTTAGAGTTTATAAACGTACCTAATTTGTTTTCTGTCAAAGCTGTTTATCCTTTCAACATACAATTGGGAAAGAAAGCTTGACCTTAAAATATATCAAATTGTTGACCTTCTTAACCTGATTACGTTTAACTTCTGTATGCTGCGTTAAGTTCTAATTATTATTGGATTAGTTTCCAGCGACTACTGTGGTAGTCGGCATTATAACCGTAGTATAAACCATTTTGTGTAATACAAAGGCATTTATATCGAGATAATTGGAGTACACAAATTTCACTCAAAGTTCTTGTCCTCTTTAGAGGGATAATTAGACAAAACGTTTCCTTAAAGCGTTAGTATACATACAGCTGATGATTGTCAGATTTGTTTTATATTTTATTCGGGTTTTACAAAAGCTCTTGATGATAAGTTTCGCGTTTTCCCTTTCGAATACTTTAGAGATTCTACGTATCTCAAAATGCCTTCTGAGTCTTTTTTTACATTATTTGTGTGCTAATTTCAAGACATTGTAAATAGTCTAAATAAAATGCCCAAATTGACATGTACCATGCGCCTTTTTCCCTGTGCACACACGTCGAAGGTGTGCATTATTAGTAGGTAGGTATGTATGTTTTTCCATTCGCTACATGTATTGAGTAAAAGTAGGAATTGAACTGAATCTAGTATTACCAAAGAGTAACTTATCCTTTGGTACTAGGCAAATGTGATATAGAGCAGGGGGCCATGTCAGCACACACACACACAGACACACACGTCACGTTCGAGTAATGCTACGGATTACTGTTGAAGTAATGCTAAACCATTTTTAAAAAAGCGCGGATGCAAGGTTTATTTTTTGATGTGCGCTTAATTTATTTTTTAGAAGCATCTTCCCAGAAAAGTCTGTCCACAAATAAAGGTCGATTTGCATTTTACGAAACGTCAACGTCACGGAACGCACCGTCAACGTCACGAACCGTTGAGAAAAGTTTCAAACATTTCTTTGACGTGACGCTAATGCTAATGTTCTTCTATTTAATCTGAGAAAGAACAGATGGTCCAGAATAAAAAATCTAATCGCAACCATCCTAAGAAACTATTGACGTGAATTGGCAGCAAGATTTACGTGACGTTGCCGGTCCGTGACGTGACGTTGACGTTCCGTAAAATGCGAATCGACCTTAAGAAATCTGTGACTACGCATGCGTAAAACCATGGTTACTAACAGAATTCTCTATCATAATATAGCATTTAACCGATTCCCTAATAATATTGGAGTTGAAATCAATTTTTTGGGTCTCTCTAGTCAAAAATAGCTCCCAAAACTACGGAAGCCTCACACTTATGTCAGTGTTGTCGAATCAGACATCAAAATGTAATAAGCACAGTAAACGCCAAAAGTTTACAATTGCGAGGAGTGAAAAAAAATGATTTTTTGGTACTTTTTTCGTAAGTGGAACAGAAAATATTGCTTCCTTGGTTCAAGCCTCGACACTATAATGAACCAAAAAGCGAAGAAAGTAGGGCAATAGCTCTTAAAATAAGATCTTTTTATTTTAAATCAAACAGTTCTTATCAGTAAATAACGTAAATTGTTTTATGGATGTATAACCTTATTTTTAGAATCTGATAACAATGGAGAACATGTCGCTTTGAGAATAAGAAGTTCGTGTGTAAGGGAAAATCTACAGCTCGGCCTTCGGTCCGGACTGCAGAAATGGTGGAAGATGTACGGAGACGTATGGAACAACAGATTTATGATGATCGACTATCAGAGGATTGTGGCCACCGCGTTATCCAGATCTAACACCGTTAGATTTTTGTTGTATCTGATGCTGAAAAACAATATTTTCGGAAATCGCTTGCACACAATTGAGAAAGTTCAAAATGCGATCGAAGAGGAACTAATATTACACCAGCAAAGTTAGAACGAGTTTTCGACAATATGAACAGACGTGTGCAACTGTGCATTGATCTGTAACGACTTATTTTCTCAATTTCGAAGCTTGATTTGTTTACGGTTTACTATTTGTCGAAGAACCCCCGTAACATTTGAACCGATTAGATAGATGGCTCCATCTGCTGATGAAATTTAACCACTCAATTTATAGGTGCAGAAATGTCAAGCATTTTTCTAAAATTTCCATTCCTTCTTTTCCGTTAATCTTATCAGTCATCAGCACGTAATCGAAAGGTAATGGCGTGTTAATTCCCTAAGAAGGATTTAACTTTTAAATAAGAAGCTGTTCTATCTTTGACGATACACATTTAATTGTGATTTCTAAATTGGATTTGTTTCGATTTACACTTATCTTGTCTTATGTCTTAAGATTTCCTTTTTAGACATCCAATATCTGATGGTTGAGCCGATGTAATTTAGTAATTGTTACCATCTTTATTCGTATTAATGGGTTTCTACGTGTTTCGGCTTTCAAGACGGACGTTTTATTTAGTACAGGGTCCAACGTGTTTCGTTTGGGAGCCACCCCCAAAGAAGTGGTGAAATTTGGATTTCTTCTTTAATTATTTTCTAACCATAAGAGTTACAAAGATGGCTGGCACGTCTGAGAATAAGTTTTTGGGTATTATGATCTATCTGATTTTGAAAAAAAATGTATTTTCAAAATTCCTACCACGAAAGGCAGACCCCTACTTGGGGATGCAAAAACATTCTGATTTCGACGAAATTTGGTATCTATGGGTTTTTGAACATGAAAATGACGAATCTGGAGTTAGTTTTTTAGAAAATTGGAAAAAAATTCCACTTCCAAAGGCTTGCTTTGATCACCTCTATCACCCAATTTTTTTTACATGCGGTCATGTAACATGGAGTTTGTACCTATAAGGTAATGTCATTGTGATATTGTGTGTTATATAATATTAATATATTAGTCCGTGATACTTGCTGCACAAAACTATTTTAATTGTAAATGTTATGCTTGTATAGTGTTTGTGAACCTACTGTAATATAATAATAATAATAATATATTTATTGCGTAAATGTTAGAACAAAGACACAAAAGGCAAGAATTCGACATGGTCGATCTTCCATTCTGCCAAAGTAAATTAAATATAATGGCACAGCTTAGGTATAATATAACTTACATTATAATTGTAATTAGTAAATAACGAAACTAAAAAAAGAGACAAACAAAAGATAATAAACGCAAATAACGCACGCCCATCTGTTACGCGGGGAGCCTCCTACGGTTTGTGTACACTGCGGTAATCAAATGACTGTTGAACATATCCTAAGGGAGTGTCCGGTACTGGAGCCCATCAGGCAATCTTTTCATTTAATAGATGAAGTAGGAGAAATACTCAAACAGCCACAACATCTTAAAAATGTAATAAAATACCTAAGGTCTGCAAATATATTCGACATATTATGATTTATACAGTATTTACAATAGGCTAATGACCAAGTAGTCGACGCCTTAAATAAACAAAAAAAAAAAAAATAATAATAAGTGTAATAATATGCTTTAAGTGCAAGTTAAACTTTAATTTTTCCTAGTATTAAAGACTCATTGACATTAGATTTGAAGTTAGGGTAACTTAAATGTATAAATTCAAAAATTAAATTAAGCGTATGAGGAGCCACATAGGCAAAGCATCCCTTATATTTAGAACCTTATTTTACTTGACGTATCCCATATTTTCTGTATAAAGCCGGTTGGACAAATAAATAAATATTATTATTATTATTATTATTATTACCCTGTATATGAGCTAAGCGATTAACCAACAAAGAGAAAACAGGCTCTGTTCTTTGTTTGTCGGGATAATTTGAGACAAACTTTATTCAGCGTTAGTCAGGACGACCCATCCATAATTCATTTTTTTCTCACCACACAACTTCACTAAGGGTCTTCAGAAGGTAGATAACAACTTGAAGATCAAAGAAGCAGCATATACCGTGTGTCCCAGGTTGGACGCACAATAGGCAAACTGAATTAATGTATTTTTTCGGAAACGATCCATGAGGCCTTTGATACGTATTTGAAGTTAGCATTCAACGTTTTGCCAGATGCTAGAAAGAGATTGGAGTAGTATATTGAACGCCAATTGCATAGAACTTGTAGATCCTTCGCGAAAAAATATGTAACCGTTTTAGTCCTACCTGGGATACATTGTATATATTCATTATAGTAGAGAGAAGCGTACAATTACAAGCAATTATTCGTCAAAAGGCAACATCCAATCGCTATTATTTCTCTATTAAAGTTGGACATCGAGACGTTCTAAGTTGTGGGAACAGTATTAAGTGCTCAATACAGCTGCCAAAGTTATGACTTGGTTACATGTTATGGTCCCTAATATCGCGTACTTGTATCGTTCTACCGAAAACGCAACGTAACTACCAGTTCCCTTAGCGATTTTAGAAGTTATACTCAAACTCGAATTCAAACTAGCTTTGCATGGTATTAAACTATATAAATAGTCTGAATTCCCTTAGTGATTTAAATAGAGATTATTAGAAGGGCGTACTAGGTATAGCATCCCTAAGCTTCTTGTAATACCACTAAATGCATGGCACAGCACCGAGTTTCTAATATGGTTATAGAAAATTATTTTATAAAATTTTTAATCCATAGGACTTAGGTGTCACTCTAGAGAGTTAGAAACTGTCACGTCAGCAAACGCAGACGCTTTGTTGAATAAATGGAATTTGTAATTAAACGGAGATGGTTTTACAAGAAATAACGAAACCGCAACATCTCTGTGTAGATTGGTATTGATTTTGCAATTTAAGGAGCGATACAAAAATATACATAAAATTTACATTGGGGTTATTGTTCCATTATACAACAATGTGCTGAAAAAAATGAAGATAAATACATATCTACAATGGCGCAAACGTTATTTTTATAAATATTTATGTGGATGTGATCACCTACCTTATTAAATTAACCAATAACTATAGTACTCTGAATTTTCAACATAAGTCACTGTATGAAATAATCGTAAATGAATAATTCATTAAATGTAAAACGTTTACTTGAATTTTTTTATTTCACGTTGAACAAATTGGAAAAATTGATATAAAAATGGTAATTAAGTAATCTAATAATAGGTAATCGCATTTGTTCCCGGTGTATTTTCTATGTTCTGTAGGCAAATAAGACAATCCGTTTACTCACTTAATTATACATACCTAATAGGAGTTTAAATATAGGCGAGGCGAATGGATGTTGGGGCGTTTCTGGGATTAAGTAAATTATCAAAATATAAGAGGTAAATGGTGTTCCACTTATTTTTTTTAATAACAGCTATTGATTTGCTTACGTGTCATGCCTTCCCTGCAGTTTATTTTATTTGTCCGGTATTTATACTGAATTAGAGACATTATTCTATTACAAGATCCACGTATTACGTTTCCTTATTTTCATTCCTTGGAAGAGAAAATTTGCTTGGAACTTTTTATGATGTAGTACATATGTATAATAATAATAGAGAAGTGGCATTTCAAGGAGCTAACTCCATCACACAATGATCAATTTGAAAAAAGAAGGGGAGTGTTAGAGTCCTGACGTGAATATTTGAATTGAATGACGAAGTTTATAAGAACATTAACACCACGCTAAACAAGAATCCACCGACCATTTTAAAGCGCCCCCTCTCGAGCTCTTCGTCTTCCACTGTTTCCCCCTCAAATATCTCGGACTACCCGTCGCTCCCAATTACGACGAAGGATTTCATTGTGAAAGCTCGCAGAAACGGAACCGTAAGTAACCCGAGAAGGAAGAAAAAACCGTACCATTGGCAGACTCATTCAAGGACATCGAAAAAGAACTCTCGACGAAGACGAAAGAATATCCACTCAACTACAATCAATTCAAGAACTTCTGGAAAAAGGCTCAATCAAAACAGAACCTTGATGACCTAGCAACGGAGTTTCTAGTCGAGAAATATGACCTCAGCGGAATGTTTAGAAGACTATATCCGCTCTTGTCGGACCGTGGTTCTAAAATTAGGTTCAGCAAACTGATAAAGAAATTAGAATCGCTATCCCAAACAAGAACGAGGACATCTTCGCTATCATCAAGGGACGACGATCTGTCGGACTCCGTGGCGACAGACGACCAAACATATTGACGATGAACCTTCTGCAGTGGAATCTATGCTCGGTTGATGTCGCGGACGAGATCACGTGGGCGGTTAACGATAATCTCCACGATAGCGACCATTTTCTATGCAAATTGGCCACTATACGCAGGCCTCATAGGTAAGTGAAAACCTTTGTGATATCGAGATAAATAGACCTTTGAAATGGTTAATCGAAAGGAGCAATTGGCTGTCTCCCCTTCAGAGTGGTTTCAGACAGTTCCGATCAACATCGGATCACTTGATCCAAATGGAAAGCTTTATTTGGAACGCGTTTGCAAATAATCTTCATGTAGTGGCTGTTTCGATGGACATAGAAAAGGCATACGAAAAGATCTGGAGAAAACGCGTTATCGACATACTATTGGGAAAACTCCTGCGAGGACACATAATCTCGTTTATCACAAACTTCCTAATCAATAGGAAAATGGAAGTACGTCTAAAAAATCGAGTTTCAAAAGAAATTGAAATCCAAAATGGTCTCCCCCAAGGCTCGGTAATAAGTGTTACTCTTTTCCTACTGGCCATAAATGATATCCTCAGCACAATCGAACCTCCTTCTAAAGGTCTTCTATTTGCCGATGACCTAACTATAATGTGCTCAGGGCCGAAGAAGACTGGACTTAATGAAAGTGCTAAGCTGAGCTGATAAATTTAGGGTTCCAAGCCACTGCTATAGATTTGATAAAACACTATCTCTTGAATAGATTACAGGTGGTCAAATATCTATCTTTATCTCCACTACAAAACCAGTATTAAGAGGCGTACCACAAGGTTCTATTGTGGGTCCCCTTATGTACTCACATGTATGCTGACGACACGCAAATATATTTTTCATATATTCCTTCTCAACTACAAACAGCATTGTGCTGCGTGAACGAAGATTTAGAGTGCATAGTGGATTTAAGTAAACGACATAGTTTACAAATTAATTCGTCTAAATCCTCCGTAATGCTTTTTGGGAATACCAAAGAACGTAATAATGTCGGCGCTATGATTGAAATTAAAGTGGATAATTTTAGGTTGCCTCTGAAGAATGTTTGTAAAAACTTAGGTGTATATCTTGACAACGATCTTTGTTTTGATTTTCATATTTCCAAATGTATTCAGAAAGCATATTTAAATTTAAAATTGTTATTCGCCAATCGCTATTGTCTTTCTAGGGATATGAAAATCTTACTTTGCGATTCCTTAGTATTGTCCCATTTCAATTATTGTGACACACTTT
>NW_022170403.1:8868518-8994380 GCF_008802855.1 Photinus pyralis | reverse complement strand
TTTTTTTTTTTTTTTTTTTTTTTTTTTTTTTTTTTTATGTTCAACAGTAAGTTTTATAATGTACAAAATCTACATAGATAGATTACTTAAAACTAATTCAGCTCGTTCAAAACTCTGGTTTTTGATAACCAAGCAGTATATTATAATCAGCAGGCAGCCTAAAATATTCCTCCAGCATGATAACTTTGCACTTCTTATCAATCACAAATTTGTGGTCCCTCCACGGTAGTAGCGGGCTACTGCTTTCCACCTTCCGCACCTCATTTAATTTACAAAACACAGCTCTTCGTGATGTAGGCAACAGTCCGTAAAATATGAATATGTACTGTCCCTTCTCCGCAAAATTGTAAATACGAATTGGCATCGTGTTAACTAGTATATGTAAAACTACGCAGATAACCAACAGTCCAGAAAGTAAAACATACAAATGCTCTTCTTGCGGTTTGCGCTGCTCGTTTCCCCATTCAATCACCTTGGTCGTTGTAGCCGGTGCCAATCTTCTTTATAAGTCAAACTTCGAATTTCTTTTGTCCTATTCCAAACAAATGTAGACCATTGGTCCTCCCTTTTTATCCATGAGATCACTGTACTTGAATCACTCCAGAAATAGCTCTTCATATTCTTCTTTGTCAACAAACTTAGAGTATCACTAACAAACTTGTATAATCGAGCTGCTATTGTAGCTGCAAGTAATTCAAGCCTGGGAATAGACAAAGTTTTTATTGGGGTTACTCGTGATTTTGCTTGTAACAAGTGAACGAAGACCGTATCCTCCTTCTGTATTCTGATAAATATGACAGCTGCATAAGCATCTTTGCTGGCATCACAAAATACATGTAAACTCAAGGACTGATCCTCATCGTTATAATAATTAATCCATCGAGGAATTCTTATCTGGAGTAAATAAGATAATTCGCCTCTCCATTTAAGAAATTTATATTTAGTTTCTCCTTCTATTTCATTGTCCCAACCAATATTTTCTTTCCATATACTCTGAAGTAACAATTTAGGATAAACGGTAGCAGGACAAGTGAAACCTATGGGATCAAATATTTGTTGGGCAAGTGACAATATATATCGTTTACTAATTACAGCGTCTGCATCAATTTTACAACAATTTTGATTCACAGAAATGTTGTCAAATCTTTTATTCCAATTAAGTCCTAAAACTAATGTTTCATCAGAACCTTCTTCATAGGGAATATTCGTCATGGTATGTTCCCATGCTCTGAGTTCAAAATGACCCAAGGCCATAATTTCTGTTGCTTCTTGAATAAAAGTGTTGAGCTCATGTAAATTGACCACGCTGGTAACGCAGTTATCAACATAAAAACTTTCCAACAAATTGCAAACGGTATCCTTATTATATGCGGTGGTTGCTAGTAGAGACTTCTCAAGCATTTTATTCAAATGAAATTTGATGGTCATCCCCAACAGATATGGACTGCAACAAACGCCGAAAACAACTCTTCTATGGCGATATATCTTGAGAGTACCATTCGGATTGTACCAAAAAAATCTCAGAAAATCTCTATCACTTGACTGTAAACTGATCTGTAAAAATGCTTTCGTAATATCACTAATAACACCAATAGGATTAATTCTGAATCTCAACAAGAGAGAAGGAATTTGCTCTATCAAATTTGGACCCCTTTCCAGACAGTCATTTAACGAAGGATGTCCTTTTTCATGTGATGATGCATCAAATACAGGGCGAATTTTAGTAGTTGTGCTACTAGCTTTTATTATTGGTCGATGTAGCAGATAAAACACATTTTCATTATTTATTGCGTTTCTTTCTGTTACCTCTTCAATAATACCAATTTGTTCCCATTCTTTAAGCACATCCCCATAGTCATCAAATAAACCATCTCGTTGTAGTTTCTTAGCTATACTTTCGATACGTTTTTTAGCGATATCTATATTCTTTCTTAAAGGTGGGTGTCCTTGTTTCCATGGCATTTGTACCACATACCGTCCATCCTCGTCTATTTGAACCGTTTCCAAAAAATACTCGTTTACTGCTAAATTGATCTCTTCTTTAGATTGTTTGTCAACAGGATCATCAATGCCGATAATATCCAAATTCCATAAATTTGTAATGGTAACATCCTTACATAACATCGAGGTCACAGACATAGCAGTAATGCTTTTCTGTTTGTTCAAAACAGGAACTTTGCCCAACAATGTCCAACCCAAATACGTTTCTACAGCTACTGGACCACAATCTAAAACATACTTTTTGCCTGTTAGTAGTTTTCCAGCAACATCTGCGCCTATGAGTATCTCCACCGGAGTGGCGATTGTAACATCTGATATTTTTATCTGCAATCTGTCTAATTCATTCATCCATGGTCCATTAAAGACTGGTATTATATTGTCACAGATAATCGATTGTTCTAAAACTTCGAACCGAAAAGCATACCTCTGATCCAAATCTAAGACCCTTACATCATAACATGCATGATCTTGCTCATCAGTACTGGTACCTCCAAATAAGGTATGAATAATTTTCTCCCGCCTCTTAACTGGATACTCTAATTCTTCTGCAGTTGATCTTAAAATGTAAGAACGTTGAGAACCAGTATCCACTATAGCACGTACTTCACGCATAGTATTATCATTACGGATCAAAACTTTAAGAGTTTGCAAAAAAACGTGTGTGTCTGAAATATTAGACAATGCTTTTTCAACAGAGGTGGTTTGATGACTTCTTTCCACAATGTTCTCAGAAGTAGCAGCTTTATTGCTCGCTAAATTTGAACACATGAGTGGTACATGCTTACCATTACAGATGATGCATTTTAGCCTTTGACGACATCTTTTACTGTTATGTCCTAATTTTAGACAAGAAAAGCATGCCCTTTTATTGCTTAAAATGTGTTGTTTCTCCGACAGTAACATTTTCCGAGCCATAAAGCATGACTCACTAGCATGATCTTTTTCGCAAAACAAACATTTTGCAAGACTGTTTACTGACAGTAAAGCTGCTGCAGTCGGTATCGACTCACTCGTTTTAAATTTGGGTTTCTTGTCTTTATTATCTGTCTGAGGTAAAAACCCTTCAACAGCTAAATTAATGCGTTCATCATTTTGTACCTCAGACCTTATAAAACACATTAAAGCATCTAATCTTGTTTTTAATGTTCCACCAGCATTACCCGAAAACTGAGATGATCGTTGCCAAGCTCTTAATAAATCTTCTGGCAAACAAGATTCCACTAAAGGGTATAGCATAGCGGAACATGTATCAGTTGTCACTCCAAGAGTACTTAATGCTCTTAATTGTGTTTCAATACGATCATATAAACTAGACAGACCTAGTTTTTGATTAGGAGACAATGCCTTATTTAAAATAATTGTTAATAGCTCCCGTACGTAGACTTCAACTAATAGGTCTTTCCTCCCAAAACGATCCTTTAGACTTTCAATAGCTTCAGTATAATTGTCGCCCGTGGGAGGAAAACTATTTAATAATTCACTTGCACGAGTACCTGAAGACATTGCTTGAATCAAATATTGAAATTTATCTTCATTAGTGAGTACATTGTCCTCGTGTATCTTACGAAATTGACTCCAAAATGACAACCAATTACGTATATCACCATTGAATTTTTTAAATTCAATAGTAGGCAGCTTGATTCTGCGGAAGATCCCTTTGTTACTATTTGTTTCACTACAAACGCTTTGAGCTTCGTTATGAACTCCATTATTACAAATCACAGCAGAAGAGACTAGTTCTTCACATTGCAGATTCAAGCTCTTAAAAGAAAACTCATACCTATCTACACATGCTATTTCCGTATCTAACTGATCCTCCGTAGCGTCAGCATCCAACATCAAGTCATAAATCTCTTGATTGGCGTGTCGTAGAGATTCAGCTTTATCATGAAACAGCTCTAAATTGGCACGAATGTTATTAATGTCTGGTGATTCTGCTTCTATCATCTCAGTCAACTTATTTGCGATCGTCGTGAACGCCCTACGTACCGCTGAACGCGACTTCGTTGCCCGATCCATATCTTTAAAGCGTATAGTCGTACAAACGAAAACGATACACAAATCGTTTAAAAATCAGCCTAAAATGTTAACAATCTTATTGCAGAGAGATTTTACACAAACCCCTTGTCCTGTCACGGTCGCCAAATGTTGAAAATAACTTTTAAGAAGATTTAGGCTTCGCAGAATGATACAAATTTTATTATTAAAAATATGATTGATTGACAGACTTTTACTCACTTGATAAATTAAAAAATTCAATATCATGAATCATTTACAACAATATGTGTAAGATAAATTTAATAATGTATGTTATTAGATAAATATACCTATAGTTTTATACAGTTACAGTTATCCACCACGTAGGTACTTGGGCACCCAGTCACAAATCTTTCTCGCCTTCGCTCTCTTCGTCAGACTCTTTAATTTGTAATGGGTTTCTGCATTTATCAACACAATTTGCAATAAGAACAACAAGAAGAATTATTTGATAAACAGTTACATGTTTTTTTGGAGCAGTTTTTGCATTTGCAGGGCTAAACTGCTTCGAGATTTGCATAACATCAATGCTGGCGAGCATTGCATGAGTACCATTTTTACCCTTTACGTTCATAAATTGTTCGGAATACGCCAGTTGTAGATACATCAAAAATTGATGAATCATCACTCTGGAGATTACCAAAATTACTTCCCGATGGATATGCAGACATTTAATATTGGAACTAATTCGAGGGGACATTACCAAAACTGATGCCATTATGTGAGAAGTAATTTCTGCATTACTTTAACATGTTTAGTGATCGGTCAATCTCTTGAAGATTTAAATTACATTATGCCAATTAAAATATGATGACAATACTTATGTACTTTTATAATTACTCTTATAAGTATAACATATAAACGGCACTATTAAAATTCTCTTACAAATTCAAGAAATATGTGGCAAATATGATTTTCAGTGGATTTGGATATATTCCGAAATAATTTATTTGTAACGAAACGGTTAGAAGTATGACTTTTATCCTTAGGACATTTTTTGTAGTCAATATAAGTAGCTGTAAATAGCCGCTTCAAGTATTGCTCTAACTATTACCGTCTTTGAGTTAGAAGCGATAAAGTGAATCGCCACGCGCGCGACTTTGCCCCCTCCCCCTCATGTTATGCCCACCGCGGAAATGCGACGACATCGATATTTTTTATCTACTATATGCCCTCAACAATAATCAAAAGTCAAAATGCGTTAAACTTCCAGTGCATGCTCAATACCTATATTAGCGCCTGGACTAAGTAGCCTTACGTTTGAGCTACCGGTTAGTTGCATCAGCACGTACTCTCTGTGAGTTTTGAGTGCATTTGTTTGTGTAAAAAGTGAAAACTTGGGGTAGTCTTGAATGTTTTCTCATCAGTGTTAGTAGCTAATCGGACCAATCTATCTCTTTTTTTGATCTATTGCGGAATCCAGAAGCGTTTCTTTTTGTATCGTAAAAACCTAAATTCCAAGAGTCAGAGGGCCGAAGTAGGTGCGTGACTGAATAGATGATCAGCCACTATTGGCTCCAACTTCGAAGCACCGGGCGCCACACCGTTGTATTAAGTCGCCTTACACGTGTGGAGGGGGCTCGACGCGTGTAGACATTTTTTTCCCCCATACTCATGGCACTCTTATTGCCAAACAAAAAACAGAAAACACAACAAACTACTCCGAGAGCACCGGTATTAAAGAGCCTAAAAGACTCTCCGGAGCGGCGCACCGGAAGCTAATAAAGATGAGACAGGAACCAGGAGGCTCTCGGTAAGAGGACATATGGCGAATCAAAGCCTGGATCCTTGACAGTTGACGCTTTTCCCCAATTTACGAAATGTCGACACGAGGGAGAACGCTGCTGATCAAATGCGCAAATCAGGTATCTGTGACCTGCTTGAGGTCAGAGCTAGCGAGAGCAGCTCGAGGGGGGGGGGAGATTTTGATTCTTCAAAACCAAGACCGTAAGGGAAATCCGAAAAGGATCGGAAGCCAAAATGCTGGAGATTAAAGCTACACCACAGTGTTACCTTTACCGATGACATAGTGATTGTAGTACCTACGTAGGGGATTTGAGGAGACTATATCAGTTGTGAGGCACGGAGCTTTAAATCTAGTGGAAACATAGTACGAAGAAGAGGGCTTGTCTGTTAGTCCAACAGAAACAAACCATTAGCTTACTCACGTACAAATAACAAAAGGGCCGACAAAGCTAAAGGACGTTGCAATGTAGGGCACCAAGCTACAGGTAGTGAGAGAAGGTACCTAAATACTTGAGCATCACGTTCGGCCAAGCGCCTAACTTCAAATCACAAATAGAAAAAATAACGAAAAACGCCACAAGGTCCCTGGATATACACTAAAATAATTATACCAGTTATTACGTATGCGTCACTGGTGTGGTAGAATCAGACCTTCGCCCAGAAGAACATACAGATGTAGACTATATGAACTGACCGCCACTACACCTGGTAATTATGGCAGAGGCATTCAGACGCGCATAGTGACTATGAGAGTCAATGGAGAGGAGGAATCGTCAAGGGCGAGGCATTCGCTTAATGTTTGATGAAATCTCTAAAAATAAAATCCTCGGTAGGATAACTGAGAGGATAACCAAAACAGTTTGTGATAAAAAAAAACTGTTTAAGATGATAATCCCCGCTCGATACGGATGAGAGGCAGGATAATACTATGTAGTAAGGTAAAGCAGAATGGAATCGTGTATTACGCAAATGGCTCAAAAACTACGGAGGGCACCGGCTGTGGACTGTACGGAAGCAATTGACAGGACTTCAGAATCTAGGACAAAAAAGCACCCGTGCTCCAAGCCGAGGTATACGCAATCCTGACGGCAGTTGCTCAATTATATTAACAGAAAACCTTACCAAAAGGAAAATCTTTAGAGTAACAGACAACAAAGCACCGATTGCAGAATTAGACTTATATGTAGTCGATTCAGGACTTTTCCTTGGATGCACACAAGTACTAAACGCACTAGGAAGCTGTAAAACAGTCACAAGTGGAACTGGTCGCCCCATCGATTATATCTATTAATTGCTCTTTTAAGAGTGGCGCTCAAAAATCCAAATTACTTGTAAATGAAAGCTCTTAAATAGCTCGTAATTCCAGTAGAAAATTTAATTTGAAAAAAGTAATTCTGATCAGTGGGGAGGCCGAGCCCAAGTAGACTCGGCCACCCCATAAGAAATGTTCGATTCCTAGTGATTATAAGCGAGCTCTAAAATTTTAAGCTTGCGATATGAAAAGCTCCTAAATAGCTCATAAATTGGATACCATTCTTAAATTAGATTCACAATGGCGCGGGGGGGGGGGCTAGGTCCAGCGGGGGGTTTTTTTTTTTTTAATATTGGTTACAAAATTACATTGGCTACATTTTCTAGTTACAAGTGCACTTTAAAATTATACATAATACTGAATGCGTAATCACACAGACCACAGCTAAGTGTACTGTGGGTTAGCAACTGCATGTTAAAGCGATAAGTATTTTGGTTGCGTCATTACACTGGGCGCATTTTAAAAAATCCTTCCAAGTCTTGTGTGTCAAACAGATGATTTTTACAATTCCCTTTACTATTGGTAGCATAATTACACTGGGCACATTTTATGTCTCGTTTTCTAGCTATGTAAGTTTTCTGCTTAAAAAAAAATGGGTTTTGAAACTGGATGTAATTGATTGTAAAACAGTGCGCTTTGTATAAACCTGTAATTGTTGTGCATTAACATACCTATACTTTTTTAAACTGAATTGGTTGCATAGTTACACTGGGCTCACTTTAAGTCCTTGGAATTCTTGTGTATTAAGCTTTTTGATACCTACTCGATTTACAATTATAATTATAGTTGCAACATACTGCACTGGGACCCATTTGAAATCCTTGGAAATCTTGTGTGAGAACATGATTAAGATGATCTTTTGTTCTTGGTTGAGTAATCACACTGGAAGCATTTAAAAATAAATTCCAGGAAACAGATAAGCAAAACGTGCCCCTTACTATATTTATTTCAAAAATTTAATCAAACTTTTAAGTTTTTTTATTGGCGCTGTATGTCTCGTCCTTATTTGGAAACGCGAAAATAATTTTTACTTTTTTTTTACTTATATATTTTTACTTTAACTTCAAATATTTATATTGGTATCGTGCAATAATTGATACTTTGTAAGTTTAATGTGAAAAACTTGACGCGATTGGCATAGATGGAACAAATCTTACCATATTCCTACTTAAAGGGAATACACTTTCATTAACTGGTAGGACTACACAAACCCCATTACTTTATTGAGTGGTAGGGCTCAGTTATCCCAATGACGTCACGGACACATGCGCATAGGCATACCTTGTCTTATTGTACCATGGGTATTATAATAATAAACTTAAAAACTAGTTAATTATGATGTCATAATACCATAATAGAACATAAAACAAGTAAAAAGGTTTTTGCCCTAAGGCGAGTAACTTCAGCGCATTTTCCATAAATTGATCAATACTTCCCCAAAGGCCATACCTATGTGCGCTATGTTTTTCATTACTAGAGGCATATATGGTTAAAATTTTAAAGAAATATAAGAAAGTTGACACTTACTGCCCAGTTTGATTGGTTAAAATTCTTCTTCAAGGTCAAATTACTTTTCGAAGTAGTCCGGAAGGTACTTACTTTTTGGACAGTTACCATGGGCACAGATAAAATTTGGGTATTTTATCTGTGACATGGGGATACCGATGACTTCCGAAATCAACCATTTTTTTGTACCTAAAAGTGACACAAAATAGCGCCTTATTCTGGTGGTTGGAGAAGAATTCTATTTGTCATTGTTTACAGCCGCAATTTGCTGTGGACTAGCTAAAATGCTGAAGAAAACGTTGATGGTTACCTACAACAAAAATATCGACGTTGGAAAATATCATAAGCTGGGAGAATTTCTGAAGCAGGGATCGAAAGGGTACGAAGCAAGGTATGAAGCGAAAAAATCCAAGGTTTTAGCCAGAGAAGAGGTCCTTCGGTTCCTTCATGAAGACCCAAATGTACAATTTCTAATGTATAAAGGTGCCTTTTGTTTGGTGTATTTGGTGGATACCGACGGCAAGAATTAGTAAACATGTCAGTGGATCATGTCAACGACAGAGGTTCCGTCATTGTCGTGAATATTCCTGAACCGAAGACCGACAAAAGGCGAGTTTTTATGATTGTGGAGAGGCAGAAATGAATAGTTTGAAGCCGATAAAAGATTATGCTTCCTTGCGACTGCGATGTTGCAATAGGAAAATGTTCTTCTCTTACGTAGGTACATCGAATAATATTCTACCGCATTTTGAGAATATGTAGTAAATCGTAATCTATACCTACACACTTGAATGACGTGCATAGTGAACCAAATTAAATAGTATAATAAAAGGTGCATTTGCATGCATGATACAGACGATACGATCCGTGATGCCACACATTTGTATGAAGTACACTAAAAAAAAGGTATTGTAAATGCATTCTTTTATGCAGCTGCACAGGTGCACCCGGTAGTAATTACACATAGACCCGATACTCTCGCATGCAAGAATCGGATTCTCCCTTTCTGTGTGAGAACAAAAACAAATTGAGCGTTTGAAAGACCGTTTCAAGAACACATACTTTATTCTGGCACTTGAAAACCTAACACTTGTACGTTTCTGGTGGTGCAGGGCTAAGCTCTGTAGATGAATCAGGCTATAATGTTCGGTTATTTCGAAACACAAATTATTGCTTTAAATGCAGGGATGGTCAATAAATTTGCTAACGCAAAAGTTTTTCAGTAGGGAGTTTGTTTTTATTTTTAAATTAAATACAGAATTAGGTTGGAAGATTCTGAAATCATTATTGAAATGTGAAGAATATGTTAATGTGTTATGATCGAGGTTATGACTGAGAAATTAATACCAGGAAAATGACCAGCACGCCCAGGATTATAGACATGGATCCTCTTGACAAAATTGACGTTCAATATTCTTATTATCTTTTTTGTTTGCTATACAATCAAATTCAATTGTGTTTAGTCTCAGTCGTAGCATCGATGTAGTAAAATCCGCACTCCTGATTAAATTTCAGTGTTATAATTGGGACTACAAGTACATGATATATTATAATTGTTATTGTTATAAATCTATCTATTTATGGACCGTTTTATATTTAATATATTGTTAATAGTGTTAGCCTCTGAGAACGTTATAATTAATATTATATAAATAAACATTTAAATAAATTCACGTTATATTATGTTATGTCTCCTTTTTTGCAGTTCCTGTATTGGAAATGGTTTATATATCACATCGGATTGCATCCTCAACTCAATAGCTATTGATTCAAACCTATGTCGCTTATCTACTAGAATAGCAGTTTACAATATTTCGACAAGACAAGTGGTATTCCAAAAAATGCGTTAAAATAAACCCCAGAAGGTCTATAACGGAAGTTTTATCAGGTAGCAGCCAACGAACTGGGTTCGAATTATATAAAACCTAAAATTTGTCCAGTACGGTTATATCAAAAACTAGCATCTTTATTTAGTTTATTTATTTTATATTCATCGTACAACAAATATTACAAACAGATCGATTATTTTTAACTAGAAATTGCTACTGAAACCAAGAAAATTCTGTCTGTATAAAAACATACCACTTGTAGTCGATATAATTGGAAATTGGACCAAAGAAACAGCCTTAAAAATTGGATTGGATGTCTCCTCTAACAAAATTACCAGTACAAACGACTTAAATCGATCGAATGCAGCCTCAAATTATGCTAAAGGGGGAATTAGGGAGCAGCAGCATTGTAAATTGACAGAACATGCCAATGTAATAGTATTTTACATTATTAGCCAGGTAAGTGAGTAAAAACTATTACCTGGCGTATAATGTACAATATTTTATTTGTTACTCATTTGTAAACAATAGTAAACGTAAATAATTAGTTCTTAAATTGATCTCGAAGAAATGTCTAAAATATCATGTTATCAATGTAACAGAGACTTCGCATTATCTGGCTAATGAAATTACTAGATTACTAACTTGTAAAATTTTTACAGATCAGCTGTCAGTTTTACAAGTCAGTATATAGCGTTTAAACCATATATATAAGAGAAGTATATGGATAAACGAGTGGACACGCCTATCGCCAACGTTAGTGGATGGAAATATACTTCTGTCATTAGTTGGGAACTAGGCGCTAATGCGCTTGCGTGTTATTATGTAGTGTTATTTACCAAGCATTTACTCCAGTTTGACATAACGGATTGAGGTTAAATTGTTTGTTTTGTTTATGAGTTATTGAACTTTTGTTTAATTTTAATAGTAAAGACGCCTTTCGTAGTTATATAAATCAGTATACGTAAGTGATACACAATAATTGTAAAGGAATACCTAATGTTTGGCAATTTTAGTGTGTTCATTACTTAGAAATAAAGAATGCAGGTAGGTACTTGTGGGAAAGTGGATTCTTCGGTTTCATGGCACAAGTAAGTTACAATGCAATTATCTGCAATCAATTCATTTATGCCATACTTGTTATTAGATTCCCAAGTGAAAAAAGCAACAAGAATCGGTGACTGCAAGCATGTGAACTATTGGAATTCGATGATGTAAAAACAAGGTTGTGTTCTCGTCATTTTAACCGCTATGACTGCATTGATTTGGATGCACGCAAGCATGATGGGGGCACGAAGTTATATGGGGGTCACTTAAAACCTAAAAGATTTCCAACTCGACAATGTTAATTTTATTTTAAAATCAGTAAATGTCTTTAATTTAATTGTGTTTCTTTGAACATTGGTAATGTATCACTTTATATTATAGCTGATGCGAACTTATCCAATTTCATGTTATATTCAAGATATAATCCCTATAGGTATATTATTTCAAATTGCAATTTAAGTTTCTAAATCGTTACAAAGTTTGCCTTCGAAGTTGAAGGGTGTAACCGTAAACAAACTCCGCTGAGGAAGCTCGAAAGTTCTCCGTGAAAATGCTAGTTTCCAAGCAGAACGATACGGAGTACCTTGAACCAGAACGCACTGGGTGGCATGTGAGCGCTGATTGGAGTTGGCAGTGAAATCATTCAAGTAGGCCATTGACTGCAGGTCCCGAATCCTTGTGTGCCGAAAACAATGTCGAGGGCACAAAAAAGGGAAGATTCAAATTGTCGTCGCTGATCGGTGAAGATGCTAGTAGGGGAATCGAAGCGATATAGTCAACAGATAAGAAACGCTTCGGCGACGATTGGTCTTGGGAGGGTGGGCCTCGGCCAGCTAGTATACTTATCTAAAGACATCACAGGATCAGACAATAGTGATAGGAGTCGGCAGGTGAAATGGGGCCAATGTGGTGAATATGAACCTGCATGAAACGAATAGAAGTCTGGGTGAAGTTTCCAAATGGTGCGTGGTTGTGTTTACATATGGTAATTGCACACAATAATGGTTTAATAAAATTTTAACCCCCTATTTTCGAGTTATAGGTTATGAAATTTGAAATTGGCGCTACTTAAAAGTAGGCGGAGAGAAGTAAATATTTACTTGGGGAGTTTGCGCATACATACAGAGTTGAGGACTAAGGAATAGGGCAGCTCTCTTTTATGGCGAACAATTTGCACATTGCAATCATAGGCGGTTATCCATATACTTCTCTTATATATATGGTTTAAACATGACGTTTACCCGTTTGCGTTTTATCTTGTTAATCAACGTTTCCAACCAAGTAACAAATAAAATCACTAACCCTGTATTTATAACTATATCAAGAGCACCACGCAGCTCTCGTTACAACTCTTCCAAACGGTCGAGAGCCAGTAGAGAAGGGAGTGATTGCTAGTCAAGAAAATGTTATGCAAGAAAACAGGGAAGAATCTGTTTTAAGCGGTAATAAAACTGTATATATCAACTGGTTCTTTCAATAATTATTCAAAACACGAATGTTAATTAAAAATCTGTCTTGCATATGCATAAAATATAAAGTGTAAAGTGAAATTTAATGTCTTGTATTAATCTCCCTAAAATACACTCGCGACTGGACCTTGACTTTAAATCGGGATAACTTTGTTTTTAATTCACTTAAGTTTTGTTGCCTCTTGGAAAAGAACTCTCGATCAGAAGCATAAGATTTCATCACGTTTTTGATCTCGAATTTTTCCGTTACAAACAAAACTTTGGTATACCTAAAAATAAAAGTACGGGATTAAAAATCAAGCTCCTGTGTATTTACCCCCGAATAAAATTACGAGACGAAAAATTAGTAAACGTTAAGTGTACCAAAGAGCACCCTTACTCTTTTAGTATACACTCCATTTTCTAACAGAACTAATCGAACAAAAGTTAAATCAGTCCTGAAATTAGAGTGTATTCTTCTTGGCTCTAGAGTTTCACACACACCTACATTTAAAAATAATAATTAATAGCTTTACTCTAAATGCAGTAAAGTATCTTCCGTTACATAAAATTTGCTTTGGTTTTTGCAACGCAAATGACGTCACTTATAACATTATAGACACAAAATATAGAAAATCGCATATAAAAAAACACGTTCCCTGTGACGTTCTCTTATCGCACGAGAGCAAATTTACAAAACAAGCCGTAAAGCAATATATTGCTATGATACCACGCATAAAGTCTTAGTTTGCTTAATTTTTTAATGTTTATCATAAAGGTTTATCACTTTACAGACAATCCGTCTTATGTATTTGAAATTTGGGTATTATTCGATATGCGAAATTATTATTTTTACTTTGATAAAAACATTTTAAGGTGATAAACTTTTAATGTTTTCTTTGTGTACAATTTCTTTATGTTTAGAGTTTATTTGTTAGTTATTATTTTTGTATGAAGGGGACAGGAAAATGGGTTTGGATTTAACAATAATTGATATCTAGATTGATATTTTGTTTGCGTGATAAGAAAAGTGTTTTTAAAGTACGGCGACATTAGTGGAGGTTTTGAAAGGTGAAAGTGGAATAAAGTTTGTGTATAAAAGCTGTAGAAATACAACAAAAAGGATGGGATGCTCGGGGACGATTACATTCTCCTTTTCCACGGCAATAGGATTTCCTATGGTTTACGGTAGTGAAGCCTTTGAAATGATTCAGTACAACCACGAAAATTTGATGTTTGGGTACCTAGTTTTTAGTTTATGTCGTGGAGGTTGTTGGAAAGTGTAATTACATGTTTGACTTATTATACCGGTATCTAGTATTGTGTCAGCCCAGTTCTTGCAATACAATTAATGGTCGAGGTATATCGTTGTTTGGAAAATAAGTGCACTGAAGGTTGTTATCATAACAAAAAATTAAGATCATGCAAGTAATGTAAAGTTTTCATGTCATAGCTTTCGTTTCAAAGGTCGTATTGAAAAGAAGATGGAGAATGTTGTCATTAAATTCCTAAAAAATTTACGCAAGAAGTTTTCTGAAATTCTTATCACTTACATCCACTTCAGTTTATTGCAGTCTAATTTTTTGCAATTTTCAGAAACTAATTGCATATTCGCTATTTTCATTTTAAAGGACCAGAAATACCAAATTAAGTCAACATCAATTTTTTTCAGCCCCGTGTAAGGGTGCGCGATGTTTGAGTAGGAATTTTGAAAAAAATTTTGCAAAATCATAAAGAGCATATCCAATATTCTATCCAAAAGCGTGCATGCGTGAATGAAATGACACTCTATCGATGGATCTGTGTATATTGCTGTGATACAACGCATAATTTTAGTTTGCGTGTTTTTTTTTGTTTACGGCTACGGATGTTGTTGCTTATTAAAATGAGTTTATGGCATTATTAGATAACAATTCGAAATATTTTTTTAATTTGACAGCGAAGTTAACAAAACGTGCAGATGTTTTTTTGTGAATAATTGCCTTATCTTTCGAATTTATTTGTTAAGCAAGTCGTTTTCTGTATAATAATCGTGGTTTGACTTTTTGCTTGAAGAGAGATTCTGAAATTTAGGTCTTCGCCGTTTATGAAATTAATGAAGTGGCTGGCTGTGTTATGCCAATTACCGGTTGTGCGTCAGTTCTCGCAATACAATTGAACGATGACCCATATCGTTTTTGGAAATAAGTGCATTCAAGATTATGATCAGAACCAGTATGGATTTATCCCCAGACGAAAGTCAATCGACTGTGTTCAAAGCCTTGTTGACCACGTTAGAACTGGTGCCCAACGGTATGTGTTGGCAATCTTCGCAGAGACAGCCGGAGCATTCAATAGCGCGTGGTGGCCCTCTATAATAAATGACTCAACGTATCGTTCATTCCGTTATGCTTCGAAAGCCTTGAAGTTGTTCGTCCGTAAGTGTTTATCAAAGGGCTTAAGATCTCAGTTGACAAAACCGAGTTCATGGATTTTGGCTACTTCATCTATTTTTACAAATACACTCGCATATACTGAATCTACCAAAGAAATCACTAGATTTTTTTTTTTTTTTTTGAATTGGATCCATCGTTCCTCGAAATGGAGGTTGAAATATATTATGTTATCAAAAATCTCTAAACCTTCCCCATATAGTTTTATTCGTTGAAGTTTTTAAAAATAACAGCGACTATAGTTTCGGCGTACTGCCATCATCAGGCGATGTGAAAGTTAACAGGAAAACGGTAAATTACAAACGTTGAAGACGAATAAGACGAACATGTTGTTTTTTTAATTATTAACTGGCCAAAGCCAAGTGAAAAACCTGAAGGGTGGTTAAAACGGAAAGGTTGTCCTAAGTTTCAAAACGAATTATTATCAAGCCTTGTTAAGACAACCAACCGGGGGGGTTGAATTTTTACATTAAAGGTTGAAAGTTGGATTAACACATTTCAAAAGAACGGGGGGAAAGATCATGCATGATCTCGAATTTAAACTTTACTTAAATAATTTAAATATGTAGTCATCTTAATAGTTTCAATACTTTTATAAGTTTATTTTTTCCCCCCGTTCTTTTGAAATGTGTTAATCCAACTTTCAACCTTTAATGTAAAAATTCAACCCTCCGGTTGGTTGTCTTAACAAGGCTTGATAATAATTCGTCTTGAAACTTAGGACAACCTTTCCGTTTTAACCACCCTTCAGGTTTTTCACTTGGCTTCGGCCAGTTAATAATTAAAAAAACAACATGTTCGTCTTATTCGTCTTCAACGTTTGTAATTTACCGTTTTCCTGTTAACTTTCACATCGCCTGATGATGGCAGTACGCCGAAACTATAGTCGCTGTTATTTTTAAAAACTTCAACGAATAAAACTATATGGGGAAGGTTTAGAGATTTTTGATAACATAATAGAAATCACTAGAGTTGATATTTACCGTGCTTCCCACACTTACATTATGGCTTAAACATTTGGTAGGTATTGATAGATTGAGACACCTTCCCCTTCAGGGATTGTAAAATCTCAAACAATTCATTAACTCCATGTATCTCAGTTCTTTGGTGAAATATACAGGGTGTTACTTATAAGTATGTAAAAAATTTGGGTGGTAACTGGTAAAGTTGACAAAAACAAGAATTTTTTCCAAATAAACCGAGGGTCCAACGTATTTCGTTTAGGAGCCACCCTCAAAAAAGTGGCAAAGTTTCCATTTCTCCTTTAATTTTTTTCTCAGCAGCCATATATCTAACAGTTACAGAGACTGGTGGTAAGTCTTTGAATAGGTTTTGCTGTATGCCCTTTCCGGTTTTGCAAATAATTTTTCAAAATTCCTACCACAACAGGGCGCACCCCTAAATAGGGATGCGGAAAAAATGTTAATTTCGACGAAATTTGGTATTTGGTGGCTTTTGAATTTAAAAATCGTGAATCTGAAATTAGTTTTTGAAAATTCGAAAAACATAATTCCTCTACAATTCTTGGCCGGACAACGAAAATTGAGAGAATTCCACGAAGTTTGTTGTGTAGGTACATACGGAACAAAATTGTCGGAACTAGGGAATGCAATACCGGGATCGCGGGATCCCGAAATACCGGGATCCCGCAGCATTTTTGCGGGATTAATCCCGCACATAAATGGAGCGGGATCCCGCGGGGTTAGCGGGACTAAGGAATTTGTCGACCAAGGGGACAACCCTGTTTGTTTGTTAATGAAACGCATAATGGAGAAATTAATTTTTAAAATAATTATTAAACTTTTTTCGTTAAAAATGTGGGTACCTACTATAATTTTTGAGGCACTTAGTTCACTTTTTTGTGCTTTACAGGTGATTTTTTTGAGTTCTCAGTTAGCCTGAAGGTACTTTTTTGTTGAATACTTATTGTGATAATTAGCGATTTAGTTTAATACAGAAGTTAACCGCACATAATTGCTTATTTGCCAATTTATTTAAAATTTTGCGAGATCCCGCAAACACCGGGATCCCGCGGGATTAACTTCTAACGATCCCGCAAATACCGGGATTGAGATTTTGCTGCGGGATTGCATTCCCTAGTCGGAACAGTTTTTCTTAAGGTCATTTTCCAAACAAATTGGTCTTTCGAGTCAGAAAATGTTCCCCGACAGTGACATAACAAGTACAGTAAACGTCAATATTACACGTTCTGCTAATGGTGTCTACCTACATTTCACAAAAATTTATCAAATAAAAAATGATAATTTTATCACAGCGAAATAACTTCGACATCAACGAGGAAACAGTCACAGAATAAGAATAAGTAGGCCATATTCTGTGGAAACAGACGAAAAAATTCAACGCACAGTCGTTTTTCAAAAGCGAGATACATCGGCAGAAGAAATCCAAATTCCTCGTTTACCTATCACTAGATAACGACCCGATAACTGACTTTAACAACCTAAGTACATGCTGATAATCCCAAGTAAGTTCCGGTATCTATCATTCAATATATGTATGCCGTTTTTGAATTCTCCACCAACGAGCTACAATACCATCCTATAACCATCGTCTAGTGAAATCAAAAAACAAGCCTGAATTTGGGACAAAATCATACCTTTGTCACTGCTGATCTTGCAATAGGTATACAGTACAGCACGTATTTGTAGGTACATACCTAGTGCCTATATATTTCACCAAAGAACTGAGATACATGGAGTTAATGAATTGTTTGGGATTTTACAATACAACTCGGCGGAATGCATTTGTAAACGGCCTATATATGGCTACTTTTGGTAAACTATTCGGAGAGATTTCTTAGTAGAGTAGAACCTCTTACACATCGCTCCTTGTTGCGCGAACGCTGCTGATTATCCTTCCCCTCCGTCTCACTCGCGACTCCCTACTCGGCGAGGTCGGTAGGTTTTTATTTAAATGACCGTAACTTTTTTATTATGACCAATTCACGGTAATGTTATAGAAAATAAAATAATCACAATGCTTTGGAGCATCGAATGAGCTATGAATATTGGAAATCGAAATAAAAAGTTATGATAGTTCAAAGTGCGCACTTTTCATCTGCTACACGAATTTTGGAAGTTGACGGTCATTTTTCTAAAAACTGTGCATAACAAGGTAGGTAAATATGAATGCTTTAGATTCTGCTATAAATGTACTTTCATTTTACAAAAGGAATTATTGATGTATATCGCTTAGTTGCTGAGAAAAAAAATACTTTCGGTGGTCTTTAGCGGCCTATAACTTTTGTCAGGACCACAGAAAAATGTCGTAAAGCGAGACTCTGAAGGTTCAAACATTTCTGAACAAAATGGTGTGGGTCCCAATTGTTTCTACTTCGAAAAAATTTTTTGAACGATTTCGCGGGTCTCCGCTGCACTATTAAATGAAATATCATATGTAAGCACTTAAATTAAATTAAATTAAAACTAATACCGGTTTCAAAATTACAGTTTACGCATGCTGTATGTTTTATTTATGAAGGTATTTCATGAAATTTGTAATGTAGACAATGCCCATTGCCATTTACGAAAGCATTAAAAAATTTTCATATGTAGACACTTTGAATAAACGTATAACCTCGCGTATAACTAATGTGCAAAAGTGCAAAAGTAACAAATCTAAAAACCGAGATTTTGACATAGAAATAACATCATACGCACTTGAAATTTTATTACAATTATCACACATGTTATATATTGGCGATTTTATAATTAAGTTGCTATTGGCTCTTGGTAAGTAAAATGTGTAGGTACTTACAACCCTATACCCAAAACGTGGAACATAAAAGTTAAAATATGGAAGTAGTTCGGGGAATCAATTTTATTTTGGACAATGTTATGAAGAAAAGCTAAGCTAATTCGTACTCTGCGCCTTTCTAAAGACTCCACATTCGTCTCCTCCAAAAGCTTCGGGTGGCCATAATGTCTGATTGGGTAAATTCCATACGATTTACCTAAGGTAAAGAAATTTGCAAAACTATCTTTGCACAGACTCCATCACTTGTGTATGCTGTATGCACATTATCAATAGGGCTCCATACCACTGACGCTTACTAATGGTTGTTGACTTATTATTTACCCCTTTACCTTTATCCTTGAGACTAGAGGAGGATTATTAGCCTACCTGAAACCGACGCATATTAATATAATTACATAACAAGAACTACCCCCAATTTAATTACGATATATGAAGATTAACCATGGCTAGTAAAAATGAGGAGAAGGAGTAACATAGTAACATCCGTTATAATAAGCACCCCATTTCTAGACACGATTTTCCTGCCACCACCGCCTTCCAGCGTGACCTCAACGTATTATTCTTGGATGAATGGCGGCGGTCGTGAGGCACGTGGATGTAGGACTCAATTTTACCTACTTCGTGATTTTGCATTCAAGCATGGCTTCGCCAGAATCACGTACCGGGGCACACGGCAATCCGCATGGCGCATTTGGTTTGACATCGCCAATTCTCTTAAATGAATATATCTGTATTTAAATTGAGGAACTGTTAAAGGTCTAAAATAAACAATATGCCTCCTCCGACACGGTCCACATCCTCTTTTGCTACCATCGGTCCTTCTGAGCTTTTCCCATTACGCACACAACCGGTCATTTCGAAGTCCTTATACTTTGGCGCATATTTTTGGGAATCACAATTTTTAAAAAATGCACTGAAATGCCTGAATCACCCTTGGCAAACTGCACAACACAACACAAAGCGCTTTACATCATTTTGCGTATGTGGCGATCCAAACGAGAAAACAACCAAGCAATACTCGCACATGCGCATGTCTAAAAGTGACAAATCTCGGAAATGAGCGTACAAACGGAGCGACAGACCGACATCATCGAGATTTTGTTTGATTCGGATTCCTGGTGCTTCAAAACGTGTATTTTCGTCATAAATGGGGGGTCATTTTTTACCCCAATGCCCTTACACGTGCGGATGGTAAAAACAGCAATCAGTTTGGTCAGTATTACGATTTACGAAAGTTGCGTAAGTAACAAACTTATTAATTGTTTATCCACCTGACGTGCCGACACGACACCCCTTCACTACACGAGGAAAATTAGTCTTAGTACTCCTAGATCAGTTTGCCATTTTTGCTTATAGCGCGGAGCGGGCGCTTTGTGCTACATCGAAATCGGATTTTGTTACCTCTTTCATAAGTGGCCTCAGCTCACCTTTTCTATTCTACAGTCACCCATTATGTTCTAGTCAAGGAAAATGTGTCTCCGAATTATTGGCGTTGATTGACGGATTTCAATCGATGCTGATTATAGCAATAATTTAGGCGTTGTTGAAATAGGTGTTGTTGAAATAGGTGTTGTTGAAATAGGTGTTGTTGATTATAGTGAATCTGAATATTGTGTGCGCTGAACGGGATTTGGGAAGGGTGATTGCTGCAGATTCCAAATCTCTGAGCGATACGTCATGTTTGTCTTTGCCATTGTGACATAATATAGGTACCTCTCTAATACATCTTGATTAACCGTGCTAATTTTAAGAATGGACACTATACCTAAAGTCCAGTTTGCAGTGTAGTTTCACGCTATTTTATATTAAAATTGTATCCAAAAATAGATTAGCCTTGCAGTAAAAGTATCCAGTAAACTGCGGCAAAATTCACATTTCTGCAAGATTTTAGAACTAACAATGACAAATTTGAGGGACGTGCTAAGCCGACAAAGCTTTAAAAGTATAAGCGGCGATTGGAAAGAAGAAAAGTAGTCCTGTTTGAATTTTAAACTTTAGTATGGCTCGCTTATTTTAAACTCATATAAAAAAAATTAAATTTAGAGGTAAACGGAAATGCCAAGTATACTTACTTTAGATCAACGTATTCTAAGGTTTTATTTCCCTATGTAAAGCGCGGACGTCATCAATCATAGTCATGTGAACACTGCTTCAATATAGATTGTTTTTCAAGTTAATGTCAAAATGCCAATAACTTGCAGGTTTGATATCATTTTGTTTACTTATTTGGTTATGCTAATTTTTTTCAGACCAAATTAAATTACGTACCTACTTTAAGAACTCGGCCAAGGGAAACTTCTTTGATAATTTCATTAATGAGCCGACGGTGACGGTTGTATTTTTCAGAATTATATAATAATTTACAGCCATCGATCATTTCCGCGCACGTCATCAGCCGCCGTTTGTGCCATATACATATGCATTTATAAAAATAACAGCGATATATATAAGTGCAAATGAAAGCTGGACTGGACACAATGTGTTTGAAGTTGGTACTATTGCTAACTTTGTTATATACTGCAAATACGAAGTTGGTTAATTAGCAAATAAGAAGCATTTTTTTCACGATTGCAATGTTCAAATCATAATAATACTTGCACATTTTGATATATTAATAGATGCCCTGTATATCTTTTATAATCTACATTTTGAAAAAAAAATTCTGATTAAAATATACCACCAGTAAATTGAAATTAATGGAATCACGTAAGGCTCTTATTATAAAAGTTGTATAAACCACAGCATTTACAATAATTTAAAGAATTTTGTGGTCGATGATGTCCGTCTGTTCGTCTGCTCGCGAACACGATAACTGCCAAACGCTTGAGCCGATTCGGTTCAAACTTTGTACAGTTGTCATATCAGATTGAAAATGGGTCAAATCCAATAACCCCGTAGGGTAACAACAAGGTGCTACGTCACTCTTTTAGATTCACTTTAGGGGTTTATTAAGCTGCCGAGCAAAGCGAGACAAGTTTCATAAAATGTTCAGGTGTTTTTTCTGCAAAGTTGTTAGTATCGCAAGTGATTAGTTAATACCGTAATTAATTTAATTTAACAATTATTTGAATCTGATTTCTTTGTAGATCCCTCTAACACATGCCGGTGACTTGTACTTTTCTTGCATACCATAATGTGTCATACTAATTCTCTGTTCAAACTAATATTTAACAACGCCTGATTATTAAACATCTACATTTAACTACTAATAGAGCAAGATCTCAGGCCCCCAAACCTTACATACATATTTTCGGTTGGACAAAACATGTAGTACAATAGAGCAATATTAGTGCGTACCAAACATATCTGCTGATGGTTTTAGAAAAAAGAAAGGTCACATGTAACTACCCGAACTGGGTATAGTACGTGGACCAACCGACAAAAAAGAGTTGGTTTCATTTTAAAGCTCATAAAAAGTACTTTAAAAAGTATTCTAATACATTTTATGGTAACTCTAATGGTTTATTATTTATAGAGCTTTAAATTGGAAAAAAAGAAAATTGTCTGCCGGCGAACACGATAACTCTCAACCGCTTGCACCGATTCGGTTTAAACTTTGCACATTTGATATACCTCTACCACATGCAACAAGCCTATTGAAAATGGGTCAAATCCAATGACCCCGTAGGGTCACACCGAGGTGCTCTGTTGCTTTTTTAGATCCGCTTTAGGGTTTTATTTGTGTTGTACACCAGTTTCCAAAATACAAAGCATTGTAAAAAGTTTAAAAATTTACAAAAATACGAATGGAAATACAATTAAGTTTCTAGAAAACTAAAATAACGAAAATCATTAATTAATTAATTAATAGGCAGAATGATGGTAACGTTCGTATACTTCGTAGTTTTTGGTCCACCTTACTGACAAGGTTCTGGATTGGAGATTTCATTTTTTAAGGCAATTTTCCAGATGAAACATTGCAGGTGATTGAGGTTGTTTAAATTCCGTGAAAAGAATTCATCTGTCTGGCCTTGTTCGCAGTAGGTACTTACGCAGGAGATATAGACGCGAGGAGTAAAGAGAGTGGCGTCACATGACATTTTTGATTAGTGAAAATTACGTTGAATTTCCCGCCGTTGGCTGCTCTTTTACATTCAATTAGTGGGCAATTACATACCTGTAATTATTTTTCTTTATTACACCACGAATTAAATTAATCGATCCACGAATTTAATTGACTAAAGTCGCGAATTAAATTATTCGATCGCCTAATTAGATTAATTGGAGGAAGTTCGAGAAGTCGACCGCCAATTCAATTAATTGAACCGAGAATTAATGTAATTAAACCGCAAATCAGATTGCTTAAACCGAAATTCTTAGAAATCAAACGGCGAATTAAATTTACCCACCTCCGGATTAAGCCAATTAGATAGTAACCAACAATTGATGAGCAGTAATTGATGACGTCCTAAGTTAGATCAAGTTTCAATAAAGCTCAAAATCACAATAATTTTAATTAATTAATCACAAGTCCAAATTCCGAAAAGAAATAATCAAATTAAGCCCCTAAAGCACCCTAGCCCACGTAGGCGATCCCGTGAATCAATTTAATTGACCTTTGATTGACCACGCGAATTAAAGAAGTGTGGAACAAGTGTGTCTCTTCTACTAATGTGTTTCAAAGTATGAAAGTTGATGCATAGAAACCTTTTCAAACGCGACTACTAATTTCAACACGCTCTATGCTTGATATGCTAGAAGAATGGTTTAAAAACGGAAATTATATGTTCTCATTAACATTTAGGCAAAATTTATTTAGTGCCATAAATGCTGTAAAATTTAAAAATAATTTAAAATTGATGAGCATGTGGTAGTATTTAAAGGAGGTGCCAGCAGCAGTTGTGATGAAGATGATGGAACGTTTTTGGCCGAGTTTACCATTACCAACTCCTTATCGAGAAATAAATTTTCCTGAACAATTTATACCTCGTGACATTCGCTTTAACAATTCTTAATTGAATTCGGTATATTACTATAACATATGTGTTGAAAGGTATACAAATATATGCAAAAGTTTATTCCTTGTGCACGAAATTTGTTGGTTCTAAAACGGAAAGTAATTTTAAATATTCTTCTAGCTCAGTACGATTGAAACGTAGTTAAAATAGTTGATATTTCTGTAATGAAAACATAATTTTTTTCTTGAAATAGAAAAAAATTAGACTGACATTTTAGGTGTTACTTTCAAACCAACATGTTCAAAAAAAATTTAGTAGTATTTATGAATATACTATGAACATATGAAGTCACGTGACGTCACAACCGATATGTCGTATTTCGTTTGAAAATTGCAAGTCGGAAAAGTAGGTGTAATCTGTTTATGCCAGTAATCCATTATATTCTCTACAATGTAAATAATAAACAAACGATAATAAGGTCTTTGTTTTTATTTCCCAATACGCTGCAATTATAAAGATCTTTTTATGAAGGTTTTTGTTCGTTTGCCCCAGGATGTAACGTATCGTATTGATTACTGAAAAGAAATGGGAATCTAACAATTCCAAATTCTAAAGGTATAATGCATTGTGTGCCTTTCATGGGTTTTATATAAGTACGCAAATCAATACTAATTGAAATTAGATTGTCTCACGTGTAAGAAACTGTATTTCAAACATACCTACCTACCTGATTTGGGTAGGTAGGTACCTATGTAAAATAATGTTTGATCAATTTTATAGTTTTCTTCGTATTTAATCAAATGGTTATTACATACATAAAGGGGGCCCATTATGTATGTAATATAGTAGGTATATATCTCGGTAAATATCGAAATATACAACATTTTTCTATATGAAAGTTGTTTGCCATAATAAGGCAGCATTAATGTTTTTATTTGAAACAAAAAATAAGTAAAGAAAAACAATAGAATTTTTTTTAATGGCAGTGCACCTTTCATTGATAAGAGAGTGATAGAGAATTTTTTTCTTTTTTCGATGATGTAAAATGTTAGTACCCTAATACAAGAAAATTTTTCAAAAAAATTTATTATAATTACATCAACAGCATTAATCTAGGTATACTACATCGAAATAAAACAAAAGAACGTGTACGCTTCTTATTAAACCTTGAACACAAATTGAAATTAGCAAAAAAAATGGTTTTCATCGCAATAAGTGTTCAAAATATTTTTATTATTAACTGCGAGGCAGGGGACTAACCTGTCACGGAAAGCTTGAAATGAATGTCTGCGTATTCTGGGAGAAAAATGCAGATATTGCTAATTTCGTATTGTCTTCAAGGTTTAATAAGAAACGTACACATTCAATTGTTGTATTTTGATGTAGGCTATAATGTTATTGATATAATTATAATAAATTTTTCGAAAAATTTTTTAGGGTAATAACATGTTAGTTCATCATCGAAAAAAAATCTATCAAATAAGACTAATGAAAGTGTGCATTCCTATTAAAAAAATCAATTCTTTTTCGTTATTCATTTGTTTTCTGAAATTAAAACAACTGAATTCTACTTTATTATGTTATGGGAAATAAAATATTAAACAACTTTCATATGTCTACAGTCGATATTTACCGAGGTATATACCATATTTCATACATAATGGAAAGGTAATAAAATTCTCAACAAGGAAGCTTCAGTGCAAAATTTTTATGTATTTAAGTCCAAAAATACACAACCTTGCAATATACTCGAGTAACTTATTAGTAAGTCGGAACTTACTCGTAAATGGAAGCTGCAGCTTACCTCATTCCCTTAAATATCTTGAATCTTTATGTTAATGGTCACGGACTTTATTATACCGGGTGGTGCCTAGCGCGACGCAGCATAGGGATTTCAATGGTAATTTCTTTATAGTCAATTACTAGCTCCCCTAATTATTTTAGAGCAAAAGTATAAATATGTTTCTTTTAGAGAAAAAAATACTGCATCTGCTCATACTTTTAGTTATAATTTTCCGTTTTTCAAAACCGTAGAAATCGACAAAATAAAAAGGTTCATTTTACAATAAATCTAAATATGCCTTGGAATTACCTAAAAAAACAGTGATCGCGTTTCATTATTTGCCTTTGACGTATATTAAATTTATACTTGTTTATAAATTAGTTAAAGAACTGCAAGTGCAATAACGTTCAAAATGTCCGTCAAAACCATCAGGAAAACGACAATACATTCAACGTTTTGGCTGCAGTAGCGGAAAATCCGAATATAAGTTTAGGAACAAATCTTCTTCAAATCAGTTTTTTTTCTTCGATTATGTAGGTACCTACTCGAATTCCGAAAAATGATGAACATATAGTATGTGATGCAGATGCAGCATACATTCTCTAAAAAAACATTACCCTAAGATGCCTTTTATTGCGTCGGTTAGTTGAAACAGAATTAAATATGGAAATCGTTCGACGTCAAACAACGATAAGTTAGATGCGATGCGCTTGCAGTTTGTTAAAAGATTCCAAAGCATCACTGATTTATAAAAATGTAATTTTTTATTTTCTCGATTTCTACGGTTTTGAAAAATAGAAAATTATAACTAAAAGTATGAACAGATGCAGTATTTTTTTCTCTAAAAGAAACATATTTAGACTTTTGCTCTAAAATAAATAGGGGAGCTAGTAATTGACTATAAAGAAATTACCATTGAAATCCCTATGCTGCGTTGCGCTAGGCACCACCCTGTATAATTATAATAAGAAGTGCTAATTTAAAATAAAATCTATAACCATTCTTCAATATACATATAATACACTATACATTGGTCACGAAGTAAGAGTGCCTCGACAACATAGATATGCATGAAGCAATGGTGGACAGTACTCAATATACCTAATCTAAATGACAGTTTGTGTCTGATGATGGTCATTAGAAATTAACAGGTGTCATTACGCAGAGACTATGAAACAGAGTAAACACTTTGATAAAATCTGCGTTTACCGAGGCAAGTTGGTTGGGTCAAGGGCCGACGACGATACTCAGGGTCCTTCATCGAATCCGGTTTAGGTAGGGCACGAGTTTTTTAAGTATGTAGTAAGTTGAGTTGGTAAGGCAGTGCATGCTAAAACCCCGTCGACTTAAATTAAATTTCTAATGAAGGTAAATACGCAAATGCAGAGCATGCTTACGCAATGAACATTTTATCAAGGACTAGACATTCTTATCAAATCAATCGTAAACGTAAATTCTCTAACGGAAACGCTGCCTATAATTTCCTCGCATTTATTTTGACGCAATCGTGGATCTTTTCTTTCACGCTGAGATGTGCACACTTAGCACAACTTAGACAAGTTTTATCGGTATTGTATAATTTGATTAAAACATTTAACGCATATTTAAACTCTGAAACAGAAGCTTACATCGCCCTCCATTTCGTTTCCCTAGTTGTTAGAGGAGTGTGATATGAAACATATTTCATTTCTAAAATGTTATGGTGTGTGCTTCTTTGCCCAATGCTTAAACATGTCAACACCGGCAGAGGTAACGAGTGAACATTATTCACCTTGTCACTTTATTCAGCTCACCGGACACATATTTTAACGCTTTGTCCTGACACGGTGACGCAGATAAATCGACATAGATTTCAGCATCAACGGTATTTCATTTTCCATATTTTCTCATCTGTCGAAACTAAATGCACATTGAAACGCATTTTTGCTTTAAATAAATAAAAACAAATCTCCCAAAAATAGAAGCGCATCTGAATTCCAGACGCGGCAGGTGTTTCTGAATAACCACGTCTTCCACTGTAAACCTTTAATAATAAAAATGTGTGTGCTTTTTTGCAGGTTTGTTTGTCTGAATACGTTTAGCTTTGGATGATGGCGAGCATTTTAATTTGGCAAACTTTATTGAACTGGAGAATGTGATTTGACTTAAAAGAATGTTTCAGTACCTTACATAATTCATATTAAGCATTTTGTTGCAACCGCTCTCTAAAGCGTACTGTAATCGGGTTAGAACATTCTCTGCTAAAACGGCATTTGAATAGTTTTCGCAAGTGAAAGGTGTTGCTTTGAAAATATTATGATCTCCGCCATGAGACTCGCAGCGGCTGAGCCGATTGGAACGGCATTTGGTACACATAACATAAGATGTATTTCTCCATTTATTGTCGGGAAACGTTTTGTGTATAAAAATAAACAGCAAAAAGTTTTTTAAAAAACGGTTTTTTAATTTTTTCTGTGGGGCTATAGAGTTCGGCAGTTACTGTTCTTAAAGTTTATATATACATTGTTGTGTTATTTTGTTTTAGTTGTAACTTGAAAGAAATTATAGAGCGTCTGGATGTGACAATTTTGTTTAGTTCAATTAATTAACCGGGGGGGTTATTAATAATTTGAGACAAAAAATTGCGTAAATTTCATGTTATAGTTTTGGTTCAATTTCTTAGAAGTGTTCTGTTTTTTTTTATTCCTAGAATTTTTTTCGATGTAAATTTCTTTTTAAATTTTATTTGCCGTTAACGAGGTATAGCGCGAAGTAGAGATAAGGTTGTCTTCGCAGAATTGCCGGGCGTACGTGCCGTTTAGCAAGAAGTTGAAAAATCGACGCTTCGCGTGATTGGCGGGCGGGATGTTGAAGAAAGGAGAAGGGCTTTTGGCTTAAATAGAAAATTTTTGAAGAGAGCGGGGCTTTTTGGTCGTTACAAAGCCAACCGGCGCTTCTTCGGTTACGTTATTTTTGAATTTTGTGGAAGTTTCTTGCGTAGTGGATCCAGGTTTAATTAGAATTTTTGTTTGCCGTTTTAAGAAGAATTTTTGAAATGTTTAAGAAGTTTGTCGCCGTCCTGTGTTTTCTTTTTATTTTGCGGAAACACGGAAGTTTTGAAAATAATTGTGGGTACCCGAAGAGAGAAGACGTCGGTGTTTGAGTGTTTGGTTTGTGGGAAAATTTTTTGTTGTGATCGTGTACGGATACCTCTTTGTATCAGAGTACGTTACTCGGACAAATTTAAAAGTAAGTAGTAGTTAGTGGTTTGTTTTGTCATGTTTTTTTGTAATGTTTGAGTAATTTGTTTTTTTTTTGTGTGTCATTTATCTGTTTAAAATTGTAACCATTGTAAAACAGAAATTTACGCAATTTTTTGCCTGAAATTAAACCAGTCATTGCAATCCAGGTTTTGTTTATTAGAGTCAAAGAGAGGTAATTGTCGGCGTCTCTTACTTTGTTTCAAGTTTATTAAATCTGGGGGTAAAGTTTCGTATTGGAATTTAAGGATTTGGTTAAGCCACCTATTCGTGTCATTGTTGGAATGCTGTAGGGTGGCAGAATCCAGCTGGACCTTGAGATGCGTGTAAAAATTTGTTTTTTTTTAATTACAACTGAGCTAGCTAGAGGTAAATCGTGGGATTCCCAGAAGTGAAGGTTAGGTCTCACAACAACATATATTTTATAGCGCGAAGTGCCGAAATCGTTAGCCACACAGAAAAAAATTAAAACAAGTCAAAAAGTCGTTATGCAAACATAAATGACGAGAGCGTATTTTCCTCCTAATAATATTAATGCTAGGACCGGAAAAAAGTACCGGTAAGCAAGTGTCTGCATATGATATGTCATTTAACTGTTTTCATAAATAAGAAAGTTGCCATTGCGCATGCGCAAAACCAAATTTTGCAATTGGTGTTAGATTTGTCTTTATTCCAAGTGCCTATGTACAAAATTTCATTTAAATGCTTTCATAAATAAGAAAGTTGGCATGCGTAAAACAACATTTTGAAAAAGTCGTTAATTTTACTTAAATTCGTAGTGTTCACATACAACGTTTCATTGAAATAACTTCATAAATAAAAAAGTTAGCATTGCACATGCGTTAATCCAATTTTTTGACACTGCTCATGTGCAAAAACCAGGGCAAAACCAAAATATATCGGTATGCACGGATTCCTTGGACCAAGTCCTTTCAAATGAGCCCTATATCGCCCAAATCTGTTCAGTGGTGTAGAAGGAGTACGTGTGACGGACGGACGGGGGGCGATTAAGTGCAGCCAATAGCGATTTTTCACTTTGAGGAAAATACACTAAAAACGTTAAAAAAAATTTTTTTTCTTTTTATTCGTAAACATATTCTTAGGTACATGAAAGACAGAGTTGAAAGCTTTTGGGTAGAATCGCGCATGCGTAAGTGTGTCAAACTCTAATTTCCGGCTAAACGGTTAAACCGATTGGATCCAAATTTGGTACACTTGTTCTTAGATATAAAAGGAAGAACTGAAACGCTTTTGCGCAGAACGCACATGCGCAGGTGTGCCGGTGGTATTAACAGAAATCATGTCTGACGTTACTTTGCGTAACGAAAGGATTAAAACAAAACAAGTTAGTATGTTGGTTGATATGCACTTATAGCTGCTCTCGAGTGTTGTAATTCCGATATCACAGTTTGCGTGTGTTTTCAATTCAGTTAAAGTTTCAGAACAAAATGGTACATAAGTAAGAGTCATAGGTGTGCATGCGCATTGCATTTATTTAGACGTGATTTCAAGCTGCTCTCTTAGGAAGTACCATCACTTAAAATTTTAGAAAAATCCGTCCATATATTATAAGAAAGTTGGGTTGCACATACACAATTCTTTTTTTAACATGAGCACATAATAAATAACTAAAACCGAGTAAGCTTTGTTTCATTTATTGCTAATCAAGGATGAAAATGCATTAAGCATATTTATAAGATTTGTAACAGTTTATTTTGTTAAGTACGTATTAGTTATGTTTGGTTTACGGTCACTAGTTAGTTGTTTGAGATTCACTGGCGCATTTAAATTATGGCGCCACCTATCGGTGGATTTTTCCGCGCAAGCCCAGGCTAATTCTTTTTTGTTTTTCAATTTCCTTTACCGCATTCGAGTACAAGCACGCCTCAATTCCACACGTTAAGCAAGCAGGGTGAAAACCATGAGATTCTAATTGCAATCTCCAATTATAATTATTCTGGGATTGAATCTATATTTTGTGACTCTCGATTTAATTAAACGAGTTGTGCATATTTTCTCAGAGTTAGGTGGAGGCTATATTTTGGTTTTCGCTAATTACATGAGTACGGCCACAGATTTAAATATACTATAAATCTGTGGTACGGCTATTTTGTCCCATCCACCTGGTTAATTCATTATGCATTTTTTCTAGGTTTTTTTCTGGTGAAGTTGAACTCAGTTTGTCAATCGTTGCTGTAATTTCATTGTCTTATGACCCTTTTATTTTAAGAGCTATAGGTTAGTTACATTAGTGGAGGTGTTACATGTAGTTTCTTTCCGGGTTTTAATTTTTGGTGTAAGTAGTTCATAATTTGGTCACCTCTTCAAGGAAGAGGAAGTTAACTTAATTTTTGAATGTCATTATTTCGTCCGTAATTCTTTATAACCTTTGTCGATATATGATGAATATTAAACACGTTATTATTTTGTGTGCGCACGCTGATCTCAATCAGAACCCGTTGTGTGTTGACACCATAATCTACCCTGAATTTGATTAGAAGTATAAAGGTTGATTCTCACTTAACATAACGTTTCCATACCATATCCTTTCCATCTGTAAAAAAATCAGCTATTCGCCAACCGTAACCTAGTTATATCCGTAGAAAGTTCGTGAAAAACCGACTAAGAATTGTTTTTTTACGGAGTTATCAAATGCGCGCGATTTTTTAAAATATTTTTTCAAGAGCTATTATCAACGTTTTCATTTAGTGTATAACTTATTTTCTCGAAAAACAACCTTTCAGAATTGGTACCGCAAGAAGTACCCGCAGCGCCTAAGTCATAATGACCTGAGGCGGCAGACGATCGATTTTAGCATACTCTGATAGGGCAAAATGTAACTCCATCGGTTAAAATTTTGATCATTCTCGTTCAGTGGTTTTCGTGCTAGCTCTCCTACTATATGGAAACGTTATGTATAGTGAGAAACATCCTTTAGTCATACGCTACTAAACATTCATTATCAATGCGAATTCTTGCTCGACATATCATTCCACCTTTTTGGAAGTTATGTGAAATTCAGCACCTGGACTTACACGATTATTATTGAGTTAGGGGGTTTGTGTGAGTAACAAGCTAATCGCTAAAATTAAAGTCATTTAGATAAACTTATAATTGCAAATAAAAATGTCTGCGGTACTATTCCTAAAATTACAGCCAATGTGACACGTCAGAAAAACGAGCACGTAGCCCATGGTAATACGGTGAAAAATAAATCAGTTCAGTCGACCCTGGGGAGTCTGGGACCGAAACGCGGTCGCAATATGCGACAACGACACAGCACCACCACGTGTAAAGATATCGGAGTCGAAAGTTTCCAAAAGTGAGATCGCAGTAACGCGCAATTTTTTAAAAGGGTTTTTTCACTACTAGCGTCTGATGACGTGATTATTAACCTTTTTTCCACTTGTAAAGTAGGCTTTCTCGGCAGTTGTTCAAAGTAGTTAATAATGTGGACATTAGTAACTAGTACATTATTAACTAGTAGTCAATAAAGAGAACGGTCACGCTGTCAATTTTAGAACACACAACCCGAAATTTCGCTCAATAAACATTTAGACAAGTTCTCTAAAATGAATAATTGCCACCATCCGCCATTTCCAGAGAAATTACATATCTAAAATTATCACACTGAAAAATTTCGAACGAAATTACTCTTTGAAAATATCTCAATGACAGAACAAAATACGGCCCGCTTGACTTTTACTTCCACGCTCTTGATTGACATGTTAAATTAATAAACAAATAATTCTGTCCAACCGTTCACTTTCTTATCAATATAATATGTTAATTTAGAGGACTTCAAGTACTAGTAGTGAAAAAAATAGTATATATATCACGGTAGAGAAGTCTATTATTGCTTTCGCACCTCGGCGCAAGGCCTCGAGATGTAATCTTGGTGCTCAGGCAATAATACTGTACTTCTCTACCTTGATATATTATAATGTACCTACTATTTTATTATACCTGCAGCAGATATAATTTAAAAATAGGAAATACAATGAAATCATATTGACGTTATACTCGAGTACATGTCTAATTAAGTGGGCGGGGTGTTCGTAATTTCACTACTGTCATGGAAATGTCACTTAAAGTTTGCTTATAAACCGACCATTAAATCGCTTATTGATAATCTAAACAAACGTTGGTAGGTGTAAAATTCAAATCCAGTAAAACCTATTATAAAGAATATGAAAAGTTGTTTCCATTAATGAATAGGAAGTTACTTACGAATAAAGTCTTAAATGCATCGATAATGCTGGCATATATGAAGGAAATGTCAAAGGCATTTAAATCTTCTATCTTTTGGTGCATTCATTCAAAACTTCAAACAATGCTGCGATTAAAAAGTGTAACAGACAGACAGTTTCAAAAGTCATACTTGAAGTATCGTTACTTAGCAACTTTAAAGCACGTGTGTTTTAAAGGCCTTTTTTCGCACACATTTGAGTGTTTAAAACGGAGATTGTGATTCAGATATAATAAAAGGTAAAATTCAAATTATTCAACAACGAACTGCGATTAAATTTTGTTTTCTGAATGGAATAATCGCTGTGAAAACGTTGAGAATGTTGCAGAAGGCTTACATGGATCCAGCTCTATCAAAAGCAAACAACATTTATTTGGTACCAAATGTTCAAAGGGGACATACAACGCGTTGAAGTCGAACAGCGTCCCAGGCGACTATCCACATCAACTGATGAGCAAATCAACACGGCAATAAAATCACGAAATTGGTATTTGCAAATAGTCGATTACCAATAAGAGATCTTGTTGATGATATTGAAATATCAAAAGGATCAATCAATTAAATTTTGAAGGATGTTTTGGGCCGTATAGGCGCCAAATCTCAGTGCCAAAAACACTGAATTTTAAGAAAAAGGGCGCCGCGTTGATGTGTGTGAAAGAATGCTTTCTGACTATCAAGACAAGCACTGAAACGCATTATTACGGGCGATGGTACTTGGATTTATGCTTACGACCCGGAAACAACCGATCAATCGAGCGAATAACGTGCTAAATGCGAGGCAAAACCAAAAAAATCGCGCTAAAGTCGCTCAAAACGCAAAAGTGAAGGTGATGTTGACAGTTTTTTTCGATGATCGTGGTATAGTGCATTATGAATTTCTTCAAACTATCAATAAGGAATACTATGCTTCGTTTGCGTGAAGCTATACGCCTCAAGATACCAACAACTCACACTGCATATTGTTCCACAACCACCGCATTCGGCTGATTTACCCTGTGTGACTTCTGGCTATTAGCTAAGCTCAAAAGATCGGTCCGGGGAGATCGTTTTGCGTCAATTGAGGAGATAAAAGCGAAATCGAAGAATTTGTGTTAAAGCCTTAAAGGCCATATCGGAAAATGACTATTTGGGTTGCTTCAGGACTGGAAAAAACGCTGGCGTAAGTGCATTGCCTCGGAGGGAAAGAACTTTTATAACACAATTCCGGGTATTTTTTGGATACAGTAGTATAACTCCTCATGAATAAGTAATATGAGAAATTCGCGAGGGGGTTCCTGTAAAAAACCGAAACGATACATGATCACAGAAAGAGGGAAATCACCAAGCGCGTTCGACGTCATCGATATGCACTAAAAATCTGGTGGGCCAGTTTATTCCCCGCCACTTTTCAAGTTCATTCATAAAATCTCAAGAGCGAATGTCAAGTGTGAGCGGGTAATTAATAAAACACACAATAGCAGATAACGCGATGTTGTCATCATAAGGTTGATAAACGTCGAATGGTTCTCACTATGAAAAAGTGGCTAATCTATTTTTTCGGTTTAGGCGTCCTCTGTCGAAGCGAAATGTGCGATTTTGTGCTGGTGACGAGAGAGGAATGGGGCGCGCGACCTCCGACGGACGTGCAGAGCATGCAGGATCCGGTGCCGTACGTTATCATCCACCACACCTACCAGCCACCGGCTTGTTCGTCAACCGAAGACTGCATAAAGGCGATGCAATCGATGCAGGACTCTCACCAGGTAAACCGCCTTTCACAAGGTTTTTGCTATAAGTCGTCTGCATAGATTGATCAAAAGTGGGAAGATATCGGGTACAATTTCGTTGTCGGGGGTGATGGCAAAGCATACACCGGTCGCGGTTGGTCGGTCGTTGGAGCACACTCACCCAGTTACAACAACCAAAGCATCGGCATATCCTTAATCGGCGATTGGAGAGGTAAGAACCAGTGAACCGTAGTAAAAATTGCTAACGTACTCTTCCAGTCGAGCTGCCGCCACCAAATCAGATTCAGACAGCGCGTAAATTAATCGAATGCGGTGTGCAAACGGGAAAGATACGGCCTGACTACAAACTGTACGGGCACCAACAGGTGCGACAAGGAACCGAGTGCCCCGGCCAACGATTACTCGATGAAATTTCAACGTGGGATCATTTCTCGAAAACACCCCCGTTCGTGTGGGTGCCCAACGAGATACCAACATAGTCAATTTTTGTACTGATATAGCAAAATATACATTTATTTTTATTTCGTCTGCATTCTTTTTGCTAAACTACGATTTCGGTACTTCCACGGAGGCGTTCTAAAATTTACTTGACCAAGGAGTTTGAGGTTTCCAAATTCTTTGCTTTAGAATCTCGTTTTCAGGGCACCTTTACAAATGGAAGTAGATAACAGGAGAAGATAGGAAAATGAATGCTGTAGCAATTTTGATTCTGAGCGCAATTTCCCATTATAGGTAGACAACGTAGCTCATGTGGTTCCTGAAAAGGGCATAGAAGAACATGGCAAAAGTTATATACAAAATGTGGAGGCCGTGGACATTTGGTATCTGGGCACACTTAAAACGCTATAGTCCCGTACTCCTGTACTCCTGCGATGTTATCGGTTCATTACCCTGAACCCTTCAGGCGCAAACAGAAGTGATTGATGGGTATTCACCTTATCGCAGATACATCATAAGTGACTAATGACATCTAAAGATTAAATATAAAAATATACTTCTATCAGATTGCTAGAAGAACCCTTTATTCAAGATGGATTGGACTTCGAACAACTGGAAGATCCCAGAATTGCACAAATTTATGGGGCTTACCTATTCTAACCAGAATTTGATAAGAGCAAGATAAATTAAGGGTAGCGTGTTTGTTCCTGCTTTAATACGGATACTGAACCTTTACTACCATACGACCTTAACAGCCCTCTTAATTTTGGAAAATTATTTAAACAAAATATCTCTCTCCACCTATCTATTATGGAATAGACTTTCAGAAAAGATAAAAGTGCACGAAAGGAACTAAATCAAATCCTGCCTAATTACAACCTACCAAAGAAATTTAGACGGTGAAACAAGGAATAAAACACAGTACATTACTGTTTGGGCGGATTAACTGTTATTTTTATTACCTAAGGAATAGAAATGCTCCTCTATTTCTTGTCTTATTGTAGAGGCTTAATATCAAAAGAAGGAAGGTGACATCACGATCGGTATGGCGGTCAACAAAAAATCTCCATGAACAATCTGAAATTACTTTAAATTTAATTTAGAATTCAGGCTGTATTTAATTCCTAATCGAAAATCAATTTTCTTTTTTAAGAGAAAAGGCTTATTGCGATGTTCGCCACAGGGAAAACGTATCTGGACTCTCAAATGCAAGAAAAGCGATTAGACGTTTTATTGTCTACAACATTTATTGCATGCTTAATTGCTTTTGGCACGCTGAACTTTATGCGTAACTTATTGGTAGTAGAATAGATTGATTGGTAATTATTTAAATGTAAATGTAGATGATCCTGCAAATTATCGCCCAAAAATTGTTAAATTTTGAAGTGCCTTGTTGGGGTAATTTGATTATATTTGAATGGGTAGTAAGAGAAATGAAGTCAACGCACAATTTACACACATGATTTCTCCCTGAAGGTTAGAGAAAGATCGAAGGATATTGCTAACATGCTATTTACGCTTTACAAAAAGGTCAATATCGCAAGAAGTATTCTAAAGAGAATTCTTTGTAAAACAATTTTCCCTTTGCGAATTTGAACATTGAACAAGGTACCTACCCCCAGATTTAGATCGTTTACCGACGTACTGTGTATTATGTGCATTTAGCCAAAATACCTACACAACAAATAAATTTTGTACAGCAATTTGTTTCTAACTTTTAACTTGTAATAACGAAATACGGAATACAGTAACTGCCCTGCAACTTAAAGTTGATTTTTTACATGGAAATTATAGTCTTTTGTTATTTACTTTCAGACAAGACGTACCCATTAGTAAACAATAGTTATTTACATAAAAGTCAGGAAAATGACACACTACTGGCGAGGAAATATTGAAGAGGCCCCTTTGGGGCCGAGTACTTTCCTTTCCGTGTCAAGTAATGTCATTTTACTTACGAGTTTTGTATATTAAATTTTACCCGAAATCGTACTTTATCATAAAATTTCAATTTTCATATGGAACTTTTGATTAATGCCAATCTGTCAATGATGGCAGGAGTCATTATAGAGATTTAGCAATGTGATAGGTGCGGCAGGAAACGTGACAAGTGCGGCCGGTAAAGTGACAGGCGGAGCCGGTAAAGTGACAGGCGGCAGGAAAAGTAGACTGGTCTGCCTCCGTCATGGAAACTAACATTTTCCTGACATAAAGTAGGCATGAAAATGAAGGTTTCATGACGATTTTGGGTAAAATTTATTGTAGAACACTTATTATTGAAAAGCTCGTAAAATCTTTTAAAAGCATGGTATACTGTAACTTCCATTAAAAAATCAACTTTCAGTCACAACACAGTAGTGCTAAAGTCATTTAGTGCTAGCTTCCAAAATAAAGGAGATACAGCAAATTGAAGAAATCGGCCATTTTTCCGGTTTTGTTTCTAGTGAAAAAACAAAAGAACGGCAGTTTGATCTGACAACGGTAATGGAATAAGCATGAAAAAAGAGGTACCGAGTACTTAAACCATTTTCGTTTATTTGCGCTAATAAGAAAGTTACCCATTTACATAATCCCATCGAAATTGGACCACACTGTACAGGGTGGCCAAATAAGAATGCGAGGTACTGTATCTGGGAACCTGTCCATCGTAGAGGCTTGCGGTAAACCAATTTATTACTAAAACGGCCACGAGAAAAACCTGAAAAATATTTTTAAGTTTCTGCAATGGCCGCTAGGGGGCGTAACTGCAATCTGGAATCTAAAAAAGTGATTTTTCTGTGAATTCCGCTATATAACTTAACGGACACGGGTGTCAAACACCGCAATTCATCCAGGAATGCGTCGAGAAGCGTTCTAGAAACATTGCTTGTCTTCTCAAAGCACAAATCGTGATCAAGAACTTTGGTTTATAAGCCCTAAATTTAAAATTCCGCATTCGTGTTCATATTTACCTTGATATTTACATTTACGTACCATCCGTGAAAGTTGTAACACAATTCAGTACAAAACGTGTAGTTCTTCGTCTCCCTAAAGGTAATTGGGTGTGGTGGTAAAACATTGTGAAATTAATAAAGGAACTAACTTACTACAATTTCTTAGGGTTTTGTATTCAGTGAATTACAAAGATACAAGACTACTGAAACGGTGGAATTTATATTGAAAAAATGTTCCAAAACCCACTCGTGGGTATTGCCGCGTAACACAAAGTATTGAAACGACGCATCGTTACCAAAAGCACACAAAATGTCGAATCTGCATATTGAAGCACGTCCACGTTCAGAGAAAGAGAGGAGTTAAATAAGTAAAATAAAGTTTCAAAGAAATATTACCATACATAAGAAAGTTGGCTATGAGCAGCCTGTGCAGTCACTGCGTATGCCCACATAATTTTTACTATGCGCGAAATGTTTATCTTTACTAGAAGCGTCTGTGGTTAAAATTTCAAAGCAATATCTCCACAAATAAGAAAGTCGGCATTGCGCAGTCACTGCGCATACCCACATAATGTTTACTATGTGCAAAATGTTTACCTTTACTAGAAGCGCCTGTGGTTAAAATTTCAAAGAAATATCTCCATAAATAAGAAATTTGGCATTGCGCAGTATGCCCACACATCACTGCGCATGCCCACACATTATTTTTACTATGTGCGAAATGTTTGCATTTACTAGAAGCGTCTGTGGTTAAAATTTCAAAGCAATATCTCCATAAATAAGAAAGTTGGCATTGCGCAGTCACTGCGCATGCCCACATAATTTTTACTATGCGCGAAATGTTAACTTTACTAGAAGCGTCTGTGGTTAAAATTTCAAAGAAATATCCCCATAAATATGAAAGTTGGCATTGCGCAGTCTGCGCAAAATATGGAGTTAAATGAAACTGATCGAATTGGGCAAATATAAACCATAACAGCTATCAATTAGCGAAAACCCGAAGTCTCTAGGTGGCCCAGGGGCCGAGATCTCGATGGAACGGACGGACGGACGGACGGACGGACGGACGGACGGACGGACGGAAACACGAGCACATAAGCTTTACCTCAACTTCGTTGTGTTACGCTAAAAAGGGAGGCATATTTACAGAAACTCACGGTTCTTTTAAAATGATGCGTTGCCTGTGCGTCATTTGTTTATAATTCTATATAGCAATGATTTCCATTTAGAATTCTCCATTTTTATTAACATTTACTTAAAAGGAAAAATTGCTGCTACGACCTGTGTGTCATCATCTAGACTTCGCTTCGATTCTTTGTTTGACATATTGGAAATACGTGAGCTCATCTTCTCTATCGCAGTCTTGAAGACAATTTGTGTAGTTTGTAATACAAAATGCAGTAGAGTGAAAAATCTACTGCTATTACTGAAAATCATTTTCAGTTTATTTCTTTCACTGTTGAATTCGTCCATGTGAGCTTATTGCGTTGCGGCGTAAGTTCTTTAAAGTGCAGATATTGCTTTCAAATTGACCTATTTATTCAGGGCATTTAAACTTATGTTTGCAGCCGAATTAAAACAATTCTTTTTATTTCTTTGGTTGTACAAAGGAATGCTTGAACACGGGTTGAAAGATAAGAACAAAAATGTATGCTTTTGACTCTTAAATCCATATTCCAAGGCGGTTTCTAGAAATTGTATTAATTAGTTGTGAACACAATAGAATTATAAGATTATTAATTGGGGGAAATACAAGCCACTTGGACAATTATCGCCTGATACATTTCAAAGGGCCTTCTAGGTAACAAATCTTGAGACGTCGGGTCACGTTCGACCCCCTAGATACTTTATCAAGTTTGACACATGTAATTTCCCACCGGCCGCGAAAGTTTCACTTCCGCTGGACTTAAACCATTATCGCGACAATTTCGACAAGCCCTTTATTGCCCCTCGAGTCTTACTTGGTGCGTTTATGAATATATTTTCAGATTTATTGCCTTCGCACTTCTTTTGGAAAAATCGCGGCCAGCCTGCTGCGGTGCTCTTTTCCAAAACGTAATTACGACAACGGGATGTAGGTAATTGCAGCGCAGTTCACGCTAATTAGAGGAATAGGTAATTTATGATAAGTGACTGTGGCGTGCAAGTATCAAGTTTTGAACCTAAATTAGGGCTCTGTAATATTATATAATTACATCACAATTCGCTATTCTGGTTTGATGTTCTTTCCAGATGGGTATGTAATTGAAAACCACTCATTTAATTACTTTGAAATGTATAGGTCTACAAAGATAAGTGTTCTTATATGAAAGTGGATTCGACACTCAACTTTGGATATTTGTAAACATCAATCTTGATTAATTGCTTTTATTGGTATATACCTACTGATCGTGTTGTTTATTATTTCAGCATTTTAATCGATGTAATTACAAAGAATAATTGACAGCTACACCAATTCTTTTTAATTTCACCCCTTGTTGATAATTCTATACCAGACAGCTGAAAAAAATGAAAACGGTTAACAATTTAATGTGGAACTTCACCTGGGACCAATCGATTGTAAAATGTGCTTATACGTTGTAGATAATTTAGAAATTTGTTTGTAGCATACTCCCTATTTGACGACTTAATTAACTCTGGCGTATGTAACTCGAAAAACGTGGCAAAGAGCACGGATATGTTGTTCAGAGAAATTCATACACGCAACATTCTGTGAAATTATACAACGCATTCCCTCCAATGAGAATTAACCTGTACAGTTTTTTTTTCACATAATAATAAATTACTGATGAACAGGTGGTAGGTACCATAATAATATGACTGCCGAGATAAGGTGCAAAAGGTTGTCTGCTGCTACCATTAGCGAACTAACTTCTTTGAGTATTCATACGTCCGTTTAATGGCTTCTCTATCGTGGTATGATTTAAAACGCCAAATATGCCGAAGGCAGCAACAGTTATTTTCTCAAAGGCCAAAGTAGCTAAGCCACTTACTATGTTGAGTTGTAATCCCACACATTCTTGTAGGCAGAATCTTCATATTGATTCGCTTTTGTGTGACCCCAAAGTACTGCCGAAAAGAAAATGATGATAATAATTTCGTTGTTTAGAGCTCATTCGATTCACTATTCAGATCTTATCGTTGCATTTTATGAACGACAAAACTACTTCCTCTCCGCATCTTTTATACTTCATAATCTATAAATGTGAAGGCAAATTGACATTAAACTTTATTAATTTGCGTAAACGTTTTATAGCTACCCAATTAGAATCTCCATTACGTAATAACAATTTTCTTTTTATGCACAGCGGGTTGTTCATCGCCGATCGAAGTGCGACGTAAGCACGGTTTATAGCTTTGTATCAACCTAGTTTCAACTAATATTCTAAGAGCCCGCGACGCAAACCATTACCATTGTTTAAATAAAGTATTTATTATATATATTATAATAGCAGCATAAAACGTATAAATGAATAAGTATTTGAGGTGACCATACACCTTACACGAAATGCTGGGTCTGTCGGACCGCATATAGCCGGAAGGTAAACAAATTAAATTGTTTATAAGCTTGATATTTGCGAATTCTTTACTTTTGAACTAGCAAGTTTCTGAGATCATGACATTATAGCTGAGGCTTTCCGCTACAATCCTTACCCCTCGCGCGGCTGGACGCCATTGTCAGACCGGCGCCAAGGGATGTATTTGATAAGAAATCATTACTTAAAAAAAACAGGTCATAATGTATGGTACCAAATTGAAGCTCTTGACTCTGTCGGCAGGCAAATAGCCAGATTTAGTTTGCTGCTGGAAGTCGACAGTTAGTTATAAATTTCTACGGTCAGTCGGTCACTCTGATCCAAGCATTTTAGTTCTGTACCAAAGAGTAAATAACAATAAACCTCTACAACGGATCTTAAAAAGCTACAGAGCTCCTCGGTTTGACCCTACGGGGTCATTGAATTTGACCCATTTTCAACAGGATTGTACATATGGCATGTAAGTCAACTGTGCAAAGTTTGAACCGAATCGGTCCAAGCGTTTGGGAGTTGGCTGCAGTGGAACTTTTTTCAAATTTTTAAAAACTAATTCCAGATTCGTGATTTTCATGTTCAAAACCCCCAGATACCAAATTTCGTCGAAATCAGAATTTTTTCGCATCCCCCAGTAGAGGGTCCTTTCGTGGTAGGAATTTTTAAAAAAATTTCAAAATCGGATAGGGCATACCCGAAAACCTATTCAAAGCGTGCCACCCATCTCTGCAACTCTTATGGTTGCTGAGAAAAAAATTAAACAAAAAATCCACATTTCACCACTTCCTTGGGGGGTGGCTCCCAAACGAAACACGTTGCACCCTTGGTTTATTTGGGACAAGTGCTTGTCTTGATACACTTTATCACCCAATTTTTTTTTACATGCGGTCATGTAACACCTTGTATATAGGTATGCCAAAAATTAAACCTATTCTTGTTTGTGGGGTCCGTGAAGTTAGCAGAACATTGGCGGCACAAATGTCGAGACTAGGTGGATTGGTTAGTGCTTCGTTTGTGCCGGTTTGTGGCGTAAAAAGTTTACCAGCAAAACATACCGTTTGGAAATTGTTTTGATTTTTAGAATATCTGCTAATAGGCCAGTTATTGAGATTTTTTACCTGGAAATAACTCGGGAAGTACTGAAATTTTGTATGCTTGAGTACGTAGAACTAAAATTCATAAAATGCACAATTCGAAACTTGCCACCGGGGCCGCCATCTTGCCAAGATGGCCGTCAAAAGCGGTTTTCCGCCGATATCTCCAAAACTGCGCATTTTAAGAGATTTGTGCCGTCAATGTTCTGCTAACTTCACGGACCCCCAACGTATAGAAGGTAATGAAGAGTATTTAAAGCTTCCCTTACTACGCGGTTTTTATAGATACTGCCCTTTACGCGATCCAAGTGGTGTTTACATGACTTTAGTTTACCCTAGTCTACCCCCGTGACCACCAGTCCATCTACTCTATGGTCTAAGTTTGCCACTGTATCTATACAGTTTTTTTTTATAGTATTCCATATCAAAGTGGCCCACCCTCCCCGAGTTGTACGTGTTTTCAGACCCTTTTACATTTCCATGTAATAACTAATTAGGTATTAGTAGTAGTTGTTTGAAATGCCTTCTTAGCACGTAGCACCTTATTTGCATTAGCGCAAGCAAGCGTTAGTGCTTCTTGCAATAGGGGCAGACAGTCATTTTCAGCGATCAACGACCGTGGTATTTATAACTATAAATTCAATGGTGGTATTCTGATTGGAATGTTATTTACTGCCGTTCACGCTGCTCCATGCATCGGGTTGAAAACAAGGATGTCACGAAGGTCCACTTCACACGTCTGTACGTCAATTACAATATTGAGTATTGCATTTTGAGAAGGAGAAGATTTCCAAAAACCCGTTTGGATAACCACTTGATAAATGTATATGTACGAGTAAACCCTTATTAAATTACCTACTTACTAATTTTTATTTAAAAAAAATCAACCCTACACGTTATACCGTTGTTACATGCCAGAATTACGAAATAAAAAGTGTATAAAGGTTAGATCTCAGATCTCATTAGTACTAACTGTTCTTTTTCCGTTAGAAACATAAGCGTATGCCATTCTTAACAAGTTAAAAAGTAATCGTAAACGATTTACATAAAGCGCATTTCCACTTGCATTCATTTCCCATTTGTAAGATGCAACTTCTGTTAAAATCGTAAAAATCCGGCCACAAATATGAAAGATAGCGTTGCACATGGGCAATCCATTGTTGACGTGCTACTTCAATTTCAGTTTATGAGAAGAATTTCATTTCAATGCTTTTCTAAATAAGAAAGTTGAAACTGCGCATGCGCAAACCTAAATTTTAAAACTAATGTTAGATTTTCCTTTGTTCCAAGCGCCTAAGTATCAAATTTCACTTAAATAGTTCCATAGATAAAAAAGTTGGCACTGCGCATGCGCAAAATAAAACTTTGAAACTGGCGCTAGATTTTCCTTTATTCCAAGTGCCTATGTATCACATTTCATTTAAATTTTTCCATAAATAAAAAAGTTGGCACTGCGCATGCGCAAAACCAAATTTTGAAATTGGCGTTTGATTTTCCTTTATTCGAAGTGCTTATGTATCAAATTTCGTTTAAATTCTTCCATAAATAAAAAGTTGGCACTGCGCATGCGCAAAACCAAATTTTGAAATTGGCGTTTGATTTTCCTTTATCCCAAGTGCCTATGTATCAAATTTCGTTTAAATTCTTCCATAAATAAAAAAGTTGGCACTGCGCATGCGCAAAACCAAATTTTGAAATTGGCGTTTGATTTTCCTTTATTCGAAGTGCTTCTGTATCAAATTTCGTTTAAATTCTTCCATAAATAAAAAAGTTGGCACTGCGCATGCGCAAAACCAAATTTTGAAATTGGCGTTTGTTTTTCCTTTATCCCAAGTGCCTATGTATCAAATTTCGTTTAAATTCTTCCATAAATAAAAAAGTTGGCACTGCGCATGCGCAAAACCAAATTTTGAAATTTGCGTTTGATTTTCCTTTATTCCAAGTGCCTATGTATCAAATTTCATTCAAATACTTTTATAAGTAAAAAAGTTTGCAATTCGGTTTATAAATGGTCGAGATGCGAAAAGGGCACTGTGAATTTTGAATCGATTCGATTCAACTTTTGGCATTGCGTATTATATGGTTAAAGCTATGCCCATATTGAATTTCATGCAATTCAGTTCATAACTAACGGAGATGTAAAAGCGATCGAACATTTCTAAACAAAGTTATCGTTCACACGGACAGATAGATGGACAGACAGACAAAGGAACAGACGGACAGACCAACAGGCAGACGACAGATAGCAATGCAAAATTATAAACGATCTCTAGGATCGTTAATAAACGGCAAAAGTGTAAAATTATGGAACATGTAAAAAACGGTTTTTTGTTTTTTTTACAATAACTTTTTTTGTAAGCGGTACAGAAAAAATTCCTTCCTTGGTACAAGACTCGACACCATAACGAACCAAATAGCGAAAAAAGTAGAACAATAGCTCTTAAGATAAAAAACTAGTAGCGTCGCAAAGTTAGCGGACGGACGGACGGACGGACGGACGGACAAAGTGGCCACAATAGCGCATTTTTTTTTATTTTTGTGGAAATTCGCTAAAAAACCAACCAGACACGTTATCTTTTCGACATTATTGATCCCGTTTTGAACTAAATGATCACGCATGATAAAATAAATGATTGATAAATTTCACGGAGGGTTGAAAGAACAATTGAAAATTTGATTCATTTGTAAATGAAAACGATAAAATGAACAAAACCGCATAACTGGCCGCTATGATTATTCTTCAAGTTTGACATTTATTTTTCCGTCATTTCGAACTCATTATTCCTGTGAAAAATCCTTTTAAAAAGGGATATAAATTGTACGTATCTACCTGCTCTGTCGTGTTTTTGTGGATGTGGTTTTTGACTTAGAAAGTTTATATGAATTTCGACGCTTCAGATTTGGAGATATTGACAAAGGACGAGTTGATAAACAAACAATTATCAAGATTACAACTTTTACTGGAGATTTGGTGCGTAAGATGGAATAAGAAAGACTACCTACAACTTTTCTAACGTGGCATCTTTAAAAAATGATCGAGGTTATGAAACGTCTTACTTTTCCTTATTATTGTAAGGAATTTCACTTTCTTTGTAATCAATGAGAAATATTGAATGATTAGGTCATAAAATTCGTTTAATAGATTGTTCTTAAAATTAATTAAATTACGTCAAGGGCAAGGTTTGGAGGACCAAGACTTGTTCTGTTCTGTGCATATTTCTTTGTTGTTAATATGTGCATGCTTTTTGTCCAAATATAAGAGTTGTTATGAAATTACATTTAACGTAAGATTGGAGTACGTATTACATCTAACAGGCCTAGGGCGGGTAAGTATGACTTACAATCCTCCTGTCAAGTTGTTATATTGTAAGATGTCAAAAACGGCCGATCGTGCAAAAAATCTTGTGCAAAATACACAATTAACAATAAAGAATAGAATGTTTTGTAGTTAAGTACGAGTAGAGAATAATTATTAAAAACGATAAGAATTTGTGTTTTTTTCACTTATAATTGCACAAGAGGTTTGTATTTTACCGAGTAAATTTGGGTTGTTTAGGTAATGAAAATCCGTTGCCTAGCAATTAGACGAGAAAAACTGTCAACTAATAAAAATGCGACACCGCAGGTGGAGCATTTTTAGGTTGACAGTTTTTCGAGTTCAATTGCTAAAAGGAAACAGATTTGAGTTGCAACAACCCAAATTTACTCGGTTTAAATACAAACCTAGAGTGTAATTCGGTAGGACAATTTAACGAACAAGAAATTCACGAAACTAATCAATTATTGACAGACGTCAAACTAGTCATATGGGAAAGGATAATGCGATAATTGGTTCGAAAATGAATAGTGAAAAAACCACTAGTGCATTTGTCGCTGGAAAAGATGCAGGTAACTTTTGCCGCTGTCAAAGTGGCAATTGCACTGCGGCTTATGCGATTTTTTATACATGAGTTGAATTGTCAATTAAAATGGTAATTGAATTTTTGATTAGTTGATTATGCAATTTTGGGGAAGAATTGACACTTGAACACTTTAAAATTACTGGAAACTAAACTTTTACTAGGACCTGAAAGTTGTGATGTCTCCGCAACCGGGACTTCCAGGACGCAACATTCCCATCGTGCCAATTGTGTTTTTACATGTGTAACGAAAGCTTGTTAAATTTTTCAAATTTGTGGATTTCAAGATTATATTCGGGTAGAAGTGCGTATCGATGATTCAGATTTCTGGGAAGTTGTAGTTATCATTAAAATTAACAAACATTTTTTAGCGCATTTCCACAAAAATAAAAAAAAATGCGCTATTGTGGCAACTTTGTCCGTCCGTCCGTCCGTCCGCTAACTTTGCGACGCTACTAGTTTTTTTATCTTAAGAGCTATTGTTCTACTTTTTTCGCTATTTGGTTCGTTATGGTGTCGAGTCTTGTACCAAGGAAGGAATTTTTTCTGTACCGCTTACAAAAAAAGTTATTGTAAAAAAAACAAGAAACCGTTTTTTTACATGTTCTATAATTTTACACTTTTGCCGTTTATTAACGATCCTAGAGATCGTTTATAATTTTGCATTGCTATCTGTGGTCTGCATGCTGGTCTGTCCGTCTGTTCCTTTGTCTGTCTGTCCATCTATCTGTCCGTGTGAACGATAACTTTGTTTAGAAATGTTCGATCGCTTTTACATCTCGGTTAGTTATGAACTGAATTGCATGAAATTCAATATGGGCATAGCTTTAGCCATATAATACGCAATGCCAAAAGTTGAATCGAATTCACAGTGCCCTTTTCGCATCTCGACCATTTATAAACCCAATTGCAAACTTTTTTACTTATAAAAGTATTTGAATGAAATTTGATACATAGGCACTTGAATAAAGGAAAATCAAACGCCAATTTCAAAATTTGGTTTTGCGCATGCGCAGTGCCAACTTTTTTATTTATGGAAGAATTTAAACGAAATTTGATACATAGGCACTTGGAGATAAAGGAAAATCAAACGCCAATTTCAAAATTTGGTTTTGCGCATGCGCAGTGCCAACTTTTTTATTTATGGAAGAATTTAAACGAAATTTGATACATAAGCACTTGGAATAAAGGAAAATCAAACGCCAATTTCAAAATTTGGTTTTGCGCATGCGCAGTGCCAACTTTTTTATTTATGGAAGAATTTAAACGAAATTTGATACATAGGCACTTGGGATAAAGGAAAATCAAACGCCAATTTCAAAATTTGGTTTTGCGCATGCGCAGTGCCAACTTTTTTATTTGCGGAAGAATTTACACGAAATTTGATACATAGGCACTTGGGATAAAGGAAAATCAAACGCCGATTTCAAAATTTGGTTTTGCGCATGCGCAGTGCCAACTTTTTTATTTGCGGAAGAATTTACAGGAAATTTGATACATGGGCACTTGGGATAAAGGAAAATCAAACGCCAGTTTCAAAATTTGGTTTTGCGCATGCGCAGTGCCAACTTTTTTATTTATGGTAGAATTTAAACGAAATTTGATACATAGGCACTTGGGATAAAGGAAAATCAAACGCCAGTTTCAAAATTTGGCTTTGCGCATGCATAGTGCCAACTTTTTTATTTATGGAAGAATTTAAATGAAATGTGATACATAGGCACTTGGAATAAAGGATCATCGAGCGCCAGTCTCCAAATTTTCTTTTGCGCATGCGCAGTGCCAACTTTTTTATCTATGGCACCATTTAAGTGAAATTTGATACTTAGGCGCTTGAAACAAAGGAAAATCTAACATTAGTTTTAAAATTGAGGTTTGCGCATGCGCAGTTCCAACTTTCTTATTTAGAAAAGCATTGAAATGAAATTCTTCTCATAAACTGAAATTGAAGTAACACGTCAAAAATGGATTGCCCATGAGCAACGCTATCTTTCATATTTGTGGCCGGATTTTTACGATTTTATCAGAAGTTGCATCTTATAAATGGGAAATGAATGCAAGTGGAAATGCGCTTTATGTAAATCGTTTACGATTACTTTTTAACTTGTTTTCGATGTAATCAAGTTTCAAATATCGTGAAATTTTAGATGAGTTATTGGTTTTGGACTTCCTATTTTGAGGTAGTTAACGAGTAGTACGTGATTTAAAAAAGGTCACTGCTTAAAAGACGCAATCGATTCTTAGAAAAATATGTAATAAAACAGCGGGGCTAAAAAATTATGAGTTTGTTTATTTCCGGTAACTCGATGGGAGTGTTAATTACGGGCGTTGGTTACATGGCATGGACTTGGCTTGGATTGATTGCATCCAGTACTTTGAATCAGACACGCAGTTCTTCTTTCGCGAAACCTGTAACTGACAAATATTCAGCTGTGAGTTTGCGATAAAAGTTTCGACATACAGCCACGGACAGCGTTTAATTTTTATATCCGAGAATTGTGATGTGTCATTTTAGTGGGAGAGCTAGCGAACCATCTAACTAACCTGTTTCCCACAAGGCTAGAAAATTTTTAAATGTTGCTTTATCATCAGTCAATTAAGAAAATACGTTCTGGCAGGCGTCTCGCAGTTGCGTCATCATCCCTTAAATGTTTGATTTTGACACGAAAAGTGCGATTAGACAAAAACGACGAGATCACTTTGAACAAACTGCCTTTAAAACCCCATTTTAGTACCACCACGCGATGTCGAATGCTTTTTCGATATCAAAGAATACCCCCACAGTGAGATTTCGATTTTTGTATCCTTCCTGTAAACAGTTTTCCAAATAGACTAACTGATCTATTGTGGAAATCCTCTACGGAATCCTGCTTGTGCCTCTGTTACAAATTGTATCAGGTGAATGACCCATTGATTTATCCATTTATCATTGTCTCTAAGAGCTTTCCCAAACAACTGGTTAAACTTATAGGCCGATAACTCTTACAGTCTAGTCGATTTTTGCCTTCTTTTAATATAGGCACTATAATTGCCTATTTCCACTCTTGCGGATAGATCCCTTGTTGTTGTAAACGTTAAGAAGGTATCGTAAAGAGGTTAGTCGTCTGGGTGATAATTTTATTTTTTATCTGGGCGTGACCTGGTGCAGCTGTAAGGGACGTTCTCTTTAAATAAGCATTTAGCATTCAATGAAATTTTTTATATTTTAAGTATACGGTAAATTTTTTTTATTTTATTTTTTTTTTTTTTAAACAAGTTTATTTGCAATATGTTTGTTGCGCCCCATTGTAATTTAATTTTCCCTTAGCATTTCGTTTTGTCCTGTTTTCCAGTTTACTTCGTTACCCTCCGTTTTCCTTTTCCAAATTACTTAAAAGCAAACATGCGCGGAGAAAAGGGGAATCGAGAAGGGTAGATTGCCGAGGGATTACGCGCTAGAAAACCACCGAGTTCGGTCGTCTAATTAAGACAAAGCACAAGCCACCAACTGGTGTTCGTTCGTAAATATATGTATTCGTCGTCGTTCAACAATTTTGTCGTACCGTTTAGCGGTAATTACCTGCAACCCTTCGTTTCGTCGCCTGTCTATCCACCGTTGTAGTGGACAATTGAACCACCAGCGCTCGTCTTTGTCGATAAACAAGTAAGTTCCTTTTTTTATTAATTCGTCCTGTCAACCTCAATTTTGCAGCGAGCCGCTCTTACCCGTCCGTCAAGAAATACAATATAGTTCATACTACACATTAAGTTTGTCATTTATATAAAGTAATAAATAGTTTGTTTGCGTATATTTATTTTCAATTTCCTTTTTAGACAAGGACCGAGAAAGATTTCCTTTTCATCATATACAGTCCACTTAATCGTTCGATAATTAATCTTTTGTACCAGCGCGTAACAATGTTAATGTTGTAACCTTTTGTTACATTCATAAACATGATATAATATAGGTACACAAAAAATAGTATATTATTATACGAGTTTAATAAGACGCTGTATTATCACACGAGTGTGTTTGAAGCACGACGAGCGTAGCGAGGAGTGCTTCAATGGAACGAGTGTGATAATACGTCTTATTAAACAAGTGTAATATACTATTTTATCTACTTTGCTTTACTGAATTCTTGGAATTTCGGCTGCTGAATTTACCGTATTAAACTAGGGACTTTTGTGACAGTTGATAACCCTGTATGTTCAAAGTAACACTGATCTAGTAGCAGTGAAACAAATTCAAATAATCTGTCATTTAATTTGGATGTAATTTTTTTGAAATGGAACACATTACCGTATGTAAACACAACCACGCACCATTCGTACACTTCACCCAGACTTCTATTCGTTTCATGCAGGTTTTCACATTGACCGTATTCCACCTACCGGACTATCCTACTGTCTGATCTGATGGCTCTGGGTAAGTATATTTGATGGCCAAGGACTATCCTCTCAAACTCATAACCACAGAGGAAGTGGCTGAAGCTGTTGTCACCTGTTGGCTATCACGGTTAAATTCCCATCACCTATCAGGGACGTTTTTTGTACCCTCAACATTGTTTTCGGCAATGATTCCACACCTGCAGTTACCACTCAGCAGCCAAAGGCCTAGTGGAACAAATTAATTGCTAACTCAAAGCAATGTTCGTGTGCAGCCCAATGCGTCCTGGCTCGAGGTGCTCCCTATCGTTCTGCTTGGAATCTGTAGCATTTTCACGGAGAACTTTCAAGCTTCCTCAGCCGAGTTTGTTTACGGTTACACCCTTCAACCTCGATGGGAAACCTTGTAACGATTTAGAAACTTAAATTGCAATTGAAATAATATAACTATAGGGATTATACCTTGAATATAACATGAAATCGGATAAGTTCGCATCAGCTATAATACAAAGTGGTACATTACTAATGTTCAAAGCAACACAATTAAATTAAAGACATTTACTGATTTTAAAATGAAAGTAACATTGTAGAGTTGGAAATCTTTTAGGTGTTAAGTGACCCCCATCGTGCTTGCGTGCATCCAAATCGATGCACTCATAACGGTTAAAATGACGAGAACACAGCCTTCTTTTTACATCCTCGAATTCCAATAGTTCACATGCTTGCAGCCACCATTCTTGTTACTTTTTTACTTGGGAATCTAAAAGCAAGTATGGCATAAATGAATTGCAGATAATTGCATTTACTTACTGGTGCCATGTAACCGAAGAATCCACTTTCCCACAAGTACCTGCATTCTTTATTTCTAAGTAATAAACACACTAAAATTGCCAAATATTAGGTATTTCTTTACCATTATTGTGGATCACTTACATACACTGATTTATATGACTAGGAAAGTCTTCTTTACTATTAAACTTACACAAAAGTTCAATAATTCAGTATCAAAACATACAATTTAACCTCAATCACTGACGTTTGACATTGACATATTCTGTGCCGCGACGGATGTTACCAATATACAACAAATAAAAATCACCAAAAACACGTTAATAATAGCCTTCATAATTAAACTGTTTTTGATATAATAATGAGTCGATTAGTAACGCAAAGTAGATAATAGTATATTCTATAACGAGTATGGAATAGAGTGTATTCCGCGCGAGTGGAAAGTTCGTCACACGAGCCGAAGGCGAGTGTGACGGTTCCACGAGCGTTGAATACCTATTCCTTACAAGTAATAGACATAATTTTTTCTACTACTACGACGAATTTTTGCAAAATATGTAAAACAAGCAGGGTTAACTATAGACAATTCACACATTAGTATGGACGTCTATGTACGGTGGGTTGGTATAACAGATCACTGTGGCATATTTGACAGATATTTGTCTAAATGGCTGTATAAACAAATTCCTCGACAATTTCTCTTCCCTCAATATTATCCCAGAAAAGGAAAACTAACTTTTCTGTGATATTATTTACAAATGTGCACATTAATTATTGAATGTGCCCTGTCCTGCGCAGTGTATCGGCGTGGATCATTTAGATTTAGATAAACATAACCATAAGCGATAAACGTATTCGAGATTGCGACCGGAATGTAATTCATGATGTGTATAAATTCAAATACAAAATGCTACAAAGAGGACGTTATGGATGCAAATTAGAAATAAACATCATAGCACTACTCGAAAAATTTGTATGTAAGGTATCTACGAGTGTAGGTAACATTTTAGTGAGCATTATATTTTAGGTTAGTTTTAAAACTTCCTGGAGGAAATGTGTTCTGGATGACCAACAACGTTAACTGTTTTGATATGGATGTTCTTTTTGTATAGTGCAGTGAGGTACATTAATTCATTGTAGAATATGCAACTTGATGTTTGGTTGTAGGTATACCAACGTACGGGTTCCTCGTAATTGTAAACTTTCGTTGTACATTAGTTTTCGTATTGGGTATTCTAATTACAGTTCCACCTAAGTCCACCGATTTTTATGTTCCACAATTCGTGCTTACGACAAGCACCACTAATGCCAACTATAAGAGCAACCTGCAAATGTAAAATAAATATGATGTAACGAGTAACGATTTGAACGTGTAATGTTATAGTAGATATGAACTGTCGGGGGTGCTTTTTGAATAAACATTTTTACTTTGCTCGTTGATAGAATTTTTGACTTTTTAGGGAAATAGCCGCTGGATTGCATTTTTAACAAGGCCTGCAACTTAGCATAGCTGCTTATATCTACATTATTGTTCAAAAGTATCGTAGAGCACAGCATGGAATACGTTTTCCACAATGTGGATGCTTTAATTTACTGTGATAGTTTGCTAAAGTAAGCACTACGTTCTCTGAAAATGAGTTGGTTTTTTTCTTGTCCTCCACTCCAAAAATTTGCTGTATGTATGTTCGTACACTTTTAGTTTGTCGGGAAGTAAATTTTTTTGCGTGTTCTGCTTCCACGGTGATTTCCGGGGGAGTATTTGAAAGTTCCATTAAATCCTCACTGGCCACTGCTATTCATTTTCGCGCTACCGGTCCTTAAAATTTAATATCTGGCGCAAGCGTAATTAAAATTTTGACAGTTTAAGAATTGTGGTTTAGGATGTCCTGTTTTAGATGTCGCCACATGTGCTCATTCCATCACAAGAGCTAGAATGAAATTATTCCACTTCACTAGCAGAGAATAGGCGAGATTCTGTTGTTAAAAAAGAAGCAAGTATGACGTGATTCTAAGGTAGTAGTAGAAAAAAGCATTTACATCATTCCCTGTAGTCCACGGGCAAAAATAAGCGTAAACCAGAAGTTTTGAACAATAAATTGACATTTTAAATTTCTACTTTATCGGCATAGAGGACTTGATTTTTTCAAAAGAATTATAATGTCGCAAAAATCTCGCGAAAAGGATTTGAATTTATATACATTCGATTTAACTAATCCGTGCAAAAAATAGAATACATGTTACGTGCGTGAACAGTATTTGCTTGATTCGCGCGAGATGCGTCGCTCGTGCGCGTTGCGCACTCGCGCCGCCAAACTTCGCGCTCATCTTCAAAATAACTGTTCCCGCACTAATAATGTAAATAACTATTTTAGACGACTTGATTCGAAAATGACACATATCAATATTGTAGCCTACCTTAGAAAGTTAACAATTGAACATACTGATGTGGATATGAAATTTATCATGCACGGTGCGTGATAAGAGGTAGTGAGGTTGTTTTCGTAAGTCAGCTAGAAATTCAGTTTGATGGAAGCTTTACTGGATTGTCAAATAATCAATTACATATAAATTGATTTCGGTTCATTATGCAAATTAAAGGACACAATTCGCCAAAATACGCCAGCAAAACGTTTTTCGAAAATGACGATTTCACTTGGGATATATCTTGCGCCATTCCATAAATTTGTAACGCAGTCGCGATTTCGTTTGGAGCAACACCAAAGTATTCTCGCTGGCCGCTTCAACTACTGATGGTGGTGTGAGTTGTAAAACATCGTTTTCTTTATCGCTCTCCATTTTACGCACCACTTAAAATTCGTTTTAGTAATAATCGCTGCACTGTATGACAGAACTAGCAAAACAAAACAATTAACAATCCATAGCAACCCGCGGTCGTACCCAACCAACACAGTAAAATTAAAAAAAATGGCGTAACATATTCTTGAAATATTAGGGATACTAGTGAAAGCTTTTATTGTTCAAGTTGTCTAAAAAATAGTGTTCACGACTCGTGTTGAAAGTGACTATCATGCTCGTGCTTATTAGCCAAACTCGGCTTCGCCTCGTTTGTCTAACGGCACTCGCATGATATCAGTCACTTTCGACACTCATTATGAAATATACTATTAGTTCACTCAAGGCAAACAGTAAGTTATACTCGAGGATTTCTTGCGTTGCAAAATTTGGAGAATGAATTTCTTTGATTTTTTCGCAAAATCCGGTTTGTAGTTGTATGTTCTACTCACTGACGCAAATTGTTCAGCAATCATGTTAATAATAGTATTTTTATCATCCGTTATAGTGTTGTGGTATGGTACTAACGTTTCTTTTATTTATGACCGCTTGGACCTTCCTCCATGCCTCACTAATATTAGTATTGAACTCTATTGACGATACATAATTTTCTCACGATTTTTTCTTGCTTTGTAGAACTACTAACTCTCCTTGCTAATGCTCGAGCTTGCTTAAACGCTACCATGTTGTCCATAGTAGGCGTTTTTTAAATTTGTTAAGTAGCTTCTTTTTATGATTAATTGCTTCCTGTACACAGTTATTCCACCATGGAACAGAGTGTTTTAGTGACCGTTCTTTTGTTTTAGCTATCGTAGCACCGGCAGCGTCAAGGATCCATTGAGTTACGCGTTCCAATGTGATTTGTCCCATATGTCGCATAACAGATTCATCTAATACCCGTTGGTAAGTTTTCCAATCAGCTAAATTATAGAGGTATCTCGGTGGTATTATATAACCGGAGTTTTTGACTACCGTACAACTCCTACGATACCTTCCACTCCATCACCAATCCCAGTTGTGAGGTGGCAATGGTCAAGTCTAAAGCGGAAAAACTACCCGTCCGTGCCACAAAATGTGTTGGCGAACTCATCATTGACAATGGTGACTATCTCTTCTCCTTTTATGTCTCGATGAGTAGATCCCCACAAGTATGATGACTATATTGAACTCTCCCAGTAACAAGAGTATGCATGGTAACGGATATGCGTCAACTTTTGAGTGTCGTATGGTAATTTTGATTATTCATTTGTGAGATACACGGGTTGATTTAATAGTTACGGGCAGTATATTAAGATTCGCGGTAGAAAAGTGTGTGGTTTGGACTAAAATGTTTGGTGGTGGCGAGTATTTTTAACGCCGCAATCTCTTTGTGTTTGGACTTGACATATGTCAGAAATTTCAATAATTTATTTCAAATTTAATTTTTAACTTGGAGTGAACTACAATAGTTATTTACCTAACAAGTTCGGTAAGTTAATTTTCCCGCATGAGCACTTTGTTTGCAGCACGACCGTAGGGAGTGCTGCATTTAGTGCGAATGCGGGAAAATTCTTTCCGAAAGAGTTAGGTACAATATTTTTTGTAACGAATTGCGTAAAAAAAGGTCAAAATTAATAAAGTTTTGTAAATTAGTTTTTTTTTAATCATGAGTTGGTAACACAATCATATGTTTGGTTGGTAACATAATTTTGTAACTACCATTGCACTGGTCACATTTAAAACTTCCACATCTTTGGTTAATACATATTTTGCCTTTGCAATGAGTGCTACTACTGGTCACGGCATTGCATCGTTTGCACTAAATATCCTTGGAAGTCTTCAATGTTAAGAAATATGCTTTGAAAAGAGTGCTCTTATTGGTCGCGTAAGTGTACTGATCGTATTTAATATTCCCAGAAGACATGTGTGAAGAAATGTGTTCTCAAATTTGATTTATCTTGAGTTGCGTAAATACACTCGTTACATTTAAAATCCTTGGAAGCTTTGTGTGTGTTAATATGTGCTTTCTTAAACTGCATATGCGAATAGTTGCAGAATATCACAGGTCACATTTTAAGACGTTTTAACAATAAATTTTACTTTTTCTTGAGTTCCAATTCTGAAAAATAATTTGATTGCGTTATAAGTTCTTGTTTATATATTTACGTAAAACTTAGTGTACGTCTGTTTCCGATTAATCGCACTAAATACCCTCAACCAACGGTTTAATTGATTTTACAGCAGATGACAGTTAACCATGACATGACGTTCGTTGACTTCAATAAGTACTACCAACCGAAGAACGCGCATAACCCCTTCTCTCCAGCGGAAACTAAAAAACACCGCGATGCGGGAAAGTCGTTTTCCCGTGCATCGAGGATGCTTGGAAACATTATCTTTCCATTCAATGAGTACAAATAGTATCTTTGGACTGCTGGAGACAAGGACTGTTAAACTGTGCTGTGAAGTTCGAGCTTCGAGTGGTTTGAAACGCCACCAAGTTTTAAAGAGACAAGCCTACAAAATATAAGGTAAGATTTACATTTCACGTAGATAAAAATGGACTCTAAAGATAAAAAAACTAAAGACTTAAATAAAGACAATATAAACATAAATGACAATGACAATGACAATGACAAAATTAATGACAATAGTTTTGAGGACATGGAAGTACAATCTTCATGTAGTGAAGTAGATATTTTAAATGAAAAATCAAATAGAAAGAGAAAAGTGAATAGAGATAGTGGAGATGAAAATAAGGAAACAAAAAAAGAAAGAAAAGAGAGAAAGCGTAGGGAGTTAACGGAAATTATTAAAACAACAATACCTGATGATATAAATACTATAGATAATTTAAAAGTAATAAACAAAATGGAAGAGTTAAACATACAAATTATGGACCTAACTTTTAATACAAATACAAAAATTAATAAAACTGAATCAAAAAATTTAATAGAAAAAATGAACGATCTTAAATCTTTAGTTAATTTAGTATTGCAAAAAGTGTCTTATTTAGAGGGAGTAGTTAATACATATGACAATAATAATAAGGTTTATGAGGAAGTAATGATTAATCAAATTGAAAAAATAAAAGATATTGTAACAGAAAAAGAACAAATAAAGAGCACATATGCAGATATAGCAGCAAAAAATTTTAGTAATAAAAAAATAATTAATACAAATATAACAAAAAAAGTAGAATGGCAACCATCTAATGTTATAATATTGAGCGCTCAAGGTAAAAGTAGTTCTGAAATTAAAGAGAAAATAAATAAATTGATAGATCCAACTAAAGAAGGGTTAAAAATTAAAAAAATTAAAGAAACAAAAAATAATGGAATATTAATAGAAACAGTGAATAAAAATGATTTAGATAAAATTAAAAATAATAAAAATTTGATTGAGGAAGGAGTAGATTTAAGAATACCTAAAACGAGTGGACCAAAATTAATTCTATATGATGTAGATATAGATTTAGAGAAAGAAAAAATATTAGAAGCACTTATTAAACAAAATTTAACTAGTGATGAAAAAGAAATTGAAGAAATAATAAAAAATGAAAAAATTAAAATGAATTTTAAAACAGGTCCAAGAAATAGGCAAACAGTACATTGGATATTAGAAGCTAATAAAGAAATCAGAGAAAAACTTTTAAATTTAGAAAAAATTTATATTTTTTGGAATAGATGCAAAATACAAAATTATATAAGCATAACGAGATGCTATAAATGTCAGAGTTTTGGACATCCGGCAAAATATTGTAAAAATAGTGATAATATTTGTGGTAAATGTGCTGAAAAAGGACATAGTTTTCAAGATTGTAAATCAGACAAAATTATATGTGCTAATTGTAAAAATTATGGGAAACCGCATGATCATAATGTGAAAAGTGAGGAGTGCCCAATTTATAAAGTAATGGTGGATCAATCAATAAAAAGAACAAATTATGGAATTTAAAAATAATCATCAAAATTTTAAGAAACCAATTACATTTTTACAAATAAATTCACAACATTCGAAAACAGTAGCAGGAGAACTATTCAAAATTTCAAATGATAAAAAATTAGATATATTATTAATACAGGAACCCTATAATTTTAAAAATAAAATAATTGGTTTTCCAAATTCTAAAATAATAACTGGAGGTAAAATTGATGAGGAAAAAATGTCAGCTATAATTATATTGAATAATGATTTAGAAATAATTAAATTGGAACAGTTTTGTAGTACACATACTGTTGTTGTAAAGGTTACAAATGGTTTTGGATGGATAACTATTATAAATTCATATGTACAATTTTCCGAAGAAATTGAAAAATATATTGAGGAAATCGAAAACATATTAAAAATTTTAAGAAATGGTAGAATTATTTTGAGTATGGATTCAAATTCAAAATCGACAATGTGGTTCAATAATATTACGGACAGAAAAGGAAAAAAAATGGAACAATTTATTGGGGAGAATAATTTAATAATTTCAAACAAACCAAATAATCCATATACATATATTGGAAATGGATTTACAAATATTGATTTAACTTTGATTTCGAACAATTTGATGGATAAAATTTTTGATTGGAAAGTTCACGAAAATTTAACAGTAAGCGATCATAATGTAATTACATTTAATATAAATTTTGGAAAACAAGATAAAATTATAGTAGAAAATAATAAAAATAGATATTCGATGAAAAAAGCTAATTGGGATTTATTTGAAAAATTGTCAAATGAAAATAATTATTTTAATGAAAATTTAAATATAGAAAGTGTGGATGATATAGAAGAAAATATAATTAAATTAACGAATAACATTCAAAATATATGTAATAAATCAATACCCAAAATTAAATATAGTAAAAAAAGATATAGTTTTTGGTGGAATGAAAATTTAACGGAAAAGAGAAAAGAAGTCATGAAAATTAGAAAATCATATCAAACCAATAAGAATTTAGATCAAAAATTAGAATTAAAATTAAAGTATAAAAATGAATTAAAAATTTACACATCGATGATTAGGAAGGCAAAAAATAATCATTTGAAAGAATTTGTGACAAAACATGGCAATGATGAACCTTGGGGTGCAATATACAAATTAAATAAAAATAAAAAAGACAATATACCTTCAACGATAAAATATGGCGAAAGGATGACAACAACCTGGATTGAAACGGCGGAAAAATTAGTAACCACTTTAATAACAGACGATGATCTAATTGAAAATACAGAATTACAAAAAGAAAAAAGAAAATTTTTTGAAAACGAAATTCCAAATCCAAACAAGTCCAAACACTTTTGAAAAATTTACACATAGTGAAATTTCAAATGCGGTGTATAAACAAAAAAATAAAAAAGCTCCTGGACCGGATATGATAAATAATGAAATTATTAAAAAAATTTATCCCTTTATTAGAAAAAAATTAAAAATTTTATATAACTCATGTTTGAAATTTGGATATTTTCCAGTTTGTTGGAAAAAAAGCGATTTAATAATAATTAAAAAACCAGGGGAGGGAAAAGATCCGTTGAATATAAAAAGTTATAGACCTATTATGTTATTATGTTGTTTAGGAAAAATATTAGAAAAATTAATAAACGATAGATTAAATTATTATTTAGAAAAAAACGAAATTTTATCAAACAAACAATTTGGATTTAGAGAAGGAAAATCGACAGAAGATGCAATTTTGGAGTTATTTGAAAATGTGGAAAAATCGGAAAAAAAATACGTTTTAGGAATATCTATAGATATAGCCGGTGCATTTGATAATGTGTGGTGGCCGGCTATTTTATATGAATTAAACAAAATTAAGTGTGATTTGTCAATACAAAAAATTATTAAAAATTATTTAACAGATAGAATTACAGTGTATAGCAATAAATTTCAAAAAATAACAAAGGAAATAAGTAAGGGTTGTCCACAAGGTTCAGTGTTGGGACCGACATTTTGGAATTTAATTTTTAATAATAGTTTTCAAGATAACATTAAAGAAATTGCATATGCGGACGACAAAATTTTTGTAATTGAAGAAAATTCCAGAAAAAAATTAGAAAATACCGGAAATAAAATAATAAAAAAATTTGAAAATTGGTGTAATGAAAATAAATTGGCTATTTCTCATGATAAAACTGAAATGATATTACTTAAAGGAAATTTGGACATTAAAAGACCTCCCACAATAAAAATTTATGGTAAACAAATTAAAATGGTTAATAATATAAAATATTTGGGTATCACAATACAAGAAAAATTAAAACTTAATATGCATATAGAAAAAATTTCAAGTAAAATAAAACAACTTTTTCAAAAATATATTTGGACGTGTAAAGAAAATTGGGGTTTAAATAAGAAAACATTAATTACTATTTATAAGGGTGCATTAGAACCTGCGTTTTTATATGGATCTGTTATATGGGGAAGAAGAATTAATAAAATTCAAGAAAACAAAATTACTAGTATTCAATCGTATATTTTAAGGAGAATTTTTAATATGTATGATAAAACAGCGACAAATTCAGTAAATATAATATCAGGAATTATGCCTATTATATTAAAAATAAATCAAAAAATTCAAAATTATAATTTAAGAAAAGATAAAAATATTATTTTAGGGGAAAATATTATAAATTATAATACGTATATAAGTAATAAAACTAAAATTAATTTTGGACATCCATCTAGAGCTCACAAAAATTTTGAAAATTTAGAAAATGAAGAAGGAAAATTATCAAGAATTGAAATAAAAAAACAAATTGAAAAATATTATATAACTAAATGGCAAGAGGATTGGGATCATTCGGACAAGGGGAGGGAAACATATCAATATATACCTAACATTATAAATAGATTAAATTGGAAATTTTGGAATATTAATAGGGGTATTATTCAAATTATAACAAACAGAGGACTTTTTAATTCTTATTCATATAAAATTAAAAAAAGTGAAACTAATATGTGCGTGTGTGCGAATGGAATAGAGAGTGCGGAACATTTAGTATATGAGTGCGAGGAGTTTAGAATTGAGAGAGAAGACTATAAAAATATGTTGGAATCGAAAGGAATTATTATTTGGCCTGTTAGAAAAATTGAATGTTTACAGAATAAAAACATTAGAAGTATATTTGGAAGTTATTGCAGCAAAATTCAAAAAAGAAAATTGGGGAAGATTTGATTTATTTTTTATTTTTTATTTTATTTATTTATTTTTGTTGTGAATATACATTATGTATTTACAAACGTCATATAAATAACAAAAAGCTTAAAAATGTTTTCAGTCGCCTATCTTCATATCACCGATGTCTGTGTCACTTAAAAACTCATCTACTGTGTAGTATGCTTTACACAGTAGAAAGTTTCTAACTAATTTCTTAAAAGTGTTAGAATTTTCTATTTTGCTGGTGATATGAAGATGATTATATAGACAAGACCATTAGATAAATTTTACAGGGACCTCCAAGTGGTTAGGGACGGGCAACGAAGTCTAGGTAACCCTTTTTAAGGGCAATAAAAATCCTAGATACGGCCAACTCCTGTAAAATAAAACAATAAAAAGTAATAAAAAAATTAAGAAAGACTTATAGATAATAGGGGATATGCTGGAAGGCATGAGTACCTGTAAAACTAACAAAAAAAACAAAAAACTCCCAGTAACAAAAACGGTCTAGGAAGTTGGGCGATCACTACCTCAATATCTTTTTTCTCCAATTGTTGGTCAGGGAGATACAGAGAATACGGTTAAATAAAATTGGGTCTTAATTTGAATCGCAATCGCTTGTACGTGTGTTGTTAAATTAATTTCCCTCGATATTAAGTTTTCTTTTAGAAGTATAGCGACTCCTCCATGTGCCCTTTGACCACCGGCAAGATCTCTCTTTGGGAATTTATAGCATCTCAATGGGTTTCAGTGGCTTAAGATGAGTTTCCTGTATCGCTACACAAAGTGGATCATTATAAACAAGTAGGCGCAATGATGAATCAAACCATTCATTGTAAGATTTTTCATTTCTAGGCTCTATTTGTATATTATATGGATATAAAACGGCCAGAGATAGGACAAGAAGACATATTAATAACATAGAATTGTAAATATATAATCTTAAATACATAAACAGACAAAATAACAAAATAAATAAATATAAATATATATAGAAATCACAGGTATTATCACAAAAGATATAACAGATCAGTTTATCCACTTTCCTTTGTGGATTCCCTTGATGTAGATCTCGATGGTTCTTGAACTTGTTCTGAATGTCTAATAATCCTTTCTTTCCCGCATACACATATCTGCTCATTTGAACATCCGACAGCAGTATGTCCAAATGCTGACATCTATAAAGGTGGGAATAGACCAAGCAAACATTGTTGTGCAACAGTTGAACAACAGGTAGGCAACTGTTGGCTAACTTGTTTCCGCGGGGAAAAAAACATTGTCGACAAACTGTTGGTCAACATCGACCAGCCTGCTTTCTCCGGTGTTTGTCCAGTGTTCGTTCAGTAAAATTGACCCGTATACGTGTCTACACTAAAGATACTGTGTGCACACTGTAGGGCAAGATCTCCTTTGAAGTACCGCCTCGTGAGCGAACACCGCGCAGCTGTTCGCCAACAGCTGCACAACTGTTGTGCAACACGTACTCACTGTGTAAACTTGTGTGTTTTTTGACTGTTGCACAACAATGTTTGCTTGGTCTATTCCCACCTTAAAACATCTCATTGGAGCCGGTATACAGGGTGGTGCCTAGCGCGACGCAGCATAGGGATTTCAATGTTAATTTCTTTATAGTCAATTACTAGCTCCCCTAATTATTTTAGAGCAAAAGTCTAAATACGTTTTTTTTTAGAGAAAAAAATACTGCATCTGTTCATACTATTACTTATAATTTTCCGTTTTTCAAAACCGTAGAAAGCGACAAAAAAAAAGGTTCACTTTACAATAAATCAGATATGCCTTGGAATTACCTAAAAAAACAGCGATCACGTTACATTATTTGCCTTTGACGTTTATTAAATTTAAATTTCTACTTTTTTACAAATTAGTTAAATAACTGCAAGTGCAATAACGTTCAAAATGTCCGTCAAAACCACCAGGAAAACGACGATACATTCAACGGTTGGGATGCAGTAGCGGAAAATCCGAATATAAGTTTAAGAACAATTCTTCCTCAAATCAGTTTTTTTTTCTTCGATTATGTAGGTAGGTAGTGTGGTTCCGAAAAATGATAAACAAATGGTATCTGATGCAGATGCAGCATTACATTCTCTAGAAAAATATTACCCCATAGATGCCTTTTATTACGTCGGTTAGTTGAAACAGAATTAAATATGAAAATCGTTCGACGTCAAACAACGATAACTTAGATGCGATGCCCTTGTAGTTTGTTAAAAGATTTCAAAGCATCACTGATTTATAAAAATGTAATTTTTTATTTTGCCGATTTCTACGGTTTTGAAAAACGGAAAATTATAAGTAATAGTAAGAACAGATGCAGTATTTTTTTCTCTAAAAAAAACGTATTTAGACTTTTGCTCTAAAATAATTAGGGCAGCTAGTAAATGACTACAAAGAAATTACCATTGAAATCCCTATGCTGCGTCGCGCTAGGCACCACCCGGTATATAGACGTACGATACAATCCTGCTTTAACCTTTTCAGGTATCTTGGGTCTATTAAAAGTCAATATATGAGTTAGTAGCGGTGTCTACCAAATCTCAATTTACATCTATGACTCCTTCACTCGCGATCCTTCCTTTATTTCCTCGCGAGTACAACTCACTAGACCACGACATACAACAACTCCTCGAGATTGGTTTAGTGTAGTGTGAGTATTTATTATTTATCATCTATTATTTTGATTTTCTATTGTTTTACGTAGATATGCCAGTTACGAAGGTTCCATTTTTTACTCACATATTGAGATGAGAATATGAATGAAAATTGTGCTACGTGCCTCATAACGAGCCTCATAATTATAATTAATGAGGACTATTCAATTCATCTAACATTTGTCACATTTCAACCAGTGAAATGTCTCGATTTCAAATTGCTGCGCCAATGGGAACGAATTATAGTGACAATTCAACTCATGTATAAAAAATCGCATAAGCCGCAGTGCAATTGTCACTTTGACAGCGGCAAAAGTTACCTGCATCTTTTCCAGCGACAAATGCACTAGTGGTTTTTTCACTATTCATTTTCGAACCAATTATCGCATTATCCTTTCCCATATGACTAGTTTGACGTCTGTCAATAATTGATTAGTTTGGTGAATTTCTTGTTCGTTAAATTGTCCTGCCGAATTACACTCGAGGTTTGTATTTAAACCGAGTAAATTTGGGTTGTTGCAACTCAAATCTGTTTCCTTTTAGCAATTGAACTCGAAAAACTGTCAACCTAAAAATGCTCCACCTGCGGTGTCGCATTTTTATTAGTTGACAGTTTTTCTCGTCTAATTGCTAGGCAACAGATTTTCATTACCTAAACAACCCAAATTTACTCGTAAAATACAAACCTCTTGTGCAATTATAAGTGATAATTGCACGTGTGGTATTTCAGCGATAATTTCACGTGTGGTATTTCAGCGACAATTCAATGCGATTATTCAATGACATTTGTCAAACTTCCACCAGTGAAATGACGCGAAATTTTGTCGTATTAACCGGAACATTCTTCTTAGTTTGTTAATCAATTTCGACAACCGTCTTATCACCACATCTTTTAATTTAATCACTCATAACGAATTAGCTTGGAGCACAAAAGTTCGAATAGAATCAATAGCAAAATGAAAAGCAACTTCCATATTTTATTTTGACGTTTATTGTTGTCATGGAAATACATTCGCGTGGGTAATTATGTTTAATTTTTCTTTTGATTTATTGAATAGTCCTCCGAATACCATTCGTAGTCGAAGTATTTGTAGATTATTTTTGAGCTGCTGCTCCACTCATGCTAGTTACGCTTTTTAATACCACTCGCGCAAGCGCTCGTGGTATTAATCAGCGTAACTAGCATTCGTGACAGCACCTCAAAAATATTCGACAATACTTCGACTACTTATGGTATTATATATGAATATCGCAGGACAACTGCCTTTACGTTACAGTGCGATTAGGACGTTAATACTCGAAATCAGATATTAACTAGTCTCGGAATAGAAATATGACTAAATTACATACAGGGTGTTTTTTTTTAGATGGACCATACGACAATGTAAAGGCGTTGAGTTATTTAAAATGGGCCATAGGGAACTTTGCATTGCATCCATTGTTTCAGTAATAGCTTCCTCGCGAATCATCTGCCACAGTACTGTACAAATTGTTTCTAAATCAACAAATTTAATCAAATCTGATATGACTACAATCGGCGCTCGAATTGTTTTCCACCGGCAACATGTCCATGAACTTGGCAGGCCTACTACAGCAGACCACGGTTCTTCTTACTCATATCGTTAGTGTTCCGTTAGTGCACGTTAGTGCCGCTGAAGAAATCGTTAGTGCACAAAAGGAAACTTACTATTTTAAAAAAATATTTGTGGGTCTGCTAACTTCATGCCAGCAGACCCATTTAAGAAAATCGATGCAATCTTTACACTAGTTAAACTAGCAGCGTTAGTGCTCGTTAGTGCCGCCAATATAAACGTTAGTGCTCAAAGTGTATCAGCTGAAAACGTTCAGGGTCGATTAATTTTTAACTTGTATTATTAATATTTATAACATCTTGTAAGTTTTATCACTCTTGTGAGACAAATTTGTAATCGTACAACTTTTTAGGCCTGATGATGGCTTGTTAGCCGAAACATGTCGCATTACAATTAAAGATTATTCCAAGTGTATGGGGAAGGTTTTGTGTTCACTTCCTAATAATTAATTTTCAGTTTCATTATCAGTTTAAAAGCAACCATTTCGCCAACCAGTTTGTGAAACCGCTACTCGGGGATAAAGGGATTTTCGGTAATGTCGATGGTTAAGGGTTAACCTTTAAGATTCTTGATTAAAATCCCAATATTTTCACATCTTGAGCTGGTGCGCTTTGAGCACTAACGCTTTTTTTTGCGACACTAACGATCACTAATACTGATAGATCGATTAAAGTAGAAAATCAAACGGATTCGTTTGTTGGTCTACTAGCGTGAAGTTGGCAGGTCCCAATAAGCCACGTTTAATTTTGAGGTGGTTTGGTACCTTATTAGCGCGGATCCCTTGCAGCACTAACGTTCGCATGTGAAGCGCTAACGAGCACTAACGAGCCGCTTCAAATTCGCATTAGGACAGAGCCATTTGACAAATGTGGGTCTGCTGCATGAAGTTAGCAGACTCCTTTTTACAACGTTTTGAGCTGTTACACTTTGAGAACTAACGTTTATATTGGCGGCACTAACGAGCACTAACGCTGCTAGTTTAACTAGTGTAAAGATTGCATCGATTTTCTTAAATGGGTCTGCTGGCATGAAGTTAGCAGGCCCACAAATATTTTTTAAAACTAGTAGGTTTCTTTTTGTGCACTAACGATTTCTTCAGCGGCACTAACGTGCACTAACGGAACACTAACGATATGAGTAAGCAGAACCATGGTCTGCTGTAGTAGGCCTGCCAAGTTCATGGACATACCGGCAACCAAACAATACCCGCACTGAATAGCTCGCATACCACTCAGCTATACTGTTCTCACTCTTGTATAAATTGTAATACATGAACACTTTTCGAGCGGCGGAATAGGTAGGTACAACATGTTGCTGCTTCGTCGATGCAGTTTGAAAGATTGAGATCGAGAACTGCCGGTGAAATAACTAAGCGCAAGGCCAAGATTTGAGAACAACGCCTTTACATTGTCTGTTGTCACACACCTACGGTGATGATGTATGCTAGGTGTGTACTTTCTATGGCCCATCTTTAAAAAACACCCTGTATATCTATGCTAATCCACATTATAAATTCATAATAATATATTAATTGAATTTCTAAGATGATCTTCAAAATTTTGTACATTCAGTAGATCACATCCAAATTCCTATTACTGGAATGTTCTTTAAAAATGCTGCAATATTTAAAATTGTGAGATATATCTTTAGAGGTGTCAGATTCGACCCACTTTCCATTTTCCACGGTAAGCAATAAATTATTACTCTGAAATCTGACACTGTAATACGGCTTTATAATGTTGTAGCTGAAAAATATAATTTATAAATATTCCTATAAGAAAGAAAAGGGGTAGGTACGAAGGATTACCGAAGGATCGTAGCTTAATTTAAGATTTCACTGCAATGTGAAGTAACCCAAATGTTAACAGTTGTAGTGTTACTGAAATTTATGGAACAGATACTGTTGTGACGGGTTTTCCATTCCCCATGCATCTTGTTTCTGGCGTCGCCATTAGAATTTCAAAGTAACTGAGGAAGTAATAAATTTTGACTGACAGTTGCCATTTATCGCGGGTTTTAATAAGCAAAAGAATATTTGACGAATGATGTTGTTTCGCATTCGACGCGTTACTGCGACGCAATCTTTTTCTTTTAACGAAAAGCTCCTTATTCTGAAATATAATCAAACAACAATTTCCTGTCATTGCTTTAGTAGATGTGTACATAGCCCAGAATCCGGGAATTACTTAATTAAGAAAGTTAAGCTATTTTGTGAAGCGCCCTCGAGACCCGGAAACGAGAAAGTCATTTATACTGTTCTTATTTGAACCGAAATCCAACTGCTTTATACCGTTCAGGATAGTTGACCATTCGTGCACAAAAATCGATTGCTTTTCGTCTTTTTCCGACTTTGATCATTTATAAAAGCCTCATATATTATTATGCTATTGAATTCAGCTCGTTTGTAATGCATTTGATTGGTAATTATTAATTTAGAATTAGTTAACATTTCCATAAAAGAAAATACTTGCGTTTCTATAAGTTGGAAAGTTTATCGAGATTGTAGAGGACTGCCGCAATAATAGATGAGGTACACGGTAGAGATAACATTGATGAAACGGCTCTTTGGAAGATAAAACTTGAGAGCTGCCATTCCAAACGAAGTGCGATAGCACTTTTTATACTACTAAGCCTTCGAGTTATACATCGTCTTCCACACTGTAAAGAGAGAAATACAAGTAACGTACATAATGGTCGTTTACATAATCCTGCTGCTAGGATCATCTCGCTATCAATTTAAAAAAAAGTTCTTCGAGAGCTAATTTTTCAATGGGAAATCAATACAACGCTTTGCACTTTTTTTAGTAGGAGTAATAATAATAATCTTATCTATTGTACCATCTACTACCACCCTATATAATATCATTAGGATTTGTTTCATTTATTACAGTTTCTTTTAGTGATTTATACCTGTTATTGATTTTATTGCCGCATTTTAGCAAAGAATATAATGCCTGCACGCAGACAGATATAATTATAACCTTACACTGAAATGTCTTAATTGAAATAAAATTTATAGCAAATAATTATGTACATTTGTGTAGACAAAGAAGTATTAAAGCCTACGTTTCCGTAACAGTCGAAAAGTTTAACATAGCTGCAACCATTCACAAAAAACAGAATCATATTTGCAGAACTCTAGGAGTCAATTGAATAATGGGGGTTTACAGTATAGTTAAATTCTGCAGTTCTAAATTAATAAGCGTGTACCTACCTGAAACCATAAAACATTTTTTTAGACAGTAAAAGTTTATTTAAAAATAGAGGCTGATTAGCAAAAGAATAATGAACATGTGCGGTTTTAAGGGTTTATTCAAAACGATATGATTGTGGCGGGTTCTGTGACGTAATAAGCCCTCAGCTCCTAGGACCATTCAGATGACATAACGACTTCGCAATATTGCAGGAGAATGTCATTTGTAACTTGCGTCACCTGTTTACTTGTGACTTGTCTTTCACCTTAGCGTTAAGGCGGATTTATAGTTTCGTAGCCGTAGGAACGTAAGAAGATTTGGGCATTTCCTAAGTACCGTAACCGTTCTAACGCAACGGTAACGCGAATTATAAATGTTCACGCGCAACAAGTAGGGTTTAATTCCAAACGTTACGGTACGGTATTGCGGGTACGGAACTATAAACTCAGCTTTAGATGCAGTTAAACGTGCCTCTTAAAACGTCAAATCCGACAAACGTCAGACCCTCGCGCAAGGTTGCCGGCTCACTTCTACGTGATTGGTTGTAGGTTTGTGACGTGTTTAGACTGAAGCGTTTCAAATTCGGACTAAAAACACAGCTTTTCAATAATTTATTTTGGGTTTATTTTACTGGCAAATAAAAATTGAGGACACACGTGTCTTTTTATTTTTAATGTACTTTGTAGATCAGAAATAAAAAATGAAGCCGGGATGCCCTCATTTCGACTGTAGCTGGTCCAAGGCTTGCTAAAACCGAAGTCAGTAATCATCTTAATAATAGAATGCATTGTTTTTTTTATTTGCATTTATTTTTGAGTGGGCGGGGTTTCAGCCAAGGCTGCTCTACCAACCCAACTCACTATACATTTACAAATATCCTTGCCCGAACACGGATTCGAACCAGGGACCCTTGGCACCACAGTTCAGCTTTAACTGAACTTCGCCACACGGGTCAGCGAACATGGGTTATATTTTGTTTCAATAAACTTATATAAATTGTTCAGAACAAATCACTTTACACTTTCTCTGTCATAAAGTAATGGCGTTCCGATTTCGTCAATGACCGACTAATGCAAGTGATAACCTGTCCGTCTGAGGAATTATGTTCTGCTGATTTCAAAGTCTGGCGCATCGGATTAAAGAGTGAAAGGAAGAGAGAAATCGGGACTAACCAGAATTGGAGTAGAAAAGAGTTATTGTATCGGGAAGAAAAATGTATACTAGCAATCCTTTTTCGTTTATGTAGTCAAAGAATTCAGAACCGAATGGCGTTACCACCCTGTCGTTTCTACAAGTCTACGAACCTCGGAAACCTCATTTCCATCCACTACGTATCACAGACCTGTCAAGACGGCTATATACTGTTGAAAAGCGAGTTGAAAAGTCAAAGTAGCAATAATAATATCATCCAAATGTGGAAAGAAAAAAGGTTCAGGATGATACCTATGTTAGCGCCTAAAGTCTTATAAATGATTCATGCAACGTTGCAGGAGAATTTATAGCGTCCCTTAATCGGTCCAAGATAAAGTTAATGTAAGGGAGTGGATAGGCATCTTATTTAATCACAGCGTTGACTTTCCGGTAGTTTTTCCTAAAATTCTTATCACATAATAACGTACCTTATGCTGTTATTGAGGTGACCCAAAAATAAAACAGAATTTTGATTTTTACTAGTTTTGAGAAAATAAAGGGAATGTCTACACCTTGGTCTACACGTGCTAAGGAGGTGTTAAGTGATAATACAATGTCTACTATGCGAATTTTTTAATGATTGAAAAATTTTCTAACGACCTGGAGTGAGTGGAAATGAGAAAAGGTCCCTGTCGATGCGTGACAAAGAAGACAGGAATATATGAACAAGGGGCAAAACTTAACTATATATAACAATGCCTGCAAGAAGTTACATTGCACGCTGCACCATGTTACATTCGGAATATAGTTACATAGATGAATAGAGTAAACAATTTTTACTCTGTGATAGATGACAACAACCTACCACTCATTTATATCCATTTCAAGATGAAAGAACGAAACCTATAGAGATAAAATTTTATTTTATGGATATACTATATAGTGACTGAATCATAATTCACGGACGGCGAGATGAACTGTATAAAAAATTAATATTTACCACTACGAAACTGAGAATTTTTCGAGTGGTTTGCCTTTTAGTGTACACTTCTGAATATCTTCTGAAAATATTGCATGGATTGCAGAATTTATTTTAAGAATTATGTTGATCAGCAATGAGTTCTGAGGGTACACTAAACTCTTAAATTTATGTAGCTAAAAATGAAACCTAATTAAATTGGTAAAATGTGTGGTTATTTATGTATTCATAAGCTGGGTGTGAAATAAATTTTTAGGAAAGCCGGGTCATGTAAAAAGAGACAAACCTTTACAGTATGTAGACTGAATCTTTCATGAGGTTCTCTGTATTCTAGACATCCTTGAAATTTAATATTGCCATACCATCCATACACGCCTACTTTATTAATTTAATCTCAAGCTCTTGAAAAAGTCAGCAAACTTTAAAATAAATTTCAAAAGCAATCTTTGGTTTACTTTCAGGCATAAAATAAAGTTAAAAAACTTCAGTCACAGCTGAAATTTCCATACACCTAACTGAAGCGTACAATCAACGTGCACTACTAACATGATGGAAATAGTTTGTGTGGTGCCGCAAAATACGCTTTTTTATGATGCTTAATGAATTCTAAAACGAGCAAGCATGAACTATGACCAGTAGTAAATCAAGTTGACAAATCGTGAGGATATCATAAAATATGAGTGCTTAGTCGATGTAAGCTTTGCAAAATCGCTGCCGCTGCTGGGTTAAAGCTGAATAATTGTTTCAGTTGGAAACTTTTGATTTGTTGAACTGAATAACAAATTTACGGGATTTGCAAAACGAATTTAAAAAAATGTGCATCGAAGATTATTTAAATCAATAGACTTATAAAACTTCGGAGAGTTTGGAGTTCGAATTTTTACTCTTAAAGCTTGGAGTTTATGTACGGTGGATACAATAAGCCGCACGTCAACAGTTAATTGAATCTAAATATTTCATATTGCCGACGGTTTCGCCTTTATTAGACAAAGTAAATGTAAACACCCGAGTAAATTAAATATTTATCATGCCTTCACAAATTTCCGTTATATATATATGCTTGCGCGATTTCTCACGTGCTTGACCGGTGTCCACGGTAAAGCTCTTTTTCTTTGAAGCATTACGCCAAAATTAGTTCGCTAACCGATCAATAGCAGAATTCCAAATTGTGAAATGAAATATTAAATTTTTTATTATACCTGAATCACAATCTCCGTTTTAAACATTCAAATGCGTGCGAAAAAAGGCCTTTAAAACACACGTGCTTTAAAGTTGCTAAGTAACGATACTTCAAGTATGACTTTTGAAACTGTCATCTGGATGAAATAAAAAATCCTCTTAGGTCCCTTTCTGTAAATGCAGAACATTTCTTTGGCTTTTGTACCTATCCTTTGGTTGAAGCTTTCACAAACGCGCGTAATTTAGGGTATGCTTCCAAATCTGTTCCACTTTTTAATCGCAGCATTGCTTTAAAGTTTTGAATGAATCACAGCCGTCTATAGTTACAAGCCGTGCTGAGAATTATGGCAACACTGCATGGTAGGCCGATTTCCTAATTCAACTTGACAGATTTCAGGTGTATTTTATACGTGTTTTGGGTGTAATATTCATATTTACCTGTTTTAACAGAGCGAGAATGCGACAATTTGTGTTACTCCGTATGGAATGAACAGAAATTATTATTCAGGTAAGTTGCTAAACGAAATATATCGATTTGTTGTCATAACCTCTAAAGCAGGCTACTCATTATTGGACCCTTTACAAGCANTAAAATTTAGGTTATGGTTATACGTTGCAAATGTACAATGTGGACGGATTGCTATGAACCTTAACAAAATGTATTATCCGTTTGACGGACCAACGCAACGGATGAACGGAGAGCTATGAACCCACCTTAAGTCATGATACTTCAAGTATGACTTTTGAAACTGTATCTGTCTGTTCCACTTTTTAATCGCCGCATTGTTTGAAGTTTTGAATGAATGCACCAAAAGATAGAAGATTTAAATACGTTTGACATTTCCTGCATATATGCCACTATTATCGATGCATTTAAGACTTTATTCGTAAGTAACTTCCATTCATCCATGGAAATAACTTTTTGCACTCCTTCGTTCTAAATCGCGTTTTCCCAATAAAGCACGAACGTCGGGAACGTCAATTTTACAATTGACTATCTACTTTCGCGCACTAGTGCCTAAAAATTCAACGAAATTATCTATTTAGTGCGGATCATAAACTAATAAGTAGTACGATGGAAGAGTAAAAAAGAAAATATAAATACACTTTACATCATTCCCTGTAGTACACGGGCAAAAATAAGCTTAAACCAGAAGTGTTGAACATTAAATTGACATTTTAAATTTCTAGATGTCTACTTTATCGGCATAGAGCATAATGTCGCAAAAATCTCGCGAAAAAGATTTGAATTTATATAAATTCGATTTAATTAATCCGTGCAAAAAATAGAATACATTTTACGTGCGTGAACATTGTTTGCTTGATTCGCGCGACATGCGTCGCTCGTGCCCGTTGCGCACTCGCGCCGTCAAACTTCACGCTCATCTGCAAAATAACTGTTCCCGCACTAATAATGTAAATAACTATCTCATATTTTTTATAATAGGCTTTACTGGATTTGGATTTTACACCAACCAACGTTTGTTTAGATTTTACAACAAGCGATTTAATCAATGGACGGTGTATTATCTTTTTCAACGGAAATCGTTTTATTCACAAAGACGATGATGTTTATAAGCAAACGTCAAGTGACATTTCCATGGCAATCGTGAAATGACGAACACCCAGCCCACTTAATTAGATATCTATTCGAGTATAACGTCAACATGATTTCATTGTATTTCCCATTTTTTAAATTATACTGCAGGCATAATAAAAAATACTATAAGATACAAGTGTATAATCAAGTCTTTAAAGCACTTGTAACGTTAAACTCATTGCGCGTGCTTTAAAGACTTGATTATACACTTGTATCTTAATATACTATAATCTAAGAGGGTGTTATTATGACAGTTTTAGCATGGCCAATTGGGTGTCATTACGGCTTTCATAAAAGTGTTCTTATGAATTCTAATTCATTCACGCACATGACACAACCATCTATATTAAAAAGCCGTGCTGAGAATTATGGCAACACTGCAGGTAGGGCCGATTTCCGAATTAAACTTTGTAGATTTCAGGCGTACTTTGGATAATAATCCTATTTACCTGTTTTAACTGAGTGAGATTGCGACAATTTGCGTTACTCCGTATTGAATTAACAGTAATTATTATTATTCAGATAAGTTGCCAAACGAAATATATCGATTTGTTGCCATAACCTTTAAAGCAGGTTACTCATTACGGGTCACTTTACAATTGTACTTGTATTTGTTCAAGTACATGTTCAAGCTCAAATATGACCTACACACTACGTGGGCGCCCTGTTTCGCCGAGAAAAACCCCAAGCACAAGTCCTCATGGAAATTGATAGCGAAACTGAACAGTGGCAACTCTATAATGAAAAATAAAAAAATGTAGAAAGCAAAGCAGAAGCAGAGAACGGTAATCTTGAAAGAATACAATTATTTTATTGGTTTGTATTTCAGGCATTCTAGCACGGACATGTCAAGTGGATTTTCTGACGGAACCTTCTGGCTTATTCTCACGAGCTCACGGTACGGGAATTTGAAGTCTACTGGACTCTGCTCTTCAAAAGCTCCCATTTTGAATTATACCAGCAAGTCGTTGATAAAACTTCGCTGATGCATAGCGGTTTAAACGGCCGATTGCGAAAATTCAACGCCCAAGCAATGTTGACATCCCCCCAGGTGCTTCACGTCTAACTCTTTCGACAGAAGTTCACCGATTTCGGAGATCTAGATGGAAAACACATTATGATGCAGCGGTTCCGAATTTTGAGTTAAATAAAAATGTTATTATCCATTTTTGTAAATGAATAAAATATATGTACAATTGTAATCTACCGAGAATACTTTTTTAGGATGCCACAAAGATGTTGCGTGCCAGGTTGTAAAAGAAATTACCTCTCCTCGAAAGGAAACTAGGTGAGTGAGTACGTTTTCTTTCCGAAAAGAGGGAGTCAATCATATTCAGTGGCTTCGTGCTATACATCGTAAAGACTGGACACCTTGATCTGGAGCTTGTGTGTGTCTATAAAAATCGACTTTGAACATTTCAACTTGCCTGATGGTGCGATTAATAATATGCAACTGCGATGTCCAACATTATAAGAAAATTCTGTGGCCCATTTGTTTAAGGAAGGTAAGCTGCCTAAGTATCTTTCTTCGGGCGAAACACAGAAGAGAGGAAAAATGCTATTTTTCAAGAGCAACAAGACGCCATTAAAATTTTAATGGGCCCTCCGGTTGACTTTCGGGCAACGTTGCCAAACTTCTCAGTATGGCTTGTAATTATAGACGGCTGTGATCTTTCGCATGAATATGTTACTGTTTATATACAGGGTACTTCATCTGGGGGCGAGTAACGTACGTTAGGTGGTTGATTGTTACATATTGTACTTGGCATTGAGAATTAATTACTTTATACTAATGTTTTGCTAGGATATGTTCCTTTGTTTTGTTGTATAATGTGATACGTAACGTTATGCTCCTACTATTTATTTGAACCGGGTGATTATGATTATTGGTATTTGGTAGGGTGACTTGTTTCGAATACGTACTGTGCTATATTTGATACCGATATTTAAACTCGATTTGACGTAGCAGAGGCTGGATAAAGTTCAGAACTGACCAACTGACATACGCCCGGGGCGGACCGCCTCTCCACCCCCCCCTCCCCCCTCTACGCTACGCCACTGGTTCCACTTCATTGTTCCAGAAAATTTTTAACTAACTTTCCCACTTTATTTACATGCAGCAACCACACTGAAACTACATAAATTTCACAGAAATTTGACAGTCCAGACAGGCAAGTCGGCCACTAACTTAGCCACTTTCACGAAAGTACTTTCCGCCAGTAAACTTGCCAAATGTAAATGAGGCTTTTACGGGCGGACTGTAAGTTTTTACGCAAAAAGGAAATTATGTGTGAAAACCTGATGATCATTCATTAGAAAATTGAGTTTTAGGAAAATCAATTTTTCCTTGTTTTGTTATAAACGCCTCGATTAATAACATTTTACTTAAAATCCAAAGGCCTTAGAAAGTGATGATATGAAAAACGTACTGACTTATCTCATATTGAATTTATTACAATATCAAAATAGATAGCCTTAAATGGGAAAGGGAAACCCTAACATCTTGTATTGTTATTCCTTTGAAGTATTTAAAATGACATTATAACAAATGCGTACGTACTCGTGTGGCTACTATGAGTAGGTAAACTTCATCTCATAAACCATAATCCTCGTATCTTCTACAGTTATTCCACTGATTGGATCTACTTCCATCATAAACCTTATTATCCATACTATATGGTCATAAAGAAAACAGTAGTTCAATATAACCAATACAAATACCTATCTTGTTAATGCAGAAAAAAATTTAAGACGATCCTCAATAAGCCAATACAGCTTATAGAGACGTTTATCAACAAAATCTTATTACGAAAGACACCTCTTTCCTTTTCAACCGAAGTAGAAAAATAATTTTAAAAATAAGAGCGTAGTAGTCCAACCGGGTAGACAAATGTTTCTTTTATAAACACCAGTCTTTATTGATAAAAGGAAATCTAGTGGGTTACGAGAAATTGAAAAAAAACCTTTTTTGAGAGGGAAACACCTATATTAGCTGTAATGAAATGGTTAAGAGAGGTTTTGCGTTTCGAAGAAAGGTTACCTTGCACAGCGAAAACTGTAGGGTAAAATCCAAGAGGGAACTCGGTCGAGTGGATGTGATAAATTGAATTACATTTTTAAAGCCGTAAGTGGTCTGATAAAGTTTCGTTTGTATGCATGGAGTTAATACACTGCAGGGGGATTAAAAGCCAGGAAAAATTATTCTGTTTTACATGTTAAGGAAGTAGACGACCGACGCGACGTTAATACTATTGTGGCGATTTCAGAAAATGTAATTGAAAAGCACAATGTATTTTTCTAACTGGAGGTTTACCTTTGTGTTCCATATCGACATTACGTAAATCGGGCCTAAATCTACGATTATTCTAATATAGCATGTAACGTATGTTCGTTAATAAATAAACCCAAGTTCAGCATATATGCAGCATACTACGCCAGATTGTTAGTAAAGGACTCTGTCAAGTCCTACAAAAGGAGAACAATATATCTTCTTGTTTGAATTTAGCAGGCACAAGGGCATTTAATATCGCTTCTGGTACTAATCACAAATTCCTTTATAGAAGGGACTGAAGAGATAACATAGCTGCTTGCTTTAATGAAGTCACTGTATACAGTGAATGCTAAACCACTTTGCTACATTGTCTTAATAATGTAGACGCGGATAAGGAGAACTTAATCTGATCAAGAATATATAACCAATAAAACAACTACAATGACCTTTATATAACTGAGTTAAATAAAACTTTACATTAAATAAAACACCGCACGGCAGATGTCAATTCTCACTTTACTTCCCAAATGAAAGCCAGCATAAAATAAAAACTAACATTGCATTGAAGACATCGGCTTAGATGGCTACACGGCACTCTACCACTGAACCATGAAGGCTATGTACCAAACAGCATTGTGAAATACATTATAGTTTTAAAGGGTGAATCTAGGACTCGACTAAACACAACCTACAACAATAACGCTGGAAAAAAAGCACAACTGACCTGTTAACAAAGATCTTCATTTTTAATCGGATAAGCTTTTTTCATCCGAAAGTTTTGTTATACAACGGAAAAAACTCAAGATTCAAAGCGTTATAAAATCGCTCCACCTAAAACTGTCGCGATTTTATCATTTTGATATTGAGTTTTTTCCAGGAGGCAACAAAGCGTGAGTGAATTTAGAATAATTCTAGGGAAATTAATACAGGACAACAAATTACTGCCATTTTCAATGGACAGAGGGTACAAACAATAACAAACACACAATCCAACTGATATTGCTTCTGGAACTTCACTCCTTCACCGGCACTGAAATTTAGATCTAGACGACACTGGCTTCGCTGTAACTACAGACATATAATTGGTTCCTTCATGGACCATAGTGGACCTCCCTCTAACTGGAATTGGAAACGGCTTCACGTGAATGATAAGCACACGATGGACATGTTCGACTAACTCCTTCGTAAACTTAACTTCTTTAATTCGACTTGAACTTTAACTTGAACCGACGTAATAAAAAATGTGTAGTGTACCGAACCCTTTATAACTGGCAAGTCTTACAATAATACGCTTCAATGCAACAAAACTGCCAATCAGCAGAACAATAAGCGGCTACGTTTCAAAGTCCACTAAAAAAATTAAATAACGATTAACGTCCACCACCAAAAAAGCCACGATCTACGAATCTTCGAAAGAATTAAACACCGGTGTTTTCTTATTGCCGAAACCCCACATGTTACGTGGACTTTGAGCGCACACAACAACACGATAAGTTCAGGCAATGTAGATGGGTCGAGGTGTTTAATGGATTTTCTTTTATGGCTAGTCAAACCAAAGCAAAAATAAATAAGTATGTAAACTAGATAGGCGCCACTTAGTTTTGTAGTAAATTTAACAAGTTAAAAAGTAATCGTAAACGATTTACATAAAGCGCATTTCCACTTGCATTCATTTCCCATTTGTAAGATGCAACTTCTGTTAAAATCGTAAAAATCCGGCCACAAATATGAAAGATAGCGTTGCACATGGGCAATCCATTTTTGTCGTGCTACTTCAATGTCAGTTTATGAGAAGAATTTCATTTCAATGCTTTTCTAAATAAGAAAGTTGGAACTGCGCATGCGCAAACCTAAATTTTGAAACTAATGTTAGATTTTCCTTTGTTCCAAGCGCCTAAATATCAAATTTCACTTAAATGCTTCCATAGATAAAAAAGTTGGCACTGCGCATGCGCAAAATAAAATTTTGAAACTGGCGCTAGATTTTCCTTTATCCCAAGTGCCTATGTATCAAATTTCGTTTAAATTCTTCCATAAATAAAAAAGTTGGCACTGCGCATGCGCAAAACCAAATTTTGAAATTGGCAGTTGATTTTCCTTTATTCCAAGTGCCTATGTATCAAATTTCATTCAAATGCTTTTATAAGTAAAAAATTTTGCAATTCGGTTTATAAATGGTCGAGATGCGAAAAGGGCACTGTGAATTTTGAATCGATTCGATTCAACTTTTGGCATTGCGTATTATATGGCTAAAGCTATGCCCATATTGAATTTCATGCAATTCAGTTCATAACTAACGGAGATGTAAAAGTGATCGAACATTTCTAAACAAAGTTATCGTTCACACGGACAGATAGATGGACAGACAGACAAAGGAACAGACGGACAGACCAACAGGCAGACGACAGATAGCAATGCAAAATTATAAACGATCTCTAGGATCGTTAATAAACGGCAAAAGTGTAAAATTATGGAACATGTAAAAAACGGTTTTTTGTTTTTTTTACAATAACTTTTTTTGTAAGCGGTACAGAAAAAATTCCTTCCTTGGTACAAGACTCGACACCATAACGAACCAAATAGTGGAAAAAGTAGAACAATAGCTCTTAAGATAAAGAACTAGTAGCGTCGCAAAACGAGCGGACGGACGGACGGACGGACGGACGGACGGACAAAGTGGCCACAATAGCGTATTTTTTTTTATTTTTGTGGAAATGCGCTAAAAATACTTACTGAGGGGTAACAGGTAGACTAAAGACATCCTTGTTCAGATCTTGATAAATCTATAGGCTGATCGAAGATGAAAGGGTAACATATAAACAATAATTATAGTCACTTAACTGGCCAAAATCAATGTCAATTTAATACAAAAACACGGTCATCGATTTTTTAAAATCCTGATTCAAGTATTTAGGATCAAGGAAAGGGTATTTTTTGAGCCGGATCTCAGATATAGAAGCTCAGCATGAAATCCTCAAAGTCCAGAAAACTGTTATGCACGGCCAGAGAAAGTTTTCTGTATACACACTAAAATAAGTGTTAATTCGAATTTCAAAATTTAGAGACCAACTAATGTTAGACTTTTTGATAATCAACAATGTTTGTGAGTCCCATAATTCTATTTTGACAACTTAAAATGTTCTCAATTCAAAATTCAGGATGTTTCACTTATAGAGCCGCATAATATTATAGTCGCAGGATTCTCTCAATTCTTACAACTTGCAGCTCATTTAAAAGAAAGAGAATCAAAACACTTTTTCCAAAAACATTAGACGGTCTAGCTATCGTGACCACTTTCTATATCTGTCCGTTCGTCGTAGCTACGTCTACAGTTTTCAAAATATTTACCTCGTCGTGTTTGCTCTTTGATGCTTGAGCGAATCATTGATTTAGGAATTAGGATTCCATAACAGGTGGTAAATGTCTCACAGCCCTTCAGAGAAGAAGGCGGTAAAAAGTATGTTATTGATGTATGATTTGTAAGCGTTTTTACCATTTAAATACCGTTAAAATACTGTGAAACTTCGAAAACTCTTCTCAAGTGTTTCATATAATCTTTCAAAAATATTTAGAAGACCCAAGAGCTTTGAAAGGTGTGCAAGTCTTCAATAGTCTATAAAAAGCTTTTTTCGTCGACCTCTTGATAACAATATAAATTACTCCTTAGTGACGAGTACAATGATGAAGGTTATTAATGGTTAGCAACCAACCATTATACGTTAGCAACCATTAATCGTTAGCAACAACTTGTACATAACCATTTTATTAAAGGGAATAGTTATTTATGCAATGAGTGTATAAATGAGGCCATTATACGTTAGCAACCATTAATCGTTAGCAACAACTTGTACATAACCATTTTATTAAAGGGAATAGTTATTTATGCAATGAGTGTATAAATGAGGCGTTTTATTGGTGAGTGAGATGTTTAGTCCACGAGCGCAGCGAGTGGACTAAATTCGAACGAACCAATAATCGCCGATTTATACATGAATTGCATACAACGTTTTTTCGTCGACTTCACTGGGGTAGGTAATTTTAAATTCAACTACAAGAAATTACAAACGAAATTATGAGCTCCGACGATTTTTCACTAAATTACAGCTATTGTCGTTGCTATAGTAATGTGTCTCACTCACCAATAAAACGCCTCATTTATACACTCACTGCATAAATAACTATTAAGAGCTTTTCAATAATAGGTATATTATGTATAATAATTAAAACGTAAAGTTCGCTTTAAGTAATCAGATTGACCTATAGGTACGTGTTACCGTATTGATTTATGTTTAAATACAGTATACGACAATGTATACCGTGCAATCTAATTACTTCGTCATGAATAACTAACTTTTATAAATAATTGCGATATATTTTTAAATCGTAACTTTTGCAGACGCGTGATTTGTGGGTTATGGGTAATACTATGGTTTTACTGTACCTACAATTCTTGTTCGACATACGATTTGGTAACCTACGATTAAATTCTCCGATACCTGCGAGTAGGGATGGGCGATAACTGTTTTCACCTATCGATAAGTATCGGGTACTTACCTATCGATATAATTATTTTACTTATCGATATGCCGATAATTATCGAAATATCGATGGTTATCGATATATCGATATATCGATATGTCGATAGTTATCGATATATCGATAGTTATCGATATGTCGATAGTTATCGATATATCGATAGTTATCGATATGTGAATACTATCGATAGGTATCGATATATCGATATGTCGATAGTTATCGATATATCGATATGTCGATAGTTATCGCTAGGGATGGGCGATAACTGTTTTCACCTATCGATATAAGTATCGGGTACTTACCTATCGATATATTTTACTTATCGATATGCCGATAATTATCGAAATATCGATGGTTATCGATACACCGATAACTATCGAAAGATCGATAATTGCCGCTATATCGATAAGTATCGGTATATCGATAGTTCTCGTTATGGCGATAGTTTTTAATATATAGGTACTTATCGATATAATATTACCGATAATTTTTTTGAAAGCATGTCTAAAAACTGCATGAGTTTACTTTTATATTTTGGCGAAAGAGCCTGACAAGACAAGAGGGCTCTTTTAACAAAATATGAAAATAACCGAATGCAGTTCTTGCAACTTTAATGGAGTTACCATATTAACTGTGCAATTATCGCGCAGGACTCTTTTGCTTTCTACAATGCAATTACCGCTGTAATTAAGCGGTAATTGCACGTCTCATTTGAGAGAAATATTCGACGTATCGATAGTTATCGACAGGGATAGTTATCTTATCGAGTTTTATTAATAAAATCCATTTTCCGGTTTATTCTCGTGTAAAGTGACTATTAATAGTTACTCGACGTTTCTTTGCTACCTTTATCAAGAGTTTTGTTAGATTTCGTAAATGTCAATCAATTGAAACTGTATATCTAAATTTGAAGTGTTCTTAGCTTTTTCTGTTTTTTTGTGACTGGTCCTCTGTAACCATCAATCAGATACCGATACATAGGCCATGATTACACCCTTTGATTGTCTTCTTTATTTTATCTAAAGAGTAGCCATTTTGATGCAACATTTTGTTCAAGTTTTTGAAGTGCTTCTTTTTTTGAGCAATCGTCAGTAAGACGAAAAGATCTATTTTCTAAAGATTTTATTACTGCGTTTATTTGGCATGGATGATGATGTGACGTAGCGCTTCTCTTGAGAAAGGGAGCAAAGTTAAGTTTCCGAAACGTCGAGCAACTAAAAATAGTAAATTTACACGAGAGTAAACCCGAAAGTGGATTTTATTAATAAAAATAGTAGCGCTCGTTGAAATCTCAACAATAACATAATTTTATCGTACCAATAGTTATCGACATATCGATATATCAATAGTTATCGACATATCGATATATCGATAGTTATCGACATATCGATATATCGATAGTTATCGACATATCGATATATCGATAGTTATCGACATATCGATATATCAATAGTTATCGACATATCGATAGGTATCGATATATCGATACTTATCGTTAAGTATCGATATATCGATAGTTATCGATCTATCGATTTTTTTAGCTCTACCTATTGTTATTCGATATATCGATAACTATCGATACCTATCGATATATCGAAAAAAATTCCCATGCCTACCTGCGAGTGCCCCGACACCCACCTGCTGATTGTTAAGCGGCCATTTTGCTATGAAGTGGGCCCATGAAGGAGATTTAATATCAAGATCCGACCCTCAAGAAAGGAACAACTTCCGTAACTCTTTAACTTAATAACTATTTTGCCCCTTCAGGGTTATATGCGATTACATTCAAACAATTTGTTAACTTCAGTACCTGTTTAGTGTATAGTATCTTTGCCATCTTGGTTAAGTTATGACCGAGTTTAAAACGCGAATGTTGTTGGAGACCGCGACTTCTTTCTGAAGAGGTTGGCCAATTAAGTACCGTATCTGGTAAGTATAGAAGCAGATTACGAGTAGAGCGAGGCCCTTCGGGCATTAATTAACTGTTTATATACTGAGCCCTGCAGCTTTGGAGATTTTCTTTTGATTGTAAGGTATAAGCGCGAGGCGTTGGTTAGGAACCACTGACCAGAGAGGTTTGTATACTATTTTATTCAAAATCTGTCTTAAATAGGTGGTATATAGCAAATTCCACCAGTGCCATTGTAGCATTTAAATCTAGTCGGCATTGGCATGCAAGTAGGGAAGTACTTTGCCGACCTCGACGAAGGTTCGGAAAAGATGTCAAACATTTGCTCACTTCCAAACTTTAAAACAGTTGGCAATTGACATTATTACATATATGAAATTTTATTCACAATCATATAGGTATGTACTTGTACATGTACTAATGGAATTTGTTATATTACCTATTTAAGACAGATTGTGAATAAAATATAAATGCGAGAACTGAACTCACTTCTTGGCGCCAACATCTAATGTTAGTATTTCAGCGTGCCTCAAATACCTACCCAAAAATGTCTACCAGCTCTCGGACTAACTGTTGAAATTAATAAAAAGGATATTCTACAAATAAGGCCAGGACTACTTTGACCATTTTGAAAATTATACTTTTATTTAGCTATGATTTTTATTTTATTTACGGTCCAATTATACGCCAAGAGATTAATTGTTTACACTCCACAGTTCATAAATGAAACGATACAAATATTATTCACATTAAGCAAATTACATCGCAGCGAGCATCGCAGTGAACTTCTTAAAAGTAACTCGCACCCCTGCTCGCACCCCTTATAAATGTCCTTATACGTACATTGTATACACTCTTACCTTTCTGAAACATTCCACAGGAAACTTTCAGCAACTTTTTACCCTTTGAATCAAAGCACAAAGCCCATTTTCTACAACGATAAGAACCGAAATCGATAGTTGGAGACTTTTTTCATATCCAGTACACACACATCTTGTAAACTGTGCAAGGAGCGCTCCAAGCATTACTCTCAAAGTTCTTTCAAAACTTTCCATGCTTTGACTCAAACAAAACGGGACCATTTAGCGTAATCTTTCTTTGTGCGTAACATAAGTGAACAATATAAGACGGCAATATGCCATGTTGCGTGTTGTAAATTGGCTTCCATTAATATCTAGGACGGGATGCAACTATTCCGTGTTCTAAATGAAAGATTTATCTTTCATTTCATACTTACTATCCACCATATTTGTGGACCATATGTTACCTACATAATTTTTGATTATACCTATCTTTTTCGAACTACAAGCGTGTGTAAATCGCTGGTTATAGCACAGCGTGCGTATAAAGATTGCCTTCTGCTCTTAATCATGCAATTACGTTATAGCAGGAGTTCGAAAACGTTTTGACGCCACTCAAAACAATGTTTCACAATCAGTTCCTTTTAAATGTTTACAGTTAAAATCTTGCATGTACTACAAGGTACAGGTATAATAAAAATAGCGTGTGATACACGTATATTCAACATAAAAGGAACGACGACGATGCCGCGTGTATTCTAATAAAAGGCTGACAATTATTCAATGCGTTTATCTTACATACGATTTTGCATGTAATGGTGTTTCCTTACGTTCCATTTAAAAAAAACGTATAAACCTTGCCACCGCCTCAGCGCCCAATGGACAAACTGAAAAAAGAACAAACAAACAAATAGATAGCCCTGTCACAGCGGTGGTCAAAAGATCTGTTGCCGGCAGCTCATCGGTGTAGGTCGAGATTGCATCTAGAAGTATTTCCCAGGCGCCAGAAGCTAATAATGAATAACAAGAGATTTCGGCTGGTTCTGAAACCGCTTCACAAAGCAGACTGGAAGCTGTGGCACAAGCCAGACAAAACTCAAGGACGCTAAAGATAAAAAAGGAAAGGAGGCAAGATAAAGCGTAATTAAAGGAAGAAGGTGCCAGCTTTGTTTATTAGAGAAGCAGAAAAAATATTATAAGGGAAAGAAGCTAAAAAAATTAGGTGAAGCAAAAATTTCAGTACAACTAACTGGTTAATGAGTGATGTGAATGAGAAGGCGTATGTATGAGTGAATCGATCAGCAGGAACAATTACGTAGAAGAAAGATAGGAATAAGTATAGGAAGGTAAAGACAGGTAGGTCACTTCAGGTACAGCGGGAAAGAAATGGTGCTGACCTTTTGGTGTTTACATGCTGGTGGATTTAGAGATAGTTCTCGACGATTGGAACGACTCGAGTACGGTTAACTGGTGACGTACTTCTCTCGGCTGCGAAGGTTCTTGAAGTCTGGCTGGAGTGACGATGGACGGACAAAACTTAAAACTAGAGCAATGTTTACACCGACAAAGACTGAAGACAGACGTAGAAGTCCGGTAGAATCGGTAGGAAGAGTAACGTAGAGTCCGTAAGACCTCGTGCGAATCAAGGCGGTGATATCGTAAAGTTTTATAATCCAATAGGTAGGGGTAAAAGAATTAATTCCTGAGACCATTCACATTGATAAGAAGATGGTTTACCTCTAACGATGTTCAACGAGCCTAAGTGTTTTCACTGTCATGTGGCCTAATAATCCGCTAAATTACGAAAATACGCTGAACCAAAAATTGCACTACCAAATAATACTCGTAATTACAGCGTATTTAAAGCTTCAATTCCATTAATCCTCACAAGATGAGCTGGAAAACCAAATTAAGAATTCAGCTAATCACGTACAGTAAGTCTTGCTCAAAAGCTACAGGAAGAATGTCTTCGGAGAAATGTAGAATTTCATGGACTCCCCTTATCAGTCTCGGATAAAACAAACAATAAAATTAAAGGTTCCCAAATTTGAATTTTAGGAAAGAGAGAAAAATACATAGCAAGAAACCAAGAGTGATAAAATTTTAAATATGACCTGTGCAAATGTGAAGTCACACAGGAGAAAAGAAGAGTAAAAATAGAAGAGAATAGAAATTAAAGTAAAATAAATGAACTAATCCCAAAACCAATCCCCCATAATAGAAAACAGCGTGTACAGTTTTGCAAAAAAAAAAATCAGCACGACCTATAGGATATGTGCGAGTCACAACTGAACCACCCTTTAATTATTTTTAGGTTATACCGGGTGGTGCCTAGCGCGACGCAGCATAGGGATTTCAAATCAATTACTAGCTCCCCTAATTATTTTAGAGCAAAAGTCTAAATATGTCTTTTTTTAGAGAAAAAGATACTGCATCTGTTCATACTATTAGTTATAATTTTCCGTTTTTCAAAACCGTAGAATTTTCAGAAAAAATATGTTTATGGGCAAATTTTTGAATTCTTTTTTGATGATCGCCTAAAAAATGTTGTGTGCACCTTGGCCAAAAGTGATTTGTTAGGCCGCAAACAGCAGCTTCAGTCGAAAAAGATCACTTTTACGGCCTTGGTACACAAATAACTATTCTTGACTTTAACGTCACCTTTATGTGGTTATACTCGGACTGTAAGGACAGTCATAGTCGACAAAATTTTGCTTTTGCTAGTATAAAATCATTCGAATTATTGATGCGTTTTGAACATTAATTACAGTTTTAGTATTCGATTTACCTACTTATAGTGTCAGGCGTTAGCGTTGCTACTTCGCAATACTTTATGTGCAGCGCGATTTACCAACCCTTTGTTTTGTTTGTTTATGTTATTATCTGTTACAGATTTGCAGAACGGCTCTTTCTGAAGTCAGATAGCCGCTACGACTAGAATTCAAAGGTAAATTTTTGTTATTTTCGTCGATGCCTTGATTAACGTTGGATTACATAGGTATTGGTTTTCGATACAGTCGAATTGTAATTATTAGATTTGCTTGAGATTCATTTAACGATTAAGTATAGCTCCGTTGTTTTCTGCGGAAGCCTGTTTTGATATTAATATTTTCTCTGACCACGCGTTGCACTAAAAATTGATTGAAATTAAAATACTTAGCTCTACATATTATACAGTGACCTATTTGTAATATTTTTGAGATTATTTGATTAAATTAGGTACCCTCGATTGTGACGTCAATTATTGTTTATCTTCTATCCCTATTATTAAAATCCTCTAGCTTAGCAAGACCAGAACAAGGATCTCTTAGTCTGTCTCATATCCCCTTTTGGTAAGTATTTTCTCGTCTCTTTTGACATTAACTGAAGACTAAGTGACACCCATCCCGATTACTACTTTTCCCTTTTGCTTTATCTTTGCCTGTGTGTAAAAACCCCGATATTCACCCCGGCCCTTCTCTACTTTGCCTGAGCAAGAACAGGTGACGTTGTAATCCCAGAAATTTGAAGATCCAATCTTTGGACCATTCAATAGAGAACAACAATATTAGTCAAATCCATGGGCTCTTTGTTAAAAATTTTCGGAATCTGGAAGTGGAAGGGTGGTCTGGATATATTGTTGAATTTACGAATTTCTTATTTTTGAGAATAAATATATAGAATTTCATTAATTCGTGTTTGGTCAAATTAAAAAAAAAAACAAATCCAACCTTTCTTTTATAGTTATTCTTACTGCAGACTTCTCCCTTTGCTTCTCTGAAATTTAACTACCAAGATTCTGAACAACACTAAATTGCGACACAACTGTACATTCAAGGTAATTTAATTTCCAAATACTTAGTTTGCACATGCACCTTCTTTTGCACATTAATTTTCTAACAAACACGTACCTATATTGTTTGTTATAAAACTTTATAGTAATTTAAATTGAAATGACAAATCTTTTTTGAATTCTAAATAACCTAAATCCTCAAATTTGAAAAAAATACATATTTAGATGTGCACCTACGATGAATTTTACACAATAACTTTACAGTTCCCGAAATGCCTTTATTATTCGAAACTCTTGTTCGAGAAACACAATAACTAATTCTAAATTTACACGCGGAAAATCTAAATTTCCTTTTAATTGAAATCTTTCTCCGATTGTTAAGAAACTTCCTCTATCTAAATTTTTTAACTGATTATTCCCTCTAATTACTCAATAAATAATTCACATCCACAAATGAGAAATGTCAAAATTCTCATTGGTTAGTATCTTTCATACTACCAATCACTGATGGTTTAAGGATGTTAATCAATCTTCTCTCTTTCCCAGAACAAACTGACTCAAAAATGTTTCTTTTTACTCATGCTTACTAAGAAATGTAACTTTATATACCAATACATAAGGGCGTAATTTTACTCAACACGCAACACGACTTTGATTCGCTTCGTCATTAAAAAATTCACAGATTTCGCAATCCTTGCAATCATCGGAGACATTGGAAATGATAACCGTATAACCTATAAAGTCATAAATAACCCTTCACACGGAATAATCTTGCTCCACTCGCTCGCAAGCTCGCTCGTGTCGCAAATGTAAACTTTCTGAATAATAAGCGGCGTAACATGCTTGTAATACTATCACGGGCGATGTGGGAGAATTTTCAATTCGAATTAACAAAACCCCTTCGCACTGTTAAGTAAGAACCGTATCGACAGTATCCGCGCCTTTTCCTGAATATATTTTAGACCGGACATTTTTTTGTTAGGTTAATATAGCGGAATTCACAGAAACATCACTTTTTTAGATTCCAAATTGCAGTTACACCCCCTAGCGGTCATTTCAGAAACTTAAAAATATTTGCCAAGTTTTGCTCGTGGCCGTTTTAGTATACATTTTTTTACCGCAAGCCTCTACGATGGATAGATTCTCAGATACAGCACCTCGCATTCTTAGTTGGCCACCCCTACATATACTAATGAAATTTGTTATATTACCTATTTAAGACAGATTGTGAATAAAATAGTATATTATATTATGAGGAGCTAAAGTGTTACTTTTTATGGCGAGTCAGTGTTTGATGGCCGAGCGAAGCGAGGCCAGCAAAATACTGACGAGCCATAAGAAGTTACTTGAGCTCCGCATAATATATGCTATTTTTTCTTCAAACGTGAGAACAACGCCCAAATAATGATTTTCAAATCGGAAGAAATATTAACACGATCGTTATAGGTAGCCATGAGCGCGTCGGCCGTGGTGGCTATAACAATTGCAATAGTTAGCCATTATTAGTTTTGACGTTTTAATTGTGGACGAGTTTTTTTGTGGGTAAGTATCTTCAATTTTTAGAAAATTACGACCTTAGTAATTTCTGTAATTCCTTTAGAGATTATGGATTCATATTGCACGCCACCTGACGTGGAGGAAGTTGCTTTAGCGGCGGTCGAAAATTTACTTCCGACAAAGTCAAAGGACATCTACGATAAAGCTTGTAGGAAATTTATTGATTGGTGTAAGCAAAAAAACGCAAAAACCTACTCGGAACATGTGCTTCTGGCTTATTTCTCGGAACTGAAATCGAAAGAAAACAAGAAGTGCTCCACCCTATGGTCTACTTATTCGATGATTAAGAGTATACTCAATGTCAAACATGGGGTGGATATTAGCAAGTATTTAAAACTAAGAGCTTTCCTAAAGAGGCAAAATGAAGGACACATACCAAAAAAGTCAAAAGTTTTTACCAAAAATGAGTTCGATGCTTTTATTAACAATGCTCCCGATAACGACTACTTAGGAATGAAGGTGTGCAATGTGTTATAAGTTATGAATAATAGATGTTAATTTCGCTACATATTTTACAGATTGCATTGATAATAGGCATTGCTGGCGCGTGTAGGTGCGATGAAATAGTAAAAATGAAGACTGAAGACATCGAAGATTTGGGATCTCTTCTTCATATACAAATTCCGGATAGTAAAACTAACAAAACCCGGTCCTTTACAGTGATAGGAGCACACTATATCGGCATTTATAGAAAATATGTCAACGTTCGGCCAGCAAACATGAATAACTCGAGATTTTTTTTGAAATTTGCAAAGGGAAAATGTCATCGAGCTGTGATGGGAATTCACTTTATTGGAGAAATATGCAGAAAAGTGGCGTCGTACTTGAATTTGAAAAACCCCAAAGAATACACTGGGCATTGTATGAGAAGGACTTCAGCTACACTGCTGGTCGACGCAGGAGCCGATATTACTTGTTTAAAGAGACACGGTGGCTGGAAGTCTAATTGTGTAGCTGAAGGTTACATAGAAGACTCGATTTCAAATAAAAATGAAATTGCACAAAAAATACTTTCGACAACTTTAGAAAATCCAGGTTTATCAGATGAAATGACTTCAACTACTCCTCCATTTGAAGTGGAGACCAATCCAGTTCTTGAAAATACTTGTAGTTCATTGGAAATAAGACGAGCTAAACAAAACTGACTCTTCAAAACTTGGATGCTGCAGGAACGAGCTCAGGGTTTAATTTCAATAATGGTAATATGACTAACTGCACTTTCAACATTAACTATTATTTAAATAAATAAATAGTTTCTTTGATTGACTATATTTTTATTTCTGTTAAAATCAGAAGGAAAGATCAACGCACTTGCTAGGTGAACGAAGAACCTAATGTAAATAACACCAAATTGTCAAAGCAAAACGATGTGACACTGGCACTGAAGCGTTTTAATGCCTAGGCACTAAAATACTTCACTGCCGCTTGTTCGATTGTTCTAAAAAGTCAAACTTTAACTCAGAGTGCTGAGCTACGTAATGTCAATATTTACTGCTTTCCATTTGAGTGCGTGAAGCTCTGGTGCAGTTCGTTCGGAGCAGCTCATTTTGCAAGTTGTTCATTTTTAACACATTTGAATTGACATTCACAGTACGTAAATAACCACAAAAGTGTTACAAGCCCCAAGCAAATAGGTGGTGCATGAGGGGACAAGGGAAATCCAATTTCGGGCGCGTCAGAGCTCGAAGCTTTCTTAAAAGGAACACAGGGCATCGTGCACGGTACAGCTTAGAGCTCCTCTTTCACTCAAATGGAAAGCAGTAATAATAGACGTTTGAAGAAAAAATAGTATACAAACCTTGCGGGTCAGTGGTTCATAACCAACGCCTCGCGCTTATACCTCACCTCCGCTCTTCGCGCGTCGTATCGACGGAGGTAATAAACCACTTCCCAGCTCGGTATGTAATCTAATTTCCATTTCTACCTGTAACGAAGTCAATGTTCATTTTTATAACCCGTGCGTCTGTAAAGTGACTCCCCATTTTTTTGACGGAAATACACGTTTTAAAGCACTAGGAACCCGAATCAAACAAAATGTCGATGATGTCGATCTGCCCGTCGGCCCGTCGTGTACCCTAATTTCCGACTAAACGGCTGAACCCATTACAATCAAATTTGCTACCCATATTGCTAGACGTAAAAAGAAGAACCAAAAAGCTTTTGAGCAGAATCGCGCATGCGGAAATGTGTCAAACCCTAATTTCCGGCTAAACAGCTGAACAGATTGGAACCACATTTGGTACCTACACATATTCTTAGACATATAAGAAAGGGTTTTTTAGCTGAACCGCGTATGTGAGCTAGTCACAGCAAATTTTGTATGTTAATATTTAGTAACCCAGATAAAAATATAGTGTGTTTAATTATGGTCGCTTGTATCAAATGGATGCAATATAATATACCATTACTCGTAGTTTGTTTTGCGTACTACTTGGGTTGTAGGTAGCCTTATAGCCAACACGAAATTGTAATTGTATAAAGATTTGTGCAAGAAAAGATCTAGAATTTAGGCAAATATCATCAGAATAGGATTTTAAGAAAATAATCTGATGGATAAAATCGGCATCCCATCCTTTAGAATTCCATTGGTCTTGTAGGTACGGTAAAGTCAAGATAAGACGGAGTATGACGTAAATCGCAAATCATATTAATATTTTATAATTTGGGGACGTATACTACTTGAGAGGTGCCGCTTACATAAGTAACTTTCTTGCACGACCGCCGACCAATGCCGCTGTTGAAGGTTTGCAACTGAAGGGTGTATAGGTATACAAACTTTGGTTAATAACTTTGAAAAGGCAAGTATTAAAACTTCTAGTAGCATTTATAGCCATTATTAAAACTCAAGAATTTATAGGAACGGGCGTTTCCAATTATTCCACTGTTTCAAAGTTTTCCTGCAGGAAAAATGACAACGTTTCCCGAAATTGAATTTTGTAATGAAATTCAACAGGATATCCTGTCGTGCCACAGTAAAATATACGCATTCGTAATTAGCTTCAGTGTGTTTGGGGTAAATAAGCGAATAAGAAAACAAAATTAGAAGGTTCTTATGAGGGTATCGACATTGACAAATTGTAACACATAAATTGCGGAATTGGCGTTGTGTTTTGAAAAAAATTCTAATTTAAGACTACGAGTGGGATATATTGCCGTAGAATAAATTTTAATATACGTCTGAATTTGTGATGGATAAGCAATGTTTTAAAACCATTAGCACAGACATGAGTATTTTAATCTGTGCCATTAGTATCTGAATGTGTTTATGTGTTTGGAACAGCTTTACAGTGACCTCAAAGTAATTGCCTCTCGTTTTTTTTACATAAATGGGGCGTATTTTTAAACAGAACTTTGCTACTATTATTACTGACCATACTTTTCGGTGGATATTATCAAAGAAAAATTTCGTGCACCATCTGAATGTGATTTAAATTCGGCTCCTGCACTTTGACATTATAAAAAGCCGAGTTCGTTTCATATCATTTGTACCAGTTTGTTTATTACAAACCAAGATTTGGTAGGATCAGCCTTACACGAGTTCAAAAGTATTTTTGTGTATGAAGGCCGTTTGAAACGTTTAATTATTTAGCTCAAGTTTTTATTTTGACACTAAAATGCTTCCAATAAAACTTAACTGTGCATGTGGTTTGCAGCACGTATCAGATAAGCATAAGCAGCCAAATTGCATTAGATTATGGATTATAGTCATAAATGAATAAAAAAAAGTCATCTCAATTCTACAGCTCTGACTATACTGTCTCGATCCCAATTTTGATATGTATACTGTACAGGGTGTTTTTTTGGGAGCTTTAGTTAAAAGTTTCTGGGAAAGTAAAATAGGTAGGTTTTTGAAAATTTGTACTTAGGAGTTACTCTGAAGGCCGAATCGATGTAAAATATTTTCAAAATGGCCGCACTTCCGGAAACACCGGAAGTAGATAGTAACTTCGTTATTTTAAATGGCAACCCCTATTTTTTATTGCTTTTTTGGATTCTACGTGAAATTTCACTTCTTTTGATACCCATATGTCGATATCTACCATTTATGGTTTTTAAGTTATTTTGACTTTAAGAAAAAAATGGCGGATGCAGATGGTACCTTGATAATTGATTACTTGCAAACGGTTGTAGTCATGGCAACCTATTTTTATCAGTGCATAGAGAATGAATAGGGCTTTCTTTTAGTGCACTTAAAAAAAAGTTAAGTTGCGTACGACCGCCCCTATGGATATCCAAATTTATGAAACTTCAAAGACTAAAACTCAGTTTTTTTTTATGGAATGACCATGTTCTTACTATTCCATGAGATAGAGAATCGAAATGGGCATATTTTGACAATACATGTTCCTATAGCTATCTTTAACAGTTTCTGACTTATTCCCATTTTATTGAATTGACACTATTTTTTTAGGATTTTCTTTTTAGTAGTCGGCCATGATTTTAAAACAATCGAATTTTACACAAATCTAGTGACACTAATCCGTCACCTACTGTTATAGGTGAACATAAGTTTTTCAAAAATCGAAAAATGACTCGCAGTGGTTTCACCTATTTTGGAATTTAATTGTTATTTATGGTGAAATGGGCAGAATCGCGGCGCGTGCTTCCGTACATTCATTCGAAAACTAGAACGAAATTGTATGAATTTTGGAAATTTTGTACCCCTAATGCACTACAAACCGTTGAAGCACAAGTTATACAAAGCTCTACAAGAGAATATTTAAGAAAATGAATTGAATTGCAAATGCAAGATTAACAAAATAAATTCAATGCAAAATATAAAAAACTTTGTTGAAACATTTTTGGTATGGAATTGTTGCTAGAACAGATATCGCATTACCTCTCTTAATTTCCAGACTTATACGTTGTTTAAGAAATTCAGTTGAACGACTCTGTTTAGATTTTTCAAAAATTTTCTGTCCTATATCCTTATTAAATGAGTTATTTATTAATGAATTATTTAGACTAGAACTAGAATCAGTGGTATTAAAGAATCCATTCCTTGATTTGTTTAAAATTCGATTGTTATAAAATCATGGCCAACTACTAAAAAGAAAATGCGAAAAAAAATGGCATCAATTCCGAGATCAATTCAATGAAATGGGAATAAATCAGAAACTGTTAAAGATAGCTATAGGAACATGTAATATCAAAATATGCCAATTTCGATTCTCTATCTCATGCAATATAAAGAACATGGTCATTCCATTTAAAAAAACTGAGTTTATAGACTTTGAAGTTTCTTAAATTTGGATCTCCATAGGTGCGGTTGTACGCAACTTAACTTTTTTTAAGTACACTAAAAGAAAGCCCTATTCATTCTCTATGCACTGATAAAAATGGGTTGCCATGACTATAACCTTTTTCAAGTAATCAATTATCAAGGTACCATCTGCATCCGCCATTTTTTTTTCTTAAAGTCAAAATAACTTAAAAACCATAAATGGCAGATATGACATATGGGTATCAAAAGAACTGAAATTTCACGTAGAATCCAAAAATGCAATAAAAAATAGGGGTTGCCATTTAAAATAACGAAGTTACTATCTACTTCCGGTGTTTCCGGAAGTGCGGCCATTTTAAAAATATTTTACATCGATTCGGCCTTCAGAGTAACACCTAAGTACAAATTTTCAAAATCCTACCTATTTTACTTTCCCAGAAACTTTTAACTAAAGCTCCCAAAAAAACACCCTGTATACATTCAGTCTTTTTATTTAGACTACCTAAAAAATGAAAGTGGCAAATTCTATTGAAAACGTTTTAGTGAAAAAATACTCCTAAAATAACAGACTTAATTCTTTTTGTTTCATTGTTTTTTTTTATTGAGAGGAGCTTTAGTAAAACCGGAGGTTTGTTTTTATTTATACTGAATTTTTCTTTTAATTTTTAACTGTTGACAAATGAGTGTGATTCGCGTTTTCACTTCATTCTGTTTACACTAAATTGACTTGTGGGAAAGTGTCATTACTTAAAAGTGTATATACCGATTAATGAGAATCACGATCACTAAACCAAAACATTTTCAGATATTATCGTACAATATATTTAGTAATTTCGAGATGCTGATCGCATCAGAAAAGCAAAACATGCCTGCGTAATTATGCAATCAAACGTTACGCTTTGCAAAATTTGTTATTAACGATAATGTAAGTACATTGTCAAATGTTCCATTTGTGTAACAATCTAGAGAAATTCGAAATATAACTACGTTAATTTCAACTCGGATTAGGATTGCAACATTGTTATACCGTAATGGAAATTAGAAACACTCAAGTGTTCCAGTGCGCCGGGGGTAAGAAATAGGCAACTAATTCCTAACAAACTTCTTACTTATCTTCACATAAAAACATACATTTTTTATTTCAAACATCAAACATTTCTTAAACATACATTCTAAACAAAAGAAGTTGTAGAACTGAACTAGGTGAAGAAACACATTTTATGGTGATCCTTAATAATGAAGAAGAAAAACGATAATAATTGATAATATTTACAATATTCGCAACAGTTTACTGGTTATGGATGCAGAACTGTGCACATGGTGGGTGGAGTTGATGTTTAGTTCCGTACGCGCTCTGGTACCTAATGAATGCTATAATAAGCTATCCGAGTGTTAGGGTGAACGCACTCTTACTATTGGTGTAAACATACCTTTATATACAGCGTGTTAATACTAAGTCGTTACACCCGAAAACGGCAGTTAGAATAAATTAAAATATTTTTTTCTTATTAATCGTCATATTTTTTTCCAAAAATGCGCTAAAAATGTTTACGACAAATGTTGTATAGTAGATAGTGTAGCGATTTTATAAATGTTTTACTTTCAATAATCGAAGCGGGTGGGTATCAAAAAATTTTGTTTTGCAATTTTTGATCGATCGCCAATATGTTATTTTAAAAAATCAAAAATAATTGCAATCCAAATATTTTTAGACTGCAAGATAGTTTAGAAAATTTTTGTGTCTATAATTAAATAGTCTTCAAAATAAGGAAGTTATGGCGATCTTTCAAAAAACAAAAGAACGCCAATAACTTTGAGCCGGGTTACCAAATCAAGAAAAATTGTTTGTTTTAATGAGTTCTAACTGCCGTTTTGGGTGTAACGACCTTGTTTATTATATTAATACCCTAAGCTTCATGTTGAAGAAATGTAATGCCCTTTTCCATAAATGTTTGCCATGTACGTTTTATATTTATTAAATAAATCACACTTGAAGCTGTTGGTTAGTGAATTATTGCTGGTTATCGAGTTGGTTCATGGGGTTGTTAGTGGGCTACTGTCATGTAAAACCCCAGGTAGATATCCGGATATATTCCTAGGCATCCAAGCCTATCAGACTATGACGCCGTCTCAGGTAATCCCCAAAGTATTTACATATATTGAGAAAAACCACAGTCCGCCTTTTCATAATTTAAAGATACATTCGAATGGAAGAAAAATGTTACTTTGTTCTAAATGGATCCACCTATTATTACAAATAGTTGTGTAAACTGCGCCATGCGGACGTTTTATTTGATATTAGCACCTGGGTCATCCTGTATGTAAATTTCAATTATTTGTTGATGTTAAATGTGGTTCTAATTTGAGATAGGACACAGAACTCGATCATATTAGTTGATTTGGAAGTGGGGGTTTTGTATAAGAATTATTTATTTAGGTTAATTTTGTTTAAATAATCTCCTTTTGTTTTGTTTTGATTTTTATTCAGTTTTGTTACGTGTTAAAAGATAAGAAACATCTGGAAATATTTGCGTTTTATTAAACCTAATTAGTTCCGAGATAAGGACGTAAGTTTTTAACACTCGTGCAGAGTATTCTAGGAGGACGCATTATTTTGATAAGAAGGAGGAGATAATTCAGAAAGTTAAAAAGGAGGAGTACTGGCTTAAAATAAGCGTACCTGACGTTTAGCGGGGTTTGTTTGATGGACGTTAAACGTTGTTTTGTTTTTTTGATGGGCGTTCAAACGTAGCTGCTATTATTGTTTTGGTGATGGGCAGATGTACAGTTATTTGAGCAATTATTGGAAAAACATTCAGTATTTATCATCGTAAGGTTCTTGTTATAGAAGAAAGTTAGTTCAGTGCTACGAGTATGAATAGTCGTCGTGAGTGTTTTAAGTCGAAATAAAGAAGTGAAATTTACGAAGAAGTAGTTGATTCCCACTACCCGTTTTTCAATCATCAAAGAACCAAATTTTATATCAGTAATTAGAACGAACCCAGTGTTGCCTTATTCGAAACTTGACTACAATAGAAGTGAAGTTCCGAAGTACACATTTTTTTAATTTTTTTATTTTGCCTTTATTTTTGAGTGGGCGGGGTTTCATCCAAGGCTGCTCTACCAACCCAACCCACTATACATTTACAAATATCCATGTCCGAACCCGGATTCGAACCAGGGACCCTTAGCACCACAGTTCAGCTTTAACTGGACTACGCCACACGGGCCGTCATCATCAGTTGGTGTTTGTTTGTGCGTCATTTATTGTAAATTGCAGTTACGTTACAATTGGAGAATTTGGATTAACACTTTAAGGTAACTAAGACTTTTTTTTATTAATTTCGATCGCTTGTTGCGTGGTATTTGTTAGTGTGGCCCTTAGTGCTTATTTAATTGGCGTATGTCAAATAAATTTATTTCATCTGTAAATGCGTAGTTATGTGTTTAATTGAGCCCAAATTACGTCCAAGGAGATAAGAATGCTCATGATACATTTTTCTAATTCGTACCCAGAATTACCTACACGAGTACCTACCTACATCATGTGTTAATATATAGAAAATTTCCTCGAATTCTTCGAAATTTTGGAGGCAGTTAAGGCTGCTCAATTTCTCAAATTAATAAAACTTACGTCAATATCGAGATTTTAGTCATGGCGGATGCTGGACGTGCCTCAGGAAAATTTCACGTCAATATTAGGATTTTTTATGCCGGATGTGTACGATGGAGGGATTATAAAATTCTAAGTTTCAATGTTGGTTTGTTTTGACCTAATTTAACAGGTGTTTTGTGATTGGTGTAGTGGCCACATACTATTGCACACAGCAGTATTATATTTACTATATTTATATATATGTTTATATGTATATAAAGTTCTTCTGTACGTGTGTTGTGACTGAAATCCTAAATGGCTTAACGGATTTTGATGAAATTTTTTTTATGTCTGTGGCCCCGGATTTAAGGAAAAGGTTTGTAGAATAACCAGTTGAAGAACTTGAATTCATCTCCAGAAATAGGATTTTTTACGAGGACATTAACCAGGTGAATCAACCACACACAGTAAGAAAAATATTGTTAAAATGACAACCACTTAACAAATTATTTATCGTCATTTATAAACAGTCAAAATCCACCACAATAAGTCTGCAAATTGGAAACTTATTAAATGACAATTAAAATTTGTATAAACATCATGAAAAAATTTGCGACTGTAACACCACCATAAATGCCTATTTTACCAACATAAAATATGTCCAAGTTACAAAAATTAAATGCCATATCAAATACAAATTTTGCTAATTTGGAAATCCCATATTCATTGTGTGTAATTCGGAATGTTATTTTAGCGAGAATTATTTGTATATTTAGGAATTTTAGTCAAGACACTGCCTTTTGCAAATACAGCAATTTGAAGTGTATAAAGCACAACTCTGTTTGTTGAAATGGGAGCCGTTCACGATGATTCATCCTCAGATACTCACTATGAATGTTATGTCTGCAATAGTATTTTGTCAATTTGACAATATTTTTGTGAAACCAACCATTATCGTCCTACGCAGTTCTGATCTGGAGGGAAAGGGCCATCATTTTCAATCGAGAATGAGCAAAGAAAACCAAGTGCTTCGCGAAATTTTCCTTGTGTGTGTATAGTAATAATTAGTGTGACGGCATGGTAAGTACTGGCTATTATATTTTATCTTTATATTAGAATGTTGCAATAATAGCAATAGGCCGAGGACCTCCTGTTCCATGTTTTATCGTTCATTATATTATTTTAAACATTTAGCAGTTATCCAGTCTATCAAAGAATTTTGTAAAGTATAATTTTTGTTAAAAGATTAATGTAAGTACGTAATTAACTGCGACGCGAATGAAATCAAAGATTCCATCAGGTTTTACAATTAATGCAGTTTGGTTTAGTTTCAATTTTGTTGGCTTAGTAGACAAAAATAAAAGTTTCTTTTATTTCAATTAACATTACGTTGTCTATTAGAAAACGTGGTTTGTTTTAGAATGAATTCGCCGACGAATATCTCCAATATGTAGCAGCCGCAGCCTCAGAGGCTGCTGGTGAACCTCCACCCATGCAATATTTTGTCCGTCTTAGTTATAAACAAAAGTTAGAATGGACAACTTTACCTTCAAATTACGAAGACATGAAACTTTCAGGTTTGTTTTTAATACACAAAATATTAGTCCAATGTACTGTTTAGTTCTGTTTTTGATGAACACACACCACGATCATTTGTGGCATCATTTTTAGTTTCCTTGGGCATTTTAGAGAAAATTTGTTTATTGGTTTTTTATGAGTAAAAGTCGTAACACATTTTTTTAAATGTTAGAATAAAATAGATTGACGTCATAATGTGTAACCAGGAAGCTTTTATAATATTTTTTTTCAATTTTAAACAAATCTTACTATACTATATTTACAATACCCCATCTACGTGTGACACCCTATATAAAGTTAAAAAGATGAAACAATTAAAAATCAGGACATGCGATGTATTTCCTGAAAAATTGTTAGGTGGAGATTTCAAATATCAACCTTACAAAAAGTATGTTTACAGCTCAAACCATTGATGGATTACCTATTTCTTCCAAAATAAATATATTTTCAATTTCAGTTCAACAGACATTTCAAGAATTAATTAACAAGGATTTTGAAATTCATGATTGTGACGGAGCAGTAATAAAACCAGACTTTTTCCCAACTTTCTTGTCGTTCTCAACTAGAGGGGTTATAATTAAAGTCATTCCTTCTGATAATGAAGAAGAAAGTAAGTGCTATTATTGGGGTTTCATGGGCGAATTTATACAAGTATACATTTTAGTTTTAAGCGAATTAACCGTCCAGCGCCCTAGAAATGTAGACAGTTTTTCAACAGTATCTTTAAATTCACCTTCGTCTAGTGTTTCTGAAAGGTCTAGAGTTACCAGTTTTGATGAAGATGAGGAAGAAGTAGATGAAACCGCTCCCCTCAAAAAGAGAACAAAAACCGCAAGAATTTGTTACAACTCTGTTAGTTCAGAGGTAAAGTATTTATGGAATTATATAGGTATCGTAAAACTTCCACAAATATTTCATTTGCAGAGTCTAAAACGATTCTTTTTAAACCACCCTGGAGGGAAAGAAGTTATTGGGTTTTATAAAAAAAAAATACTTTAGATGACCCTAATAGAAAAAAAATTGTGAATTTAGTTGTTTTTCACATGCTCCAGGGGATGCCTGAAGATGTGCTACCTAGTATAACCACACGAGAGGCATATGCCAAGTGTATCATTGAATTGTTTCCGCAGCTACGAGATCCGCAGACAGAAGGAGGATTCGTAAGTTATACACTCATATTGTGTAATTTAACTATCTAAACTTCTTGTAGGAAGCGTTCTTTGACCCAGTATCTAAAAAGGGCTATATAACCACTAGATTGAGAACAATTTTTCGGGAACGAAAAAAGAAATCAATTCCACTGCCATCAACTGCGTCCACATCGACATCGTCTGCAGTCAATGATGGTGCGGCAATTCAGTTGACTCCTACAGAACTGGAAGATAAAATCAACTTCCTAAAGTTTGCAACCCCAGATCAGAATAGAGACATTGTAGAAAAAACTAAAGAAACATTTTTTGATCGAAACCAATACAGACAAGCAAATTTATGTGAAAAATACCCCAGATTTGTGGATACTAATGGATTGGTGAGCAGTAATTAAGTATAATACTTAGCTCATAATAATTTTTTGTACAGATTTCGTTAGAATTCAGTTTAATGTTTCCGAACATTGAGGAAGACTGTCTCATAAAGTCGTTTAAAAACCATGTTCCAATAATAAAGGAAGTGTACGTTAAAACTGTGACTGTTCCTGACGTGACGCTAATTCCGGGTGAAAACAGTAAGTTTTGCATTGATCTTGTACTAGGTCTAAATTTTAATTTATAGACTGGGACAACACAACCTTAGCCCTGATAACACTTGTGCACCTTAACCCCGGACAAATTAAAAAAAGACTTACCGTTAATGCAGCTGTGTCTCATTTGATAATATTTCAAAATTGCGAAGAACCTCTGGAAGGTATTTTGACACAGAAACCCACTACACAGCCATTCATTTTAGCCGTAGGCACTTCAAAAGCAACTATTAGTAAGTGCTATGTCGTTTTTGACAAATATATAATTGCCACGGGAAATGATATTATCGCAGCTTTCGATGTTTGCTTTAAGGCGCACTATGCTTTTAATTTAAAATTTGACCTATACCTGGAGAGATTCTACGAATTGATAAATGAACTGTTTTACAAAATTGAAACGAATTCAATTTGTAGTAGAACGAGGGAATTGAGAACCAAAATTTTGAATTTAGTACGAAAAGAATAGTGCTTCTACTTATGTTTATATAAAAATGTTTCTTTGTTATATATGCTCAAAATCTTTTCTAAATGTTACGGTTCTAGTTAGACATTTAAGACAACAACATGCCTTATATGATGGCGAAACATTGGAATTACGTTGCTTTAATGTATTTTGTCAAAATATTTATCGTACATTTAGTGGATACCGAAAACATATTCAAAACTGTGTCTTAGATAAAAATGTAAAGGAGCAGGGTGTATTGCCTTCTATCGATAACAATGATAATGTCGTGGATAATGATTGTAATGCCCAAAACAACGAATCTAATTACTCTGCCTAATGAAACTAATGTCACTGATCATGATCACATACAGTCCCTAAATGATTATTCTGCAGAATTTATTAATAGTTTGTATGCTTTAGGATTACCAGATTCTAGTATCCAAAGTATTATTGAACATACCCAAGGGTTTCTTACCGTTCTTTCAAATAGTTCGATAGACAGAAATCAATTTCCAAACGTGTTTGCAAATTTCAATACAAAGTACAAAAGGGAGAAATATTTTAGAGAACGAATAGTGGAGCCGGTTGACATTAAGATTGGTACTAGATATGATCAAGTTTGGGACAAAGATAATAGAATCTATATGCAAATACCTATTCCATGTAATTTTGTCTACATTCCTATTTTGAAAACATTGCAACATTTATTGAGCAACGATTCTTTCAGAGAATCTTTTTTTTCAAAAGACTTCTAAACCCAGCGAGATGTATATGTCTTTTTCAGACGGTAGCATATACAAAAATTCTACTTTTTTTTCTGAAAATTCGAATGCATTTCAAATACAGTTGTACTTTGACGAATTTGAGTGTCAACCCATTAGGTTCCAAAACTGGTGGCCATAAGATCGGTGGTGTGTATTTTATAATAAGAAACATTCCTTCTCATTGTAATTCTTCTTTACGAAACATTCATTTAGCTGGTCTTTTTTATAGTAATGATGGTAAAAAATTTGGTATGAACTCTATTTTGGAAGTTTTATTGAGGGACCTAAAAATTTTGGAAACTATAGGCGTCAAGGACCATATAACAGATAATTTCATAAAGGGTACTTTAGTTGCTTTGAGTCATGACAATCTAGGGGCTAACCAACTGCATGGCATGGTAGAGTCCTTTTCAGCCCAATATTATTGTAGGATATGCCTTGCAGATAAACATTTATGTCACCGATTGACTGCAGAAAATCAAGAACTATTACGAAGTGATATAAGTTATGAGCAACATTGCGAGTCACTTCGTGATAACAATGAAGTCTCCGTGTTCGGAATAAAACATAGAAGCATTTTAAACGATTTAAATCATTTCAAAATATCAAATAATATATCTGTAGATTGTATGCATGATTTACTCGAAGGTGTTGTTCAGCTTGAGATAAAGTTAGTTTTAAAGTCTTTAATTGTCCAGAAGTTTATAACATTGGAGACCATAAATGAACGCATTAAGTCGTTTAATTTTGGCATTAATGAATCTTGTAACAAACCAAGTCCAATATGTCTTGAAAAACCATCTAATAATATTGGTCAAAGAGCAGCGCAAACAATGTGTTTAATAAGATACCTGCCACTAATTTTATGCGACGAATTGCCACTAGACAAAAATAAATGTAAAATTCTTCAATTGTTGCTTCAGATCATTAACATAGTGTTTTGTCCAACGAATACAACTGAAATGATTGAGAGTTTAAGATGTTTAATTAAACAGCACCATGAATTATTTATATCCGAATTTAAAATCAATTTGATTCCGAAACATCATATGATGTTGCATTATCCAAATGTAATACTGAAAATGGGTCCTCTTGTTTTTTTAAATACAATACGGTTTGAGGCAAAACACGGGTACTTCAAAAATCTAATACACAGTTTTAAGAATTTTAAATCATTATGTAAGACGTTAGCATTAAGGCACCAAGAATATATGTGGCATAATTGGAAAACTATAAATTTAACTTCTTTAAATTTTACATTTGGAAAATGTTTTAGAACTAATCTAAATGGTCAACAATTTCAGGAAGCTGTAAATGCGTTTTTTAAAGTACCAATTAACTTTGATTTTACTATAACGAATTCAGTCAAGGTTTCAGGCAATAATTTTCAAAAAACAATGTTTGTAGTAGACGTTTTTAACACTTACTGTTCTATGTTTTGCCAAATTTTGGAAATAATAGTTTTTAAGGACATTCCTTATCTAATTTGCAAGCCTTGGAAGACTTGTAAATTCAATAGTTTGTATAATGCGTGGGAAATTCAGAAAACGGATGATATTGTAATCAACATTTTAGATATAAGAAATTTGCTTCATTTTGTGTCATACGAGATACATAAACCTTATAATAAACAAACCAACTTAATTGTACCAAAATTCAAAATAGTGTCTTGAATATTTTGTTTTTTTAATATTTTTGTATTTTTTAAATATAGTATGTTGTCTTGGAGGTACTTAGTTTAAATTAATAAAAATATCTTAAAAAATATGTATGTATTTTATTTTCAATAAGATTTTGTGAAATTAACAAACGTAATCTTGGTTATTTTAAACACTTTTAAGTTGTTAAAGTTACAAATTTTGAGATTTAATTTTACCATATAATAACGTAAATTTGCAATTAGGTTGTGGCAAAGTGGCATTGAAATGTTGTCAATATTGGCAAATAAATATTGGCATATCAGATACATTACCGTGGCAATATGCTACTTCACTACGAGAAACTTAACATAAATTATTCATGTAATCAGCCACAGGTAAACTGAAACTTTGTGAATTTTATTGGCCAAAATTGACAAACAAAGTTGGTTTTAAATGTTCTCGGGAAGTGAGATTTGACATTAAATATTCGCTCTCTTTTACACCTCTTATTCGTTGGATTAACATCCTTGGGTTTCAAATGTGAAAACTAGTTCTCGCTACATTTGTTAAATATTAAATCGCCTTTATTTGCTATACGTAATGTCGCTAACTTAGCACAAACTAGTGGTGGACCTGTGGGAACAACATTTTAGTGCTAATTTGACAACATATTTTTTACTGTGCATCGTATTTCGTATTCGTATAAGGTTCATGGCAAAGAGGATTGGTCAACTAAGACACCAAGGGTGAAAATCAGGTATTTATTTACCGTTCATCAGCGCTTTTGCTAATTTGCTTACTATTTGTTTGTAATGTTTATCAGTTATATTAGCGATTTTCATTCAATACTTTGCTCATTAAATGACGAGAAATTGGGACGGTCCGCGGGTGCTGGTTTTGGGAAAAATTATGTATGTCACCCCTGTGTTCCCTATTCTTCCTCCTCGCCCCTCCCTTCCGTCTCCCCAATCGTAGTGAAGTTCGGTTTTGCACTAACCATTGTCTAGGTATATACTAAAAAAAACGTTTAAATTGAGGTATCGACCCCGCAGTTTTGAAAGGGGAAAGGTAGTCAATAATCACGGAAACTTTCTGTGAGAGTGGTGATGATATTTCCTTTCTTTGTGGTTCCATACATGAAATTAATTAACGTTGCTGCTTTTAAATGTTTCATTGCCTGCACAGTCGGTAGCTAATGATGTATTCATTTAATGGCGAACTGAAGATGAAATCTACCTCACAATAAATGGAAAGGTATAATGTGTTCTACGTATATTTTCGACAAGGGTGATAAAAATGTTTGCAATTCAGATACCCAGCACACTCCTGTTGAACATAAACACCAAGAGAAGGATAATAACGTTACAAATTTAAACTAAATTTGGATGAGAGAAGCGCTTTCACAAAATTTGAGATATTAGTTTGTTATATAATACACAGTACAATTTAAGAGGCAAAGGGGCAATATAATGCAAAATTCGATGTCATTTTACAAAATGTATTGTTCATTATAACACCACGGTGAATATCCTAATGCCGCTTTACGGCGGTATTCAGGAAATAAAGTTAACGGTTCGTAAGAGGCCGCCTTTATGGAACATTCGATTTTATTGGGGAAGCAAATCTTAACTAACGCGTTTGATTCAACGTATACGACCCCATCATTTTACCTAATACAGTTTAGATTTTCAGCAAGTGTCTACTAAAAATTAGTGAGAAGTATTCAAAGTTTTAATCTATTCTAAGAAACTTCTCCTACAACTTCCAAGGCATATCCTTTATTGTTCTCATGAATATTTAAACTAATTAAGAATTACTGCAAGTGCTGCCTACTATTTGCGTAAAACAGGGATGAATATTGTGAACATTTTTGGTGGAACAAACCGCATGAATTAACAAAACTGTTAAAGAACAACGTAATAAAACGTTGTGTAGGTACAGGAAGGCGTTCGTATCCTTGAATATTTATGGAGCCGTATTTAAACACTGATGTGAATCGTATAGAAGGTAAATGTACAAGTGATACCGCAAACTGTCAATTACATTATTCCTGCTAATGGTTGGGGAAATTAGCGGTTTCCATAATTGTAGGCCTCGTTATAACGATATCAAAATTTTGAGGTAAATGTTGCGTAACTGTTTAGCCTATATTAAAAAAACACACATTCCGGACGTAATCATCCTATGAACTCTCCGAAATGGTAAATTTAATCATTGTATAATTGACAGGATTAATAACAAGTGAACCAATCGTTCCGTGATAAACGACATTATCGATTTTTATAACGTATCCAAACAAATAGGTAAGACCAAAAAAGTCGCAGCCTCAATGTCACAATAAGCTGACTAGGTGGTCACAACTCACATGGCACACAATCGTGAAAAGAAAATAGTATTTATTACATTTACAAACCTATAGGTTTCCCGAACAATTTCACTTTCAACAATACTTGCTCCGTTGATTCACTGAAGATAAGTTTTTTTAAATTACCTTTATGCATAAACAATTAATGGAGCCTTTCCCGATAATCAAAAACGGAATAATCAGCCAAATTTCGCCCAAAGCTGTAGGCTGAGATGGTAATGGAATTGAAAGTTATGATAAAACTTTATTACTCATCTATTTTGAAACAGTCACAGCGCTTTTTACGCGTTAACAACAAAAGCTCTAATGTGAAACTTATCGCACGTGGCGACCCTCAGGGATCAATTTCGAGTCCCCTGTTTTATAGTATCTATTCCAACGGTATTGGCAATGGATGCAAATTCCACCAATATGTTGACGATACTCAGATTTCAATAGATAGTTTCTATGCAATATTGCTATTTCGCCACTCTTCCATTCCAGCACTTGTATATTGTTACATTTAAGTTTTACGTTAAAAAAATTGACTACAAAACAAAATTAAAATCTTTCATCAGTATATCTGTAATCCTGTCACCTGATTAATTTTAATGAGCTATTATTTTTTTGTGATATAATGAGAGATTTAGTTCTATTTCTCTGTTATTGTCTGGGCTGCATGGAAGAACAGAACTTCCAAGCAATGAATGCAATCCTTTTTATAATTGTTTGAAGTGTTCTAATTGGGTTTGCTATAAGCAAAATAGGAACTCAAGTTTATTACTATTATTATTTCTTATTTCCTTTGAAGCTATATGAAAACACTCCCCATTGCTGTACTATCTATTAATGAATTATAATAATTAATTTTTTCTTTCAATTTGTATTCAATTCGATTGACCCTGAGGTTTTTGTTTGCAATTCATATTCTAAAAAATTGCACGGCGTTTCAACAGCTGATTTGGCATTATTTAGGGATCATTTCATTCCCAGTCCCAGGTTCAATCTTTTCCTGAAGTTCTCTAGCTGTTTGTAAATCCTAATTTCGTTGTTATTGAATGCTGACAGCATGAATTCGGTTTTCATCAATAAGTTTATAGACATTTGGGGTTTAGAAAATGTTCAGAATTGTCTAAAAAAGAAACTTATTTAATTATAGTGTTATGTAAACAACGTCATTCGGACGTTTCATTGGTGTCAGCACCTGCAATAATTCGTGTATAATTTGAATTTCTATTGTTAAATGTGGTTGCTAATTTAGATTGCACACAGTTTCGATTATAGAATTTGAATTTGAAGTCAATGTTGTTTTGTATCGTACTGCTTACGGCTTGACCCAAAGAATTTCTGTCCATCGCATCGTCCCGACTAGCAAGATTGGAAGAACATTCGATATAAGGAGACTCAAACAATATTTAAAGCATTCCCAGACTTTAGCGCTGAAAGTAAGCGCTCGGTTAGCGAATTCAAATGGAAAATCTTTCCCAAATGCAAGAGATGAGCAAACAGAAGAAATGCTGACGAATATTTCTCATGGAGAGGAAAACATTGGACGAAACCCTAAAAGAAATAAAGGCGCTAGCTCCTGATTTGTGGACTGGCAATTTGGAGGAAATACCGTATGATCTACTTCTGTACGAATGTGATAGACGTTCAGAAGCAATTGAATTAAAAAGGAGAGCTGGAAAAGATTCCACACTCACAGCAATTTTGACTTTAAGTCAAAACGAGAGCGCGCAAAGAGAATTTTCTCCACCAGAAACCTTTCGTTAGCCAAGCGAAAGTGCCCCAGGAAGCACCTTTTGTAAGGAAGGAGGCAACGCCAATAAAATTTTCTGAACAGTGTCCCTGCGCCTCATACCACTTGAAGGGGATCGTCAGCGCCTATAAGATCCCCTTCTCCATTCAAAACAACAAATATTCAGATGTTCGCAATCACGCTCTCGTCCACAATGCCAAAAGAGATAGAAAAACTGAAAAAGGCAAAGATTTAATACCAGCTTTGTCAAACAGCGCGTTTCTATCGACAATACTGTACGCATTGTCCTTCTGACTACCATGCTTCGGAGGGTATGTAAATCTGGTGGTCCCGGAACTCATACCACGGCTCTCCCGTAAAAAGGTAAAACCCAGTAACTCATTTTTATGAACTTTTCAAGAGAGCAATTAATAGTACAATGTATTGACATAACGTTGACAATTAAAGTTGACAATTGTAGTATGGGCATTATGGTGTTTTAGGTCGCTATGTCTGTGATTATTATATTGTTTTTGTAATATATTTAGTATTTTGCAAAATATTGAACATACGATGTTTTTTAACAGTAATTATGATGCTTTTACTACACCAATATGTAGTATGTCAAGTTACGGTTTTATTAATATTGAAAATGTTGCACTATAAGCCATGAAAAATGTAGTAAGGTGCTTTGCTAGCTATTTCCAATGGTATCATGCTTACTGGCGGTTTTAATTTCTGGTAAATATATGACTTTACTATGTTCTTACATTTTTTGGCGGGAAGCAAGACCATCGGTAGATTGCTTTGCTAGGTTCTTCCATTGAACGTCAGAAATCAAAATAACTTCAATTTAATTAAACACTATTGAAATAACTAGTAAGAATGAATGCTGTGTTTTTCCATTTGGAGGTGAGGTTGTTTATTCAGTAAATGCCATAGCTTAAGTGAAATGATAGGTTCTTCCACTGCAAATCGGATTTACTATATTCTTGCTTTGAAATATAAATTATGACACTTACTAGAAAATTCCATTGGATGTAGAATGCTTATTAGTTGGAAGTGATCTACAAAGTTTATACCTCTACAAAGGAAAAAAGTAGTACTTTCAGATCGTCTCAAAGTCTAATTTTAACCAAAAATTGACTTACTAGGTTTTACCTTCGCACGGGAGGGCTGTCGCTAAGCCGCACAGACGGCTGTTTATACGATCTGAAAACGTCTGTATCTCAGAAGTGCCACCCATACGATAAAAACGGAATGCACAATTCCATTGCGGACAGACTGTCCAGGAACCAGAATCCTGCGGAATGGCACCTGTAACCATAAGCGACGGAGTGGATCTTCGAAAGATGAGGTATTTCAAAAGAGAACTTGTTCACCTCCAAAAAAACGAAAGTATTTCCCAGATATGCGTCGATAAAAACTAATGAGGAAGCACTTTTTTCAACCCCTTCTGCAGAATGTGGACGGGGCATATGTACAGGTTTTTTATCCTCCACCGTCCCTGATGCCAGTACTAATCCACCTCAATCGCTCATCGGAGACATTTCTGATAGTGCGCCCCAGATGGGAGAACACCTTTTGGAGGAAGGACCTAAAGAGCAAAGACATCACAGTACAACTTTCACTGGGGAACCTGATCGAAACCCGATCTAACGACGAGGCTACCAGCCATATCAGACCTAAATTTAGACGTCTGGAAGGTACCGGTTGGACGGATGTAACGAGTGATTTGATTGACCGTGAAATAAACGTCAGTACATCGGCTTGGAGAGACTCCACCGGGAAATCTGTGTCGTCTGTGTGGAAGCAGTGACTATCCTGGTGTAGAGCAAAAATTTGGTGTGCACAGCACAGGGTGGTAGCGCGTTTCTGCCCTTTTATGCCTATGAATATGTTTACCAAATTTGGTTCCAATCGGTTAAGCCGTTTAGCCGCGAATGAATTGAAATGAATTTGATGGGTTAACGATGACAATATGATAAAGAAGAAGGATCGGGAGGAATGGAAGGGAACAATGTGTTAAATAGGAGAGGACGTCAAAAAACTTTTTACTGAAAGATTTTCAGTCTTGATGGTTGTAGCGTTCTTGTAGGGCTAAGTCTAGATAGTGTTCTAAGAAGTTTCAATTAGTCGTTAAAAAGTGAGGGTTCTAGTTCGAGTTAAGCTCAAGCGTTGTGTTAAATATACGAAGAAGTAGTTTGAGCATTATGGCTATTGAGTAGTAATCGCATAAGTTGGGCCTGTTTTGAAGGTTTTAAATAGCCGATAAAGTAATAGCTATTTGTGTATTAAGAGCGCAAAATGATATATTGTCGATTGAAAGAGACAGTTGACGCGCGACGAAGGAGCGCGACAATCTCTTGAAATCGACAATCAATTTGCGCTCGAATTACACACAAGATTTTTTCTACAATCGAGCAGTTCACATATTTCCAAAAATTAAAATTTTTCACTCAATCATTTTAATCTTATGCCCAAATGAAAGATGTCATTTACTCGTTGTCATTGGTTACTCTGAGCAATGCATATTTGATTTATAGTTAATAATTGTGAGAGCGAGCGTTTTTTCTATTTTGTCGCTTATAAGCGACAAAGTGACATTCCTCGAAAAAGATGACGTTTGCGTTGTCAAATACGAGCGCAAATGCCTACTTTGGATATCGATTGTAGAAAAAACCATTATTACACTTGAAATTACATTAAAACCAATTTGTCTAATCGATAATCAAGTGAAGATGACTCCGAAGCAACATCACTTGGTGTTTGTGTTTAGTGCGTTTGTTAAGGAACATCGCAGTTAAAACCAGATGTTAGAATCATTAACTCTTTAAGGTAATTAGAATTTTCTTTGAACTTTAATTTGTTTCAATCGATCGCACGTGCGTGGTACTTCGTTTATAGGCCTTGAGCGCTTTTTTATGTTACAGCATTATTAATTGATTTTGTCGAATAAATTTGCGGAGTGTGTAAATTATCAGCTGGGTGTTTAATCGAGCCCAAATTACGACCCAGGATATAAGAGTTTTCATGAAAAATATCTCTGTTAGCGCCCAGGGGGTCTAAATAATAATTTTAAATTCAATTATTTGGAATTGTAAAGAGGTGGCCACCACTGAGGGTCCCAAAAGATTTAATTAACGTCCGAAATTTTCGTTATAGCAGATGAAGGATGTGCTCTGGAAAAATTATAACTAACTCGTATAACAATTTTGTTAGAGTTTGAGTGTATGCATGGGAGTTATTTAAATTACCCAAGTTTCATAGCTGGACAGGTGTTAATATGGGTGATCTTTGCCTTTGCACATGGCAATATGTACGGCGTTGTTGGCAGACAAACTCACTGACTAGTAGTCTTAGTAGTTAAATTGTTAATGGAAAAATGGATTACGCATGGATCAGAATAAATATTAAAACAGATTTGTATAGAAATATCTACCCCATTTTCAATGAATTAGTACGAGAACATTAATCGCCAGTTGCAAACCTTGAAAGGAACATTTTCCGTAATGTGAAAATAAAATAGCAACTTTATTTTATCAATATAATTCGCGGAAGAAATTTAGACAGGGAACGGTACATTAGTACGTTGAATTAAAATGTAATTTAGATTAGCCAAGTAATTTTCTAAATTTAGACACAGTTTAGTTAGTTTCGTGTTGGTCTTAACTTCTGTTTTGAAAGTGAGTCTTCCGGATTCGATTTTTATTTCAGATAACGTTATAAATTTCACCAAATTGGATACTTACTGAAGTTTGTAACCTGATTATACAAGAGACGATTACTATATGAGAAATCAATGTGAATTAATTTCTGAAAAAGTAGTACATAGATAGGCTTTGATACAAGTTTCCTATGTTTATTTACTGTGCCTGTTGTATGGGTACTCGTGTTTCAAAGATCACAATGAAACATTTAAGTATCAACATTTCCAAATTTAGAATACCTACTAATTAATAGATGTTATTTAAGTTCCCTAAAATCTGATCCAAAGTTGTAAATTCCTAATGTAGTCCATTTAAAAGGCTACATAGGGTATCCTTTTACAATAATGTATCTCTCTTGTCTTCTTGCCTCTCAGACGGTGTTTGGATAATTTTATTGGTGTCTTCAAAATATACTCTTTCAAAAAATAAATTGCCTTTTTGCAAATCAAAAGAGATAGACTCATCATTCAGAATCTGCTTAAAAAAGCATAATTTGTGAAAACTGCCACAAAAAGTATGTTCGTGTGCTTCAGATTTAAATTATCAATGAAAGCCTGAATAATTGTAGGTAACGGTTTGTGTGAAACAACCTGTCCCTCATTTCTCATGTTAAGAGTACCTACCTATGAAATGTGTTCAAGCGTTTTTGTAGCACTAACCTAATTAGCTGCGAGGTCAAATTGAATTGGACTCCTGGAGATAAAGCTATTCCTGTAGTCAATTTTCGCCGTTTTTTTTACGAAAACTAAGTAAAATTAGGAATAGGTAAACAAGGACGCCGCGTTGTAAGGCACATGTTATAGTAGCAATTAAACGATTCCTAATCAAATTTTTATATACAGGATTCTACGTATAAGCATAGTGTAAGAATCTTACATTATGCTATAAGAATGCAAAAATTATTGCAAAATTCCTACCACGAAAGTGCGTACCCCTAAATGAGGGCTCGCAAAAAAATTTTGATTTCGCCGAAATTTGGTATATCTGGGGGTTTTTGAACATCAAAATCACGAATATGAAATTAGTTTTTCAAAATTCGAAAAATAAAATTCCACTGCAATTCTAGGTCGGACAACGAAAATGGAAATTCCACGAAATTCGTTGTGTACATACATACTTGATGAGTTAAGAAACAAACATTGTTGAATAGTTTTCTAAAAATCACGTTTCAAACAAAAGTTATATTCATTTGAAGATTGGACCTTGGGCTCACAAAGTGTTCCCCGCCTACTAGTGAGAAAATTTCGCATGTAGTTCATTGAAAATGTAAATAACAAAAAATAACGATTTAAGTCGATATTATGATTAAATGATCATAAAAAATCGATATGTCGATCATGGTATCGAAGTCTGCAAGTTCGATTCCAAAAAGATGCGTGGCTGAGTAGAGTTCCAGTACAATCAATAAGCATTATTTCAAGTATCATAATATCGACTAAAATAGTTATATTGTTTGAAACGTGATTTAAAAAAAAACTGTACGACAATTTTATTCCTTAACTCATCAAGTATGCACACAACGAGTTTCGTGGAATTCTCTCCATTTTCGTTGTCCTACCAAGAATTACAGTGAAATTTTTTTTGAATTTTCAAAAACTAATTTCATATTCGTGATTTACCTGTTCAAAAACCCTCAGATACCAAATTTCGTCGAAATCAGAACTTTTTTTGCATTTAGGGGTGCTCCCCTTTGTGGTAGGAATTTTGAAACAATTTTTGCAAAATTAGAAAAAGCATACCTGAAAACCTACTCAAAAATGTGCCACCAGACTGGTTCTCCCAAACGAAACACGTTAGACCCTCGGCTTATTTGGAAAAAGGGCTTGTTTTGATTCTCTCTACCACCCAATTTTTTTTACATACTTATATGTAACACCCTGTATAATACAACGAGTGGGACTGCAATTTCCGGAAGTTTTTGAGCTGTAGTGCTTGTTGGGATAATAAATTAATGGCCCATATGAATAAAAAGAAGCATATGCTTATACTTGCAAAATTCTAAGTAATTACTCGTAAGTGCCCCCTCACACTGGGCGACTTAGCAGCGCTGGTTAGCCATGGACCGGGACGCAGTGCAGAGCTGCTCAGTGTGAGGGGGCACTTACGAGTAATTACTTTGAATTTTGACCACTCCTGCTACATTCAATAAACAATCTAAATCAAAATTCACTCTTTCAAGTTAAGTTTATTAAATATACACATAATTTATAAACCTTGTTGGATAATTCAAAATTTACAAATATCCGTAATGCCTTAAGGGTTCCTTCCTCTAAAATTTAACAATGTAAAACAAAATGAGCTATTAAAAGTAATTTAAAATTGTCATGGCACCCTCAAAATATCGAAATTCACGGCAATTAAGAGACAAATAATTTGTAATTAATTTGTTAAATGTTTTACGATACCTTCTTAATATTTTCTTTTCTACCGTTGGGCTGATTCCACAGAAATTGGTCTGAATATTTAGAGGAAGTTTCGTATACGTTATACGTAAATGGCTCCCCAAGAATGTAAAAAAATTTTCTTGATCCCAGTCCCAGATTGGGTTCCACACTAAATAAAAAAGATCATATGTTCTTCAGTCAAGGTGCGTCGTTGACTATTAATAATTTAATTCAAATCAAATCAAATCAAATCAAATCAAATCAAATCAAATCAAATCAAATCAAATCAAATCAATTTTATTCTCCATTGTAAAAAAGCTTATAAAAACATCTATACTTAACTAACTCTAGGAGAAAATGGTGGGAAAAATTACTCCACCACCGACTTACAAATACTACTTCATAAAGAACAGGTATGTGCCGCTTTCTGCAGTGCATAATTTGAATTGATTAGATACGGTATCAACAAAAAGGAAAAAAAAATTTGGTAAATATGGCTCGATATTTTCATCATAACGTTGCTAGGATACTATCATATATGGTGCTGTTGTTATACAACCATTTCATTAATTGCTTTACATTCCTACACAATTCCGGACAATGATCAATTATGTAATTATAAATTATGGGACCGACATAAAGAAAAGTTTTTCTAAAGGTCGTAAAATTAGGTTTGAGCGGCTTTACATTATCCTTGTCTTTACCTCGCGTATCTCTTTCATACTTTTTAGTTCTAAAACACTCGGACCTTTCGAAGAACTCTTTCAGTACTTTGTAGATAAATAAATTTTTGATTGTTAAAATTTGTAAATTTTGAAAAATGGGAAAAGAGGGAGCTAATTTAATTTGAAAAGTAATAATTCTTACCGCGTGTTTTTGTATACTAATTAATGGGCGTAGTGAGGCATCAGTGAGTCATCATAATTACCTGTGTATCAGAGCTGGGTGCTGCTCGCGAGCGTTTCGCTGGAAAAAACGCTTGCCAACGATACGCTCGCGAGCACTTTTCGGAGCGGCCGCTTGGTGCTCGATACTCGAGCTTAAAGTGCTCGGCGCTCGGAACTCGCAAGCGGTTTCTCTTTGCTAAACAGCTCGAAGCTCGCAAGCATTTTTGAGACAGTTAGAGCGCTCGTTGTTCGGGCGGTTTTTTAGACCACTCGACCCTGCTCTATGCAGAGATGCTCACGAGCGTTTCGCGCTCCAAGCGGAAAAAGCACTTGTGAGCGATCCGCTCGCGAGCACTTTTCGGAGCGGCCACTTGGTGCTCGATACTCGAGCGTTTACCTAAAGTGTTCGCGCTTTTCCGCGTTTTTCCGCTCGTGAGCGTTTTTTTTCCGCTCGCAAGCTCTTTTTCCGCTCCCGAGCGCTTTTTCCGCTCCTGAGCGTTTTTTTCGCTCGTGAGCGCTTTTAATCACACTCAAGCGCTGGAGGAATAAGCGCCGCTCCCGAGCGCTTTTTCCGCTCACGAGCACTTTTCCCGAGCGCTTACTATAAACCGCTCGAGCACTTATAGGAGTGCTCGGAATTCGCAAGCGGTTTTGCTTTGCAAAACAACTCGATGCTAGCGAGCATTTTTGAGAAAATTAGAGCGCTCGTCGCTCGAGCGATTTTTTAGAACCCTCGACCCCGCTCTGCGGTCGTATCTCACCATGTCGAGGTTAATGTTCCTGTTCTTGCTCTTAGAAGAAAGCAAATAACAGCAAATTATTACTTAAAATCTCGCTGGATAGGAATCACCCGAACTCTCACCTCACGGACTGGTTGATGTAATAGGTAGAAGGTGCGCGTTTGATTGGGTGTCGATCGTTGGCTGTGAGAGCCAAAGAAATCATGAACGAATTGAACCTGATAGGCGAAGACATGCCTATAGTTAAAGATCGAATATGGGAATTTGGAACGGGCAGTGGAGTGACTCGGAGTCGACCTTAAGGAAGTTCAAGCAGGTTGTGGGTCCGATATTCTTACGAATTAAGGGAAGGTATCATCTTGAAAAGATATATCGGCTCAGGTTGGGACATTTCTCCCTCAAAGAAAGCGTGCGGTTATTCATCGTTTGCGAAACCTGGTAATAGTGTTTTGACCCCCTCTAATTTCCTTTGAAGTCGAGGGTATTGTGAATGCTAACGAGTGAGTTCTCAATAGTTATATATTTTATATTTCAATAGAGGTTTGAAGAAGGCATATACTTGGATGACGTGTTCCAGCGTGTTGCGTGACCAGTTCTAAGATCTTCTATTATTATACAAGTTGTGTAGTTTATTCGATTGACGTTTTAAATGGAGAGCAACAGCTCGTCATAGCCAGACCACGTGAATTATTTCGACGTACGCTGTACATCTTTATTAAACCTTCAATTTAATGTAGGTAATAATTACTAATTAATAATCCTGCGAAAAAAGAACATTTCTTCCAGCTGTAAATAGGAGTGCTTATGCTACATTGTTAGGGTCAGAAATCAAAACTCCTCCAGCTCTTATATTATTAATCACCATACAACAATAAATTGCAAAGTTATATTATTTTCCATTTTCCGCAGCTTGGAAATATACAACCTTTTAATTACCGACTCCACAATTAATTACTTACCTAAAAGTTTAATTAATTCCTGTAAAAATTTTCTTTCATCTGATTCTCGTTAATACCTATTAACTTATAATTAATTAAAATTTAACGAAAGGGGAATAAAAAAGTTTAGCAAATTAGTCGGCGATGTTTACCAACAAAATCGATAAAATTGTTTGGAGTGAAATGGTTGCATGTAATGTCCAAAATGAGAGCAAGAGAGGCTAATGAGATTCTCAAACGTACAAAACGTTAATAAAATTAGCATGACGATTTTGAGGATATGAAGTTGTAGAATATTTTATAAAAAGTGCACAGAGAGGCGTAGCTAATCAGAAGCAATTTAGTTCGTGAGGCGAGGCCTACCTGCCAGTTGCTTTTATAGATTGCACGGATGCAATTATTCGTGTATCGATTGTAAACGCCCCCTTGTACTTATTTAATTTTATCGATATTCCCATTTCGGCAGTAATTTATAGAAGGGCGTGAGTAGACGTGTTAACAGTAATTTAGGTTATGTATAACTTTTGTAAAGGTTGAACTTGTAATTAGTCTAAAATTTATTACTCGACCATTGACGTTTAAAAAAGGTGCAAAGGATAGGTTGTAAAAACCTCTGTAATTTCTTTCTTAAACGTTTATACTCATCCTGGCAATAGTTATAGCACAGACAACATATACTATGTTGCCTGTGGTTATAGTAAACCGATCTGATTTGGGTTCAACAAAACGAAAGCATAACTAAGATAGTATAACAGCAATTAGGTGTATAAATGTACCAATACGAACAGGCGCCATTTGTAACTTTATTGTTGGAGCTTCGAAGATAAGTTAGCAATAGCGCAGATTTTGGGTGTATGTGTATAGCGTTACCTATACGAGTCCAGAAATACGATCATGAAATGAATAAAAGTAGTTAGAGGGTACCCTTCTTAAATGTTTTCAACAACCAAATTTGCGGAAAAATCCCTAATTCACAATATCAATAAAAAGATCACTTACTTTAATCGAAATGTGAGGTTATGTTACCTCATATTTCCTTCAAATTCGTAACGGTTTTTTTCCTTAATTTTTTTGTAAGAGGTTAACTTCACTTCTTCGTCTACTAAAGTGAAATGTGCTGAGCTTAACGGTTAACAGTTCGTTACGTTCACTTTGTGTAAACGCGACAAAATTGCCTTAGATAGGCACAGAAAAAGTAGAGGTGGGTCGGGGTGAATATATGGGAATCTCATATACCAGCACAAATAAGCAAAAAAAAAGGAAGAGTAAGAGTAATCCGGATAGGCGCCACTTAGTCTTCAATAAATGTTAAGTGAGAGAGGAGTAATACTTACCAAAAGGGTAAACAAGACAGACTAAGAGATCCTTGTTCTCGTCTTGCTAAACTAAAAGGAATGCAATACTTATAGACATAAACAAAATTTGATGTCACAAATAATGGTGGTTTAATGCAATGATCTCAAAATATCACAAATAGGACACTGGAATATAGTCGGAGAAAGTATTTATCAAAATGAGCTTCCGTAGAAACAACGGAGCTATAATTACTTATAATTGCACAAGAGGTTTGTATTTTACCGAGGAAATTTGGGTTGTTTAGGTAATGAAAAACTGTTGCCTAGCAATTAGACGAGAAAAACTGTCAACTAATAAGCATTTTTAGGTTGACATTGTTTTGAGTTCAATTGCTAAAAGCACAGACAACATATACTTGTTGTCTGTGCTAAAAGGTAACAGATTTGAATTGCAACAACCCAAATTTACTCGGTTTGAATACAAACCTCGGGTGTAATTCGGCAGGGCAATTTAACGAACAAGAAATTCACCAAACTAATCAATTATTGACACACGTCAACGTAGTCATATGGGAAAGGATAATGCGATATTTGGTTCGAAAATGAATAAGTGAACAAACCACTATACTCTTAGACCATATAGTACATGGACTGCTAATTGTAACTAAAATATGGTCAAGGACATCGCCTGGGTATGTGAGTTTCAGGGTAAACGAGTCTGTCCGAAGTTGTACGATTAGAAACGATTTGACACTGTCAACCTATAAATTAACAAACGTCAATTGATTAATCGCCTAGATATCCCAAAAAGAGCAAACTTATCTTTATTTGTGGACGTGTAGAAGATAATCAAGGGTATTTAAAGCTTCCCGTACTACGTGGTGACTATAAAAGCTACTCTTTACGCGATCCGAGTGGTGTTTAAACGACTTTAGTTTACCCTGAGATTCACATACCCACGACTACAGTGCCCTCTATCCGTGACCACCCATTTTGTATTGAAAGCATAGGGCGAATAGCAGTCCATGTACTATATGGTCTAAGACTATACTGCATTCATTATAAGAAGGTAGTAGATGGCGCTGTGCTTGAAGACAAGCACACACAGGAAAAATATAAAACGGCACCAAATTATTGTAAAGTAGAAATATCCAGAAACAGAAATAAATCTTTGACATTAACAGCTAATGACACTTCATGAGTTTAGTTGACAATAAAAACTAACAGCTTGCAAAATTCGCCATTCATTTTATGTTTCAGCGTAATACTGACTCGTGTTTCAACCAATCACACTGAAGGTCAAAGCTTCCCTATGCTTTTTACCGCTACCTTCTTAAAATAATTAAAATCGCGCGGGGTCTGTTTGTACAAATGAATGTTGACCGAACATGATAGAATGTTTACTATGTGCTTCTGTACAAGAAGGATGTTGAAAGAATATGAACACGAATGATTAACGTGTTTATTGATTAAAAATTTCTCTTTGTGAGTACCGACTTCCAATACTTTTCTCTCAAAATATTTGCGTTTTAAGTTTTGGCTCCAGCAACAAATGCGTATTGTCGAGATCTTCTGGATACATTCGCATTTGAATTCTGACCCATTCCTTGCTTTTCAATTTCCTCTTCCAGCATCAATCGAGTACAAGCAGTTCGGGAGGGCAAGCAGCTAAAACCCACGTGGTTCTAATTGCAATTTACATTTATAATTATTCTGACGATTGAACCTATACTGTGTGGATCTCGATTTAGTTGGGCCAGGTTTACATTTTTCTCTGAGTTGTACGGATGCTTTACAGTATACAGGCTGTATCACGCAAACCGTTACCTAAAAGTATTCAGACCCCCATTAATCATTTAAATCGGAAAATTTATATATAAATATATAGGAAACACGTTCAAGTGGCACCAATAATGAGCATATATAGACGTTGTGGCACCCATATATGCGTAGTGGCACCACAACGTTTTCGACTATATTTACGTTCAGGCACCCTATGGGACTCTAAAAACGAAGTATGGCGAGGGTGCCACTTTGACCATATACCTATAGAATCGCGATTCTGGTTACACGCGTATGTCTTAAGGCGGCGCTGCGGTCGGAAATATTTACAAATTGTCTAACTGGCACCATTTACGTTGTGGCACCGTGGAATTTTAGCGTGCATTGCAGGCAAGGTCAACCGCTTCTCACCGATTATAGCTCCCCTTTTATGACCCCAGTTGTCTACCTACGTACTTCTATTTTGTCGACGAGTTGCTAGAAATTATATTTTTCGTTTAAAAGACATCGTTTGTTGTCTTTGTTAACAAACGCAATTTTCCCTAAAATGAATCGATTACAAGCTTTCGCATTGCAATGCGCACTTCATATAAAAAGGTTATTTTGCTAATATTCCTAAGGTTACTTTACAATTACAAAGAGTCGAATACTACTGAACTTTTTAGTGGCGTTGGTAAGGAAGATCGATCTAACATTGACCGTTAGAAAAAATTTGTTATGTAACCTTTGAGTATACGTCTTTGCATATTTACCTTTTAATTTATAGAACATGATCAACTCCCTACTGCAGTTTGATTTTGTCATTTTAATTACTCTGATCGTTAATTGGATTTGTTTATAAGGTGACATTATTGCATGCTTTCAAACTACTCCTAAAATTAAAAGTAAGTTTGGCCACATTGTACACTGTAAGATTATTTTTTTATTCGTAATTTTGGTATTTGAAACCAAATTTATGAATTACACGTGTAAGGGTTAAGGATGTTGATTGATAGCAAAGTCAAAATCGATTATGTTAATTTCTATTACTGATATGAATTTGATGATGATCATTTATTTTGGAAATTGTATAGCATAACGGCCAATTCTCGCCACAATTTAAAAAAATAGTAGTCAAGGAAGTTTTAATTAGTTAATAGTGGTAGATCTATACAATAATATAAGTTGGACCATGGTAGTCGATTAATCCACATCATTATACTGGTACAAATTACCATATTAACATTAATTTCCCGACTAAAGTATATTATTAGAAACCTAACTGGTTTTAATAAATCGCCAAAAACTTATCACCAGGCACTTCGGAAACTGTTAGATGGTTATCGAGACCACATTATCAGGAACCAAGAGACATGCTTGTGCAAATAGAAATAGATACAACCTGTTCAGTTTTACAATTCTGCATAATTCAATTTTCATAGTTTACCATTTTTTGAAAATTTGGGCCATGGTAATCGATTAATCCCAAACATAAAGCTGGCACAAATTGCCTAAACGTTCCTTTCTAGACTACAGAATATTATTAGAAATCTACTGGTTCTAATAAATCGCCAAATACTTATCACGACGCTCCTCGTGAAACTGCTGGACAGTTATCGGGGACCACAGTATCAGAATCTGAAAGACTTGCTTATTCTAAATGGACACAACCTTTTGAGTTATACAACTCTTCATAATTCAATTTTCATAATTACCCATTTTTTGAAAAGTTGGACCATGGTAGTCGTTTAATCCAAAAAATTAAGCTGGTACAAATTACCTAAACATTCATTTCCAGACTGCAGAATATCATTAGAAAGCTATTGATTTTAATAAATCCCCAAAAACTGATTACCAGGCACCACGTGAAACTGCTGGATGGTTATCGACGACTACAGTATCAGAATCCAAAAGACTTGCTTATTCTAAATAGACACAACCTGTTGAGTTATACAACTCTTCATAATTCAATTTTCATAATTACCCATTTTTTTAAAAGTTGGACCATGGTAATCGATTAAACCAAAACATTAAACCGGTACAAATTACGTAAACATTCATTTCCAGACTACAGAATATCAATAGAAAGCTACTGGTTTTAATAAATCACCAAAAACTTTGCATCGGGCACTTCGTGAAACTGATGGATGGTCATCGGGGACCACAGTACAAGGAACCAAAAGACTTGCTGGTTCTAAATAGATACAACCTGTTGAGTTATACAAATCTGTATAATTGAATTTTCGTAGTTTACCATATTTTGAAAAGTTGAACCATGGTAGTCGATTAATCCAAAACATTAAGCTGGTACAAACTATCTAAACATTCATTACCAGGCTACAGAATATCAATAGAAAGCTACTGATTCTAATGAATTGCCAGAAGCTTATAATCAGACCCCTCGTTCGTGAAACTGCTGAATGGTCATCGGCGACCACAGTACAAGGAACCAAAAGACTTGCTTATTCTAAATAGATTCAACCTATTGAGTTATACAAATCTGTATAATTCAATTTACATGGTTTACCACTTTTTTTAAGTTGGGCCATGGTAGTCGTTTAATCCAAAACATTAAACTGGTACGAATTACGTAAACAATCATTTCCAGACTACCTAATATCATTGGTTATAATAAATCGACAAAAACTTACCACCACCCTTCTCGTGAAACTGGTGGCTGGTTATCGGTGACCACATTATCGAAAACCAAAAGACTTGCTTGATCAAAATAGATACATCCTTTTGAGTTATACAATATTCGTGAATAAATCTGCAAGGTAAGTTTTCGAATTGTTGTACATCTTCCGAAATCTTCATAAATGAAAAGAATGCAGTAAGTGTATAGGTTCAGGAACGTCAAAGAAGTTTTCGTCAGGAATTAGTATATTATATACCACGGGACGAAAGTGCTTATTTTAATCCTTAAGTTGACGGCAGCAAGCAAGTCCCAAAAATGGACCCGTTGGAAATGAAATAGGGCATTTGGGGTGATAGGTACGTTTTAAAAGAGACGTGCACGTAGTAGTGCAAATAGCAGATTAAAAAAATTTAAAAAACACTACTATACTCATTAACCAAAAAACAAAATCCGTATTCCCACCAAAGTATAAGGAAAGAGCACCAAACGTTTCAAGAAACAGACAAATAAACGTTCCGTTGAGAGCGCATTAGAACACTAATCAGTGTTTAATACCTTCCATTAATTCGGAGGGAACATAATTCAAATTAGACAAAAGAATACCAATTATCAAACATTTAAATCTCATTAAATTAGTCTGCTTTGTAACATAATAGATAGAGTAGATTTTTGTTTGTATTGAAATAATACAACGGATGTCATTACCTTTCTATATAATAGTAATCTTTTTTGGATATAAAGGATTTCTTAATTTACCTTTAATTGCTCAACATTATCTTAATTACATATTTATATTTTAGATAATATTGGCAGGCGTTCATCTATCATTTTATTTGTAGGAATTTGTTGCTAGAAATAAAATTAAAGAAAATCAATTTTAAGATTTTTTGTGCGTTTAATTACAAAAGATAGCTTAACAACTTTTTACAATTTTTTTAAATTTGAGCTCACTGTACGGATTATCTTCGGAGTCGAATCTTTCGAGATTGAATATTCTAGGGTTGGAGACGAGTTTTTTGGCGTAGGATTTCGATAAGGTTTAAGAGCGAAAAGCAATGGTAGAAAACAACAGAGACAACAATAATTGCGTTGCAATCTATTTTTGCTTTCCAAAATTTGATGTTCAGTAAAGATTCAACAAGGGCTTTTTAAAAGGCATTTTTTTCTCGCATTTTATTAAGTCAATACGTTTTTCCACATTACCCATTTTGCTTTATTTAGCGGGGTCGTATAACATATAATACAAAAAAATGGATTTAGCTTACTAAAACACAGATTCAGATCTCTTCGTGCTTGGTGTTTCTTATATGTGATTAGAGAAGGAATTAGATGATTTTAAATCAAAAATGCCGTCTCTATAGTTTGAACCAATATGGACAACCAAGGTAACTTTCTTCAAAAAGAAACTTTTTGTAAATTTTATTTATAAATATCGAACAACCTTTTAGGTTACATATAATAATCAGCAAATATATTTTTTAGAGTTCTTATGATTGCTTTTAATCATAGAGATACCATCCGTGTACTGGAAGATGGATAAACAAGGTGGTTTGCTAACGATCCCTTTAAACTTGTTTATCAGATGTGATTGGAGGATGAATTAGATGATTTAAATAAAAAAGGCCGTCTCGATAGTTCGAACCAATATGGACAACCAAGGCAACTTTCTTCAAACAGGAACTTTTTGCAAATTTTACTCTAAGACAATTCTCCTAAACGTAGTTCAGAACCGCAGAACTGGGTCCGAACGGATGGACGAAAGAAGAGATAACAGTTGCCCTTTTTAATATTTAAAAAATAAGGGATACCATTAATCATTGATGGGCAACTAGCTTTTTTCCAGAATATATGGGGTTTGTTAAATGGGCAAAATATTTTCAATGTGATAGTGTGCTTAACGCAATTTATAATTTGCCATCAGAATGGCGGAGGTACTTTTTCCTACGATGGTCAATTTTATTTTTTTGGTTATTTACAGACTTATTTTCTAGTTAAAACAAAAGTACTATTGCCACTAAAGTTATTTAGTTTTCAAAAGAATGTTTTGGAAACGGAACACGTGCGTGAATTACCTACTTATTATATAACTTATAAACCAATATGTGGAAAACCGGTTTGGAATGATTATTATTAATTAAACTGTAAAAATGCATCTAATTAAATGATAATTAGTTAAATTTAGAACATATCACGCTTATTTTATTTGAATAAATTATCCTGGTAAAAGAAAATCTTAGTAGGTGGTAATG
>NW_022170403.1:8839126-8868418 GCF_008802855.1 Photinus pyralis | reverse complement strand
AATCAAATCAAATCAAATCAATTTTATTCTCCATTGTAAAAAAGCTTATAAAAACATTTATACTTAACTAACTCTAGGAGAAAATGGTGGGAAAAATTACTCCACCACCGACTTACAAATACTACTTCATAAAGAACAGGTATGTGCCGCTTTCTGCAGTGCATAATTTGAATTGATTAGATACGGTATCAACAAAAAGGAAAAAAAAATTTGGTAAATATGGCTCGATATTTTCATCATAACGTTGCTAGGATACTATCATATATGGTGCTGTTGTTATACAACCATTTCATTAATTGCTTTACATTCCTACACAATTCCGGACAATGATCAATTATGTAATTATAAATTATGGGACCGACATAAAGAAAAGTTTTTCTAAAGGTCGTAAAATTAGGTTTGAGCGGCTTTACATTATCCTTGTCTTTACCTCGCGTATCTCTTTCATACTTTTTAGTTCTAAAACACTCGGACCTTTCGAAGAACTCTTTCAGTACTTTGTAGATAAATAAATTTTTGATTGTTAAAATTTGTAAATTTCGAAAAATGGGAAAAGAGGGAGCTAATTTAATTTGAAAAGTAATAATTCTTACCGCGTGTTTTTGTATACTAATTAATGGGCGTAGTGAGGCATCAGTGAGTCATCATAATTACCTGTGTATCAGAGCTGGGTGCTGCTCGCGAGCGTTTCGCTGGAAAAAACGCTTGCCAACGATACGCTCGCGAGCACTTTTCGGAGCGGCCGCTTGGTGCTCGATACTCGAGCTTAAAGTGCTCGGCGCTCGGAACTCGCAAGCGGTTTCTCTTTGCTAAACAGCTCGAAGCTCGCAAGCATTTTTGAGACAGTTAGAGCGCTCGTTGTTCGGGCGGTTTTTTAGACCACTCGACCCTGCTCTATGCAGAGATGCTCACGAGCGTTTCGCGCTCCAAGCGGAAAAAGCACTTGTGAGCGATCCGCTCGCGAGCACTTTTCGGAGCGGCCACTTGGTGCTCGATACTCGAGCGTTTACCTAAAGTGTTCGCGCTTTTCCGCGTTTTTCCGCTCGTGAGCGTTTTTTTTCCGCTCGCAAGCTCTTTTTCCGCTCCCGAGCGCTTTTTCCGCTCCTGAGCGTTTTTTTCGCTCGTGAGCGCTTTTAATCACACTCAAGCGCTGGAGGAATAAGCGCCGCTCCCGAGCGCTTTTTCCGCTCACGCGCTTACGATAAACCGCTCGAGCACTTATAGGAGTGCTCGGAATTCGCAAGCGGTTTTGCTTTGCAAAACAACTCGATGCTAGCGAGCATTTTTGAGAAAATTAGAGCGCTCGTCGCTCGAGCGATTTTTTAGAACCCTCGACCCCGCTCTGCGGTCGTATCTCACCATGTCGAGGTTAATGTTCCTGTTCTTGCTCTTAGAAGAAAGCAAATAACAGCAAATTATTACTTAAAATCTCGCTGGATAGGAATGACCCGAACTCTCACCTCACGGACTGGTTGATGTAATAGGTAGAAGGTGCGCGTTTGATTGGGTGTCGATCGTTGGCTGTGAGAGCCAAAGAAATCATGAACGAATTGAACCTGATAGGCGAAGACATGCCTATAGTTAAAGATCGAATATGGGAATTTGGAACGGGCAGTGGAGTGACTCGGAGTCGACCTTAAGGAAGTTCAAGCAGGTTGTGGGTCCGATATTCTTACCAATTAAGGGAAGGTATCATCTTGAAAAGATATATCGGCTCAGGTTGGGACATTTCTCCCTCAAAGAAAGCGTGCGGTTATTCATCGTTTGCGAAACCTGGTAATAGTGTTTTGACCCCCTCTAATTTCCTTTGAAGTCGAGGGTATTGTGAATGCTAACGAGTGAGTTCTCAATAGTTATATATTTTATATTTCAATAGAGGTTTGAAGAAGGCATATACTTGGATGACGTGTTCCAGCGTGTCGCGTGACCAGTTCTAAGATCTTCTATTATTATACAAGTTGTGTAGTTTATTCGATTGACGTTTTAAATGGGGAGCAACAGCTCGTCATAGCCAGACCACGTGAATTATTTCGACGTACGCTGTGCATCTTTATTAAACCTTCAATTTAATGTAGGTAATAATTACTAATTAATAATCCTGCGAAAAAAGAACATTTCTTCCAGCTGTAAATGGGAGTGCTTATGCTACATTGTTAGGGTCAGAAATCAAAACTCCTCCAGCTCTTATATTATTAATCACCATACAACAATAAATTGCAAAGTTATATTATTTTCCATTTTCCGCAGCTTGGAAATATACAACCTTTTAATTACCGACTCCACAATTAATTACTTACCTAAAAGTTTAATTAATTCCTGTAAAAATTTTCTTTCATCTGATTCTCGTTAATACCTATTAACTTATAATTAATTAAAATTTAACGAAAGGGGAATAAAAAAGTTTAGCAAATTAGTCGGCGATGTTTACCAACAAAATCGATAAAATTGTTTGGAGTGAAATGGTTGCATGTAATGTCCAAAATGAGAGCAAGAGAGGCTAATGAGATTCTCAAACGTACAAAACGTTAATAAAATTAGCATGACGATTTTGAGGATATGAAGTTGTAGAATATTTTATAAAAAGTGCACAGAGAGGCGTAGCTAATCAGAAGCAATTTAGTTCGTGAGGCGAGGCCTACCTGCCAGTTGCTTTTATAGATTGCACGGATGCAATTATTCGTGTATCGATTGTAAACGCCCCCTTGTACTTATTTAATTTTATCGATATTCCCATTTCGGCAGTAATTTATAGAAGGGCGTGAGTAGACGTGTTAACAGTAATTTAGGTTATGTATAACTTTTGTAAAGGTTGAACTTGTAATTAGTCTAAAATTTATTACTCGACCATTGACGTTTAAAAAAGGTGCAAAGGATAGGTTGTAAAAACCTCTGTAATTTCTTTCTTAAACGTTTATACTCATCCTGGCAATAGTTATAGCACAGACAACATATACTATGTTGCCTGTGGTTATAGTAAACCGATCTGATTTGGGTTCAACAAAACGAAAGCATAACTAAGATAGTATAACAGCAATTAGGTGTATAAATGTACCAATACGAACAGGCGCCATTTGTAACTTTATTGTTGGAGCTTCGAAGATAAGTTAGCAATAGCGCAGATTTTGGGTGTATGTGTATAGCGTTACCTATACGAGTCCAGAAATACGATCATGAAATGAATAAAAGTAGTTAGAGGGTACCCTTCTTAAATGTTTTCAACAACCAAATTTGCGGAAAAATCCCTAATTCACAATATCAATAAAAAGATCACTTACTTTAATCGAAATGTGAGGTTATGTTACCTCATATTTCCTTCAAATTCGTAACGGTTTATTTTTCCTTAATTTTTTTGTAAGAGGTTAACTTCACTTCTTCGTCTACTAAAGTGAAATGTGCTGAGCTTAACAGTTAATAGTTCGTTACGTTCAGTTTGGGTAAACGCGACAAAATTGCCTTAGATAGGCACAGAAAAAGTAGAGGTGGGTCGGGGTGAATATATGGGAATCTCATATACCAGCACAAATAAGCAAAAAAAAAGGAAGAGTAAGAGTAATCCGGATAGGCGCCACTTAGTCTTCAATAAATGTTAAGTGAGAGAGGAGTAATACTTACCAAAAGGGTAAACAAGACAGACTAAGAGATCCTTGTTCTCGTCTTGCTAAACTAAAAGGAATGCAATACTTATAGACATAAACAAAATTTGATGTCACAAATAATGGTGGTTTAATGCAATGATCTCAAAATATCACAAATAGGACACTGGAATATATAGATCTGGTATGTCAATATTGGGATTTAAAATAATCTTTAGTAAAAAGGGATTCAACGCGTAGTCGGAGAAAGTATTTATCAAAATGAGCTTCCGTAGAAACAACGGAGCTATAATTACTTATAATTGCACAAGAGGTTTGTATTTTACCGAGGAAATTTGGGTTGTTTAGGTAATGAAAATCTGTTGCCTAGCAATTAGACGAGAAAAACTGTCAACTAATAAGCATTTTTAGGTTGACATTGTTTTGAGTTCAATTGCTAAAAGGTAACAGATTTGAATTGCAACAACCCAAATTTACTCGGTTTGCATACAAACCTAGGGTGTAATTCGGCAGGGCAATTTAACGAACAAGAAATTCACCAAACTAATCAATTATTGACACACGTCAACGTAGTCATATGGGAAAGGATAATGCGATATTTGGTTCGAAAATGAATAAGTGAACAAACCACTATACTCTTAGACCATATAGTACATGGACTGCTAATTGTAACTAAAATATGGTCAAGGACATCGCCTGGGTATGTGAGTTTCAGGGTAAACGAGTCTGTCCGAAGTTGTTCGATTAGAAACGATTTGACACTGTCAACCTATAAATTAACAAACGTCAATTGATTAATCGCCTAGATATCCCAAAAAGAGCAAACTTATCTTTATTTGTGGACGTGTAGAAGATAATCAAGGGTATTTAAAGCTTCCCGTACTACGTGGTGACTATAAAAGCTACTCTTTACGCGATCCGAGTGGTGTTTAAACGACTTTAGTTTACCCTGAGATTTACATACCCACGACTACAGTGCCCTCTATCCGTGACCACCCATTTTGTATTGAAAGCATAGGGCGAATAGCAGTCCATGTACTATATGGTCTAAGACTATACTGCATTCATTATAAGAAGGTAGTAGATGGCGCTGTGCTTGAAGACAAGCACACACAGGAAAAATATAAAACGGCACCAAATTATTGTAAAGTAGAAATATCCAGAAACAGAAATAAATCTTTGACATTAACAGCTAATGACACTTCATGAGTTTAGTTGACAATAAAAACTAACAGCTTGCAAAATTCGCCATTCATTTTATGTTTCAGCGTAATACTGACTCGTGTTTCAACCAATCACACTGAAGGTCAAAGCTTCCCTATGCTTTTTACCGCTACCTTCTTAAAATAATTAAAATCGCGCGGGGTCTGTTTGTACAAATGAATGTTGACCGAACATGATAGAATGTTTACTATGTGCTTCTGTACAAGAAGGATGTTGAAAGAATATGAACACGAATGATTAACGTGTTTATTGATTAAAAATTTCTCTTTGTGAGTACCGACTTCCAATACTTTTCTCTCAAAATATTTGCGTTTTAAGTTTTGGCTCCAGCAACAAATGCGTATTGTCGAGATCTTCTGGATACATTCGCATTTGAATTCTGACCCATTCCTTGCTTTTCAATTTCCTCTTCCAGCATCAATCGAGTACAAGCAGTTCGGGAGGGCAAGCAGCTAAAACCCACGTGGTTCTAATTGCAATTTACATTTATAATTATTCTGACGATTGAACCTATACTGTGTGGATCTCGATTTAGTTGGGCCAGGTTTACATTTTTCTCTGAGTTGTACGGATGCTTTACAGTATACAGGCTGTATCACGCAAACCGTTACCTAAAAGTATTCAGACCCCCATTAATCATTTAAATCGGAAAATTTATATATAAATATATAGGAAACACGTTCAAGTGGCACCAATAATGAGCATATAATAGACGTTGTGGCACCCATATATGCGTAGTGGCACCACAACGTTTTCGACTATATTTACGTTCAGGCACCCTATGGGACTCTAAAAACGAAGTATGGCGAGGGTGCCACTTTGAACATATACCTATAGAATCGCGATTCTGGTTACACGCGTATGTCTTAAGGCGGCGCTGCGGTCGGAAATATTTACAAATTGTCTAACTGGCACCATTTACGTTGTGGCACCGTGGAATTTTAGCGTGCATTGCAGGCAAGGTCAACCGCTTCTCACCGATTATAGCTCACCTTTTATGACCCCAGTTGTCTACCTACGTACTTCTATTTTGTCGACGAGTTGCTAGAAATTATATTTTTCGTTTAAAAGACATCGTTTGTTGTCTTTGTTAACAAACGCAATTTTCCCTAAAATGAATCGATTACAAGCTTTCGCATTGCAATGCGCACTTCATATAAAAAGGTTATTTTGCTAATATTCCTAATGTTACTTTACAATTACAAAGAGTCGAATACTACTGAACTTTTTAGCGGCGTTGGTAAGGAAGATCGATCTAACATTGACCGTTAGAAAAAATTTGTTATGTAACCTTTGAGTATACGTCTTTGCATATTTACCTTTTAATTTATAGAACATGATCAACTCCCTAGTTGTGATTTTGTCATTTTAATTACTCTGATCGTTAATTGGATTTGTTTATAAGGTGACATTATTGCATGCTTTCAAACTACTCCTAAAATTAAAAGTAAGTTTGGCCACATTGTACACTGTAAGATTATTTTTTTATTCGTAATTTTGGTATTTGAAACCCAATTTATGAATTACACGTGTAAGGATTAAGGATGTTGATTGATAGCAAAGTCAAAATCGATTACGTTGATTTCTATTACTGATATGAATTTGATGATGATCATTTATTTTGGAAATTGTATAGCATAACGGCCAATTCTCGCCACAATTTAAAAAAATAGTAGTCAAGGAAGTTTTAATTAGTTAATGGTGGTAGATCTATACAATAATATAAGTTGGACCATGGTAGTCGATTAATCCACATCATTATACTGGTACAAATTACCGAAACATTAACTTCCAGACTACAGTATATTATTAGAAACCTAACTGGTTTTAATAAATCGCCAAAAACTTATCACCAGGCACTTCGAAAACTGTTAGATGGTTATCGAGACCACATTATCAGGAACCAAGAGACATGCTTGTGCAAATAGATACAACCTGTTCAGTTTTGCAATTCTGCATAATTCAATTTTCATAGTTTACCATTTTTTGAAAATTTGGGCCATGGTAATCGATTAATCCCAAACATAAAGCTGGCACAAATTGCCTAAACGTTCCTTTCTAGACTACAGAATATTATTAGAAATCTACTGGTTCTAATAAATCGCCAAATACTTATCACGACGCTCCTCGTGAAACTGCTGGACAGTTATCGGGGACCACAGTATCAGAATCCGAAAGACTTGCTTATTCTAAATAGACACAACCTTTTGAGTTATACAACTCTTCATAATTCAATTTTCATAATTACCCATTTTTTGAAAAGTTGGGCCATGGTAGTCGTTTAATCCAAAAAATTAAACTGGTACAAATTACCTAAACATTCATTTCCAGACTGCAGAATATCATTAGAAAGCTATTGATTTTAATAAATCCCCAAAAACTGATTACCAGGCACCACGTGAAACTGCTGGATGGTTATCGACGACTACAGTATCAAAATCCAAAAGACTTGCTTATTCTAAATAGACACAACCTGTTGAGTTATACAACTCTTCATAATTCAATTTTCATAATTACCCATTTTTTTAAAAGTTGGACCATGGTAATCGATTAAACCAAAACATTAAGCCGGTAGAAATTACGTAAACATTCATTTCCAGACTACAGAATATCAATAGAAAGCTACTGGTTTTAATAAATCACCAAAAACTTTGCACCGGGCACTTCGTGAAACTGATGGATGGTCATCGGAAACCACAGTACAAGGAACCAAAAGACTTGCTGGTTCTAAATAGATACAACCTGTTGAGTTATACAAATCTGTATAATTGAATTGTCGTAGTTTACCATATTTTGAAAAGTTGAACCATGGTAGTCGATTAATCCAAAACATTAAGCTGGTACAAACTATCTAAACATTAATTACCAGGCTACAGAATATCAATAGAAAGCTACTGATTCTAATGAATCGCCAGAAGCTTATTATCAGACCGCTCGTGAAACTGCTGAATTGGTCATCGGCGACCACAGTACAAGGAACCAAAAGACCTGCTTATTCTAAATAGATTCAACCTATTGAGTTATACAAATCTGTATAATTCAATTTACATGGTTTACCACTTTTTTTAAGTTGGGCCATGGTAGTCGTTTAATCCAAAACATTAAACTGGTACGAATTACGTAAACAATCATTTCCAGACTACCTAATATCATTGGTTATAATAAATCGACAAAAACTTACCACCACCCTTCTCGTGAAACTGGTGGCTGGTTATCGGTGACCACATTATCGAAAACCAAAAGACTTGCTTGATCAAAATAGATACATCCTTTTGAGTTATACAATATTCGTGAATAAATCTGCAAGGTAAGTTTTCGAATTGTTGTACATCTTCCGAAATCTTCATAAATGAAAAGAATGCAGTAAGTGTATAGGTTCAGGAACGTCAAAGAAGTTTTCGTCAGGAATTAGTATATTATATACCACGGGACGAAAGTGCTTATTTTAATCCTTAAGTTGACGGCAGCAAGCAAGTCCCAAAAATGGACCCGTTGGAAATGAAATAGGGCATTTGGGGTGATAGGTACGTTTTAAAAGAGACGTGCACGTAGTAGTGCAAATAGCAGATTAAAAAAATTTAAAAAACACTACTATACTCATTAACCAAAAAACAAAATCCGTATTCCCACCAAAGTATAAGGAAAGAGCACGTAGTAGTGCACTAATCAGTGTTTAATACCTTCCATTAATTCGGAGGGAACATAATTCAAATTAGACAAAAGAATACCAATTATCAAACATTTAAATCTCATTAAATTAGTCTGCTTTGTAACATAATAGATAGAGTAGATTTTTGTTTGTATTGAAATAATACAACGGATGTCATTACCTTTCTATATAATAGTAATCTTTTTTGGATATAAAGGATTTCTTAATTTACCTTTAATTGCTCAACATTATCTTAATTACATATTTATATTTTAGATAATATTGGCAGGCGTTCATCTATCATTTTATTTGTAGGAATTTGTTGCTAGAAATAAAATTAAAGAAAATCAATTTTAAGATTTTTTGTGCGTTTAATTACAAAAGATAGCTTAACAACTTTTTACAATTTTTTTAAATTTGAGCTCACTGTACGGATTATCTTCGGAGTCGAATCTTTCGAGATTGAATATTCTAGGGTTGGAGACGAGTTTTTTGGCGTAGGATTTCGATAAGGTTTAAGAGCGAAAAGCAATTGTAGAAAACAACGGAGACAACAATAATTGCGTTGCAATCTATTTTTGCTTTCCAAAATTTGATGTTCAGTAAAGATTCAACAAGGGCTTTTTAAAAGGCATTTTTTTCTCGCATTTTATTAAGTCAATACGTTTTTCCACATTACCCATTTTGCTTTATTTAGCGGGGTCGTATAACAAATAATACAAAAAAATGGATTTAGCTTACTAAAACACAGTGAGTTCAGTCATTTTTCAGATCTCTTCGTGCTTGGTGTTTCTTATACCTATGTGATTAGAGAAGGAATTAGATGATTTTAAATCAAAAATGCCGTCTCTATAGTTTGAACCAATATGGACAACCAACGTAACTTTCTTCAAAAAGGAACTTTTTGTAAATTTTATTTATAAATATCGAACAACCTTTTAGGTTACATATAATAATCAGCAAATATATTTTTTAGAGTTCTTATGATTGCTTTTAATCATAGAGATACCATCCGTGTACTGGAAGATGGATAAACAACGTTGTTTGCTAACGATCCCTTTAAACTTGTTTATCAGATGTGATTGGAGGATGAATTAGATGATTTAAATAAAAAAGGCCGTCTCGATAGTTCGAACCAATATGGACAACCAAGCCAACTTTCTTCAAACAGGAACTTTTTGCAAATTTTACTCTAAGACAGTTCAGAACCACAGAACTGGGTCCGAACGGACGGACGGAAGAAGAGATAACAGTTGCCCTTTTTAATATTTAAAAAATAAGGGATACCATTAATCATTGATGTGCAACTAGCTTTTTTCCAGAATATATGGGGTTTGTTAAATGGGCAAAATATTTTCAATGTGATAGTGTGCTTAACGCAATTTATAATTTGCCATCAGAATGGCGGAGGTACTTTTTCCTACGATGGTCAATTTTATTTTTTTGGTTATTTACAGACTTATTTTCTAGTTAAAACAAAAGTACTATTGCCACTAAAGTTATTTAGTTTTCAAAAGAATGTTTTGGAAACGGAACACGTGCGTGAATTACCTACTTATTATATAACTTATAAACCAATATGTGGAAAACCGGTTTGGAATGATTATTATTAATTAAACTGTAAAAATGCATCTAATTAAATGATAATTAGTTAAATTTAGAACATATCACGCTTTATTTTATTTGAATAAATTATCCTGGTAAAAGAAAATCTTAGTAGGTGGTAATTTGGCTATACAAGCATGCAATTTTGGCCGATTTATCGCCGTATCTACCGCTTTTGGTAAGGTGGGAACAAAACCACTCAAGTACGAAATGGCTATTTTCCCAGAGACTTGCTATAACTAGACTGCGCTTAACGTATCTAAGGTGTTGTCGACACAGTATGCAACACACAATGCACCGCGGGGCAAAAATCGCTGATGATATGCAATATAATGAAATAAGCTGTTATTTTAGATGTTCCGTTCATTAATCATTCTCGTGATTAGCTCGAATTAGTGAACAGATAAATTTCTGTTGAGAATAAACCAATAAACTTAGGTTAACTTGTGCCTATCAACATGTACTCTGTCGATAAATTTTTAAATAATATGCTGATTTTCAACGGATAAAAGTTTAAAGGGCCAATGGATCAGAGCCATTCGAAGAGAAAAATTTACTCCCACCATAGTGCATTTGCGGGGAATGAAGCCGATTTTAGAAAGGTACCTACGAAGGTGTTAAACAATAATGCAATACCGAGCGTGTTCGACTTTCCCATTCACTTAAAATAACGTACAACTATTATTCGACATCCTTTACCAGCAAGACAACGGCAATACCTATTTGCCTATTAGGTATAGACGTAAATAAGTACTTACTGGTACTAAGTATATTTCAGGTTTGGTTACAAGAAAAATAGCTAAGTCTGTTAAATGTTCCATATGTGCAGATGCGATATTCACATCAGAGAGTCATTCAAAGCTTTTAACTAGAAAAAATCGTGGAGGATTGTTGCACGTATCAAGCGATGCATTAAAAATTTGCCAAATTGCTGAAAATGTGTTCAGGTTTTTCATTCAATCCACACCACACCGCGTTGTAAACAAAATGGTTATCAGCAGTCTAAGAAAAATAAATAACAGTTACAGCCCATTTGGGTTTTTGGATAGGCATATATTGAATCAAAATCCGCTAAATAATCATATCTTACTACTTACATTTTTAGTTTTAAGAGTATATTTTCCCATACGTGTTCACCACCAAAATACACATATAAATCAAATTAGGACTAGAGTAAGGCAGTTATATACCAATTTAGTTCAAATAAAATACCAATAAATTCGATTAAAACAGTTAACACAGCTATATGTTATCTTTTTTTGCTACTAAAATTTAGAATAAACATGGCTAAAGCAAGCTACAGAACGTATGTATGTCTGCCCCGCGATGAACAGTTGATTGCCTATCCTATCTTGACAACAGGCGTTTATAGTAAAATCTACGTTACGCGCGGTCTAGTTATAACAAGTCTCTGTATTTTCCCCTTCCCTCTAAGGGATCAGTGTTATAATTACTTATAATAACAAAATGAGCTTAACATACTGTCAAGAGTGGTCGATTAGTTAAATTTATGAATTTTAGAAATTAATAGGTATTTCATTTAAAGTGACCTTTTTTACGAAAAGGATGTGTTAACTTAGTGTCCTTATTCCCCCTCTTCAGCTTTCCAACTTCTATACAAATTAAATTTTCTTCCAAATTTAAGGAGAAGCCAAAGTTTAGGGTATTTTTTCGCTACCCGCATCAGGATTTATAAACCGATTACAACGGGAAATAACCCGGAAATTAGTAGAGATTCATCCCCTACTATACGACTAAGTTAGGGACCGTCCGCAGGGCCACTATACGGGTTTGAAAATATTAAGCTTTCCTTTAAATTACAAAGTGACCGGCCATCATCAGTTTACGACCTTTCTGTTAATATTTATAATGGGTTCCTTATTTGTTTTTCTCTCGTTTTTAAATTACACGGAAAATAGGGAAATCCTATGTAGCTATAAGCATTTTTTTCATTCCAACTTTCAGTTTGTGTATCTATACATTTTCAATGAGCTTGTACTCCTTCGTTCAATGTCGATAATTGAAAGCTACCTACGCTCTCTAACGATGTGAACTGTGAACTCCATTCTCCACATAAACTAAATTTAAGTGCTTTATTTCAGCCAAACGAAGTTTGGTAACGTCCCATGCTCCTTGAAAATGTCCTAGCATTTATTATGCGAAATATATAAGAGAAGTAAAGTCTATGTAAATTCCATTCTGTTACTTTTTTTTTCACGGTAGAAGTTCTCCGTAATGAATTGCGTCACTCACATCGTCTTCAAGCGGGATGATCTTATGAACCACCGAAGATAGAAAAGATGTACGACAGTATAGCCCCAAAAATTCCGCTAACTTATACACTGTTATGAAAAATAATCGACCAGTCGTATGACCTTGTACTTACTTTTATACATATATTAAAACTCAAATTCGTACTGTCTCAGACTGAATGCGCATGCGCACATCTAATGGGGGCTAGGGATAGAGGATAGGCAACACACAATGGTCACTGAAATTTGCAATAAAAGTCGAAACTTTTGAGTAATTTTTGAAGCCCAAATATTAATTCTAACTAGAGGTCTTATCGGAAATTGATAGAGATATAGAAAGTCATTAAATGTAGCGATTTATTTTTTTGATAAAATTATTTAAGTCGTGTATAAATGATAATCTTGAATTTACTAAGAACGCGAATACTGGCCTTAGTAAAAAAAATATTTAAAAAGTAAATCCGCACAATTTATTTAGTAACTAAGTGGATTAAAAAAATATATTACGAACTGCTTCAAATTATGAAATAACCCGTAATTTTTACTCAAAAGTTTATATAAAATATAGCGACGGAAGAAATGCAATACCTTCCATACAATGACGATAGGCAACTCAGGTAGCACTTTTACCTGGAAAATATTAACACCTAATGACCATTATACTTATATACAATGGTTTATGACCCTATTAGACCAGTAACAAAAGAATCTCATAGACCCGTTTCATACATTTTTTTCATACATTTGATGTAGGTGTATTGTTACCTACTTATCAAAAAGCAATTTAATAATATTAGTCCGGGAGGTAGCGTCAAATTTCACCGGACCATTATACTGAGGCTTAATTTTTCAGTATAGGCCTTTGTGATGATGATGATGATCACCAGGAACATGAAGAACACTCTGATATTGAAGATCAATCGGAAAGTAGCACTGACGAACAGGAAGATGAAAGTGATTCCGATTCTGAATAATCGATCATATAAACTGTTTTATATTTGTTTCTTTTGTATGAAAATCGGATTTTAAAGTACATTACGACTTACATTTATGAAATTTATGAATATACATATATACTGCACACGAGCTTACAATCGTTGTTCATTGTTATTATATCAAAATTTCAATGACTGTTAGCGTTATATCCTGCTGAATCCAAGCGACGCGCCGCGTAATTTACTCACCGCGCGTTGCACTTCAAACGCGCAGCTAACAGGTTAAGTCACACCTGTGCATCAGCTAACATTTATTTATACAGTTCTCATTCCATCAACTGTTACATAAATAAATTTCAGCTCCAGTATAATAGTCCGAATTTTCCAATTTTCTATACATGATGAACATGCGCGCAGCTAACATGTTAAATCACAGGGATCTCGCAGCTAACAGTTTTTTTCGTCATGAAAATCTTACCAATTATCTACCAGAAAATTTTCAACTACAGTAAAATGCTCCGAAAATCTCCTTTTTTTGCCAGATACATAGGCTCTCGAAATCATAAGTCACGGATCTTGAGCAGCTAAGATGGAAATTTTTTTTCGTCAACATCACAAAGGCCTATACTGAAAAATTCAGCCTCAGTATAATGGTCCGGTGAAATTTGACGCTACCTCCCGGACTAATATTATTAAATTGCTTTTTGATAAGTAGGTAACAATACACCTACATCAAATGTATGAAAAAAATGTATGAAACGGGTCTAAAAAATTAAAACGTTGTTACTCCTCAATATTACATTTATTGATGTACAATATTTTTTAATTATCGGTTAATTATCGTTGGTACTAATAGACGAATAAATGGAAGGCATTGAGATTCTTTTGTTACTGGTCTAATAGGGTCATAAACCATTGTATATAAGTATAATGGTCATTAGGTGTTAATATTTTCCAGGTAAAAGTGCTGCCTGAGTTGCCTATCGTCATTGTATGGAAGGTATTGCATTTCTTCCGTCGCTATATTTTATATAAACTTTTGAGTAAAAATTACGTTTTATTTCATAATTTGAAACAGTTCGGAATATTTTTTTTTAATCCACTTAGTTACTAAATAAATTGTGCGGATTTACTTTTTAAATATTTTTTTTACTAAGGCCAGTATTCGCGTTCTTAGTAAATTCAAGATTATCGTTTATACACGCCTTAAATAATTTTATCAAAAAAATAAATCGCTACATTTAATGACTTTCTATATCTCTATCAATTTCCGATAAGACCTCTAGTTAGAATTAATATTTGGGCTTCAAAAATTACTCAAAAGTTTCGACTTTTATTGCAAATTTCAGTGACCATTGTGTGTTGCCTATCCTCTATCCCTAGCCCCCTTAACAAAAGCATCTGTGATTAAAATTTCAAAAAGGTATCTCGATAAATAGGACAGTTGATATTGCGCATCCCGCGTATGCGCACATTAATCTGATGTTTACAATATGCGATACATTTGCTTTTACTAAAAGCATCTTCGGTTAAAATTAAATAAATATGAAAGTTGGCATTGCGCAGTGTGCGCATGCGCACATCTGATTTTTACTATATGCGATATGTTTGCCTTTACTAGAAGTAGCTGTGGTTAAAAATTCAACAAAATATATTCATAAATAAGAAAGTTGACATTCAGTTTAATCGTCAAGATCTGCCTTGGCTCAGGTGCCAGAGCTATACGCTACCGAATGCAAAAAGAACGAACTAAATATCTTGAAAAGTGTAGGAGTAGTTAAGGCCTCGGACGGACGGACAGATGGACAGGCGGACAGACGGGCAGACAGACACACGGACGGACGGAGGAAGTGACTGCAATAGCGCACCTAACTTCGTTGGAAATTATTGATAAATTAATAATAAATATTAACGTGTTGGTCGTTATGAACCTTATTGCGACTACCTGGAAATTTATTAAATTGGAAACTTTCCCTAGATGCGTAGCGCGTATTATATTAGAGGTTAATTGGAACATGTAGAACTTGTATATAACTTATCCATAGTTATAGATAGTTCGTTCATTTGCGGTCTTCAACCCATAGCTTTATATAGTTTTAATTGGTATCGGATTCAAGTTTAGAAACGTGTAATAAATTCGTCTGAGAAAATCGCAGGCTTCGACATTTAGACTTTATGAAACACCCCCTTATGAGCTATGCAGTATAATGAGCAGTAATATAGCTTCTGCTGAGGAATTATGTTTATTGAAGAATTATATAACCTCTTAATTATAAGGGCGATCAGTTACAACATTAGCTATCGATTTATGTTAGAGCGTCCTGAACATGAAAAATTCGCTAGGGGAGTATAAACATTTGTTTAACAATGTATATGAACAACCGACAACTCCAGTGTTTTTCATATGCTACACTATTAAAATATAGAATATACTTATAGGATAGCAAAGCGTGACAGACTGCGACTCCAAATTGTATTGAAAGTTTGCTCCTACACGGCTACACCTAGTGCTTATAGTAGCGAACTAACTACAGTGTGACATTAAGAAAATATGGCCGAAAATGACCTATAAGTACTAGTCTCACCCTGCGTCATCAATATGCGAATCAATTTCAAACAAGGGCCAAACTGCCGAGAATATTACCTCGTCCAGGTCCCAGTTTTTGTCACCGAGGGTGGTGAACTAAGAAGAACTAGCTACCCAATTGCTTCTACCTGAAATATTATGTGTTTGATATATAGACTGATGGCGCGTATCAATATAAGGTCTAATCCGATTTCTAAACTTATTCATTTTACGAACTATATTAAGAAATTTGTATACTCGAGTATGTACAATGGAGAGATTGCGCAACTTCAAGGTCAACGAGCTTCTGAAATAAAAATCTTTTTTACTCTCCTCAGATAAGATAACAATTTTAAGAAATTGTTCCAAACTGAATACATTTGTTATGATTAAACAATAATATCAACCAAACTATCACAATCACTTTAAAAGGCGAAAGCCTAATTCTTAACTAAGCTCAAAAAATATCCCTATACTGGCCAGATAATTAATTTGAGTATCATATCAAAATTATTCACACGGACAGATAGAGGGACAGACACACAAAGGAACAGACGGACAGACCAACAGACAGACGACAGACAGCAATACAAAATTATAAACGATCTCTAGGATCGTTAATAAAAGGCAAAAGTGTAAAATTATGGAACATGTAAAAAACGGTTTGTTGGTTTTTTACGACTTTTTTAGCAATAAACGCAGAAAAAATTCCTTCTTTGGTGCATGCCTCGACACCATAACGAACCAAATGGCGAAAAAAGTAGAACAATAGCTCTTAAGATAAAGAACTAGTAGCGTCTCAAAATGAGCGGACGGACGAACGGACGGACGGACGGACAAAGTGGCCACAATAGCACATTTTTTTTATTTGGAAATGCGCTAAAAATTGACCGCAACTTAAGACAATTCTAAAATCTACACGGCGAATGTGACTTCAATGCAGTAAACGCTGAACTCGAAGTCTGTGCTCTCCGCCCACCCCACTTACTTACACCTTCCGCTATATCTCTTCCCGGCCTTTACTTAACACCTAACCAACTTTACATCCTTTAACCTAACATAATCTCATGATAAAAATATACTGCTAATATGCTCAATTTCCATTAATAGTCAAGTCAGTATAGATAAAAATAAAGCGCTACCTTGCAAAAGGTCAGACAACTTTGAAATTTGGCACAGGCCGCCCGCGACGCCAGCTTGGAAAAATGCGCCAAATATTGTAAATGTCTCCACACGAGGCCTACGATCGTAGGCCTCGCTCCACACCATTCAAACGGTTGCCCGTAGCGGAAAAATAGCTCTTATAAAATTGATTCACTATGAAATTCTCTACAGCTTTGCTATATAGGTAACATTTTTTTCTGTGGTCAACAATGATGCAATTTCTAGTCGTAAATAGAATTCGGTTGTTAAATCGGGCATATTTGGCCAACATGCAATAACATGTATTCCTGTAAGCGCTGAATCTCCAAGTTCCCTCCCCCCTCATACAACCCCTCTGCTAACTCGTAGAAAATTTCCCTTTTCGTGGGGAAAATCACGGTAGTATGGGGAAAAGGGACAAATTGTATCAAACAGGCAATTTGTGGGGAAAAATGTGAATGGTCCTATTTTCCAATTTTCTTTTCCAATATTTACAGATATTTGTTTCTTTCCATGCTCGCCGCTTACACATCACAACTTTGGTCGCTGGTAATGACTTTTATGTACGACTGCTTGATAATGCGGTGATTACAGTCGTAATTAGTGGCCATAATTTGCAATATTATGGCCTAGTCCATAATGATAAAGTAAAACGGCCGCCTGTCAATGTGACAGTCGTACTTAGGTGTCAATCTTAGACCATATAGTACATGGACTGCTAATTGTAACTAAAATATGGTCAAGGACATCGCCTGGGTATGTGAGTTTCAGGGTAAACGAGTCTGTCCGAAGTTGTCCGATTAGACACGCTTCCCGTACTAGGCGGTTCCCATAAAAGCTACTCTTTACGCGATCCGAGTGGTGTTCATACGACTTTAGTTTACCCTGAGATTCACATACCCACGACTACAGTGCCCTCTATCCGTGACCACCCAATTTGTTATTGAAAACATAGGGCTAATAGCAGTCCATGTACTATATGGTCTAAGCTGTCAATCCAAGGTAAATTCAAGTATTTTAGAAATACTTGACAAATGCTTGACATCTGTTGTCAATGATATATACATTTTATCGTTTATTGAATTCCATGAAATTTTCATTTTTAAGGGCTGTTGCAGTCGTACATAAAGCTTTGTATATATCGCGTCCATAACTAGGCTTTATGGGGACTCGCCTTGTTTATTTGTGCCTCGCTCGCAAGCTCGCTCGGCTAAATAAACGGCTCGTCCATAAAGACCCAGTTTTTGTACTTGATATATAAATTGCTATTGGTCCATTCTAACCTAATTAAATAACGTGCATCTAAAACATTTAAAATGAGTAACGCCAGCCATGGGTACACGTAATTGAACTTGTGTAGGTAAGTAAATACAAACTATTATTTAAAATTAGTGTGGAACAGTGACTACCGAGAGTGGAACAAAGAGGAAATTTATACCACATTGTGGGAATTTTCAGTTGAAAAAGTTGACATCACTGTTTGGCAGTTAGTTTGTATATGCCGTAGGCATTTTGTATAATTCGTAATTTTATAAAATGCCTAGGCGAAGCGTACAAGAACTACAACATCCAATGGAATTAAGGCTTTTTTTGTACTCCTATAAAAGGACTTGTAATTAAATCCTTTAAAAAATGAATTGTAATTGTGAATTGTAAAAAAGGCTTAAATCACACGAAAGGCTTAAGCTACCATACGAAAGCTTAATTCCTTTCAGAGATGCTAAATCAGACAACACTACCACTGCAAATTGCAGTCCATAATGGGGCCGAGTACAAGTAGTATTTTTTTACTGCCGAGTTTTGTATTAAATTTTACCCGAAATTGTATTTTAATATAAAATTTCAATTTTCATACAGAATTTTTGATTAATGTCAATCTCTCAGTTAATTTCAAGCTTCGCTGACGCATTTTTGCGGATTTATCTTACAAGTTTAAGGCCGTTTACGGTATGTTATCAATTACGCATCTTGTTACTTTGAATAACCATTTTAGGCTCCTTCCTCCTTCTTGCTTCTACCTTATTACTTTGAATTTACTTATTGCTTCCTGATTGTGCTGTTAGCAACGATATTTCTAAGTGGAAACGCTGAATTTGGGTTTTGGATTTGGAGAATTCCATTGAAATTTAAACGTCATTATAGGTTAAAAACGCCATAGATACCTATCTATCTACCTTATCGACTGAAGAATTATCCGCCATTTCAAGCGAAATTAAACACCCGTGGACTGGTGTGGTGGCCCAATTGTACGAACTTGGTTGACCTACGTTCCGCTATATAACGAGACGTGTGGTGTTGGTACAGTAAATTATTCGTATGTATACCCCATTACTACGTTTTAGTTTTGTCATTACCGAAGTTTTGATTTTAACGATAACACCACCTGCGAGATTGCCCACACCATATTTTTGTTACTCCGATATTAATTTTTGTTAGTTTACTGTATTTTATCTTTCATATTAATTACCTTTGCTTGTGATCTAGTCTGTGTCACTTTTTGATATCTCATACCGATTGTAAGGACCAACCCATAGTCGAAAAGAATGTTGTTAAAGTCCTTTGAATTTTTGATTCTTTTGAGTATTGATTGCAATTCTACGTATAGGAATAACCCCTCGTGTCGGACGTTAACCATTGGAACGCGAATCATTACCCCTCTTATTTTTTGTTTGTTTGTGTGTCTGTCTGTTTACAGATTTGCAGGTTCGCGTCTTCTTGAGCTCAACAGATTGCGACCGGAAGTTCAAAGGTAAATTTAGTTATTTTCGTCGTTTTTCACTTTTAACGTTTGATCACATTTTTTTGGTTTTCGATACTAGCTAATTGTGATTATTATTTTGTTTGAAACTCATTGAATATATTGTTTTGGTCACATTTTTAGCAAAATGCATTTTGCACAGGGCACAAATGTTAAAATTCAACAACTGCCTTTGGAAACATGTTAAATGCACTGTTTAATAAGTTTAATTTGGCAACACTGTCAGCTGATGCTAATTGGAGCATAAAACACCGCCATCCTCATTGATTCACGTATGTAGACTTTCTTTACATTGTAATTCCGAACTTCGCTTCTTTTCGATTCCTGTGACATAAGAGATTGACGTTCCGTTTTAAATTATTCATCTGCTAGCGATGCAAAGTATATTCAGCAGCCGTCAAGCGAAAGTAATAAGTAAATTTCTCGAATTTGAGGCTTTATATTCTTATCTTCATGCGGAACAAATGTAACCTAAGGTTAAGTACCGATTTAAATTAACAATCAAACCACTTTCGCATTTAAATTCGAACAAGTAACGTATGAGAAAATACCAGAAAAGGTTTTATGTTGGGCTTTATTGCTCGAGCACCGTAAAATCCATTGCCGATTAATTCGTTTAACTTTGAAATATATTTAGCTTAAATTGAAACATAATATGAATTATCCTTACCTGGTTTGGTTATTGCTTAACTTCAATACTCCTTTTATTGAGAATTATTTATTGTATAGGTTAGGTTGTATATGTATGTAATTCAGTTTTGTACAATTCGCTGCCAGCTGGAATGCATTGAAGCATAGAAGAAAATTCTTATTACATAGACCCGGATATATGTTCATTATTAATATAATTTTCATCAATAATCTAACAATAATCGTTGGTTACTGGCACACGAAATTCATCTCCGCATTTTCCAAAAGAACTAGTTGTCAGGCTCTAGCGCCTTTATTTTAAACCCGACGCAAAAGTGTAGAATCCTTTTTTGTAGATCTCATCAAGACACATCTTTTTTGTAAATAACATTTTTCACTCTATGCTTACTTTTAGAGAAAAGTGCAAATTTAGAAAAATAAAATAAATAGTTTAACTTTTCAATTCAAAACTTCTCAAAAACAAAGGAACTCACAAAATTTGTAATGAACTTTTTGTTTTTTTAAGCCATTTTGACCAGTGTATGCGAAAAAAATTTAAAAAATTTGTTCAAGCTGTTTATTGCTCATTTGAACTTTCGACACCCTTAACAACCATGAAGATGGTTACGGATCAAAACCAAAATAGGACGTTTTCGATTCCCCATACCACCCTATATGCACCCCAAATTTCGTCCAAATCGGTAGGGTTTTTTAGTTATCGTGGTCACAAAAAACGAACCACATACACACACACACACCCACTCACACAGACGTCAAGCTAAAACTTTTTTGGAGTCTGTGTGCTTCAAAACGTCCAGAAAACGTAATATTGGCATATCGAAAATTTATCACGATTACAATGCTTTCCTTTAGTCGCAAAGTAAAAATGAACGCTATTGTCTGCACCTTGTCCGTCTGTCTGTCCGTCTGTACCACTACTAGCCCTCCGTTGTAATTTCTATCTTATACGGTTTAACACAGCGGCGAGACCAGAACGGCAATAGATTTTTTGGATTAGCAATTTCCTTCCCGAGTTATTACTGATTCTGCGCTTTCGTCTTATACTAGTTCTAATTATTAAGGATCCTCAGATCCTTTATAGTTTTGTATTGTCGTCCGTCCGTCCGTCCGTCCGTCCGTGTGCGCTCTAACTCTTTTTAAAAGTGGCCGATTGTGTTGAAATTTGGTATACGGGTACGTTGGACATTAAGAACGGACGCTATTGATTTTCAGGAAGCTGGTTCAACAGGAACAAAAGTTATACGACTTCGAGTGAATCGGGAACAGGAAAAACTGCGAACTCAATATAATAAAAATTAACATATTTCATTCCCTAGGTCATGTATCGAGTTCGGACTTTCGCTAGATTATTCCCTATGACTCTTAGATGTGTAAACAATTCAATATAACTCTTCTCTGTGGTCTCGGTCAAAAGTTTTAGAGCAAAATGTACCCAAAATTATTCTTTACACATGAATTTAGAGTTGTAAAAGCTTTCAAACGCATTATCTTGATGCTGAAAGAGTTGATAACGTGCACGTTTGATAACCGCATGTGTGTGATTCAAAAATGTTAAATTATTTTTCTGAGGCCACATGGATTTTGATCAAAATATGTCAAAATCGTTAATTATGCACCAAAATCGTTGGGAAAAAGACTACGCGCATTATCTCAATGCCCAAGACATGAATTTGATGCATTTTTGGCGACCACGTGGATTTTGATCAAAACATGTCAAAATCGTTATTTATGCAGCAAGATCGTTGGGAAAAGACTAGGCGCATTATCTCAATGCCCAAGACATGAATTTGATGCATTTTTGGCGACCACGTGGATTTTGATCAAAACATGTCAAAATCGTTATTTATGCACCAAGACCGTTGGGAAAAAGACTAAGCGCATTATCTCAATGCCCAAGACATGAATTTGATGAATTTTTGGCGAAAACGTGGATTTTGACAAAACATGTCAAAATCGTTATTTATGCACCAAGATCGTTGGGAAAAAGATCAAGAGCATTATCTCAATGATCTAAACATGAATCTGATCTATTTTTATGGACCACATGGATTTTGATCAAAACATGTCAAAATCGTTATTTATGCACCAAGATCGTTGGGAAAAAAACCAAGAGCATTATCTCAAAGCCCAAGACGTGAATTTGATGCATTTTTGTTAACTATAAAATGTATTTTGTAAGATTAAAATAAATTGTCGTTAAAAGTGATTGTAATACTGAGGATCCTTCGATATTTCGTTGTATCGGTTTATTTAAGATGAATGTCTCCATTGAAACTTTATGTAGTAATTTACAAAATAACAAGTGGTGATAACGTTTATTAAAATTCATTTTTGGCTATCGATTTCGGCTATTATTTGCCATCATCAGGCCTTGCGTCATAAGACATAAATGAAGAAAAACTATGAACATGAAGTGAATGTAGTTGTCTCGGTGTAAAAATGGGATCTAATCTTCCATTAGTACCATTAGCGTTGGGTGATTATGTATGGTATTAATTGTTATCGTAATTACATTGATTGTATTAAAATAGTATATCTGTGGGATTCGATGCAGTGTGTGTCATCATAATGAAGAGAGATATTACAACAATTTAAACGGAGGTGGTTTGGTTATCTATTTTTGCTTGGTAAAGGCACAGTTGTAAAGGTAACTTCTCAGCACCGATAAAATGTGTTTTTATTTCTAGAAAAGATTATGTTTGTCATCATCTGTTCGTATAAAAAAAGTACAACCAAGTCAAGGAAAAAAATCTAAGAATCTCAATTGCCAAGCTTCCATTTCAATCATCGTTGAACGAATGACTAAGGACGCAAAAAAAGACACACTCATATAAATGTAATATTGCATTTGAATTAAAAAGTAAAAAAAGCTTACCTTGTAAAATCAAAATGGAAAATGGCAGTTTAATGTTATTTCTAATAAATAACCTACAGTCTGTTTGGTTTTTTTAATCAAAACCGTTAAAGGTACGTTTCCTATTGAAAGTACGTTTCCTATGAAGCATGTGACGCGTGCGTCTGACGAGGAGTGGCATTTACGCATACAACTGGGGACGGCCGCCGCATGCAGGTTAGAACATGCTTTAATTGCTTTCTATTGAGGCGGTGGCTTGCGTCAGCCGCACCTCGTCAGACGCTTCATAGGAAATGTACCTTCAATAGAAAGCAATGGAAGCATGTTCTAACCTGCATGCGGCTGCCGTCTCCAGTTGCATGCGTAAAAGCCACACCGCCTGACGCTTCATAGGGAACGTACCTTAAGAGTAACATAAGCACAGGTGGTAATGCCAAAAATCAATTCATGTGACGATAATTCGTACATATTTTTGATCCAATTGTAACAGTATTTCTGTACAGATTATTTAAACTTTTTATTTTTACGTAATTCAAGTAGCCAGTGTAAATGTAATCATGACTCCCAAGTATGAATGATGTGACTGAAAGGGAATGCATTTAAAGGAGAATTGTTTATTCCAAGTTATTGTAGCTGAGTGTGCATTTCAAAGATAGCCGCTATGACGCAGAAAGAATTAAAAATGAGTAATAATCGCGGCGTAAATAGATTTGCATTCATCGTATGTAAATAGGTAAATTAGGGTACAAAGCTGCATAGAAATAACGAGTATTACCGCTAAGGTCAAAGTCCGAGTCATTGTAAATAATTAATTGAGAGCTAGTAGAGCGACTTAAATCCGTCTATTCTCTACCGCTGCCAAAGTGTCAAAAGCTTAACTCAGGGGCGTTCAAACTATTTATACATGTGCGAGTTTGCGCGATAAAGCGAATTGAGGTCAGTGGATACAAAGTGAGAAAGTATAAATACGGGGAGTTCAAGCACCAAGAGGGAGTTGCCCGCCGCCTTTTTACGGAGCAACATCTGTGTCAGTCGCGCCCGCCAATTATAAGCGCGAATATTAATAATAAAGCGTTGAAAGCGATTTTTATAAGAAAACCAAGCAAAAGAACCGAGTGCAATCATCTCCATCGAGCCAGCGCAGAAGACGAAAACGTTTCTTCACAGCGCGCCGAAGAAATTTGGGAATTTACGAGATTGCCGAAGACGAAGATTTCTTGTTGTTACCGGGCGGGGTAACGTAAGTGGCAAACGGAGGTTGAAAACGTATATTACACAATATTTACAAATAATACAGAGGCTATATGTACATATATAAGATCGCTTCTGGCACGTGGGATGGCGCCGGACTTGACTACGGTCAAGCCGGGAAGTGATGGCGTGCGGAGACGGAACTTGAGCCCAAGCGACCAGCCTCAGTCGCTTGTATAGGGTAAGGTAGGCTTGCCCAGGCACAAGTGAAGTTCCCCTGTCGGTGCGCTGCTTATAAACGATTTCCGGTAGAGGCGTCTGGCGACGCGGCCAATAGGGCGCTAGTGGATGGTGGGGTGGAAGTTTCAACCCCTCTCCTAGTCGTCGTAACAGTATCCCCCCCCTGTAAAGGGGTTGCGACGGCGGGGTGCAGGCGCTGTAGCAAACGGCGGTGACGGGGTTGTCGTTGGTTCCGTGGTGGCGTCGGTGAAATGATTCTTGGCGGAAGTTCCGGTACTGGTGCCGGGGTGGGTTGGTTGGGTGCGGGGCGTAGATCGTGTACGTGCACCTTTACCAGTTCGTTTCCTCGCCTTATCCAGTACGCGTTTGTGCCCGCCAGCGCTTCGATGGTGTAGGGACCTGTGTACTTCATGTGAAAGTTCCCGGAGTGTTGGTCCCTGGATCTTTCCATCACTCCGTCGCCTACTTGGTACTGGGTGCGGGCTGGCCCGTAGTTCGCGTACCGGCTGCGGGATCGTGCCTGGTTCCTGTGCACCGTCTGTACGACCTCCTCTCGGGCTTCTCCTGTCGGTGGAGGTGGTCGATCCCTGGCTTTCCACTCTCCTGGCCTGGGTAGGTCGTAGCCTAGCAGCGCGTGGCTCGGCGTGAGTCCAGTAGCGGCGTTTCTCCTCGTACGTAACGTGAACATGACAATGGGTAGTACGGCCGCCCAGGCGCTGGGGCTTTGTCCCACCAGATGAGTGCGGAGGCCCTTTTTGATTTCTTGGTTCCGGCGTTCGACGGGGTTCGCCTGCGGGTGCCATATGGGCGTTGTCCAGTGCATTGCTCCCCACTTCCGAAGTGCCGCGTCCCATGTCACTGATGTGAATTGCGGTCCGTTGTCTGAGATGATCGCTCTCGGGAAACCATAGCGTGCGAATACCTCGTGTTCCAGGATTCTGACCACTGTTGGAGCGACTGCTTCCTTTACTGGAAATGCCTCCACCCACATGCTGAAGAGGTCCGTGATCACGACTATCTGGCGGTAGCCTGTAGGTGTGGCGTCGTAGGGGCCCATCAAGTCTACGGAAACCGCTTCCCAGGGTCGTGTGGGTTTGCGTGGGCGTACGGTGGCGTCCTGGACCGGGCCTCTTTTGACTGCCGCGCAAATCCAACATGCTCGTACATAATTCCGCACCGTGTCTCCCAGTTTCGCCCAGTGGTAATGTGTCATTATGGCCCGTTCCGTTTCTTCGGCTCCTGGGTGTCCAGCTGTGGCTGCGTTGTGGTACGCTTCTAGTACCGCTGGTTGAAGGCTGCCGGGGACTACGAGTAGGTTCCCTTGGGGTGCTTTGCGGTAGAGGTAACCGTTGTCCACCGTGTAATCTCGGTTGAACCTTGCTTGTGCTGGTGTCGCTGGTCCTTCCTGCTGTATTCTGTGCCAGGTGCGTACCAGAACGATGGCGTTTTCGTTTGTCTTTTGGCACTCCTTCACATGGTCCGCCAAATTGGCCACTTCCACTGCCGCGATTACCGGGGTGCTGTTGGTTTGTTTGGACTCGTGTGTGGTCGTAGGTGGCAGCATGCGGTTTACGTCTTCTGCCGTGGCTTCTTCGGCTTCTTCTGCTGATGGGTGGCGGGACAGGTGGTCTGGAAGCTCGTTTTCTTTCCCCCGGACAGTGGACCACATCAAATGTAAATTCTTGGAGCCGTAATGCCCAACGAGTTAGCTTGCTTTTTTCGTCTTTTGTGCGATCCAGCCACAGGAGAGCGCGGCTGTCTGTCTTCAACGTAAAACGTCTATCTTCCAGATATGGCCGGTATCGTTTAATGGCCCATACTACTGCCAAGCACTCCTGTTCGTTGATATGGTAGCGTCTCTGCGCGTGGTTAAGTTTGGCACTGGCGTAGCTGATAATTTTTTTCTCTCCGGGGTGGGGTTCTTGAAAGAGTACGGCCGCAATCCCGTTTTCGCTGGCGTCGGTTTTTGCAGCACGAATGGAGTGGCGAAGTCCGGACGGCTGAGTTGGAGTGGTTTGCTAAGTGCTGCTTTTAACTGGCTAAAGGCGACGTCGGCTGCCGCTGTCCATCGGAAAGGGGTGTTCTTTGTTAGTAAGTTATCCAACGGTGCTTGTAATTCGGCACACCGGGGCACGTACTCTCGTAGCCAGTTGGTCAATCCTAGAAAACTTCTTAGCTTCTTCCTCGAGGTGGTCCGGTCTGCGGTCCGGATTGCTTCGATGTGTTCCTGGCACGGGCGGTTCCCGTTCGCCGTGATGTTGTGGCCCAGGTATTGGATCGTTTGCACCCCGAAGCGACACTTTTCGAGGGACAAGCGGAGTTTGTGGCGTTGCAGTCGTTCCAGCACGAGGTGTAGATGTTTGAGGTGCTCGTCCCAGGAGTCTGAGTAGATTATTATGTCATCCAGGTATACCATGACGAATTTCCGTAAATACCCGGCGAGAACGTCCTGGGTCATTAGCTTCTGGAACGTAGCAGGTGCATTCTTGAGCCCGAACGGCATTACTTTGAATTGATAACTCGCTCCATCAGGGGTTGAAAACGCGGTGAGATGTCGGGATTCCGTCTCTAGCGGCACCTGCCAGTAGCCTGATTTGAGATCCAGGCTGGAAAAAACTTTGGCCGTACCCAGGTCTCGGAGGGTCTCCTGTATGACTGGCAGGTTGGTGCTCTCGTCTTTTGTGATGGCGTTTAGACGACGGTAGTCGATGCAGAATCTCGGGCGGCCGTCTTTTTTCAGAATTATGACGATGGGCGAGCAATATTCGGACGTGCTGGGCTCGATCACCTGCGCTGCTAACATAGCTTCCACTTCATCCGCGATGACCTTCTTTTTGTTTGGCGAATGTCGATATGGCGGAAGTCGGAAGGGCGTTGTTTTGGTGACTCGGATGCGATGTGTGGTGGATGCTGTTGTTGTGGGCGTTGCAGGATCGGCAAGTGTGCTACCGAAAGTTTCCAGCAGTGTGGCCAGGCGTCGATCGAGTGGTGGTTGGAACCCGTGCTTGACTCCGGCGAAGTTTATGGAGGCGCTCGTTGTTGGGCCGCGGTTCGGAGCTTGGTCCCAGTGTGTTGTCTGCCTTGTATGGGTTCCCCAGTGGATGCACGCTCTCTCGTAATCCAGCACTGCTCGATGTTCTTGGAGCCACTTCTGTCCCAAGATCATGGGCACGACAAGGTTTGGTGTCACCAGGAAGTCGTCCGATTCTTGCTTGTCGTTGAGCGTGTACTCGACTCTGGATGTGCCGATGACTTCCAGCTGATGGCGGGGGTTCGCTAGGCCGGCTGTTTGGTGGTTGCTATGGTGGATTTTCCACGCGAGCTCCTTCTGGATGAAGTTATGGGATGATCCGGAGTCGAGGAGAGCTCTTACGCTTTTTCCGCGTACCTTGACTGCCAGCGTTGGTAGGTTGGGTCGGGTCGCAGTCTGGATTAGGTGGACGGCCGGGCATTGTTCCCGACCGCTGCCCCGTTTCCCTGGTCTCGGCGGCGGGTCAGTACTGGGCAGTCTCGGTGGAAGTGATATTCCGGGCAGTGGTGGCACTTTGGTGTGTTGGGAGGTCTGTCGGCGGGGGTTGGTGGCGATGGTCTGGGTTGATTGTTTCGAGGTAGCGCTTTGTTGCAGTTTTCGATTTCCTCGGCGTGACGCACCAAGTCGAGGAGTGAAGTGGGTGTTGTGGTTAAAAAGGCTACTCTAATGCGTGGGTGCAGCAGGTCTCTCAGTAGCTCGAGGGGCTCGCCGATCGGGATCTTCAGCCGTTTTGCTAGCTGTGCCTTCCTCTGGAGGAATTGCTGCGGCGACTCTGCTCCTTGTTCTCGGCCGAAGAATTCTGATTGCATCTTCCCGCGAATCTTGCTGCTGTCGTATTTTTCGCGGGTGTAGTTCTTTAGGTCGTTGTATGTCGGTGAAAATGCCTCGTAACTGTTCCACCATTTCGCAGCCTCCCCTTTTAGTTGTGCTGCTGCTGTTTTTAACTTTTCCGCCGGGTCGGTGGTTTGGATTGTCTGCTCGAGCGTGCTGAAGAAGACTGTTGGGTCCTCCAGGTGGTCGCCGCTGAAGGTCGGTAGGTCCGGTGATGCGGTTTTCTGCGCGTTCTGGAGGGCGTCGGTCAGCGCCTTTAGCATGTCGAGGGTGTGTTGAGAGTGTTGGGCGCCACTGGACGGGGTTGCCGGGTCCAGACCGGGGTTGATTGCCGGGGTCATCTCCGTTGTTTGAGTGTCGATACCTTCGTCGGCGCCGGAGTTGGACGTCGGGGTGTTCCTGCTCCTCGTATTCATGGTGTTGCGCGTCGGCTGTCGCGGGAGCGTGGGCGTAGATCCTCAGAGCGCGATGCTGCTGGTTGACTCACACGTATGGGCGCCAATTGTTACCGGGCGGGGTAACGTAAGTGGCAAACGGAGGTTGAACGTATATTACACAATATTTACAAATAATACAGAGGATATATGTACATATATAAGATCGCTTCTGGCACGTGGGATGGCGCCGGACTTGACTACGGTCAAGCCGGGAAGTGATGGCGTGCGGAGACGGTACTTGAGCCCAAGCGACCAGCCTCAGTCGCTTGTGTAGGGTAAGGTAGGCTTGCCCAGGCACAAGTGAAGGTCCCCTGTCGGTGCGCTGCTTATAA
>NW_022170403.1:8766086-8839026 GCF_008802855.1 Photinus pyralis | reverse complement strand
CAGGGTCTGGACACTACGCCGAATGCCCACATCGCCGACCCCGATTTTTTGTGGATGGTCCATATCGCGGACTAGGGACACTAGCGATGGACACTAGCGGCCGACAATGCCCACATCGCCGACAAGTGGGACAAGGGACACAACGCCGACCATGCCCACATCGCCGACAAGTGTACAAGGGACAGCAAAACGCCGACCAATGCCCACTTCGCGCGGACCTAGCCGACCGTGCCCACAAAATCGGCCGACAAGTGTAATAAGGGACACTACGCCGACCATTGCCCACATCGCCGACAGTTGTGCAGGGACACTAGACCGGAACGTGCCACAACGCGACTATTGCGAAAAAAAATTACTAGGGCCCTACGCCGACCAGCGACCCACACGTCGAAGCAATGGAGCAAGTTCCAGCTTTTTGGTCATAAATTAATTTTAATGAAAAATTTACGTAAAATGAAACAAAAATGTGATAGATCAATAAACTTACTCCACAAATCCAAAGTTACAAGACTAAAGTTGCGATGGGATAATAATTTCGGGACGGTCACTTCACCTAGTTTGCTAATGAGCATGTCTTGAGCATGCGATAAAAAAGAGTGGTTCGCTTATGAATCGCCTTTAAAAATTTTTGTTTCATATGGGAAATCGTATTTCCTGGACTTCACGTAAAATGAACGCTCAACCGACACTGCCGTTCGCGCTGAATATAAACTTAAGATAATATATTTTTGTCATTCTTATTTCCGGATTTTTGAAATTTCTTTTACTGGTTTATTAGTTTTTGATCTATTTTTTGATGTCATTAGGCTTAATATAGTAATAAATTGTCCTATTTTGAATAGTTGCTGTTTTTGATAAACTGAAATTCGTAATCTTACACCGGAATATAGAAGAATTTATCGCGTTTTTTTTTTAATTTGAAAAAAAGGTTGGTTGAACGGTAAATATCGCGATTCTTAAATTTCACATTTAAGTCAAACAAACGCGAACAGATAAGACTAGGTGCTTTTGGAATTGTTACAAGGCTGGTTGAACTTCGCTGTAGTTAACAACTGATTCAAAGGGTATAGAATGTTAAAATTTTTTGACGTTTTGTCAAACTTCAACACCATTAGTATCCTTAACCCATTGATATAATCCAAACGAAGGTTTAATCTGCTTTATACAACCGACCCTTATGCCCGTCCAAGAATCAGACGGGATTCATGAAACTAGATTAGGCAAATACGATCTTAAATAAACAACCAGTTATAATGATCATTTTGCGCATTGAATCTACCATTATATTCAACTATTTGGTGAGTTTTCTGTCCAATCCCGAGAAATTATCTTCGTATCCGGATCAATCTACGAGTTATCGGGCATTAGTGTCCGCTTTACTAACATGACACTTACTAATAATCTTATATTTGCTTGGGCCACCTTGGATTATAAGGTAAGGGTATCCATTTGGTACTTTTATCAATGATTTAACTTTTGACCAATCGTTTATTTGTAATTGAGTAACGATTTTATTTTAATGTTTAATGTGTACAAAATATGCTTAAACAAGATTAGTTCATATTTATGAAAATTTTTTTTTAATGTTTCATAAGCCACATATTTTAAAACAAATGAATTACTTTTTAACTCCATATTCACATCTTCCATAGTGGAATACATTCCGTTTTTTTCTCATAAACTATATTATTTATTTCAATTTGCTTACCTAGGTGTAATTTTTAAGCGTTTTTACAACTTACATTGGTTCGTGTTAATCAAAATTGTCAAATTCACCGAAATTATCGAGAAAACACAATTCAAAGGGTGGCACGGTGGTAGAGAATTCATTTTTTTTTCTTCGCCAATGCAAAGGTTTATTTCAGTTGCGTATAAACTAAAGTGTGTAAACTTTGTTTCACTGGCGTTATCGTCACAGTATCTGAAGTCATGTCATAGCAAAAATTAAAGCAGGTCGTATAATTAGTACTAACTTATCGAATATTTGCTACCCCACAAACAGTAATACCATTTTACTTGTTTTGTACTAAAGAAATTCTTTCTTGGTTTAAAATGCAGTTAGTAATTACGTAGTATAAGTTCCTATCTACCGAAAAAGGTCAAAATCTCACTACCTGTAACCCAATATTTTACTTAAGAAGCGGCACCTTCTTTTTTGAACATTAATCCGCAATTCTGTATTTACCTATGACCCTAATACAGATTTTTTCTGAGAAAAACCTTCATTACCTATGCAGATGTTGGGACAAATTTTGATAAAGTCACGCATGGAATATACATAATGAAAAATACAGAGACCGACAGCAAAGGTTCCCATATAAAGGGTGAAATTCTCACTCTAACTTGTAAACAAATATTTACTAAGAGCGGGCACTACTTTAAACATTAATCCGCATTCGTATTTACGGGTTTTTTTCAGAAAAACCTGCAACTTTGCAGATTTAAGACAACATTTTTGGTAAATTTATGGTAGAGTAATAATGGGAATCAGAGACCGACCAGGACAATAGCAGGCGCAAATTAGGCAGAGCGTACATTTACAGAAATAGTGTTATTTCATTATTGCTCGAGGAATAAGAAAAAACGGATTCGAATTTCTAAACCCTATGGATATTTGAATAGTATCAGTACATTTTAAGATATTTAAGCTGAAGAGGGGTGCAAATTGAAATAAAAATATATTTTATAGAAAAAACGGATGTATTCCCTATGAGAAGATGTGAATACGGAGTAAAAAGTAATTCATTAGTTAAAATATGTGCTTATGTTAATATTAAGGGCTTTCTTTCGGTGATCCAAAGCGTTTGGATTGTCAAATCACTCTTCTTTCGAGTGTAATCTTATGAATCATGATTGCTAAAATCGTGGAACAAAGTGAACATAAAGTTTTATGATCATCGATTCCTACCTATAAATGCAAGGATATTTTTGCTCAAAATGATTTAGGTTAGTCAATTTTGTAACTGAAGAAGGGCATATCGTGCAAGTACTCCACTTTTGTATTTAAATTTATTTTCATAAATCCAAACAAAAAAGGTAATTCCGAATGCAAATGTGTACTTACGTAAACTAACCATCATTTTGACTTAAATTCGCGCGTTTTTCGTAAAACTGATCCCTACGAATCACGATTTTGAAATCATGATTGCTAAGCAGCCGAAACGAACGCGCCTTAAATTCATAAATATGAACCTAATCTTGTTTAGCATATTCTGTACACATTAAACAATAAAAATAATCTTTATTATATAAGATGGTCAAGGCTTAATGCATTGGATTAGCACCAGAATGGAATTGCAGCCGTACCTTATAATCCAAGGTGGCCAAGCAATATAAGGATTTTTAGTAATGTCATTGTTAAGTAAAGCGGACCCTAATGCCCGTACTAACTCGTAGACTTGATCCGAGATGAGATTATTCTGGGAATTGACAAGAAAACGTCACCATAGTTTGTATAATGGTATGATTCATGCGGCAATGATCGATTATCACTGGTTGTTTATTTAAGATCGTATTTGCTAATCTAGTTTCATGAATCCCGTCTTGAATTCTTGACGGGCTAATAAGGGTCGGTTGTATAAAGCAGATTAAACCTCGTTTGGATTACATCAATGGGTTAAGAACCTAATTGGTTGAAGTTTGACAAAACGTCAAATTTAAACCAATATCTTTACCCTTAATCCAGTTGTTACTACAAGCGAAGTTCACCAGCCTTTTTACAATCAGCCCTTATTATTGTTCGCTTTTGTTTGACTAAATGTGAATTTAAAGAAAATCGCGATTATTCATTATCTTTTACCGTTCCAACCAAATGATATTACTTACTATATTAAGCCTAACCTGACATCAAAGTATAGACAAAACTAATAAACTAGTAAAAGAAATTTTCAAAATCCGAGCAATAAAATGCTGAGAAATATATTTATTTAAGTTTAGGTATCGCGCGTTTGAACGGCATTTCGGTGACGTCACTTTTACCGTAATTCCACGAAATACGATTTCCCATCACAAACAAAAATTTGTAAAGGCGGATCTCATAGGCGACTCCACTCTTTTTTGATACGCAATGGATCAGAGGCATGCTCTTAGCCCATTGAGTTTAGAAAACTAATGGAGGGAATCAAATGCTTGCACAGTAAAAATAATTTGTCATATGGCAATTAGCCACAACTTATGAAATTGTTAATTTTTGAAATGGCATATTGTTAGAAATATTGTTGTTAAGTAAGCATTACATGACTACGTGTAGTGTCATTTATGAATTTTGGTGCTTGACATTTTTGGTCACATCTCCCGTAAGCATTTATGCACGATTCTCTTTAGTGTAATGTAAGTTAACCAATAACATTGTAAAACGTAAATGAGATAAACAATTACGGAAAGTTATTGGTAATGTGTGTTTATAGCAATGTGTGTAAATAGTCGGTGATAGAGACGTGTTAAAGTTGAACATTTGGAACGTGTGTTTCTCAGCTTTTATAGTACAAGGTCTGTAGTTACAATAGTGTCGTTGCCATCGGTACAGGACCGGATTTATGGGGGGGGGGTCATACCCCCCTAACGCGTGACCATAGTCGACAAAACTTCAGTAGCCGGCACTTGGCAAATCGCTATTCAAATTAAATGAAATTCGGTTGTGAAAATGTTTTCTCGCCATATTGTATCACAGAGAGTACTGTGATTTCATGTTTTGGTCATTGAGATAATGCTCTTGGCCTTCATGTGTAAAAAATAATTGTGGGTGCATTTTGCTCTCAAACTTTTGACCTAGACCACAGAGAAGAGTTATATTGAACACATCTAAGAGTCATAGGGAATAATCTAGCGAAAGTCTGAACTCGATACGTGACCTAGGGGTCGATTTCTATTATATTGAGCCGCAGTTTTTCGTGTTCCCGATTCATTCAAAGTCCTATAACTTTTGTTCCTGTTGAACCAGCTTCCTGAAAATCAATAGCGCCCGTCGTTATTATTGTCCAAAGTACCCGTACACCAAATTTCAACACAATCGCGCACAGACGGACGGACGACAATACAAAACTATACTTAATAATAAACCCATAAAAAGCATCTAAAAAAGCGGCAGAGCACCTCGGTGTGACCCCACGGAGTCATTGGATTTGACCCATTTTCAATTGGCTTGTTACATGTGGTATATAATACACGGTGTTTTTTTTAAGATGGGCTATACGACAATGTAAAGGCGTTGAGTTATTTAAAATGGGCCATCGGGAAATTTGCATTGCATCAATTGTTTCAGTCATAGCTTCCTCGCGAATCATCTGCCACAGTACTGTAGAAATTGTTTCTAAATCAACAAATTTAATCAAATGAGATACATATACACGTATAAATTACAATCGGTGCTCGAATTGTTTTCTACCAGCAACCATACAATACCCGATACTCGGCACTGAATAGCTCGCGTACCACCAGCTACTGTACCAACTCTTGTACAAATTATTACCTATATTACGCGTAACTTACAAGAGATCGTTTTTTTTATGTAATTTATGACTTTTATGAAATTTACCTTAATTTTTGTAAATTTACATAAATGTAATTAGTACAGTCAAATTAGCTCTAAAAGTTGTATAAACTGGATGTTGTCGTTTCACTGAACGAAACCAAGCATAGTCCCCCCGGCGGGAAACGCCCGGAACATATTGTTATAAACAACAAACGAAGAAAAAATGGGAAAATGTCGTGTTTTTTCACATTTGACTGCCAATATCTCGTTAACTATTGCTCTGAGGGAAAAAATGAATAGAAATGAACTTGTTTAGAATAAAATTTTCTATAAGATACTGTTGGTCCGGAACGCTCATTTTCAACTGTTATTAAAATTAACACTTTGTTATTACTAAGTAAAATTCATTCGATCTTTTTGAAAATCCGTATTTAGTAACTACTTTTGATAACAAAACAATATGACAAACCAGATCACCGTAGGTTTCATACTCATTGATTAATTAAATAAACAAGTAGAAAAAGAGATGCTTTGTCTTTCAAACTGCGGGAGTACAAGAGTGTTCTCAATTTTTTTATACATATTATAACCCTAAAACAATCTTTTCCAATAATGGGGGTTTACAGTATAGTAGAATTCCGTAGTTCTAATGTAGTAAGCGTGTACCTCAAACCATAAAACATTTTTTTGGACAGTAAAAGATTATTTAAAAATAGAGGCTGACTAGCAAAAAAATAATGAACATGTGCGGTTTTAAGGGTTTATTCAAAACGATAAGATTGTGGCGGGCTCTGTGACGTAATAAGCCCTACCAATCAGCCTCTAGAACCACTCAGATGACATATCGNTTTTTTTTTTTTACAAATCTAATATGATTGCTCACTTAATAACCTACACTTCATGTTTTTTTTAAAAGACTATAACGAAGGAGAATTTTTGAATATATTAAAATATCTATTGTAGCAGGTAGTAAACTGATAAATAAATGACCGTTCGAAAAAGTGAGTATTGTGGAGAGGGACATCTAGCAATCCCCTATGTCGTAGATTTAAATTATGCACGTCAGTTCTAAATCTTAACCTCGTGAATAGGTCTAAATCTCACTAGACTAAAAATCCCTAGAAAGATATTGGAGAATTTAGGGCCCATTTTAAATTACCCTAGGTTAAAATTCCCTATACAGTAAAAGCCACTAGAAAAGTTACTAAGTAATATAGGGCCAATTCTAAAATCACACTAGAATAAAATTCCTACAAAGTTACTAATGGCCGTTTGCACTGACAAATTTAAGCAGGGCTTAGCTTAAGCGTAACTTAAAATCCATGGCAACCATTGTTTCAATAATCGTTGCCATGGATTTTAAGCTACGCTTAAGCTAAGCTCTGCTTAAATTTGTCTGTGCAAACGGCCATAAGTATTTTTTTAATTCCGTACTGAGACCCCTGCTTGGCTCTATACTAGGGGTACCTAGTGTTGGTGTTGCAGTTCCACCCACTAAAACCCTTCCCTTGTTAATCAAAAGTTCCATCTCCAACTGGTAACCTCGTGAGCGTTACTTCATGGTTGGTCGGCCCTTTGTCAGCACCTTTGATCTTACTATTTTAAGCTCGATTTTAAGTTTGACCCAAAAAAGTTCATGACGCCTGTATTACTTTTTTGATACCGATAACGCAGTGTACATATCAACCCTTAAATAAATGCCATTGCATTTCTTTGGAAATAATTTTCAAACTTGGTCGTTTTTCCGAGTGAAACGTAACAAGCCCAATTTTGAGGTTGTTTTGCAATAATGGGGGTTTACAGTATAGTTGAATTCCGCAGTTCTAATTTAATAAGCGTGTACCTGAAACCATAAAACATTTTTTTGGACAGTAAAAGTTTATTTAAAAATAGAGGCTGATTAGCAAAAAAATAATGAACATGTGCGGTTTTAAAGGTTTATTCAAAACGATATGATTGTGGCGGGCTCTGTGACGTAATAAGCCCGACCAATCAGCCCCTAGAACCATTCAGATGACATAACGAATTGGCAATATAGCAGGAGAATGTCATTTGTAATTTGCGTCACCTGTCACTTGGTTCACTTTCGCGTTAGATGCAGTTAAACAGGCCTCTTAAAACGTCAAATCCGACAAACGTCAGACCCTCGCACAAGGTTGCCGGCTCATTTCTACGTGATTGGTTGTAGGTTTGTGACGTATTTAGACTGAAGCGTTTCAAATTCGGACTAAAAGCACAGCTTTTCAATAATTTATTTTGGGTTTATTTTACTCGCAAATAAAAATTGAGGACACGCGGGTCTTTTTATTTTTAATGTACTTTGTAGATCAAAAATAAAAAATGAAGGCGGGATGCCCCCGTTCCGATGATTCCTGCAAATCGACGGACTGTGCAATTTTTTTTCAAAATCCGAAGAATTTTTTTAGTTAACAAATGGAATAACTCCCGAAATATAACAAAATAATATAACTCTATAATAGGCGAATGTAAAGCTTTCGGAAAGCCGTACATTAAAAAAAATACGTCCACATCCGATTATAGTTCACGAGAAATCAGTTTTTGACTTTGAAGCCACTTTTCGAAACAACCAAAAATGATTTTGCAAATCGGGTCGCACCGATCGATTCTTTCCAGCGTGAACTTTTTTCATGCTTCTATTTCACCAAAATGAATGATTTTTATTAATCCGAGTGCCAAGGGCCGATTATAGAGTTACTTTTCTTGTTAAATCTCGGAAGCTATTCGATTTGTTAGTTAACTAAAAAAATTCCACAGTCCATTGATTTGCAAAAATGATCGGGACAATTATTAAGATTGTCTTACGGTTCCACTATGTATTAAAAAAATTGGGAACGCTCTCGTAGTCCCCCAGTTTGAAAGACAAAGCGTCCCTTTTTCTACTTGTTTATTTAATTAATCAATGAGTATGAAACCTATGGTGGGTGATCTGGTTTGTCATATTGTTTTGTTATCAAAAGAAGTTACTAAATACGGATTTTCAAAAAGATCAGATGAATTTTACTTAGTAATAATAAAGTGTTAATTTTCGAGATTACCTTTTTACATTTTTCCATAAATAACAATAACAGTTGAAAATGAGCGTTCTGGACCAACTGTATCTTATAGAAAATTTTATTCTAAACAAGTTCATTTCTATTCATTTTTCCCTCCGAGCAATAGTTAACGAGATATTCGAAGTCAAATGTGAAAAAACACAACATTTTCCCATTTTCTCTTCTTTTTTTGTTTATAAAAATATGTTCCGGGCGTTTCCGGCCAGGGGGACTATGATTTTCGGATTCAGCGAATTTTTTTACATAGGATGCGATTGGTGTCGTTGAGTGAAGTGACAACATCCAGTCCAAACCGTAATTTGATTGGACTAAATACCTATTTGATACATTTTGATCGGTACTACCACAGACCATCAACGGTACTACCTGTATTATAAATGCGAATATCTCCGAAACGAATCAATAGAATTTAAAAAGCAAAGCAGATTAGTATCACGATTAAATTGGCTTTCAAATAATGTGCCATTTGCCTTAGGATTCCATTTAAAATTTTAGGGGTTAAGCTCCCTACGTAGAGGGGTGAAGACTTGGGTTCGTGATTTGTATTCCAAAAGTTGCCCCCCTCGAATACAAAATTGACGTGTTCGAGGATTTTTCAAAATTTCTAAATTTAATACCCTAAAAGCCCTCTGTATACTTCTCGTTGCGCCACTCTGTATAACTTTCGCCAGGAAAGATTGCCGATCACAGCACACCTTGTGTCGATCTACAATCTATGTTTTTCTTAAGATGCGAGCGACTTCCGGAATAGGATCGTGCCAATGTTGAACGAAAAGTCTTTTTGTTCAACATTGACACGATACTATCCCGGAAGTCGCTCACATCTTTAGAAAAACATAGATTGCAGACCGGGATCAAGTGTTCTATGACCGGCAATCTTTCCTGGCGAGAGGTTTACTACTGTATGTCTGTATAGTAAAATAATATTTTTGAGTTCTTTGCAAAATACTAAATGCTTTTCAATTTTCAATGACTCATTAATAATGTTCGTTGAATTTTATTTCCTTTTCAAACGTGCTTTTTTTGTGTCAATACGTCATACTCACTCAGTCATAGTCATTAGTATCAAACTAGGTATCAACGAGGGTATCAAACGTGACACTTGCCGTTTTCATTGTATCCTGATAAATGAAATAGACTCACAAAATCGAAACGTAAAAGAATTAAGTTTGAATGTGATTGGTAACTGGTAAGTACCCACTTTGACGATGATTATCGTCGAAAACATGAAATTAGTGTTAATATTGGAAAAAATTCACAGATTTTGCAATCCTTGCAATCATCGGAGACATTGGAAATGATAACCGTATAACCTATAAAGTCATAAATAACCCTTATTCACACGGAATAATCTTGCTCCACTCGCTCGTGTCGCAAACGCAAACTTTCTGAATAATAAACGGGGTAACATGCTTGTAATACTATCATGGGCGATGTGCGAGAACTGCGAGAATTTTCAATTTGAATTAACAAAACCCCTGCGCACTGTTAAGTAAGTTCCGTATCGACAGTATCCGCGACTTTTCCTGAATCTTCCGATTGCAGTCGAGTACGATACAATCAACACTAGACGCGACACCACTCTCTTTTTCTACTCGGCAAACCTGGTTAATTCCTTAAATGCCTTAAAATGCAGGCAACCAAGGGTATCGAATACACCCCCCTCCCCCAAGCAAAATTGGGGTCCAGGAAAATTTTTAAAAATTTGCAGTGCAATAAATGGGTTTTGAAACAATTTCAGTTCGTAGATTTTTGAATAAATTATTGCTCTAAAGGTGCAAAAAATAAAAAAAATTCAAGTTTGTTTTTACGGTTGGCTTTTTATTTGTTTATTAAACGTTATGAACAAACACCATATTACAGACCTTTCATTTACGGTGTTAACCAAAGTCACTAATTTTATCTAAGTCGCAAATATCATCAGTTATCATCAGTTATCTTATCTCCGTCTCCTATGCTGTGCCGGAGCGTCGCTCCCCTCTCACAAGCAGTGTTCACTACACCACTGCCTTTCATGATTAAAGGTTGCTTAAAAATGTTACGCAAATTTTTTTAGCCGTTATGTTTGCATGGGTCTAAAAGTTGCTATAGGGATAGATGGTAGATAAGCATACAGGGTGGTCATTTTTAGCGCCTGACGATGGGATCTCTGGGTAAAGTTAAATTTAAATCCGAATCAATAATTGAAACCACTTGTAGGATAATTCTTTTAGTTACAATACTTAAAAAGAACTGAATTCTGCGTTTTAATAATTCTGTATTTAAAAAAACGAGTATACGTACTTAAGAAATGGGCGGTTTAGACTATGACATTATTTTCTAATAAGAGGAATTTGTTTTGAACGTAGGGGGGGTCACATTGTATTTTTAGATTTTATTTTTTTATTAAAGAATTTACTATGGATTTCTATATTACATTTTAAATATAACACTTAATTATGCAATTGTCACTAGAGTGTCTTTTAGACAAAAATCGTTTTTGGATAGATTACCTACTACTTTTAACTTATAATAATATCTAATAAAATCTTGCCAAAAAAACGCTTTATTACATTTAAAACGATATTTTTATTAATTATTTTAATTATAAATGTAAAATACCAAAGCAAATGAGATTGAATGCAATTTCTAAAGCGCTGTCGTGAAAATTGAATAATAAGGTATTTTGGTAAAATCAAAGTAAATTAAAAGCTATGGCACGTCAGAGAAAAATAACTCTGATGAAAGATCATAAGATAAAATTTGGCGACCCCAAAGCAAAAAAAAAGTCCTATGCCATTCTGGCCATATATTCATCAAATTCCTCCGAAAAAGTCTTCTAGACGTCCCACTTCGACTCGGTGCAAATAGAATCCATATCCATGATGAGTCGCGAAAAAAGAGCACTCTGTATGACAATTATCCTCGCAATTATCATAAAATAATAATGATTATTATTACTTTAGTATTTATATGTATAATCAGAAAAAGATATAGTTGACAGTATACAGTTGGAAAAAATAGTGTCACAATGGGCAGCGTTAAGATGCCGTCGATTAATGTTGTACGTGTATATTTTGAATTTTTATTGAAGTCGGCATTTTTATTGCGTACACCCCCCTCACTCGGAGCCTCTGACTACTGAAAAGACAGTGGCTCAGCTGAAAAATGCAGGAGGTAAAATGGATGACAATGATGACATAGAAATCATTTCGCAACAGCTAGCAGCGATCACAGAACCACAGTATCAAAGTGTAGTCACGGCCATCGATATATTGTTTTCGCAGGAAAACTGCAAGGTATCTAAATACTTGACTTTGTAAAAAGTATAAGTTACCTAAGCGAGGAGCTGAGATTCAAACAGATGGATGGAGAGTCAGCCGCAGGAAGTTCAAGCAGTTTCTTGAGTCATAGCAGTAAGAAAAAGAAATTTCCATTAGTTTTCCTCAAAGAAGTTACCCGAGAAATTTCGGGTTACGGCTGTGGTGTCTGCTTTTTGTGAAGAAAATAGAATCCAAAGGCATGAAGATCATCTTTGAAAATAGTCAGATTTTCATAAGAAGTGGAAAAGGCAAGGGAAAAGGTCAAGTTCTCGCAAAAGGACAAGTAGAAGGCAATCTGTATACCTATCTTAAATTTGTTCTCACTAACTTTTGGTGAAGCAAATGTGACGGACAATAATGATAAAGATTCTTCATTCTTTGAATTACCCGACATCAAAAGTCTGCGAAGTGTAGGTATCTGCAGAGAAAGCAAACCAGAAAACCTTTCAAGACCTTGGAGCCGGATTGAAAAGCGAAGAAGCTACTTAAGTGTGTATCCAGTGACGTCTGTGGGTTGTAGAATCCAGTCTCACATCCAGGAAACAGGTATTTCATTACCTTTATAGATCATTATTCACATTTCACTGTTGTTTACTTTCTTAAATATAAAAGTAAGGCATTTGAAAAATACAATGGAATTTCTAGCCTCGGTGCAGAATAAATTTAAAACACTGCCTGAATGGTGTGACAATGGGGGAGAATATATTTTCCATGAATTTAGTAAACAAAAGGGTGTGAAATTGGAGTACAGATTTCCTAGAACTCCGGAAAACGCAATGGTGTGGCAGAGAGATTCAATCGTACAGTATTGGACAAGGCACCATGTCTAATGTTTAAATCGAATCTGGAAAAACATTTGTGGGAAGAGGCTATCGCAACATCAGTTTACCTTATAAACCGTACACCTACGTACGTCTACTTTGCCTGATAAAAGGACACCTGCTGAGGTATATGGTATGGCCAAAAACCTAACCTAAACGAAATTCGTGTGTTTGGCTGCACATGCTAATTGCATATACCGACAGAGGATCGAAGGAACAATTTGGATCCGCTACAGGAAACGGATAGGAAGAGGCAATCAAAAGTGAATTACAAGCTCTCGAAAAGAACAGTAGGTACCTGGGAGATAGTTCTTTAAATCTTTAAAGAAAAGGAGATCGGCGAAGAAAAATTGATAAAAGCAAGATTGGTCGCGAAGGGATTTCAACAGAATCATATTGGACTAAGGCCTTTCAAATGAGACGTATATCGCCCAAATCGGCGGTTCAGTGGTGTAAAAGGAGTACGTGTGACGGACGGACGGACGACAAAGTACAGCCAATAGCGATTTTTCAGTTTGAGGAAAATACGCTAAAAATAGATAGCGATCTTCAACCGATTTAATAATTTTTTTGCACGATCGGTTATTGTCGGCTACTTACTAATTCATTTTCAAGGCGGTAAGGTGCACTTACCAACCTAGGGCGGTAAGTGTATCATAGCAACGTGCTTAGCAACCAAGTGACAGTTATAGTAACAAGCGACAAGTAGGATATGTGTCAAAAATCAAATTATTGTTTATTAATGTAGAAGTTAAATGTACATTTGCAAGTTACAAAAATTAGTTCGGGAATTAGACAGGCAATTGGAAAACACGGTGTTTACAGATTCTTCACACTCAGCAGTCGATAGAGGTATGAAATAGCAGGTTCTGTTGATGGCAACGAAGATGATGAAGGGTTCCCTGAAGTTCCACATAAAATTTTCTGAGCGGTTTCAATCTTGTTAGTTAATAACTCATTACCACCAAGTACGTGTCATCGGGTGCTTCCGTAAGAAATTTATGGAAATCTGCTTTAGAAAAAACGCTAGATTTTTTTGGCTGATACCTACCCAACGTTCTTTCTTTTCAAAAATGCTATCAGCGTACTGTATTTAGAAATATCAACACCCCTTCTTAGAAAAATCATACTTTTCAACATGGAATAATCAAACCATAAGCTTGATGGCGATTTCAATCTCGGTTTGCAATTATTATCCTCAACCGGTAAAGTACACCTACTGACCTTAATACTTAATATACTATTTTGTAACTGGTTTATTGCCATCTCTCATTTTGTATAGAGAGTGTTCAAAGAGGTATATGATTATATGGGAAACTAATACGAATAGACTTTTGAAAGGTTGGACATGCAAGCTATTCAGTGGGTAGACGGAGCACAGACAGAAACATGAGAACGGAACCCTCTCACTTTAATGGTTGCTAAAGGGTTGTTAACCGTAGCCTAGTGAAGTTGAGCAATGAAGATTACACCCATATTTGTTAGCGGTGAGAATGTCCAAAACTAATGTATGAGGCACTGCAAATTTTGTCATGAATTGAACAGTTGCGACATACCTATATTAGGCAAGGTGTAGCGTATTCCTTATTCAAACAAATTTTGAAAATATGAATATTGCCTTATAAAAGGGAATTTATTTTATTTTTCAACAATTTCAAAAGAACTGAAATAATTTAAAAACTGTTCCATTTATCAATACCTAACTATAAATATGTATTTAAAGACTAACACGGACTAACATGTGTAGAAACCTTGAATACCTATAGACTGTAGCACTACACTCCAGAATAACTTATGTGTTATACTGAATTTTGATAAATTGCACCAGAATCCTTGTTGCCAGATCCTATTATAAAGTAATCATATATTACCTATATTTTTTCTATCTTACTTTCACGTGTGGAATAACATACATATGTCTATATATACACCACCAATAAATATATAATAATATATAATTTTGCTCCTAGATGAATGTGAGTGGTGTGGGAAGCATATTAATGACACCAAAGCATTAACGTCATCAAAGGCCACATTTTGCTCAGAGTTATGCTTCTCACAATCAAGACGTGCAAGTTTTAAGAGGAACAGGATGTGTGATTGGTGCAAGCATTTGCGACATACAGTCTCCTATGTCGACTTTCAGGTAAGAATAAAATATTTATTATGTAAAAAATTATCTTAAATGTTTAAGGATGGTGCTTCTCAACTTCAGTTTTGTTCCGATAAATGTTTAAATCAATATAAAATGCACATTTTTTGTCGAGAAACAAGAGCTCATTTAGAATTACATCCACATGTTGCTGATAGTTCAGAAATGGGGAGCGGTCTTATCACACCGGAAATGTGGTTAAAAAATTGCAAATCTCCCGACTGTATCAGTTCTACTCCAAATTCACCAAAGGGCTCAGAAAACATAGAGCAAACCTCTCCACTACCCCTTATCAACACAACACATTCTATTAAAGAGGAGAGATCATCTAAGAGAATGAAATCCAAATGTCACAGAAAGCGCACAAGATCTTCATCTCATGCAACCCATATGTCATCTAGAAATTCGCCAGTACCGGAAGCGCCTCAAGACCTTCGAGTGCGCCAAACATCAACAATGAATAACTTTGAGCCAATTCACTTTAAAGAAGAATATCGATCGAACAACTTTCGTCACAAGTTTCCACATGATTTACAGAATCATTTTATGTATGGTTACCCAGGTTTCCCAGAAAATCGAGGGCATATTTTACAACCTAGTTTACTACCTGGTCCTTCTCCACCATTCATCAAACCATCACCTTTAGAAAATTTAATGCCTCCTGTTACAGTCCTAGTCCCCTATCCCATTATAATTCCTCTACCATTACCAATACCAATACCTATACCCATCATCAACACAGACACAAATAAAATAGATGACTCCAACTCAATTAGCAAAGGAGCTACAGATAATCAAGAAAATATTGTAGAAAAAGTGGCCACACACCCAGAAATATCGAATCAAGGAACTGAACATGAAAGTGTTGCCGCAAAGACAGAGGTAAGCGAAGGAAATATAGAAAACAGAAAGGAAAAAAATATTGGTGTTTCTAACAAAAAAAGAAGGCTTCTTATAGATCAAAAACTCGAAGCTAGTTCAAAGAAAAAAAAATAAGTTTTTAATAATGTAAACTGTATCAATGTGTTTAAACATATAGAAAAAAGAACATAAATAAAAAGTTACCTAAGTACTTGTCAAATTTTTCAAGTAACCATTTTTGTTCTTTATACTTTATTGAAAGATGATATGCTTGTGTGAACTTTCGGTGGTGTATATAATCACAGACCAGATAACAACATTTTTATTCGCACATTGGGTAGGATTCACAGGTACACTTAATGAACAACGAACAAAATGACAGATAAGGTAGGCTAGGTTCGTTTTTCTTCTTTAATTAAAAAATATCTACAAAATACACGCTACATTTATAATATCTACATGATAGCGTCACAGTAAAATGAAGGACGTTTATGCTGTGTCTACAAAACTATTGCCAGCACACACTTTTTTATTCTTTTCCTTATTTACATATTTTTCCATACGATTACTATACTTTTTTAAAAATGGAAGTAAAGATCAGGAAATAGCACTACCACTGCTCTTCTGCTTTAGTCTTTTTAAGAATTCCTTAGCTAATTTGTCTCCATGTCGATTTTCTAAGGCGGTAATGCAATCAGTTGCTATAAATTATACATAGTCAACACCTTAAGTATTTAAAATTCTAAAACATACTTAAATTTGAAGGTCTACTCAGGTAAAGATGAACTTGCGGTAAGGTCTTAATATTACCTGTAGAACTAGGAATATCTTTTATATGAACAAAAGCTTCGCCAATAAACTGATTACTCATTCCTAAAAAGTCTTTATCCTTCACACAAAACAGAATAAGGCCATCAGACAAGTTCCGTTGATCGGAGGTTAGATTCCTTAAAATAGCTTCAATGTAGAAGTGATGTTAATTAGTTAGCATCTCTTACAATGTAAACGTTTCGTCATATAAAGGGAATAAATTCTTATTATGCGTTTGGGTTTTTGGTTTTGTGATGTTTGTAAATTTTTCTTCAGGAAGTAAGCAAATTCGGACAAACGAATCGGCAAAGCCTACAAATAAATTGATGTGCTTGTGTTCTAGGAATCCTTATTTAATGTTACCATTAGAATCCATGGGAATTAGGTTTCGCGCATTTATTATCTCTATTTTTAGGTCAGTATTTAGGAACTGTAAGCGAACCGTTAACTCTCCATATGGGGAGGATTTCATTTCAAATTGTTCTGTCCATCGCTCGATGTGAACCTACAAATATTGTAACAGAAATAGGTAGTGATCTTGTGATGTTAAATTTATACCTGATGAATAAGTTCACTAGTTTCCATGCCATTCACAGTCAATAGCCATTCTATTTTTGCTAACACTTCAGAATCAGTATTTTCATCAGAATGCTTAAAACTCTTGACCATTAACTGTAGTGTAGCTCTAAGATTTGAGAAAAATGCGGGAGGTCTGCGCTTCTATAAACGTAAATGGAACATTACACCATATATAATTTACGTACTTACTTCAATATTGGAATGTATTAAATCATACAAAATATTTCCAAGATTGCTCCAGATGATTTCTAAGATTCGATTAAAATTGTCTTCGTTTAATTCTCCATATAAAGTTGCCAAATTATTATCCAAATATCTCATCACTCTGTGAATACTGTTATTATCCTGGTGTAAAATTTCTGCGCCTTCAATTAACAATTTCTTCATTGCGGGACTCATCTGCAATGGTAATTTTTAAGCGAGCTTTTCATCTTAATGTGTTACAAACCTTTGTAGCCACAGTTTCCAAAAGTTCGACGATTTTATTTTGAATGGTGTCTAATGCATTTTCCAAAACGTTCTGCAAAGTGTCGTTGCACCTTTCAGCCTCTACAGGATTTCGTATGTCTGCAAGTTGTTGTATTAAACTATTTAGCTGCAATTCCTCGGTGAAGGGTTTTAAGGATTGACAAACGTAATCAATATTGTTTATAGCCAAACACCACTCCTTAGTAACTTCAAATCGTTTTTCATAATTATCACTTATATCACCCATACCGTCGACTTTTGCTGCCATTTTGTCTGCGTAAAAGAGGCAGCATCGACATAAATCCTGCAACACAGCAAAACTTAATTTAACTCAAAACTCGATCATAAGTAGGTACTTTGGTCAAATTTTGTGAAATTATAGAACAATTTGGTTCAAGTAATAAATATATAACGAATTTTTCTCACGATTGCAATCGGCAAATCAGAGAAACAAGTGCACATCGGGTTCTCAAAAATTCAAGATATTCAATAAACTCGCCCTTTTTTAATAGAACGCGCTGTAAAAAACATGCAATTATGAATAAAAAATATTTTAACACCTAATCACCAGTGAGGTGATATCTTAAAGGAACTAAGTACAATAACTAAAAAAAGTTACGCTATCAAAAAATCCGTCCCGTTTTATTACTTTCTAACTCTCAAACGTCTCAAAGACTAAACTAAATTTCAAAACAGATGAATTAGAGGTATTATTGCTTAAAATTTCCAGCGTACTTATTCCGGCCTATTTCTTCTTTTGACTAAAGTATCAGCCGCCTGCGTTTTAGCATTGGCTAACGTATTCACATCCGTTAACCATTACCATTAAAAAAACAACAATACTTTGTAGGTCTAATAATAACAAAGTTGACAATAGTTTCGAATTCATTTTGAACAGGTACAGACCTATTTACAAAAATAGTACTTATTTGATTATTATTGATAAAACAAACAGCTAATCATTCTGGGATAAAATAAAGGTTCCATATTACAACAAAACATGATAGGTACACCTACATATTTTTAAAAGCAACGCGATTTATAAAACACGTTTGATATGGTATTTGAGAGCAAAAGATGATAATAGCTATGCAACAAAGAATGTAAGTAGCGCATTAAGCTTCGAGGAAGTTCCAAGAAGGTTAATAGCAACTACATTCCGCGTTGCTTATTATATTTTTCGCGCTAATGATTAAGGGAATCGCGGTAGATGAATTATTGTGCAAATGTCAAATGTGACAGATAAGTCATTATTTTCCTCGGATTGTAAGTAATAAGATTGTAAAGTCTACTGTCAATAGCAACCAGTACAGTACCAGTAAAATGTAATTGGAGTCTTACATTTGACGGCATGTATATAACCTCGCTCAAGCGCGAAAGTAAAAATACATGCGAGGGCATATAGGGTCAGGTTATAATAGTTTTGATTAATTCTGGGACAAAACAGATGAATACGTTTTACAAAAATCGCTCCTCTTGCACCATTTACTTTATTTTAAGTGGATAGGAGAGAGGTGAGCATAATGGAAGATGCTATAGGCTCCTATAAAATCTTCACTTTACAATAAATAGTAGAATTGACCGAGCAATAATAAGCTTAATACTTACGTCAATAATTTTTGCTACAAAACTATAAGCACTTTCTACATCTGGCCAATTAAGTTGATCCCAAAATATTCTTATCTACAAATACAATATTAGAAATATTTTTAAAGAAAACCCCTGCAAAATGTTACTTGATGAAATATAGTCAGGGTATCTAAGGCCGATGAGCTATATTTAACACTTTCATCCACAGGAGATAAGTCATCCAATTCCACCGCCTTTTCAATACGTTGCATAGCTTTGATCGCAGCAATATCCAACCATTGTTCGACACCTCCCTGAAACCATGTGTGGCAATCTTTAATGCGATAATTTCCATCTTCATATGATGCGCAAAGTGTGGTACTTAAACTAAAGCTGGTTTTGGTAATTTGCATTTTTATATCTTCATCTACATACCACACAAATCTCTGCAATGCAAGATACAATTCAAATAATCTGGTTCCTAAAGACATATGATCGTGAGAATCTGGCTGTGAAAGACAATTCCAGTCGTAAGCAATTGTTTTCAAGGATTTACAAATTGATATCACTTCTTCCTCTATCAAATTGGCTATTTCGAGTTGGTAAAGATTATACAAGGTTTTTGCGTATTCAAAATTCATTATCCTGTAATCAATTTAATATTATACGATTCATATTAAATGGAATCATTGTTTCGTTACCTCTGAAACATTTTATCATATTCCACAGCTCTTTGCAAATCCGAACGAACTATTTGAACAACTTTATTAAAATACACTAGGGTTTCGTCCACACTATTGTCTTGTTTCTCAGTGCGCTCGAGAATAAACAGCAGCCAATCTTTGCCACCTTTAACAACCGCGGCGTTTAACACATTTGATATACCGCTTATCTGTTCCTTTTCAAAAGAAATTAACCATGGATATAAGTTTGAAGGAAACAAATCAAATTCCTTAGGTTGTTCAAGGCACATTAGTTGTAACAAAATATTCAAAACGTCAATTATTTGTTCAGCAGTCTTCTTGTCATGTGGTCGTTTCCTCACTTTGCGAATTAAACCTATACAGGATGGCAACAATTTTCTAGTAAAGCTCCAAAATAATTTAAAATTATCCTCATTACGCGTTGGCGCACTTAAATGTTTGCTAATTTTCATAAGCAATTTTAAATAAAGTTCAAAGCTAAGTGGATGTTCTTTTTGAACTGAGGTATACGCTGCCCAATTCACAAAGTCGATTTCTGTTGGGCAAAGCCCAGACTGTATTCTATGTTGTGTAATAATCGCTTCGGGTTGCGATCCAAATTTTCCATCCCATTCATATGGTGAAACCTACAACGTTGAAATATAAATTAGAGTACCTGTACCTATAAACTCATAAGGAAACTTACTTGTAACGTCTCTAGTTCGTGAAGAAGTAACAAATTCAACAAATATCTGTGTTCTTGCGCGGCCACTTGACTATTTTTTTCTGATCCAAATGATAGATGTAATTTAATAACTCCTTGCCTTGCGGTTTTATTTTTTTTATCTAAACTGTACCACATTACCATACCTGATGCAGGAATTGTCTGAAAATTATACATGAATTATATTCACTATTTTCAAAATAGGTGCAAAAATGGAACAATATTTACCTTCAATGGAATTCTGGCGGTTCCAATTAATTCATTTTCATGTTGCCCCGTTGTTGCTGTGACTGCCATTTCTTTTATGAGCCTAGTTGCACCTCGCAGTCCTTTGACTTTTAATATTTTACCAAATTTTTCGCGCATAGTTTCCGCTGGATCAAAATCCCAGACCTCAATAAAAAGTGTATCGTCACTACTGTCGTTCATTACGGGTCTAGAGAGAACTATAAAAATGAGACAAGCACACATAAGCTACAGATAATATTACAATGCGAAATGTTCCTCCCATACAGGATTTAGTGTTTCCATTTTTACAGATGAATTGTAACGTCTTGAGGAATTTGATTGCAGATATAGCGTTACGAAAGGATCGCTTAAACCGTTGGAATCCTTAGCTATTAAATCTTTAGCCTCTACTATTTCTACATTTAGCAAAAGTTCTGGAGGTTCTTTCTCTTGAGCCACCATTAGCAATTGATTGTGTTTGTCATTGCTCATCTTAAATGCATCTTGTACATAAGAAAGGAGGGCCGTTTGTCCCAATTCGAACGTAACATCACAGCCAACATTATGAAGAATTTGGTATAGAACATCCAGATACAGTTCATCAATCTGCAATAAAAAAAACTAATTACGTGGTTATACCTACATTGGAAAATAGAACACGGTTGGCGATAGACTAATATTACCTAAATAAACACAAAACATATTTTTAATACATTTATTTACATACATAATAGAAGTAACCCCAAGAAGTATGTATACAGGGTGGTGACTTGCATAGCGCATCATTAAAGATTTCAATGTAAAATTCATATCATGCGATTATTGGCTCCCCAAATTATATTAGAGCAAAAATGTATTAAGGTTTTTTTGTAGACAAAATTTTTACGTCAATCAACCGTATTAGTTTTCAATTTTTTTCATATAAAGACGGAAAATTGGAAAAATAAAACCCGCATCTTTTTCAATAATCAGCGATGCCATGGAATTTTCAAAAACAAAAAGTAACCCTTCTGATATTTTTGATATCACATTTATATTGCTTGTAATAGAAAATTCGTTCATAAAATTTGGTAAATAAAATAAAAATTGTATTCATTATCTGAGAAAATTGAAATGGTGAAATGGTTTTACGCGGGAAATTGTGCTTCTAGAACACATTGCTCCAGCTGCTACTGAAGTTGCACGAGGCAACCAGGAAACTTTTGGTTTCAAATGGATGGCTGTCCTGCACACAACAGTCGTGATGTGTGAGAATTTTTATTGACAAGTTTTAATAATAAAATTATGAAAAATTTATTCCGGGCAAACTTTGGAAAATGTTGAAGAGTTAAGAATTAAAATTCAAGAAGAATGTCACAAGATATCCAATTATCAATTAGCAGCCGTTCGAAATTGATTTTATGATCGACTTGGTTACTGTCTTGCAGTTACTGGTGACTTATTCGAACGTTTATTGTGAATTGTTATATTAGGAAACCGTTTTTAGTAATTTGGTTTTTCTTTATGTTGAATTCGCCGTTCTAAATATAATACTTTTTGATAGAATTTGATGTTTTATAGCAGACATTCCATGGCATGACGGATATTGGCGTAGTTTTTGTATTATAAAATTCCATGGCAGCACAGATTATTGAAAAAGATGCGGGTTTTATTTTTCCAATTTTCCGTTTTTATTATGTAAAAAATTGAAAACTAATACCATATACAGGGTGACAATTTGAAAACTTACCACCCCCCATATCTTAGTAAATAAACGAGATATTTAAAAAAATCAAAATCCGTTTCGGTAATTCGGAGGGGGAATCACAATGACATAGTTGGCGACGCACCCCCTCCAACCCCCTGCGCCCCAGCCACCACAACTTTTAAATCTTAAATAGTGACCCCCCATGTGTGATACGTCGTTGGAAAGCTCTGAAAAAGTGCTTTCCAACCATACCAAATAGCATTACATTTAGGTTAGTAATTATCGTGCAAATCAAAAAATAAACTAATATGATACATTTGAAATCTGTCATATTTAAAACGCAACCCGGCGAACATAGACGAACTAAGACAGAGAATAATTCAGGAATGTCGAAATATATCAAAACCAACATTTGAAAAGGTTCGACAAGAGTTTGAGAATAGATTATAACTGACGATCAAAAATGAGTTGCTGTCGAGTCGGCTTTGGAAGTTCAAGTTAAATACGATTTTCCATTTTTATTTTTTGATTTGCACGATAATTACTAACCTAAATGTAATGCAATTTGGTATGGTTGGAAAGCATTTTTTCAGAGCTTTCCAATGACGTATCACACATGGGGAGTCACTATTTAAGATTTAAAAGTTGGGGTGGCTAGGGCGCAGGGGGTGTGAGGGGGTGCGTCGCCAACTATGTCATTGTGATTCCCCCTCCGAATTACCGAAACGGATTTTGATTTTTTTTAATATTTCGTTTATTAACTAAGATATGGGGGGTGGTAAGTTTTCAAATTGTCACCCTGTATATTATATATAATATAATATGGTTGAATAGCGTAAAAACATTTTTCCTACAAAAAGCCTTAATACATTTTTGCTCTAAAATAATTTGGGGAGCCAATAATCGCATGTTATGAATTTTACATTGAAATCCCTATGATGCTTTACGCAAATCATGAGATTCAACCGATTTAAACATTCTTAATAAACCGCAATGATTATAAGCTTATAATATTTCTTATTTTTTATCAAACATAATTATATAAATGTAGGTATGTATATTATAGGTACCTATGTATTTATAGATTTAGTACATATACAGTGTACGTGTAAAAGCCATATGTATTTGGTCTATGGTAAAGCGATGGGGTATAAAAGAGGGAATTTTTTTTTAAATATTGATTTATGAAAAAAATTGATTCTTCATGATATTTTTTGCTTGCTTTGAAAGTACCAATAACGTTTCGATAATCTAAAATTTATTTACCTATAGAAATCTGGAAAAATAATAAAATTAATTTTTTTTATTGAAAGTTATCATTCTACATAAATCAAGATAGCGTATTGCTATCAAACCACAAACAATCGAAACGTTATTGTACTTTCAAAGCAAGCAAAAAATATCATGAAGAATAAATTTTTTTCATAAATCAATATTTAAAAAAAATTCCCTCTTGTATACCCATTGCGTTAGAAAACAGAGGGAATCAAATGCTTGGCCAGACGTAGACCACGGGAACCAAAAGTAGCCTCTGGCTGTGATTAAAGTACCACACCACGTCCGTTATCATTAGCGTCTCACTTCAGTGGCGTAGAGATATAATTTTCTTTCCACTAATAGGAATATTAACAAAAAAACGTATAGAAGGAGTAAAATACATGCTCGTGGTAAAGTAAACAAAATAGACAAGGATGGGAAAGTAAAGTAATCATTGATTACAAATCTAAATATACATCGATGTGTTCCAGTAGTATAATTAAGGCCAGTTTACTATAGCCACTACAACTTGACAACTCCCATTAAATTCACTGTGTTGATCAATAGCTACAATTGATTGGTCTCAAAATGTATCCGCACTAGTAAAAAAATTTACACCTGATATCCATATTATAAACTCACACGTTTAGCTGTAAAAACAAGTTTTGATAGTACCTACTGCATATTTGACGAGATATTTGATGAACATTTTCCGGTGCAACCTTTGGTCGAAATCACAGTCAATGAAGCGTTGTGAGCACAAAAGCAAATTTCGAGAGCTGTTCTTGAGATATATTTACAAATGTTAGGTAACCATTTTGCTCGAAGTACTGGTTCGTTTGGAAAACTAAGAAACATAAACTAGGTACCTACAATCTCGCCTACAACATGATAAATGACATGTCTTACTGATGAAAGGAAATGCCCTGTTTCTTCCCTTTATAAGAAATTTTGTATGATACACAGCTAATCATTCTCAATTCACAAAATTGCGTGTGATAAAAACACTATGCGGCAGTTAGTTATTTATATAAACCAGAGCACAAACCGATCCGAAATTATTAGGTACTTTAAAATGGCAAATTTAATAAAATTTGAATTTGGTGGAAAACTGACAGTGACAGGACCCGCGTTTTCATATGTCAAATAATGTCGGCCAAAATGTACCTTCACGGGAACCTATCCACGCGAGTGGCCTCTATCTGTGGCAACTTCCGTCTACAAAAATTCTTACCCCCTCTACCAATATATTCCCTCCATTAGTTTTCTAACTCAATGTGTATACCCCATCGCTTTACACACTGTATATCATGTGGAGATAATATTAAAATTAATAAATATTTACATAATTATTTTTTAATTTGTAAGATCAGGACACCATTGCTACTTACATAATATCGTTACAAAAATTTCAAACCAATAATTCTTTCCAGTAAAAAGTAGGCGAGACAGGAGAGGTATTATAATAGGCGCAGATATTTTGGTGTTGAGAAACGGACAGATGAACAGACAAAATGGCTACTATTCCCAATGGGGATGTTACATTCAAAAAAATTAGTAATAAGCGCCATCATCGGTTAAACCGAAAATGGTAAAAAATTGACATAGTCAACAAATTCTTTGTTTTTTACAGTGTACACATAGCCAATTTGAATAAGGTTCATTTACTTATAAGTTATAATGGAGGTAATTTACCATTCCTGGACTTTTTTGTGTCCCTGCGTATAATTTCGAGTGTCACATATTCATCTCTCTTGTTCTCCAACAATCAAAATCAGGAACATAAATCTATAGTACTTACGATGCGATCAGAAATTAGTTGCTGTTGAGTCACCTTTGGAATTTTTGTTTACATGAGAAATTGTACTTAACTTGAACTTTCAAAGGCGACTCAACCGCCATTCATTTTTGATCGCCCGTTACTACTGATTCAATAAGGCTAACAAAGAAAGCTAGCCTCTGGTATCAGTACCTTTCTTTCTCTAGCACTTTGGCATATAAGGGTTGAAAACTTACCGCCCCCCATGTCTTAGTAAATAAACGAGATATTTAAAAAAATCAAAATCCGTTTCGGTAACTTGGAGGGGGAATCACAATGACATAGTTGGCGACGCACCCCCTCCAACCCCCTGCGCTCCAGCCTCCCCAACTTTTAAATCTGAAATAGTGACCCCCCATGTGTGATACGTCGTTGGAAAGCTCTGAAAAAATGCTTTCCAACCATACCAAATAGCATATTACATTTAGGTTAGTAATTATCGTGCAAATCAAAAAATAAACTAAATATGATCCATTTTCTAAAGTTTCCGTTATTGGTAAGACAGTAGTATAATCTATTCTCAAACTCTTGTCGAACCTTTTCAAATGTTAGTTTTGCAATATTTCGACATTTTTGAATTATTCTTTATCTAAGTTCGTCTATGTTCGCCGGTTGTGTTTTAAATACGTCGGATTTCAAACGTATCATATTAGTTTATTTTTTGATTTGCACAATAATTACTAACCTATTTGGTATGGTTGGAAAGCATTTTTTCAGAGCTTTCCAACAACTATTTAAGATTTAAAAGTTGGGGTGGCTGGGGCGCAGGGGGTTGGAGGGGGTGCGTTGCCAACTATGTCATTGTGATTCCCCCTCCGAGTTACCGAAACGGAATTTGACAACGGCTAAAATTGTAGACACTACATTCAGTAACAATATTTAGTTAAAGCAGTGACAAAATACGATTAGGTACAACTTATTTTACTCACAGTGACAAGATTGGCATACATGTAATTCCTTTTTCTGTAGTCATCTTTCTTGACTCCCAAGAAAATATTCTTTATTTTTAACTGATCATTGATAAATTTGAACATTTCATTATTTTTATCATTAATGACTTGGTGGCCATTAGTTAGCCGGTTTTCAACATTCATTACTAAATATTTCAGCAACTTTCTTCGATTATTAATTGAAGCACATTAACACGTCTGCTTAAGGTTTAATAAAAGTGGATTCTGGATAAGCATAAGTAAAAATGAAAGTAAATGCATCTGATGATGTAAATACTAAGTATGTACTGCTAAGTAGTAGGTATGCTTGAGTTCAAAAAGTTGTTGTGCCAAATCTATTCCTGGGCAGCTACGTCACTACTGCCTGTTTTATCCACCTTTGGGATTCTAATTCAGTGCATTGCAATTAAATATCCCTTGAAGTACCTATTGAAATGAAAATAAACTATTACACTTTACATTGATCTTGCGTGTACTGCTTTATCAAAATAAATTTTAAAAATAAAATTCGTGTAACTACCTATAGGTATTCACTGAAAATATGTAGGTCAAAATTTTTAGAACGTGCATAATTTCGATAGAAGTTCTTTAAAATGAAGTTGCCAAATTTGCATTGATTGATGGGTTCTTTCACAAATTTTGATAAAATTAGATCGCCCAAGTAGATATAGATATTTAATATTCCACAGCGGTAGGGAAGGCAAATTGATACATTTAATCACATCAATTAATTAATGATGTGTGTTCAAAATTAGAAAATGATATTTTCAATGTTGTAAATTTGTAATAATGCCATAACGCCTTTCATTAAAAACGAAGCGTAATAATAATAGTACGTCATATCTCAAAAACAAAATATATGAACATCCGAAATTACTATTTTCATATATAAAGTAATGTTTAGTACCTATAGTGCTTTTCTTGCACTAGTTTTATATTTTCATGAGAGAAAAAGGCCGACAAAGTAAAAAATGAAATTTCCCAATTGTTCAACCATCTCCACCACAGGATAAATACTAATGAAGAACATCGGCCGATTTGCACCCTAAAATTCGAGCAATATACTAACGGCGAGTATTCTAAACCATAGTTATAAGTTTATAACTACAGCATAACAATGTTGTGAAGGCATGCGATTGGATATTTTTTCAAAAAATGCTGTCATTCTTTGAAAAAAACATCCAATCACATGTCTTAATAACATTGTTAGCCTGACAACATAGTTAACTATGCCGTAAACCTCTCGAGTTGTCATGGGTTCTAAACTGATCTTAATTTTTTAGTTTGCTTAAACGGTCATTAAAGCTTCCGAAGTTACGACCAAGTGAGAAAAATGATCATATGTGTTGTTAGTGGAGTGATACATATACCTACCAACAGGCAACAACCAAAGATCAACTTACATTCATCCCAGTATAGTAATGCGATTCATCGCTTTCCTCCTGCTCGGAATCCAAAGAAGATGAGAATTCTCTATTAACATTTTTGATGACAATTTGAGTGTTTATTTCTTCTTGATTGAGTTCGATTTCAGGTTCTGATTCGGTTTCTGGGGGAGGTTCGGGTAGCTGCGGTTCTTCATGATCTTGATGAAGGAAAGCGCGCGGTAGAAATCGAACAGAAGCTTTTGTTGCTCGTACATGATTTTGGTAATCCCTCTTTTTCTCAGACTCTGAACGTTCATGCAGTATCGATCCAAATCTCTCAAAGAAGCTTCCATCGACTTCCTGAAGTCTGCAAAAAAATACAGAAAATTATATTATACTGATGACCAATAAATGAATTTCATACTTTTTTAAACGCTGTTTTATATTACATGTGTTTCGCGATTTAGACCCAAGTCTCAGAAATTCCATTACAACAAATGTACTGTGTAGTACAGTTGGTAACTGGATTGTATCATGACGATGTGACTTTGAGTGAATAGGTGAGTAGGTGCGTACCTATAGGTACATACACAAGTAAATCCGATGGGTAAACATATCATTATAACTCGGACTGCGTAAGCGTAGGTAAGTTAGGTATAACGAGTTAGTACTAGTAAAATTTCCAATAGAGCAAGATAAATTCACGTGTAATTGAGGAAAACATTTTTAATTACTCGTGAGCAATAATTCTGTAAAGAAGTGGAACGCATACTTATGCAACGTGAGTAGACAATTGCAGTGATCGTAAATAAGGAACATAAACGTTTAACAAACTATAAATTCTTAACAGAGTGTAACCAATCAAATACCTAACTGCCGAAGAGATTCTTACTTTGCTTATATCTGTTAATTGTTAATACCTACATGGAGACACTTTCGAAGGATCCGCGTTTTGGTCGTTCAACCTATACTTCAATTTTGTATAGGTAGAGATATATATATATATATATATATATATATATATCGAGCTGCGCCATTTTGATTCTGTATTTTATGAATGTGTATCAAAGACTTTATGGATTAGAGACAGCGGTAAAAATGTGTTGCCGTTATCGTATGGAGATACATTTACTGTAGTCTGTGGTATGAATCAATGGATGTACATTCGTACAACAAACTATCATTTTAGAAATTAGTCTTTCTAAAACTGCAAATCTTTTTCTTGCCAATTTTAGAAGTAGGTGCCAATTGGATCAGGGTGCTAATTAGGTGGTGATAACAATTGAATATAGTGCTTAAAAGTCATTTATAACAAAAATTCAGAACTCTAGATTCCGTGACGTAGGTATGATATACAGGCTTTACCTAGTGATTTCAGGATCTCGCCCATTCGCCGGCGTGCACTAAAAATTTACGACGATGAACATATATATAGAGGGTGTAACAGGTAGAAGTACCTACCTAAATCAAAAAGAAATTGATTGGCAAAGGAGAGAGGTTTACTCATTACCTACCGAAATTACTATAATGCATTTCTAATGCAAGATGGCTCATATCTCAACAGGTTTTAGAGTAGTCGGTCTATGGTATATGGTGTATTTGATGGCATGTGTTGATATTACATTATGACTTATGAGGTTATATTTAAAATAATTGTGGGGGCATGTTGAAGGACTGAAGCGTGATTTATACCAATGTTGCATGTTTCTAAGTGGAACTCTCTGTATATTACTGCATATTTCAATTCCTTGGTCAATTTTAGTGTGAGCTTATGTATATATTACACATACTCTTTAAAATAGTAATAGTATATTTCATGCATGGTATTATTTGTAATACAAAATTACTTACATTCGTAAAATGAGTCGCTTAGCCGCAATTCGTCACTTTTTTAAAAAGTAGATGTCCAGTAGGTAGGTAAAAATGAATATTTCAGTTATTGTAAAACTTAGAAGGCCGTGACTCTACACTGTTAGTAATCATGAAAGGTACCTACCTACTAACATATGCCGAACGCTCAAAGTTTAAACAAACGAAATAACTCCGTCAATTTTTCAAAATATCAGTGAAGGTATGAGATCGTTCCAAAACTAAAAGATGATTGCGCAGAAACCAATTTTGGTATACGAATACAAATGTACTGTCTAACTTAAAACTGTTGAAATAAATATAGTTACCTTATTCAATTTATTGTAACTATGATACGATAAATATTTAGTTCGTCTGTCATAATTATACAATATACATGTTTTCAGTTTATTGCTCTAATAGTTTCAACATGGTAGCAGAGCGTGGTTCGCTTTAAAGGTTAACACGGTTGAAGTACTATAGAGCATCAAGGAGGAGGAATAGAAAAATTGAGAGGAACTGATAACTGGACTGTATGGAAATTCGCCATTCGGAATGTTTTGCGAGCGTATACAAATGCTTACGAGATATGTAATGGAGATCTCAGAATGCCAGAGGCTCTGAATGAGGAAGCTACTGCCGAGCAGAAAGCAGAATATATTAGAGACCTGAAGATTTGGGATAAAGCGGACAGAGTTGCTAGTCAAGCATTGGTCAAAGCATTGGAACCCAAAATAATGGCATTACTGGTGACATGCAATACACCAAGGCAGATGTGGATAAAACTTCATAGTATATTTGAGCAACAGACCAAACATAAGCTGCTGAATGCACTGAATGTGAAACAAGATGACATGTCTTTATATAGTAGTAAAACTTTTGGATACGCTACCAGATAATTATGATAACTTACGGCAGGCATGGTGGGCCAGACCAGACGAACAACAAACGTTTGATAACCTGGTGAATGTACTAACATCCGAAGAATCGCGAAGAAAACAAAGACATCTACAAAGCGAGGCATCAGAAGAAAGTACAGGAGCACTACTTATCTGGTCGATATAAGAGCAAATCACAGATTTCACATAAAAAGAATACTACAAAAGGTGCAAATACAAAGAACACGTTTACTTGTTATGGTTGCGGAGGCAAGAATCACATAAAACGAAATTGTCCCAATCGTAAACAGAAGTTTTACAACAAGGAATCTGGAGAAAACGCTTTCATTACGGAAGTCTTGAATGCGGAAAATGACGAAGATTTTTGGATTGTTGATTCGGGGGCAACTGATCATCTAACATATCATGGCGAGTAGTTCTCATCTTTTTAACAATTTAAGACACCAGTCAAGGTCCACATTGAAAACAAGACATCGATGGATGCGTTGGGAAAAGGCGTCGTAGAAGTTAAAACTTTTGTTGATGGTAAAATTTTTGATTTTCGAATGTTAAATGTTCTCTTTGTTCCAGCTGCTCGTAGAAATCTATTCTCGGTGACATCAGCTTTAGACAAAGGGTACGAGTTCAAATCAAATCAAAAGGAGTGCTTTTTCGTCAGTGATGGAAAAACAAAAGCTAAGGGTAGACGAGTTGGTCAGTTATTCACAATGATAATGAAGGTGAAAGTACCAGAGAATAGTTTATTACAATTAAGTAATACGAAAGAAACAAACGTGACTTCAAAATTGAAATATCAATTCAAGAGTGGCATGAAATGCTCGGACATCAAAACAGAGTACAAGTCGAAAAAGTGTTAAACCGTAACGGAATCGAGTACACCAAACAAGATTTTTTTTGTGAAGCATGTGTAAAAGGTAAGCAGCATCGCAAGGTTTTTCAACTACGACAACAACGTGCTCAACGAGAAGGTGAAGTCATGAATGTTGATTTATGTGGTCCTATGGAAATCACTTCGTATGGAGGATCGAGATATTTTATCTGCTTTACATGTGATTACTCAAAATTCCGATTGATCAAATTTCTTAAGGAAAAATCAGAAACTACAAAAGGAATTGCTGAAGTCTTGAATTTTGTGAAAAATCAGTGCGGAAGACCACTAAAAATGTTGCGTTGCGACGGTGGAGGAGAATTTAACAGCAAAGATGTGACAATGTTGTTAAAATCTGAAGGAGTAATCCTCAGTGTTTCAAATCCATACACCAGCGAGCAGAATGGATGTGCAGAACGCTCTAATCGCACTGTAGTCGAACTTGCAAGAACAATGTTAGCGGCGAAAGATTTACCTAAAGGATTGTGGGCCGAAGCAGTCAACACTGCTGTTTATCTGCTGAACAGAACGGGGCCTAGTAATGAAAATGGTAAATCGCACCTCTTGAAATATTCACGGGCAAGTCTACACATTTAAACAAACTGCACGTTTGACTTAACCCGTTTAATAGTATGTAAACTAAAATTAATACAACATTTTGATGGTCTACAATCTACATATTAACAAGAAAAGAAAAAAAAATACAAAAAGACAATTTAGAAAGAGAGCAAAATAAATGAAGGATGAAGAGTGGATTCAAGTAACTTGAATTGTGGTAAACTTTTTGTTTAAATTTAGGTGGTGCTAATTGTTTAACGTTCCACGGAAGTGAGTTATAGATCTGGGCTTATATTGTATGAAAATGAGTTTTTAAATAGTTCGAAGTAATGGTTAGAAATGGTAATCAAGTCATTCCAAGAACATTAATATTATAAAGATCTGTTGGAAATGTAATTTTATTATACAAACTAATTGATGGTGATTTGAACAAGATAATTTTATGAAATACGGTGCCAGAGTGGAGAGGTCGACTTTTTTTCATGTTTATCGATGGTATACCCTTTAACAACTTGTGAGACACCCTTTTAAATCTCCTATAATTCCGTAAATTTAACGAACACATGAATTTTGCATAGGTAATTAGTATTCTCCTCTCAAGAAACTTAAATAGACAAGGGCCAGACACTGCGCTACAAAATGAAAAATGGGATAGCACGAGCCACCGACAGAGCATAATTTCGATATAAGCTTGTTGGTATCTTTTACATATTTGTTGTAATTCAACCATTTTTAAAAATTACCAGTGTTTCGATGATTAGTAGGCCGTTAAAAACTACCATTACAATTTACTTCACATGGTAGGTTTTTCTATTCCTAAACTTTAAATCTAGAATTTGTGTTTAGGGAAATCACTACACACATTTTGTTCCATCTTAGACTTATTTGAAAGATACAGCACCAATGATGACTCATGTTCCTTCAGATGAAGACAGTGATAACTGTTATTCCTAGAAATCCTTTTCTAATATATAATAGGCTTTTCTTCTGTCAAATTATTAATTTGCGTTTAGCCAGGAACCAACAAGCTGCTATTTTGAAAAACTATTGCATAGCTAGCCTACAAACATTACCTTACTTATGTGTGAAACTTCCTTCTATTAACTGAATTCATAGATTTTTATACTAAAACTAGTAATTTTAGTTTTTTATTTATTCTTTATTTTCACCAAAATACATAATGTTGAAATAATAACTATTAAAACATTTTTGACTTATAAGCATAATGACTAGATTGAAATAATTAAATTTGATCAGTTTCAAAACACCTATATCAATAAAGTGGATGTCAAAATGTGCAAACTAAACCTTTTCAAGTGAAAACCAATCAGATTTGTCCTAAGATAAACTACATACAAACATGCACTGTATTTATATATCATATTATGTACTTGTACTACTTAATACTAAAATATCTATTCAACAGTAACGTATATAAATATTCTATAAAATTGGAAGACTTTTGGAAGACATGTTCAGAAATATTGCTATCTATATAAGCAAACATACATTCCCACTTATATACTTGGAATATTGACGTCAATCACAGTCATAGGATCCATAAATAAAATTAACGTAATTAGTACGTACTAGTTATGCATAAATCATATTCAATGTAGTAAAAATGTTAAATAGCTTTTTTCAAAACATACCAAAATTAAAATAATATGGAAAATACCTACAAGACAAGTAAAAATGTCATGGCAACACAATGTTACATTTGCTGTAATCCACTATTTCACAAGAAATTCAACAGCACAAAATCTATCAACACTTAATACTTTTCAAAATAGTAGTACCTATTAAAAATCTCTTTTGCAAACTACAATTTATGTGGCAGATATTGACATAAAATAATTTTTTATATATTTTCCCAGTTAAATATGAATGAAGAATTGTTTTACTAAAGCAAACTAAATAGATAACCATGTGTGTTCATCCTGAATAAGCTGTGGTTTGAAACCACTTGTTCTCCAGTATAATCATAAATGCTCCATAAAAATGTACAATAAACAACATCCATTTCAGGACATCTACTACTGAAACAAATTAAAAAAGCAGTCAAAGTCACCCATGTACATATTACAATTAGAAATAGTGTAGTAATTGCTTCACTGAAAGCTGTAACAAAGAATAATATTCTACACATTAAAAATTGTAGTATTGCAAAATAATTATTCCATAATTAAGATGCTCCCAAGCAGATGTATTTGATATTAGTATACTCCTGAAGTCCATGTCTTGAACCTTCGCGTCCAATTCCAGACTGTTTTACTCCACCAAATGGTGCTTCTGCAGTTGAAATTAATCCTTCGTTAATTCCAATCATACCTGCTTCAATTAATCGCCCTACTCTCAATATTTGGGACATATCTTGTGAATAAAAATATGCCGCTAAGCCACTTTCAGTTCCATTAGCAATATTTAATGCCTCTGCTTCAGTAGAAAACCTTACAAGCGTTGCGACTGGTCCGAAAACTTCCTCGTTATAAATCTTCATATCAGGCGTGACATCGACAAGTACAGTGGGTTCATAGAATAGTTCTCCATGGGACGTTGCAGGCTTACCTCCCACACTGGCCTTAGCACCTTTACAAACCGCATTTTCAACAAGACTGCACACTTTCTGAAAATGAGCTTTGTTAATTAATGGTCCAACATTGACGCCAGGTTCAGTTCCTGCTCCAATTTTTAAGGCTTTGACTTCTTTTACAAATTCATTAACAAACTTGTCATAAACATCGCCTTGAACTAAAATTCTGTTAGCGGCAACACATGCTTGTCCACAGTTTCTATACTTCGCTATCATTGCACCTTTAACAGCTTGCTGGATATTAGCCGAATTAAAAACTATAAAAGGAGCGTTTCCACCTAATTCCAAGGCAATTCTTTTAACGCCTGCTGCGCATTGACTGTATAAAAGCTTGCCAACAGTAGTCGAACCAGTGAAAGATATACCAGCAACCGAGCGACTCTCGCATAAGAGCTTTCCGATACTGGGAGAATGTTTATGTTCGCTGCTTAGCACATTAAAGACACCGGCGGGTATGCCAGCATCAGCTGCTAATTGAGCTAAAGCTAAAGCTGTTAGGGGAGTGTCCCCTGATGGTTTAACAACACAAGTACAACCGGCAGCAAGGGCTGCGCCAGCTTTACGGGTGATCATGGCATGAGGGAAATTCCATGGTGTGATTAATGCTGCCACCCCGATTGGTTCCATAACGTAAAAGATATTTCTATCGACAGAAGGGCTTGTCAGGATTTCACCATGTATTCTTCTAGCTTCCTCTGAGAACCATTCAATGAAAGAATTCCCGTATGTAACCTCAACTTTCGCTTCGCCTAATGGTTTGCCACTTTCCGCAGTCATGATCTCGGCTATATCATCCTTGTTCGCTTCAAGTAAATTGAACCACTTGCGAAGAAGCTCAGAACGTTGTTTAGGCGTAACAAACCGCCAAGTTTTGAAAGCATTAGCGGCAGCGTCAATGGCATCCTGTGCATCTTCGACATTCATATCTGGTAATGTTGCAATTACATCGCCACTGGCCGGATTTAAAACATTAAAGCATTCTGCACCTTTTGAGGTTACCCATTTCCCATTTATATAACCGTTTTCCTTAAAAACGTGTAATCTAGATAAATGGCGACACTTTTCCATTGTGTCGCTTAAATTGCGAAGGGTAGCTGTAACGCGGAACATGTAGTACAAATCTCTACGAAATTAAAACCAACATTAAATTACAAATTTAATTTATCATAATCATAAATAAAAACAAAGTAGGAATTTCCTTTTTAGTTTTTGTACGTGTGACCACAGACCATCAACGGCGTGTGACGTTTGCAAAAGGACGAAATTACTATAGACCAAGTTACATACTAAGGCACATTTCATACAAACTCATTTAACCCGTTTATCTGGTTTAATTTAAATTCCGTTGAACTGGGAGAATAGTATATTAAAGCATAAGTTGCAGAAGGCGCTATATGGCGTTTTTGGCGCATTTCCACAATAAAAAAAATGCCCTATTGTACTTTGTCCGTCCGTCTGTCCGCTCGTGCGTTGAGACGCTACTAGTTCTTTATCTTAAGAGCTATTGTTCTACTTTTTTCGCTATTCGGTTCGTTATGGTGTCGAGGCTTGCACCAAGGAAGGAATTTTTTCTGCGTTTATTGCTAAAAAAGATATTGTAAAAAAACCAAAAAACCGTTTTTTACATGTTCCATAATTTTACAATTTTGCCGTTTATTAACGATCCTAGAGATCGTTTATAATTTTGTATTGCTGTCTGTCGTCTGTCTGTTGGTCTGTCCGTCTGTTCCTTTGTCTGCCTGTCCCTCTATCTGTCCGTGTGAACGATAACTTTGTTTAGAAATGTCCGATCGCTATGACATCTCCGTTAGTTATGAACTGAATTGCATGAAATTCAATATGGGCATATCTTTAGCCATATAATACCCAATGCCAAAAGTTGAGTCGAATCGATTCAAAATTCACAGTGCGCTATTGATTATTGCTCAGTCCAATGTTAAGTTAAATGACTATTGTAGAATTGAGTAATGTGTTATTAACTAGTAATAAATAATCGTTAACTTTCTTAATTATATTGACATTAAGAGTCTTCTGTACCCACTGCATCCAATGTAAATTTCCATAAGAGCGCCCGCCATAAAAACTAGTTGTTTTTCAAAAAAAATTTTTTTAAAGAACTATTTTATAAATTTAGACCTTTATCTACAAAATGTTCGGACTATTTTTTTTAAAGTGTATAGCAACTGAATATCGATTGTTTAAAGGTTAGCTGTTTTGCGCCGATTATTGCGCTAATCTAATTTTCTTACTCTAATTTTTTTACTCGCGATCAAGACGATTTATGGAAAAAGTAAACCGACAGTTTTTTAGATAAGTTCCTTCTAAACATTACCCCAAAAAATGAAATCATATTTTTTGTAAATAAAGTCTGTATCTTGGCGGGCGGTAAGTCAACAATTTCAGTGTAACAAGTGGCGCCGCTGCTCAGTGTCGGCGGAAACTAACTAAGGACGAAGACAGAGTTGACAAAGCAAAAATACCATCTTGTCTCTTGCAACTATAATCGTCTATATACTATAATGTAAAAAAGTTGCGCTTGGGTAAAGAAGACTCTTAATACCGTGAGTAACGTGCAAATACTACTTCTGTTCTGGTTGTAGTTCTGTTCCGAATGTACATTATAGCCAAACCTGGTAAGAAACGCCGATCAAGTGCGGACGAATCCGAACATGCATGCGCAAATTTTCTAAGGTTACGATGAAAACCACACTGTACCTTTTAACGGTCTATTATTTACTGATACTTACAGTTGACCTTGCATCTTTTGTGAAAAATACCTATATGGTCACCACAAGCGCATGAAATTCGTTTCTTGCGCATTGAGATCATGTTGAGATAAAATTATTAGTCCAGTGAATGGAATAATAATAATAATAATAATAATAATAATAATAATAATAATAATAATAATAATACCTGAAGAGGACCGCCATGAAGAGACCTTTGTGCCTGCTTCTCAACCGCTTGTGGATGGGACCAGCGCAAAGGATACCTCCAAAAGACGTATGAAATGGGACGAAGGGATTCATTTTCGGTACGTATCTGGAGATCACGAAGATGGAAACGGACAGGACAGCATACAGAGGTAAACTATATCACGCGTTCATTACACAATACCCACATTTACTCACAACCCATTAGTATTCAACCCAAACGCAAAAGCCTAAACAGCACTTTAGACTCACAACATGACACACAACATACTGTAATATTTCCAAACTTAACTCAACCAACCACACAAACACAACTTCCTGAACAAACAAACGCAATAAATACAAGTAACGCAACACGCACTACAAAGACGCCCTCACCCACACGGCCTAGCACAGCTAAAAAACACAATACTCTTTCTTCTCAGAAACACACCACGTTATCACAAACACAACCCACTCGTACTCAACCCAAACGCAACAACCTTAACAGCACTACAGGCTCACAAAATACTGTAATGTCTCCACCAGTAACCCATGCAACAACAGAAATACTTCAAGAACAAAGAAACACCATAAATACAAGTAACGCAACATGCACTACAAAGACAGGTCCATCCAATAAAGTTACACGCCCTAGCACATTTAAAAAACACAAAACTCCTTCTTCACAGAAACACACCACATTTTCACAACCCACTCGTATTCAACCGCAACGCAAAAACCTTAACAGAACTACAGGCTCACAACATACTAAAATATCTCCACCAAAAACCCAAGCAACTTCACAAATACAACCTCAAGAACAAAGAAACATCATAAATACAAGTAACGCAACATGCACTACAAAGACAGGTCCACCCAATAAAGTTACACGCCCTAGCACAATTAAAAAACACATAACTCCTTCTTCACCGAAGCACACCACGTTATCACAACCCACTCGTATTCAACCCAAACGCAAAAACCTATACAGCACTACTAGCTCACAAAATACTGTAATATAATATCTCCATCAATAACCCAAGCAACCTCACAAATACAACCTCAAGAACAAAGAAACACCATAAACACAAGTAACGCAACATGTACTACAAAGACAGGTCCATCCAATAAAGTTACGCCCTAGCACAGTTAAAAAACACAATACTCCTTCTTCTCAGAAACAACCCACTCGTATACAACCGAAACGCAAAAACCTTAACACAGGCTCACAAAATACTGCAATATCTCCACCAAAAACCCAAGCAACCTCACAAATACGACCTCAGGAACAAAGAAACACCATAAATACAATTAAAAAACACAAAACTCCTTCTTCACAGAAGCACACCACGTTATCACAACCCACTCGTATTCAACCCAAACGCAAAGCCAAAGAAACACTTACACAATAAACTCCATTTAATAAAATTACAGGAATTATTATAATGATTTTTTTTTGTTTTGTTTTCCTCTTTCCTGATAGCGTTGGCTATTGTGCCCATCAATAGGTATGTTGGTAAGTACGAATTACATACTATCCCTAGATGTCCAATGTACGTGTGTGATTTTTTTTTTTTTTTAAGGACCCTACATAACTTCACCAGACACAGACACAGACACTAATCGTTACTTGATTTTAATCCGTGCGATTAGTTAACCAGGCTAGACCTGAGTTCTCACAAGAAACACCGATAATAATAATAATAATAATAAATGACTTTAATAGACAATTTCTATACAGAGCCTGTCTAAATGGCGGAGTTCAGACAGGGATATCATCCGTGTCTGCTCTTCCACTCAACCTTTAATTTATTTTATGTTAGTGTATTTAACTAGGCAGGTCATGATACATACAAAAAGTGAAACAACAAATGGAGTAGTACATTTAAAACTCAAGAAACAAGAATTTGACAATTAAGATGTGGTTTACAAAGTAAGCTGTTAATTGTTTTTAACACGGAAATATTTTACATATTTATTATGTTTTTAGGATGTTTTTAGCAGGAGTCGACGAACACTAACTTTGAATTTATCTGGTACATAACATTTTACATCTGCTGGCAAAGTATTATATACATGAGCAATCGCGAATTTGACAGGTTGTTGGTGGGTACGTACTACACCAGAATGTCTACCCTATAAGTTTTCGATCTCGAAGACAGTGTGCTAACTTGATCAAAAAACCCAAGATGTTCGAATTTTTTTTCGTTTTTCACTTACCTATATTTTGTAAAATAAGAATATACATTTGACCACAAGACACGTGGTTAGTATAGCCTTCAAACCACGCGACGCAGGAAGAATTCAATAATACGAATGTAATAATAGCTCATTTTTGCTCACAAAAAAAGGCGTATAGAACTATACCTTCTTGAGTACGGGTAGTCCGATGTTTCCAGGGAAAACAATGGTGCGGATGCACACAAATGATGCAAACTCTGTACCTATAGAGAGCAAAAAAGTATAAATGTTGTCTCTAAAGTGAGCACAAGTGAGTTTATCATGTTAACTGTAGCGGAGTGATTTCATAAACAACTTGTCAGCCTAAACCTACACTACACCATTGCCTTTGCCGCGGTATATAGAACACGCTATGAGCTATTACCTCAGAGTAAGAAATTCTTACTCTGAGGCTATTACCATTAAATTGACAATGTTGGAGAAATTCAAGTTCCTATGCGTGCTCATTATCATGAGGAATTGCATATTTAAAGCCAATTTCTCAAGTGGAGATGTTACAATTTTTAAATAAAATAATGATTGTGTATTCATTGCCGTTCAATGCCATTGCTTAGCATGTCCTTAATGTTAATTCCTTAAACGCTGTTTATAAATAAATTAAATCTTTCTTGTGAATGCATAATTAATTTCTTTGTATGTTTATTACATAATTAAAAAACTAAAAATGTATTGATTAGCATTATTAATAATGTCTGGTCCAATCAGATAACCTTCTAGTCATCTTTGCATGTTCCTCTTTCTAGCAGAATAAATAATTACAATAGAACAAATGTAAGTATGTATATATAGTGTATAATTAGGCACCTTACTAATGCGCTGCTGAATAATTAATAAATTAGCTAGTGAAACATGTATTGTTCCCCACCTTTCTAATTTGCTCTACAAAAAGTAACTATGTTATTTACATTTAGAATGGACTATGGAGAAGAGCACATCCAAAATCTAGGTAAATCCGATAATTCTTATATGTGTTACAGTGGATACTGTGAACACATTGCAGAAGGCGAATAATCGATTTTGTGAAAACGTAGCTATACCAAACGAGAAAAATCAACTTAGACTTTTACTTGTTGTTTTTATTTCATCTGCCATCCAATTTCCGTATTTAGATACTCATGTTAGATCTTACATAAATAGGTTTGCTATACTGATGATTAAAGAATAATGGAGATTTGTATAACGACAACTGCTGACCATTTGACCATATATCGAAATAACAGCCTAAAAGGTCGACAGTGATAAGCTGGATCAAGTTACGACCTATCGACCAATAGAATTTTAACGTTTATAACGGTCAGTGATTTGCTCTTGCATTACCAAAATGGGCCGTGCAACACTTAGGTAATTCGCTTCAAATCCGCGAGTTTTTAGCCGGAAAAAAGTTCTATCAGACTATTCAGAAATGGTGCTACAGCTCCGCTATGAACGTACACTTATTCGTCATTCGTCTATTATCGCATGGGCCAAACTCGGGGCCAAACGATTGCGTCAATCGGAAGTATCTAGTAAGTATATATGAGTATGATTTCCGTAATGGACCTAACCGCCCACGATATACAGCGATTTTTCAAAATTTCAGTCATTTCGCATACCAAGCGAGAAAGCGGTGGTAATCTCTATATATAAAAATGAACCCCTGTTTCTTCTGGTCACGCAATAACTTTAGAACGACTTGACCGATTCCATTCATCTTTTTTTTTAAGTTTTCTAATACTGTGTAGAAGGTTCTTACGGCAAGAAACACTAAGAAAATCGCGCAGAAAATTTGAAAATTGGAGAAAACTTATCGACTATTTAAACATCGCGCGTTTGACGGTGCGGCAGCAATTGTTTTAACAGCTACATCGATCGGCAATGGATCGGCATATATCCGTCAAAAAATTAATTTATTCATATCATAGTGTGCTGTCAATTCGATCGGATAGTTTATCCAGATTTCAGTGAGTTTTTTGAGAAGTTTCGAGGTTATTTCACCGCAATCACATCTTTTGTATTAAAAGTTTGATATACCTATCCATTTTTGGTAAGTGTTGAATGTTGATAAGACTAAACACGTGGTATACATAGTTATACAGAAACACTGGGAGTCAATTTCTATTTTTAGTTGAATTTTAGTTTTTTCAAGCTACTAATTAGACGTTCCAACTTCCAACATGCTACCAACTTAAGTCGCAGAATTCGTAATTCTACAAGTCAAACATATGTACGAGTACTTAAGTCAAACTGACGAGAAAAGCGAAGCGCGAAACGAAGTTAACGGAATCGATATGAACAACGCAGAAATGTCCCCTTTAATCACTATCGAGTTGCATTTAATTATAACGTAGCAATCGATTACAGTTTACAATAAATCGTTGCTATTAGACCAAAGAACTTTGTGTGTCCACATTTCAAGGCTTTTAAGATTAAAACTGAAGCCTCGGGATTATGTTGCGGCAGCAATTGACGCAATTGGTACCGCCACCAGAGCCACTACCTTTTTTGCGAGCTTTTTTGGTTTGCGGAAATGGGCCAGATTCTATACATTTTTTGACTCATCATATCCAGAAATACAATCATTGCTTTCAAATTACGGCATTTGGCGCAACAAAAAAAAAGGTACGTTGCTAGCTCTGAATTGCCAAAAGCAACTAGAAGAGAGTGCGTTTAATTTTAATGATTTTGCAGAGATGGGAAGATTTTGGAGCAAGTGTGTCAAAATCTCTTTTCCGGCTAAACGGTTGAACCGATTTAAACCAAATTTGCTACACATATTCTTACACATAGAAGGGCAGAATCGCGCATGCGCAGGTGGGGCGGGTGCTACCTGTGCTAGCCACAGCAAATGTTTTGAAATAATATTTTGTAATTATTTATTCCAGTCCAAATTGAATAGGTATTCATAGCTAAGAAAGAGGAAAGCGTCCGTCGGGTCAGCTAGTACAAAATAGAAATGTTTATTTTCTTCATCCAGTATACCGAGTACCTATAGTTGTATATTTGTTTTTCTCTTAAGGTCTACAGACAATGAACGACTACTTTATAAGCTCTAAAAAATTACTTCGTGTTAGATAAGATCATTGTTCGAATAAACAATATTAATACCCATGTCTCTTTGCTGGAAAGTCTATGTTTCTCATTCTACTGTTCCTTTTACACATGTTTACATCTAGCCTCCGGTCCATTATGTTTATAAGTTTATAGATCAAGCGGTTCCTGCTAGAAAGCCTATACCTACTATTTAAATGTTACAAACATTTAAATAGCATAGGCTTTCTAGCAGGAACCGCTTGATCTATAAAACAGATAACATAATTACAAATTAAAAACATAAAATACTGCACTTTAATTTTAAGATTAATTTGTTATACCTATTGAGATAATACCTTGATATTAAAATAAATGAATATTATGCAATGAAAATAATGTGGAAGTTTCCAACGGAAGGAATTATATTTAATCAAACCACTAAGTTTTCCTAAGGTAAAATAAAGTACGCTTAACTTACACATCTATCGTTCGACAATATACGCATGTAAGTAATATCATTGTTTAAATACTTTATTTAAACAATGGTAATATACACGAATTTGTAAAGTGTAAATTACCTAAATTAAAGTTTATGGAATTTTTATTGGCTGCTCAATAATGGACGACCTAGACATTGAATTTTTTATTCAATGACCTATAGTTCGTTTCACCAATAATTTAACATTTCTCATTAGGTCGTTAAGTAGCGGGAATTCCCACTGCGGCATTTAAAACAATAGGACAATAGCCCCCATTTAACTAAGTCAGGGGTTCTCAATAAAATTTTAATGTTTCAAACGCCAAATTGTATTGCTCGTATAAATCGGCCCATTTACTTAATAATCGATATATTTAAAATGTAGTTCCTTAAGAAATGCGTCGATAGGACATTAACGACAATAATCGTGTTGATACCATATTAATTAAATAGGTAGACACATTCCAAGTAGTTTCCCCAATTACAATTGGGCGTTTGAAATATTAAAATTTTATTGAGAACCGCTGACTCTTAGTTAAATGGGGGCTATTAATTGTCCTATTGTTTTAAATGTCGCAGTGGGAATTCCCGCTACTTAACGACATAATGAGAAATGTTAAATTATTGGTGAAACGAACTATAGCTAGATCAATGCTATTTGCAACACGTCACCACTGATGTTTGGTAAGCTGGACGCAGAATTGAACTATCGGTCATTTTAAACACTTTTTATTAATGTTTAAAAGTTTTTCTTTGGTATCAAGATTAGTGCTAATTGGAGTCCATATCCTTTAAAAGAGTTAACTCGAATTTCAATATTTGTGGCCACAGAAAAAGAATATTTAATAATAAATTCGCGGTTCGTAACAAAATGTTGTTACTATTAGTATAGTCTCGTTCGTTCCCTAGTAAACATGGTGAATGACAACCAAAGTTCTTCCTCTGACGACGAATTATTGTTGCTAGTAACTACTATTGATAGTGAACCGCAATGGCGCTGCTGGGCACACAATATTAATAAACAACGAACGCAGCTCGGCGAATTTAATAGATTACTCTGGGAATTAGAAGATGTTTCGGAAATACTATTCATACATTCTTGCAGCTTGCAGACTAAACACTTTCATTGCCTGAGTGTACCACTCTGATTGGAGACCGCGCGCGGCAGACCGCCCGAAACTGTTGGCGAGGCGATCCAAATTTGCCCGCGCGGCGGATCGCGAGTGAGCAAGCGGTCTACCGCGTCCTGTGTGACATGCTTCATAAGAAAAGCATAAAATAAATAAAGCATTCAACACGGCGGACCGCCAGCGATTGTCCGGGCGGCAAACCGCGTTCAGTGTGGCGACCCCTTTATCTGCAGAGTAAATTCCAAAATTATTAGTTATATTCAGTAACTAATTATAATATTACGTATACGTATATCTGTCACGCTATCGCCTAACAGAGTTTGGTGTGTTTTTATAAGAAGTAGACGTGTTTGTGCAGCTTATACATTATACATTTGTGTGTTATGGACTTTGTGGAATGTGTTTTTTCAATTGTTATATTTATTTCACGTGAATTTAGACATCGCAGATAATGGTGGCAGCTTTTTTTAAAATAAATTTATTGTAGATCAATGATATTAAGTTTTGTGAATTTAATTTGTAATTATTTTATTGTCACCGATAAATTCATAACTCTTGTCGTATTACTACTGAGTAAATGTAATTTATTTTGTTTAATCTATGAAGACGGTGCTTGAATCAAAGTAAGTTAATACTCTTGAAATTTTATATGGAGCCATAATTTTTCATGCTGAACAAGTTTTCAGAGTATCGTTTTGTCGTATCATGAACAAAAATAAATGTTAGTCCTCACCAGTGGCGTAAAAAACTTCTGAAAAATTGCCAACCATGTTTGTTGGATACATTTGTTATAACTAGCATATTAGATCATTATTCGAAAACACTTTTTAACTAATTTGATTAATTTGACTATTTGATATTACCTATTAATTAAAGCTTAGAAAATAACCTTTCTGAACTAGCTGTTGGCTGTTATGACATAGGTAAAGTCAAAAACAAAGAAGTCCGCATGACACACTTGTGGTAAGTATACAAGCACTAGTACAATGAAAATCTGAAATCTTAAAATTTCAAATGTCACCCCCGAAGGCACCTCCCTAAACTAATCTGGCTAGGTGAAACTACAAAATATCCACTGTTTACTGTTACAAAAAAAACACGCATTTCATAAAAAAATTGCAGAGAAAAAATGAGTCGAAACGCCACTTTATAGAAAAATGTTTATTTCCAAACACAATGTGCAATGAGGAAACAAAAGATGTTAAATTAACGATTAACACTGAAGTGAAGAAGTGAAGAATTGTTTTTTAATTAACGTTGCGAAAATGTTCCTATTTAGGTTATGTCCTAACTCAAGCAGAAATGGTTGATATGGTGTTTGTTCTTGGAGACGGTTACCGAAATTGTCATTAAGGTGCACTCAATCCCACAAGAAAACAACCATTTGAGCAGCAGCAGTTTCTACACCTAAATGATCATGTGGGATTTAAGAAAAACTATTTGTATACATATACTGATACACAGGTAGGTACTAACAAAGACTATCGTAGGATGTCTTTGGTACTAATCATCATCAGAATCAGAAGTTCAATGAACAATTAAATTTTGTACAATGATATTAAATTAAGACCGTTCGTGAAACGACTGTTTTGAATCTACATAATGGTTTAAAGCGTTTTATACCGCTGAATACATCTCAGAGTAAGAATTATTTCTTACTCTGAGTCATACCATGCTCTGAGTAATACACCACTCACATTGCGTTTCGTTACCGACTTGCCGTGGCAATTCCAGCCATCTACGCGTCTATCACAGATATACGTTACGTATTTCTATAATCCCAAAAATCATTCATTTAACTCACACGACTATTGGTAACTATTATTGAACAAGTAGGTAACTACTTCATGTATACAGTATACCCAATAAAATCAATAAATTTTAACTAAATGGGTCTAAGGTACTACCTTATATTGTACCTACCGGCATGTGGTCTTCTGCTAACCGCTTTATAATAATAATAATAATAATCTTTAATTCAAAAAAATGTAACATAACAATTATACAGAAACGTCAAATCCTCGGTCAAATCACAAACAAAACATGTATATTGTATATCTACCTATATGGACAACATTAAATTTGGGGACAAACAACTCAGGTGCATCCAGTTATTAAGTTTTTATTAGAGATTAGAGATATATAATCAACAAATTCATTTATGTACTGAATAGAAAGAATTATTTTGTAATATCTGTTTCGTTCTATTTTTGAATAGAAGGTGGTTCATTTTTTTTGAGTTTCAGGTCGAGATTTTATTTTTACCTCTGGTGTTGTGATCGTGAATTTGATTTATTTTGTTAAATTTGTGTCGGTTTTTATGACGATAAATAAGTAATTTAAAGATATATATATACAAGGCAGTGGCATTATTTTATGATTTTTGAAAGTGTCCCGACATGTTTGAGCGTAATTGAGATTGTACATCAAGCGTATTATATACGTTTTTGTAATATAAATACTCTGTGAGTATGTGTACTCGCTCTTAAATATGGATATACAACCGCGTAGTAAACTTTAAGTAATCAATTTTCCTCGAATTGTTGCTTCAGTCGTGATAACAGATAATACGATGAGTTAAGCTTAGGTACTTATAAGTTATAACGTATTCAGTTTGAGGAAGCCACGACAAACTACAATCAATTACAGTACCAAGATATACGCGCTGTGTGGTTTACAAAAGATGAGAGAATCCTCAATGAGAATCTCATAAGAGTGATTCGGTGTAGATTTGGTCATTTTCATGACTGTTGTTTTGCCGGAGTTTATCTTCAGCCTATTAGTGGCTTAGTGCTGCACCAATCTAAAAATTCGTCGTCAGCGTACCTACATGAATGTAAACCTCGATGTAAACCCTGCATTAATAATGGCGGTGGTAGGTCGTTAATGTAAAGTAGAAAGAGAACTGGACCAAGGGTTCCGTTTTGCAGAGTATACTCCTTTGAAGTTGTATTATTGTATTTAACATAGTATTTCCTACTTGTTGAAAACCATATAAGGAAGTAATGTCGAGACTCGAGAGTCATGTATTTCGATCCCTACAGCGCCAAGCTTTCGAGACATTTAGTCAATGTTGATGCTATACGTCTTTCGCTATAGAAACCGTTGCACGTCATTGATTTGTGTATCAATTTTAGACATATGCTGCAACACTGCAACATGTACAAAAAAAAACAAGTGTGCGAAATCTATAGAAAACTTGTCTGAAATTGATTCATAAATCAATGACGTGCACCGGTTTTTATAGCGAAAGACGTACAGTCGTAATCAGGAGTCTGTGGCCCTGCGTCATTGATTTGTGAATCAATTTCAGACACGCTTTTTTATCGATTTCGCACACTTGATAGCTGGTTACAGTGTTTTAACGTATGTCTGCATATGTCCAAAATTGATTCACAAATCAATGACGCAGGGCCACAGACTCCTGATTACGACTGTATATCAAAAGCTTTACTAATATCAAAATATACAACAAAGCAGGCTTTGTTTAGGTCCATTTCATTCATTATGGGTTGTATTAGATGAATTGTAGCATCCTCGGTCGACAGTGAGGGTCGAAAACCAAATTGTTTTTCGGATAGAATGTTGAATTTTTCCAGATAAAGATTTAATCTCTTATAGATGCATTTTTCAATGATTTTTGAACAGGAACATAAGAGAGAAATAGCCCTGTAGTTACCCACATCACTCCGATTTCCCTTTTTGTGGATTGAGATGACACATGAGGATTTCAGAGCATCTGGAAACACGCTTTACAAAGAAAAATGCAGTTTTTTTGTACCGTCGTTCTCGCGGTGTATAATACGTCTTTTACTATAATAGAGATATGCAAATTATGGATGACTGAAAACAAAAGTATTCCGACATTCACAATGACACATGTATAGCAAACATTTACAATGTGAATTATAATTTCAAATAATATTTAGTTTGTTACTCGTACATACGTAACCGGAAGGGATTCATTACTATGTTTATTTAAATCTACATTCCCGAAATTCATATGAGTAATACCATTGAATTTTTATTCAATGGTAATACTTCTTTTCCTTGATTCAGGTAGGTAGTAGGTATATATAGTACTTACCTACAAGTATAGGTAATCCAGCCATAGGCAAATCAACCAGGGTCATACAATACCTGCTTTGTTTGTTTTAAGCACGTATCTTGGTAATTCAGGTGCCGGTTATACTTATAATTATACGTAAGTATGTAACAAACTTGTAATTTTTAGGGATTGTCCCTAATGTAAACCAGCCCCAGTATCCCAAGGACCTATACAGGGTGGCCCACTGAAAAGACTCGATGTCAATTTTGGCCGCTTAACGACAGTTTTGCCAGAAACGCTCAAACACGTTAATTTCAGTTTTGAGGGAGACATCTAAATTAAATAATACTATTTACATAATTTCAACCCTGCGAATGGGGTGAATGTTACCCTAAAAATTTTAAATGGGAAGAGTGGTAAACATTAGATAGTTCGATACGCATGCTCAATCTGTTTTCAACACTGTTTTTATTTTTCAAATCCGATCAGTAGGTCCAGACTCCAGAGAAACCTCTATTTAAATGAATCGTTAATGTTTATCAAATTTATGAAGTAGGCGTTTTTTTTTGTTTTATTTTATGTGGTACTAATTTTAGATCTGTTTTGCGTGTTAAGTCTGTTTTTGTGTACCATCGCAAATAATAATGATATGTACGATTAGTGATACATGTCCCTCAGATTGAGAACCGCTGGTTTATATTATAGCGGAAAGAGTGCAAAAAGATTTAGATTTTTTGTTGTGGAGCCATTTGAAATCTAAAATTTGCAACGCAATGCAAATCCATTTAATCCAGTTTTCTCTAAAATAGTATTTGAAAGATTCTATTACCTGTATTTGACTATACAGGGCGTATTAGTTTTCAATTTTTTGCATAATAAAGACGGAAAATTGGAAAAATAAAACCCGCTACTTTTTCAATAATGTGTGATACCATGGAATTTTATAATACAAAAACTACGCCAACATCCGTCATGCCATGGAATGTCTGCTAAAAACAAATCAAATTCTATCAAAAAGTATTACATTTAGAACAGCGAATTCAACATAAAGAAAGACCAAATTACTAAAAACGATTTCTTAATATAACAATTTACAATAGATCTTCGAATAAGTCACCATTAACTGCAAGACAGTAACCAAGTCGATCATAAAATCCATTTCGAACTGCTGGTAATTGATAACTGGATATCTTTTTGTTTTACAAAATTCTATGGCATCCCAGATTATTGAAAAAGATGCGGGTTTTATTTTTCCAATTTTTCGTCTTGATATGAAAAAAATTGAAAACTTAAGGTAAGTTCATAGCTCTCCGTTCATACGTTTCCGTTTGTCCGTTAGCCAATCAGAAGACAGCAAATTTTTAAATCGTACGTCGTCCGTTTACGACGGAAAAGTTGGTTGAAGTTGAACATTTACGTTTCCGTTGGTCCGTTTTTAACAAGAGTGAGGTTATGTTTGGTATGTTAACAGCGTTCGCCTATTCGTTCTTCACGGTAATAATCAGATAGCAATGTGTTCTTACTTTCGTACCATTTTCACATACTGAAAATCACGGAGGGTACACTACAAAATAAAGTTTAGGTTATGGTTATACTTGCAAATGTACAATGTGGACGGATTGCTATGAACCTTAACAAAACGTACTATCCGTTTGACGGATCAACGCAACGGATGAACGGAGAGCTATGAACCCACCTTAATACGGTTGACTGGCGTAAAAAAACTTTAATACATTTTTGCTCTAAAATAATTTGGGGAGCCACTAATGGCAATTTTACATTGAAATCCCTATGATGCGTTACGCAAGTCACCACCTTGTATAGATGCATATTAACAATTTTTTAGATTAGGTATTTAGTTTTTGCAAAGAGCGCCTAATTCTTTTAGGCACTACTCAGTACAGTACAACCTCGATAATCCGAATACACGCTAGTCCGAAATCGCGATAGTCCGAAAGATTTATGTGTATAGTACATACTGTACTCATAAATACATATGAATGTTAACTTAAGCTTTTTTACAAGGACAAAGTTTAATTTTGTTTTACGTGCAGTATTTAACTGACTTCTGTCCTTGGTCTGTTAAATTTATGTTTTGTTGAAAAGAATAAAGTTTATTTCTTAAGGCATGTGTCCAAATTTATTATTTTCACTAGTTTCGCAATAATCCGAAAATTTGATAATCCGAAAGGTCAGTGGTCCGAATCTATTCGGATTAACGAGGTTGTACTGTACTCATTAGGCGTAAAGATGAGTCCTTGTTTTAATTCCATTGATCTCATTTTAAAATTATTTGTTTCAGGACATTTCTCATGTGCGGTGAGAACACCCTGTAAACTTTGAATATAAATATATTCAAAACTGTAAGTAAACTCGATATAAAAATAACGAGATAGTAAATATAGTAACGAGGATGGTACTAGTAGGTATGTACAGTTAAACGTGTATTTTTAAGGTCATCTTCGCCCATCCTTATTCTTCTGCAATCTAAATACAAGTAAAGTTACCGGTTCCCAAATTAAACCATGATTAATTTAAATACCCTGCCATTACAAAAAAAGCAATACGTATTGTATGATGTTCGTTTCAATTTAGTGTTATATATGTTCTCCTTCTTTCTAATTTTTCTAAATAAATATTGCGGAACCGGAACTATGAAAATTATACGGTCTACAATGATACGGACTTACTTGAATTTCATTTAAAACAAATTGAGCAATTCACAGTAGATATTACACACGAAATCTGTGAAGAGTCGGTACCTATAGGTACGACTTTTATACCTCTAACGATATGAGAATGGCAATATAAAGTATGTAGATAACGGATGAATTTAATCTACCTATTCCGAAAATAAATGATGCAAAAACTTACTTTTGTTCATGATCCTTCTCTACTACAGATTTGTGTCTTTTTAATTTGTCCGAAATAGTTTTCCAGAACGCATCCTCACCACTCATGTTGTAAAAAAAACAAACTTTGTACGCACAAACACAATATTTTAATACGAAGTGTAATAAGATGCGGCACGCGCTGAACTGGACGAAAAGAGAATTTCACTGGATAAGGATATCCCAGTGCCACAAACTTGTCAGATGACCTTAAACTCGGAAAACACGCTGTAATTGTGAGAAAACCTTGCTTTTATGTTTAGTTTACTTACTCTAACGATTAATTAAATTCACAAAATTTACATAAATCTTGAGTGACCTCGCTCATTATTTGTAAACAAAGTACCAAAAATATGTAAGTGGTGTATTGATCTCGTATTTAGCGTAAAAATGCACAATGCGACAGGACGGTAAGGACACTGTAATTGTGCTTGTGGGTGGTCATGGTCAGTAAAAAAGTACGTAAAAACTACGTAATAGACACAAATAAATCTGAGTCTGATCTATCAAATCTGGGACATAACCATATGCATTACTCAATTCTGAGAATTGTAGGCAATGGCACACTTTTCTGGGAATAATAAATATAAATTTTGTGATTTGTCGTTAATTATTAAAGCAGTCACCGTGCCACAACATTAATTTATATGTAAGTGTAAGCACCTATGAGTATAGAAATCCCTTATACGTGGATAGAAAAATTGTTTACTCATAGAAAATGCTTTGCACATTACGCACTACTTAATTTATTAACGTAAATAATATTCTTATTGTATAGGTAGGTACATAAGACAGCGCCACCAGAAGGGTAAGGCAACTAACTTAGGCCTTGCGCCGATGTCCGAAATCTTATTGTGTAGGTGTAATACACCCATAAAAGCTAGAGGGATTGTTTTTGTACGTTGTACGCAATTGCCGAATTCGATCAATAGTCGAAATGTTCACCCAAAACGTGCTGTGGACCTGTACGTACGAATTGCCAATTCTGATTTTGATTGCACGAACAAACATTTGTCCTCAATACAAAATCTCTTGCCGTAGCCGTCTACATCAGAATATTTAAGTATATCTATTGATTGTCCGCTTTGAAACTGCGGAACTTCCGATTGATTTTGGACTTTCGATTCCGATTTCGGTTCCGACAAATTTTAATCGAATGTTATATCGGAAGATCGGCGATGCGGCCTACAGTGACGTTAAAAGTGAATAACGGTAGGGGGGGGGGGGCCAAAATCAGCGACCATGGAGTCCGAAAGGTCCCTCCCATCATGGGAGTCCCATGCAAAATTGTGTACGAATTAATGCAAAGCAGTGGGTTTTTTAAGTGACCCTGAAACCGGTTTATTTAATTTATTTTTGAAAGAAGTTTTGAAAAAAATTTAAAAAAGTGTCGGAGGATGTCTAGTTATATGCAACTGAGCAACTCAGAGATACTTGACTCGATTGAGAAAACCATAGCCATAGATCATAAATATTTTATTTAAAAAATAATGAAGAACTAGAACATACAAACGTTACAAAAATTTTGTTCCTATTTATTGCACTATTGGGCATTGTAAAGAAAAGCAAGCATAAAAAATTAAGGCTGCTCTATCAACCCAACCCACTATACATTTACAAATATCCTTTCCGCGGTTTTGCTGCCAAATTCTTTCAATATATCCTCTACTTCTCCACTTTTTGTAATTTCTGCATGCACATGGAGTAGAAGATGTGTTGATCACCTTTGAATGATTTATCTACTCATTCTTAGAGGGAGCGCGGCCCCCCTTGCGTAAAAACTGAGGGGGCGACTCGCCCCCTCTGACCCATACTTCCAACGTGTCTGTGCGGCCACAATACGTTCAGGTACAAACCCCCAGAGTAGAGTATAAGAAATAAAGATAGAGTACGCATACGCTATAACAACGTGAACGTTTGTTTTCATCCATGATACTAGTACCTATATGGTTTTGAACTTTTGATCCAACATCTCGGACATTTTGACCGTTGAGGGGACGAAACTAATAAACGTTAGTCAGTGGCGTAGGGTTTATTTATTTTTGTGGACAACAAAGTTTATGTTTTGTTTACATGTGCAAACGTAATCACTTATCACTAAATATTTATGACCAAATAAAATACCTACTAATGTGATTATCCCCTACATATTTTATGCAGGTCGATTTCTTAAAATTTCATGTTCATTTTTAAAAACATTCTCACATTTCAAGATAAATTAGAAAAAAGGCGTTAAATAACATTCATCATAATGAGTTGTACAAGTACAAGATGCAGAGACTGTCGCGCTTTCCTCCATAAGAGGTTAGTTAGGCTTCTTATAGTATTTTTACGAAAAGGAATGTGAACATGTCATTTGAGTTTGAGTGATGACCGGCATGACAGCCATTTCCTTATCACCTATTGACTAAAAAGTGCGTACGTCATAAGCTTTGTTTTCGTAACGGTTAGACCCAAATTAATGTGCCATCGCCACTTCGTCAAGGTCAACTGCAATATTATTATACTTCGAAAAATTAAAGCGCCATCGCAATGTATTGCAGTATTTCACCCCAAAATAATTCAATTTGGTCTGGTCAATTTTTACCAGTAGCGTAGCGCTTCTTGTGTAACTAAATTTATGGAACAAATATAAAAACCCATTGTGTTTCTTTGTAAAGAATTATGTACTTTTCTTTACGTACGTATTAGTGAGTTTGGCGTAATAGCCCTTTAATGTGAGTGTCTCCCACCTGCAGGTGGTGAGTGTATTGTGCAGGCCACTTGTTGTTGGGCTATGGTATGGTAAAACCCTTGGCAGATATCCGGATATATTCCTAGGCTTTTAGAGTGCATTATGTGCATGTGCCTATGACGCGGTCCCGCGGGTAGCTCCCGTTGATTATACCGCTGAGAGATCTACTCACTCGAGTAGATCATGGTGTCGACCCAATACGAAACATAAAGGCCTCATTGTTAACACAAACAGTTCGGGAGTGAGCTCGACCTGGATGTCGTTCCCAAGTCATCCTCAACGACGCATTCAACCCCAATCGCTAACCGCAGTGTTCGGAGATCCAGGAGAGCTTAGGGACAGTTCGGGGCTAACGCCCCCCGGTGAGTTACTTAACTAATTGGCGAGGATTGCGGTTAAGCAGTCGCGATATTTGTTTACATGACCCTTGAGCGCGGAAGACGACCAGTCAGACTGAATGCTGCCATGCCAACCCCTTATGCGTAGAATTACAGACGGACGTTTCTAATGAAAGGTGAGTTTACAGTAGATTTGTCGCATCTTAATAATGAGTTCTGACCAACAATTAGCTCCTATTTAATTGGTGATTTCCCTTGTTACCATATAAACTACCCCCCAGTTACATAGTTGACATATGTTTACTCGATCCTGTCGTGGATTTTATTGTCCAGTACCCTTTCTCACCGCCGCCTTTGGCATTCATTCATAAGGCGGCATCCATTTTTCTTTAAAAGGTTTTATAATTACTGTAATATAACTTACCATGATTTAATAAATTACTCTTAGGACTTATAGTAATATAACATCACTTTATTATATATAAAACTATCACAAATTAGGTACCAATAGCACCATAGTTTTATTGAAGTAACTTGAAGAGTAGGTATATTAATAAAAATTCAAACTGTTAAGTGATGTATAAGCCACAAGCCAGTGAATAATCAATTACAAAACCTCTCCACGGCACTAAAAGTCACAATTACCGAAAGGTAAGGTCATCTTCAAAACGTTTACATCACACCAATTATAACATATGGGATTTAGTTACTTCTAGGGGTGTAATATCACCTTCACAAAACAAAGTTACCATTAGACCCACTATAACACTTAATTTGCACTATATATAACCACGTAACAGCTATACAGGGTGGTGACTTGCGTAACGCATCATAGGGATTTTAATGTAAAATTCATAACATGCGATTATTGGCTCCCCAAATTATTTTAGAGCAAAGAGGTATTAAGGTTTTCTGTAGAAAAATTTTTTTACGCCAATCAACCGTATTAGTTTTAAATTTTTTGCATACTAAAGACGGAAAATTGGAAAAATAAACCCCCATCTTTTTCAATAATCTGTGATGCCATGGAATTTTATAATACAAAAACTACGCCAATATCCGTCATGCCATGGAATGTCTGCTATAAAACAAATCAAATTCTATCAAAAAGTATTATATTTAACAGCGAATTCAACATAACATAAAGAAAGACCAAATTACTAAAAACGGTTTTCTAATATAACAATCTACAATAAATGTTCGAATAAGTCACCATTAATTGCAATATGCTGCAATAGGTACATAAAATCCATTTCGAACTGCTGCTAATTGATAACTGGATACCTATCTTTTTGTTTTAGAAAATTCCATGGCATCGCAGATTATTGAAAAAGATGGGGGTTTATTTTTCCAATTTTCCGTCTTTAGTATGCAAAAAATTAAAAACTAATACGGTTGATTGGCGTAAAAAAAATTTTTCTACAAAAAACCTTAATACATTTTTGCTCTAAAATAATTTGGGGAGCCAATAATCGTATGTTATGAATTTTACATTGAAATCCCTATGATGCGTTACGCAAGTCACCACCTTGTATACAGGGTGACAATTTGAAAACTTACCACCCCCCATATCTTAGTAAATAAACGAGATATTTAAAAAAATCAAAATCCGTTTCGGTAATTTGGAGGGGGAATCACAATGACATAGTTGGCGACGCACCCCCTCCAACCCCCTGCGCTCCAGCCACCCCAACTTTTAAATCTTAAATAGTGACCCCCCATGTGTGATACGTCGTTGGAAAGCTCTGAAAAAATGCTTTCCAACCATACCAAATAGAATTATATTTAGGTTAGTAATTATTGTGCAAATCAAAAAATAAACTAATATGATACATTTGAAATCTGTCGTATTTAAAACGCAACCGGCGAACATAGACGAACAAAGACAGAGAATAATTCAAGAATGTCGAAATATTGCAAAACCAACATTTGAAAAGGTTCGACAAGAGTTTGAGAATAGATTATAACTGGCGATCAAAAATGAGTGCTGTCAAGTCGGCTTTGGAAGTTCAAGTTAAATACGATTTTCCATGTTTATTTTTTGATTTGCACGATAATTACTAACCTAAATGTAATGCTATTTGGTATGGTTGGAAAGCAGCTTTCCAACGACGTATCACACATGGGGGGTCACTATTTAAGATTTAAAAGTTGGGGTGGCTGGGGCGCAGGGGGTTGGAGGGGGTGCGTTGCCGACTATGTCATTGTGATTCCCCCTCCGAATTACCGAAACGGATTTTGATTTTTTTAAATATATCGTTTATTTACTAAGATATGAGGGGTGGTAAGTTTTCAAATTGTCACCCTGTATATTTTATAAAACTAGGTCACACATATTTTATATTCAAAGGTAACACCAACAGTCATATAATTTGTTCATTGGGAGGTTAACGAGAACTGAGAACAGAGTCGAATTTTTCCTCTGTGCTGGGGAGAAGTTTTGTGCCGTAATAATAAATGAAGGTAAAGAGCTAGCTAGGTTTTTGTTTTTGGTGTTTTGTGTACGGTCTTTCTGGCCTACGGACCAGTGCACACAGCAATATAGCTGTATGGATTTCGGAAAAAAAGGGGTAGTTTTCACCCGTAAAAAATGAAGAGCGGCCATCGGCATATAGATTTTGAAGTGTACGGTAAGTTGAACTTAATCCCAAATTTTCATATAAATCGATGCATTTTGAAAAAAATGACAGGATTTAAGTATGTCCTTTTAAGTTTCGTTTCCTGGACTAATTCGGAATGCATTGATCTAAATTTGAACAAAAGGACTGCAATGACAGTGACAGTCCCGCATCTAAAATTAATGAATTGGATGACACAAATGAAATAATTGTTCAAGTCTACTGACGTGGCGTAAGCGAGATGCAAGCATAATTATCACATTGTAAAGTTCGTTCTTTACAATACGATATAAGCTCCGACCACGGTGGCTCCGACCTATGTAGATACTTATGACCATATATAATTATATACTTCTCTTATATATATGCTTATTATGACAGTACAAGATGCAGGTACAGTGTACCCTGTACCATTTACTCTATGCCTATACTAAAACCGTCTCCTTTTTTGACATGATCACTAAATCGAATGTGCTTACCTACATCCTGCAATTTGCTTGTGCTTACTTCTCATAATTTCATAAACCATTTTATTTCGAACCAATTTCTCACATTCTTGAGGTTTAATAGTATTTGGCATACGAACTCTAAAAATGCGAAGAAAAGTTGGTCTTTTAAATTTAATTATTCTATATTTATCACGGCATGATTCGTTGTTACGAAATAAATCCATCGTTATATCCGTACTATAGTCATAGTATATACTGTGCTATAGTATTGCGAAAACACTAGCGTTCATTTGCATCTTTTTACACATACAACACACAAGACCTTTCGCATTGCACTACTTTTCAAAACGTATACCTACAGTTTACCTGTAAAATATATGAATTGGGTGAGGATTTCCGGCAACATTGTTACGGATGGCTAATTACACATAATTGACAATTGTGTAGTCCATGTGATACAACATTATGAGCCCTACAATACAACTATATCTACGTTACTTCCTCTGCACGTACTGAATAATCCGCTCGTCACAGAAGTAGAAATACATCTAAAATTTATTCAACTTTGAACGATTTGATACAACAAGCAATAGAAGTGGATAGACATATGGATATGAACGGATAGAGTCTATATATTCCAATAGACAATTTGATAAATTAATTCAGTTTATCGCCACCATATTAAATAGCATCACATCCACCCAGGGTCGCCGATAAGGGGAGGTACGCTGGGGCAAATGCCCTGGGGCCCGGCCATGTTGTGGGGGTCCGACCAAAGAAATTTTGAACCAGATTTTCAATTGTATTTTATAACAGAAATCCGCACATGCAATTCGCGGCAGAAGATTTAAAAAACCATACCATTGCGCAAAATTTCCTAATTACATCACAGTGGAAAATGCCGTCTACTAGCTAGAGTAAAACCTTTTGAGATCGACTATGGGTCAAGATCTCAATTTGCTAGAGAAATTAATTTTCATCAAGTGATTTCAACACTTGCTAGTCCGCAGAGTTAAATTGTAATTTGGTTATTTGAATTATAACAATTCATAAAAAATTATGAAAACTACTGTGTCTGTAAGAAAATTATTCAAATGTTATACTTTCAAATCCAAGAAGTGAAGAATGAAAATAACTAGTTTAAGAAAAAGTGATGCGACAAAAAAATTTTAATTGTAGATTTGTAGGGGCCCGGTCAAAAAATATTCACGGGTCGCGTGGAGCCTAACATCGGCCCCGCATCCACCCAGTGTATCTACGGCGCCGTAGCGATGTTAGTGTGGTCCATGATAGATACAAAGTATTCTTTGTATCATGAGTGTGATCAACTAGGGTCCGGCGTCCGGGCCCGTAAAGATAATACCATTGAGTAATTAATCCTTCACTCAACGATAAAACTACACGTACCTAACGTAATAAATGCCTCTGTTGCAATTAGCAGAGAAAATACGAAACATCTTATATTTTCCTTCATTGGGTGCCACCTGCTAGGACCACAAGAAATTTGGAACTTCTATAACTGAAAGTTGAGAACAGGATGTTGCAAGTGCAACCCACTCGAGCTCAAAGGCTGGGAAATGACATACAGGGTGCCCATTATGTATGGAATATAGTATATCTTTTTTTTTTTTTTATTTCAGAAAACAAATGAATTACGAAAAACAATTGATTTTTTTAAATAGCAATGCACACTTTCATTAGGCTTTTTTGATAAAGATTTTTTTTCTCTTTTCAATGACGTAACACTTAGCATACATATAGAAAAAATTAATTTATTTCAAGCTTTTTGGGATAGGTTATGCCACTGCCTTGCAGTTAATGGTGAACATTTTGAACGGTCATTGCGATGAAAACCATTTTACTGCTAATTTCGTTTTGTCTTCAAGGTTTAATAAGAAACGTACACGTTTATTTATTTTATTGTATGTAGGATTTCTGTTATAAAATCAGTTTTATTTTTTATTTATTAATAATAATAATATAATAATAATAATAATAATAGCCTTTATTCCCCATAGGTCTCATATCAAAATTTCACATATCAAAATATAAAAAAACGATTATAGTTATTCATAAACAATAAAGAAAAACTTCTAAATTAATGATCAAATGGCAAGATAAGAACTAGAAAAGGAAAAGAAGAAGAAGAAGTTTAGTAGTACGTATTTATGAGGAATCACACGGTGCCAATTCAAATTAGTAGTTAAACTACCATTGGTCTTCCATTGGAGCCGTGAAAAAAGATAAGAATAGCAAGGTGAAATTATGCCTATTCTAACTTAAACTAAAATTCTGAGATGTTAGGTCGGCGTCGGAACTAATTTGCAAACAATTATTTGTAATTTATCTTTATGTGACTGATGAATTGATGATGTTATTATGCGTCATTTTGAAGATGTAATAAAGAACGGAACAGTTTTTTTTTGAAGAGAGGAAGAGATGAAGCTTTGAGTTCAGCTGATAATAATTCATTTAGTAGTTTAAATTAATACATTACATTGATTTACTCTGTTGTGTTCGTTTATTCTACGTTACATGCACTACGGTTTCATAGCCTACTTCTTGCTTGCACTTATGGTTTTTGAGGAACAATCGCATGTATGGTGCATGCCATTCATCATGCCTAAATTTATTTTTTTTTCGTAAACCATCACAGATAGAGATATTCATCAAGAGACAAAAAATGCTTGCAAGTAAACTGTCTATCAGTGTCTAAAAATTCAGAACCGTCAAAATAGTAGTTAAAAAGTTTTAGATAGACCTCTTCAGATGCGGATGGTCAGTATTTTACCACCTACATAACAACTACAATCAAAACGATATCACAAAGACCCTTTTTACATTAGACATTCACATCCCGTTCATTTTAATCGGCAAAACCATTTTCCGATAAAATAAAAATAAAGATTCTTTTTTAACCTTTGGCGGTAGATAGCGCCTTACCGAAGCACTTTTGGATAGAGGTAAGTTGGGTTAAATCGTCCTAAATTGATACCAAGAACCCCTGGTAGCGCGTTGTACAGATCTTTTAGGGACACCCTGTATATGTACAATTGTAAGCTGCCTAAGTATCTTTCTTCTGTATTAAAACCGGCAAGGCGAAACACAGAAAAGAGGAAAAATGCAATTTTTCAGGAGCAACAAGACTTGGATGGAAAAATAACGGTCGAAGAAAACTTACATCGGCCCACCGATTGACTGTCGGACAACGTTGCCAAACTTCTCAGCATGGCTTGTAATTATGGACGGCTGTGGTCCTATACACTGTGTCCAAGATAAGGATTTCAGAAGCCATAGAAGATACGTCGGTAGTCAATTAAAGAATTATTATTATTCTTTAAAGAAAGCCAGGAAATCCCATTGCTTCCGAAGATATGCCAGAAAAACCGAAATTTGCGATTTCGTCTTTATTTTTTTTTGTTATTTGAGATACAAAAAATTAAACATTTTCTCATTGCCACTTTTAGAACTCTACAAGACAGTGTTGAGAGAGCGTATTGACTATTGAGTAGCATTTTTTATTACGAATACAACGATTTTTGGCACACAAAAAAACAAAAGTTGAAAACTTCTAGATAAAATCCGGTTTTACCAATTTTGCAATTGTACCTACCAAGCAGCGACGAAGAAACGCCGAAACAACGATGACAATGCGCGACGCCGTGCGGCCCATCCCACACGAATTCCCGCCGGAAAAGTGACACTTCAACGCTGCCATTTTAGATAGTGTATATGGTTGGTTGCCTAAGTGGTAAGTAGTAAGCTTCCGATTAACATTACTTTAGTCGGTGATCGTACATATATACATATAGTAGATAGTAGCTATTATAGCCAGTTCGTATTATACAGAGCTATCTGTCACTTTATGTTTGTTGCACTACATTGATTTTAGGTGCATTCATTAATGTCACTTTTAGTTGCAACAAGCCCAGGAAAATGCTCTGGTAAATTGGCCTCCGAGCTATGTGACAAATCCACGACATTCGCCATCGGAAAATTTGTTCTTGAAAGACTAATGCCGGGTAGTTTTCAACACAAATAATTTATAAAGCCATCTACAAGTTTCTGTAATTCTTTAAGTATGGGATAATAAAAATTGATTTTCACCCCTACCTTTGATCACCGGCCCCTGGTCAATATAATACAAAGTATAAAGCTACGTACTGACTACCCTGAGCCTGTCGTTCGCATTATTGTGGATACTCACTTGACACTCATCGATCTTTGAATTAAGGCCACATCTTTGAACTTGGTACACAATGTTGAAACGCACTTCCGCGTTCGCACATGGTTCGTACACACTTTGCGGATAAATACAGGCGCGGAATGAAGAAAGAATTAAATCTGAAGAGGAGAAAAAAGAAAGAAACTACTGAATGCAACCGTGTGGTAGGTACATTGAAATCTCTGGATTTAAAAAAATCAAGTTACCTTTGATTGAGATTTTGAATATTGACGGAGTGATATCTTTTAACACAAAAGAAGTTTAACTGTAGCCATTCGGCGTAAATTAGTACATTTCATGATTAGTGCCACTTGAAAGTCACGTCCTTCTAAGTTTTATTATTACCGCGATATTGAATTTTTACTGGACATCTACTTTTTGAAAAAATGACGAATTGCGGCTAAACAACTCATTTTACAATACAAAAATTTTCGGACTTTTTTCAGTTTTTACTCAATATCTCAGTGAAGGAAGGGTCTGATCGATATAGTCCTTCTATAATCATTTAAAGTAGACTAAATTTGCTACAATTTGAGACTAGAGCGAGGTCTATACAGCCATTGGTTCCCAAGATACAGTTCTTCGAAAACAGGATTTTTTTAATGATTTTTTTTCAAAATGGTCACTTTTTGCAAAATATCTTCTAAAATACGAATCCTACGTCAAATATTATATGAAATTAAGTTGTAGCAATAATGTGGTTGCTCTCACTACTCTACGACCTCCTACAAGCACCAGGACTCCCACCGTTCACCAGGGACGGTACTATTCACCCACGCGTTTACCGGCTGCGATACCACCTCAGCACCGTTTGGCCAAGGAAAAACCAAAATCAGCACACTCCTGAGCAAGAGCGAACTACTTGCCGAGCAAGTGGAAGTCTTCCTTCGACCAGACTCCGTCCCACAAGCCGTGAGATTGGGGGCGGAAGACGTCTTCTCAGGAACTCACCCCCATTCCCACCACCATGGATCCCGCACCTCCTGCCCTTCTCCGAAAAATTTCATGTCAATGCAAGTAAGGGTGCTCTGGGAGCGGATCGTGCAGAAATGCTGGGCTTCAATGCTCAGTCCTCTGCTAGTCATGCGATGGCAATTCGTGCATGAACGTCCCGGACGTGGAGCTGCAATGCTCGGACGATGAAGACGACCCGACTGCAGACTGGGCGACTCTCCCAGCGTCCATTACAGCCATCGAGACACCATCTTCGAGCGAGCCCGGCCCATCAATAATAAAAAGAAAGGCATGATTTGGCAATCAAAACATAATACCTACTTGAATTAGGTATCACTTTCCTTTTTTGTGTAAATGTAGGTAATTTAGCAATTTTTTTACAATAAAAAAAATAAATAATTGTAATTGCTCAATAAATAAAACCATAAAAGAACGTAAGAACTGTTTATTTGCATTTCTCCTCAAAACCCACATATGTCTTATGTTTTACCTACCGTTTTTGAGAAAAAGGCTGGGCCTACAGTCACCAGTCTGGTCTCAAATGAAAGGGAATGAAATTTGCTACAACTTAATTTCATATAATATTTGACGTGGGATTCGTATTTTAGAAGATATTTCTAAAAAAAAATGGTCATTTTGAAAAAAATCATTAAAAAATTCCTATATTCGAAGAACTGTATCTTGGGAACCAATGGCTGTATAGACCTCTAGTGTCAAATTGTAGCAAATTTAGTCTACTTTAAAAGATTATAGAATGACTATACCGATCAGACCCTTCCTTCACCCAGATATTGAGTAAAAACTGAAAAAAGTCCGAAAATTTCATGGTTTTTTGGATATACCGCCGATCGCACCTTTGGAAATTGCAAATCTGGTTTTTTATTGTTGGTTTAGGTCCTAACAACATATAAAAAATTCAGAACGACCGGACCTTTTGCAAGCACGGATGTACATCTTGATTGGACTATAGTACCTAAAAATACACATCTTATTACCTCACTTGTAAAAGTTACAGCAGTCAAGCATAATTTTAGGGAAGCAAACGAAATATCCGCAATGAAACCCAAACCGCGGTATAGGTATGTAATACAGCTAATATTATTTATACCTATTGTAATCGATTATTTGTGTACTGTGAATGCTTACAGCTTACGTCAATTCAATAGGTCACTTACTTACCCTTCAGTAGTAGGATGAATTTGTTGCTTTCTGATGCACATTGTAGTTAAATATCGCCAGTTATATTGAGCTTCCTTAGCAGTTAATTTCTTATCAGAAGCGGCACAACAACATGTCCATACCGAAGGATTCGAGACCTTAAGGTACATAAATTGATTCTTGTCTCCTTCTCTTTACAAAGCAAGTAGGTAAAATGCACACCACTCGTTAAAGATGATGAAGAAAACGACGTTATTTTCGACACTCAAACCATGACTAATGGTAAAGGGTAGTTTTTACGTTTAGTTATTTCTATACCTACCTATTTAACATTGTTATTGATTGCATTCAGCGCTAGTGGCCTAATCAATAGTATGATTTGCGGGGCATTAGGCTCTGAAATCACAAGTATTATCTGTGTGATCAATTGGTGATGAAAAAACTGTTGTAGGTAGTTCATAATCATATTATAGGTAATCTTTTCAATCAGGTGAAGTTTTGATGTTTTTAATAAGTATACTGTTAACTGTATCATAAAAACTGTATTCATTTATCATTAGGTAGCGCGTACCTAGCGGTAGAAAGTATAGGGAAGCTTTGACCTTCACTGTGATTGGTTAAAACACGAGTCGGTATTACGCTGAAACCTTTGGCTGAAACATATAAAAGCGATGGGGGTATAGGGAATTTTTTTTTTAAATATTGATTTATGATAAAAATTTATTCTTCATGATATTTTTTGCTTGCTTTGAAAGTACCAATAACGTTTCGATAATCTACAATTATTTATAGAAATCGGGAAAAATATTGAATTTATTGAAAGTTATCTTTCTACATTATAATCAAGATAGCGTATTGCTATCAAACCACAAAGAATCGAAACGTTATTGGTACTTTCAAAGCAAGCAAAAAATATCATGAAGAATAAATTTTCTTCATAAATGAATATTTAAAAAAAATCCCTCTTGTATACCCCATCGCTTTACACACTGTATAAAACGACTGGCGATGTTTGTAAGCTGGTAGTTTATGTTACTAACTAAACTGCCGAAGTGTCATTAGCTGTTAAATGTCAATGATTTATTAAGGACCCTCAGATTCTTTATAGTTTTGTATTGTCGTCCGTCCGTCCGTCCGTCCGTGTGCGCTCTAACTCTTTTTAAAAGTGGCCAATTGTTTTGAAATTTGGTGTACGGGTAGGGGTACTTTGGACATAAAGGACGGACACTTTTGATTTTCAGAAAGCAAGTTCAACAGGAACAAAAGTTTTTGAGTGAATCGGGAATAGGGAAAACTGCGCGCTCAATATATAATAGAAATCAACATATTTCATTCCCTAGGCCATGTATCGAGTTCGGACTTTAGCTAGATTATTGCCTATGACTCTTAGACGTGTAACAATTCAATATAACTCTTCTCTGTGATAGAGGTCAAAAGTTTTAGAGCAAAATGTACTCAACATTATTCTTTACACACGAATTTGGAGCTTTCAAATGCATTATCTTGATACTGAAAGAGTACATCACGTGCATATTTGATAACCGCATCACGCATGTGTGTGATTCAAAGATGTAAAATTATTTTTTCTATTTCGGTGTCACAATGATGATTTTGTACAACTGTTTTCGGCCGAAAACAGTTGTACAAAGACAGTGATTATAGTCGTTTTTTTTGGTAACTCATCTCTTAAGTTGGCAGTTACTAGTTAGTACAAGTAGGTACTTCGTTGGGTACTTCCATGTTTGAACTTCAAAATGTCAGTCTTACTACGCTGCCAACCTAAAACTTAACGGCATAAAAAGTGTTCCCAACATAAAACATGTTAGTTCTAATGTTCCCTATAGTTTCTGATAATGATTTTTTTAATTAAATTAAAGCACCGAAATAGAAAAAATAGTATGAAAAACGCGTGTTACAATGCTTTATTGTAATACTCCTATCTTGCGGACACTCGTGGCTACGCTTCGCGTCGCCACTCGTGCCACAAGATAGTCATATTACAATAGGTCGCATTGTAACACTTGTCTTTCAATATACTATTTTGAGGCCACATGGATTTTGATCAAACCATGTCAAAATCGTGCTCTATGCACCAAGATCGTTGGGAAAAAGATCAAGAGCATTATCTCAATGACCAAGACAAGAATTTGATGCATTTTTGTTAACTATAAAATGTAAGTAGGTATTATGTAAGATTAAAATAAATTGTCGTTAAAAGTGATTGTAATACTGAGGATTCTTCGATATTTGGCTGTATCGGGGCTTATTATTTTAGAAATTCACGTATATAGGTTTAGGGACGAACTATTCTAAGGTACGATATCAAACGGACCTTCGCACACTATACCGATCCCATTTTGTTATTTTGGTGAGAATTTTATGCCTATTCAGGATATTCGCAGGTTGTAAACGATTGTGTTTGTGAATAGTTGCTCATGATGGATATTGAAAAATTAATTGATTTAATTCGCGAGAGAAACTGTCTGTGGGACCAAAGAGAAGCAAACTATCATCAAAGAGTAACCAGACTCTTTGCTATCATCATCGTAATGTAAGATCCCGACAATGATAATCGGATGCTTAGTGCCACTTAGGCAACCAACCATACACTAACTGTGTAGGTTCGTAGGTACCTATTTGGTTACGATTTGTAAACATGGGTCTTATGCTGTCCTTTTCGGATTTTATAGCTGCAGAGAAACCTGAGAAACATATGGTTCTTGGTATAACAACCTCAAAGTGTGCGACTTTAAATGTACATTACGAATATGTTTATTCATTATAATAGCCTGTGATGAAAACAATTTATTACATTATTCACCCTAACCTACATTCACTGTTCTGTGCCTACATTTTAATTAATAACAAATTGCAACTTTGATGTTTCTTTTCCATGCGCAGATTGTAAGGAGATTTAGGCGTTTTAGCTTAACTTTGCAAGAGTACTGTGTATGGACTTGCAGATGTGTTCCACACTGACTCCCTGTACTGCGCAAACGCAAGCGCGCTAAAATTTGAATTTGTGTACAGCTGTCAAGTGTAAGGGGTAAATAATATACACATAACCTGCAAACGTTATAATTGAAGATAATTTAGCTTACCTGCTTACCTATTATATGTAGTAGGTATATGAAAATGCCATGTTATCAAGATGAATTTTGTTGTTATCTACATTTGGAGTGAATGGTCATAGAATATGCCAAAGGCGATATTAGGAAACTGCTTCGGTAAGTACTGTAATAGTTAATTAGAAAGAGTTAATGACATTTTTTGCGCGATCGGTCATTTCTGACTATTTACCATGTGTGTTTCCATGACAGTACGTAGCATTTACCATTTTTGCGCGATCGGTCATTTCTGACTATTTACCATGTGTGTTTCCATGACAGTACGTAGCATTTACCAGTTGCTATGATTACGACGACGCCAAAATTACTTACCGATCTAAAAACAGAACAGCAAAAATACTTACCGATGCCTTTTTAAATCAGTTCAAAATGAACAGTCTTACATTACATTTAATCTTTAATTATTGTTAGGTACATTAAACGTACAATTTATGCTGTTGTTTCCTATAGAAAGACGCTCATAAAGTCATAAAGGAAGTGCAAAGCTAGCAAACTACATCAGACACATGCACAATTTTATGAAATTATTAATTTCAATTTTGACAAATAAACTGGTTACCTAGTGATGTACACCATACCACTTCGATCATTTCGATTTATTCTGCTCTTAATTTCTTAGTGCATATTTATATTGGTTGCATAATTTTAATTTCGATCGCGCAAAAAATGTTATAAGCACGTCGAACGTTAAGGGTTACCGTTCTCAGACAATAATTGGAGTCGTCGCTTCGCTCCTCCTCCAAACAATTGTCTTCGAACGGAAAAAATCCCTTACCGTTCTCCATACTTAATATACTATTACTTATCAAAGCAATAACGTTACAGACCAACATTGACCTATGGTAAAGAGAGAGTCCGGTGCTGAACGAATCACAAAAAACCAGACTACAAGGATCATGACTGATAGCTAAAGTAGAGGTTTGCTTTCAAGTTGGCGCTATTTAACTGGAATTCACAGTAGTGGCCGAAGGCTTTAATTCGAGAAGAAGAACATATTCTTTCCGAAAATACAGCGACATTTGGTTTGTAATATGGAAGTCAGCAGGAACTGGTACTATAAACAAAACAAACGCTGGCACGTTAAAGCAAATTCAAATTTTAGCGCGCTTGCGTTTGCGCAGTACAGGGAGTCAGTGTGGAACACATCTGCAAGTCTGTGTATGGAGCCTTTTAGACATGCGCGTATGGCGTGGACGATTTAGACAAACGTGTTGGAGGTTAGCCCTAATAACCTATTAATGATGTTGAGAAATACCATTAAAGGTCTACTTTCATTTGTGAATAGTGGTACTTATTACTTTTCTGGTAGTTCTTTTTAATCTTTGTTGCTTTACAGGTTCGTTAAAACGACCAATGAGCACCATTTCTCCACTTCAGTCTCACCGAATAGTTTGGATTGACATGGAAGTAAGCAACTTCATCTGTAGTTTCACTTTTATTATTATGTATTAATCTCCCAAGATGACTGGGCTGGATATTGAAAAGGATCGTATAATGGAAATTGCTTGTATAGTCACCGATGGCAATTTAAATGTTGTTGCTGAAGGACCAAATGTAATTTTAAATGTACCAAAGGACATTTTAGAAAATATGAATGGCTGGTGCTTAAAGCAACATAATAAGGTGATAAACATTTAATTCGTTTCATTATAATAATGGCAGATTTTAGACTGGTTTAACAGAATCTTCGTTAAATTCAAAAATTACAGCAGAAATTGCCGAAACAGAATTATTAAACTTTATATCAAATCATGTAGTGGAAAAATGTAGTCCTCTGGCTGGTAATTCTGTGTATATGGACCGTTTATTCTTAAGGAAATTCATGCCGAGAGTGGATAGTTATTTGCATTATAGGATAGTTGATGTTTCCTCAATTAAGGAACTATGTCGAATATGGAATAGAGATGTTTATAAAAATGCACCTACAAAAACGTTGGAACATAGGGCCTTACAAGATATCAGAGAGAGTATACAAGAATTACAATTTTATAAAATGAATTTTTTCAATTTATGATTACCAATGTTCGTATGAAGGTATAATTACCTTTATACGTAGGTACTTAATAGAAAATCAGTTAAATTTATTAAAAAAATATAGAAATTATTGTTTTTACAGTATCAAGACATCACTTTTAATATTAAATACAGAAGTAAATAGATAATTATATTATTTATATATGCTATTTTCATTATACTAGTAAAGAGATCAAATTTCAACCATAAGCTGAGTGGGCGGGGTTTCAGCCATGGCTGGTCTACCACCCCAGTCCGCTATACATACAACAGTCATTTTATGATTTTCATGGATAACTAGATCGAAATTAAAATAAATTAAACAAATATAGCAAACGAGCTCCTGGGTATGGCTATAGCTATGCCTCCATAAATAAGAAAGTTGGCACGGCGCATGCGCAAAACCAAATTTTGAAACTGGCGTTAAATTTGGTTTTATTCCAAGTGGCGTATCAAATTTCATTTAAATCCCTCCATAAATAAGAAATTTGGCACTGCGCATGCGCAAAACCAAATTTTGAAACTGGCGTGCTGTACAGGTGAGGTTTTTTTGAGTTCTAAGTTAGGCTGAAGGTACTTTCTTGTTAAATATTGTGAATTAGCGATTTATTTTAATACAGAAGTTAACCGCACAGAATTGCTTATTTGCCAATTTATTTAAATTTTTGCGGGATCCCCCGGGATTAACATCTAACAATCCCGCCAATACCGGGATTGAGATTTTGCTGCGGGATTGCATTTCCTACAATTATCTAAACTAGTGTAACTCTACGCTATACTATAGGAATTACAAAATTCGAGTAAACAATTTTTTATTTAGATGGCCTGTACAGTGTGGTCCAATTTCGATGTGATTAAATGGGTAACTTTCTTATTAGTGCAGATAAACGAAATCGGTTTAGGTACTCGTGATTGTTCATGCTTATTCCGGTACCGTTGGCAGAAATAAGCTGCCGTCTTTTTTTTCCTATAGAGGAAAACTGAAAAATGACCGATTTTTTCAATTTGCTGTACCTCCTTTATTTTTGAAGCTAGATCAAAATGCCTTAGCATTATTCAGGCACTTATTAACGTAGGATTCAATGCCGGTAGTCGTTTGTTTCTAAACGTTTTAATAACCGCGCCGCAACTAGAAGTTGATTTTTTAAATGGAAATTATAGTTGGGCATTTCTTGTTATTTACTTTAAGACAAGATGTATTAATAAGAAAAATTTATTGTAAAAAACTTATTATTAAAAATAATTATGATATGGGTAGGTAGGTATAATATTATACTCTATAAAAACAATAAATCTTTTAAAACATTGAGTTACAACGCAGTTACCTACTAAAAAGACTAGAAACAAAACAACTGACGGCATTGATTTCTACGTCAAAAAGTGCCTGAACATGCTTATGCCATTTTGTTCTAGCTTCAAAAATAAAGGAGACAGCAAATTGACGAAATCGGTCATTTTTCAGTTTTCCTCTATAGAAAAAAAAAACAAAAGACGGCAGCTTATTTCTGGCAACGGTAATGGAATAAGCATGAAAAAATCACGAGTACCTAAACTGTTTTCGTTTATCTGCGCTAATAAGAAAGTTACCCATTTAATCCCATCAAAATTGGACCACACTGTACATGCATTTTCCACTGCCATATTCGCGTTCAGTCACCGCTCTGAAACTTGTGATAATGTTAAGACTTTCATTGCTTAAAATGCAGGGGCAGGCCCAGTGTCGGATTGGCAAATTGAACTGGCCCGGGCAACCGAACAGCACCACATAATGGGGGGGTGGTTATACCTGAAATTTTTCTCCAAAGTAACCCCCTAAACAAGCATTTGCACTTATTCCAAAATCGATTACAAATGTAGTTTTTTTGGGGGGGACACCCAACACCGTACGATCGCTGACCGCACCGGCCCACCGGGCACTTGCCCAGTCCGCCACTGGGCAGGCTGTGTACTCACTCTTCTCATCGCCAGCTAGTTATGGATAGCATTGTCCGCTTGCAAATGTCTGTGATTATGAGTTTGCGGGCGAGGGGCATTTGTTGCGTGAAGAAGTATAGGTTTCAGTTTGTGATAGCATTCCTTCGGTAGAGAGTGAAGTTGCTGGAGCGGTCCACTATTCAGCGGAATTTGTAGAACATCGCTTATGGTTGTCTAGTCGAAGAAGTGCAGGGGTGTATCGTCTTGAGGCTAGGGTTTTGACATCAGCTGGCTATGACAATCACTAAGAGGTAGGAGACCTGTTTCAACTTTCAAATGTTGTTAGTGAAATTTTCGGTAAATGTTATTCTTGGCTACTTAATCTTTGCAATTCTACCTTTACAATTCATCCTAAAATGTACGTGATCCATTTTGCAGTTCTGGAATAAGTTATTGTAGGTAGAGTATTATTGGAGTAATTGCATGGTTTTGGATTTGGGGTTATGTATGTTCTGGAAGTGTCTCTTGTAGTAACATGTAGGCACCATAAGAGAAGTATATGGATAAACGAGTGGATACGCCTATCGCCAACGTTAGTGGATGGAAATATACTTCTGTCATTGTTTACAATGCTTCTGTCATTAGTTGGGAACTAGGCGCTAATGCGCTTGCCTGTTATTATGTAGTGTTATTTACCAAGCATTTACTCCAGTTTGACATAACGGATTGAGGTTAAATAGTTTGTTTTGTTTATGAGTTATTGAACTTTTGTTTAATTTTAATAGTAAAGAAGCCTTTCGTAGTTATATAAATCAGTATACGTAAGTGATACACAATAATAATTGTAAAGGAATACCTAATGTTTGGCAATTTTAGTGTGTTCATTACTTAGAAATAAAGAAATGCAGGTACTTGTGGGAAAGTGGATTTTTCGGTTTCATGGCACAAGTAAGTTACAATGCAATTATCTGCAATCAATTCATTTATGCCATACTTGTTATTAGATTCCCAAGTGAAAAAAGCAACAAGAATCGGTGACTACAAGCATGTGAACTATCGGAATTCGATGATGTAAAAACAAGGTTGTGTTCTCGTCATTTTAACCGCTATGACTGCATTGATTTGGATGCACGCAAGCATGATGGCGGCACGAAGTTATATGGGGGTCACTTAACACCTAAAAGATTTCCAACTCGACAATGTTAATTTTATTTTAAAATCAGTAAATGTCTTTAATTTAATTGTGTTTCGTTGAACATTGGTAATGTATCACTTTATATTATAGCTGATGCGAACTTATCCAATTTCAAGTTATATTCAAGATATAATCCCTATAGGTATATTATTTCAATTGCAATTTAAGTTTCTAAATCGTTACAAAGTTTGCCTTCGAAGTTGAAGGGTGTAACCATAAACAAACTCCGCTGAGGAAGCTCGAAAGTTCTCCGTGAAAATGCTACAGGTTCCAAGCAGAACGATACGGAGTACCTTACCTTGAACCAGAACGCACTGGGTGGCACGTGAGCGCTGATTTGAGTTGGCAGTGAAATCATTCAAGTAGGCCATTGACTGCAGGTCCCGAATCCTTGTGTGCCGAAAACAATGTTGAGGGCACAAAAAAGGGAAGATTCAAATTGTCGTCGCTGATCGGTGAAGATGCTAGTAGGAGAATCGAAGCGATATAGTCAACAGGTAAGAAACGCTTCGGCGGCGATTGGTCTTGGGAGGGTGGGCCTCGGCCAGCTAGTATACTTATCTAAAGACATCACAGGATCAGACAATAGTGATAGGAGTCGGCAGATGGAATGGGGCCAATGTGGTGAATATGAATCTGCATGAAACGAATAGAAGTCTGGGTGAAGTTTCCGAATGGTTCGTGGTTGTGTTTACATATGGTAATTGCACACAATAATGGTTTAATAAAATTTTAACCCTATTTTCGAGTTATAGGTTATGAAATTTGAAATTGGCGCTACTTAAAAGTAGGCGGAGAGAAGTAAATATTTACTTGGGGAGTTTGCGCATAAATACCGAGTTGAGGACTAGGAATAGGGCAGCTCTCTTTTATGGCGAACAATTTGCACATTGCAATCATAGGCGGTTATCCATA
>NW_022170403.1:8749502-8765986 GCF_008802855.1 Photinus pyralis | reverse complement strand
AAAAAATAGTATGAAACACGCGTGTTACAATGCTTTATTGTAATACTCCTATCTTGCGGACACTCGTGGCTACGCTTCGCGTCGCCACTCGTGCCACAAGATAGTCGTATTACAATAGGTCGCATTGTAACACTTGTCTTTCAATATACTATTTTCTATTTCGGTGTCACAATGATGATTTTGTACAACTGTTTTAGGCCGAAAACAGTTGTACAAAGACAGTGATTATAGTCGTTTTTTTTTTGGTAACTCATTTCTTAAGTTGGCAGTTACTAGTTAGTACAAGTAGGTACTTCGTTGGGTACTTCCATGTTTGAACTTCAAAATGTCAGTCTTACTCATATAAGAGAAGTATATGGATAAACGAGTGGACACGCCTATCGCCAACGTTAGTGGATGGAAATATACTTCTGTCATTAGTTGGGAACTAGGCGCTAATGCGCTTGCCTGTTATTATGTAGTGTTATTTACCAAGCATTTACTCCAGTTTGACATTACGGATTGAGGTTAAATTGTTTGTTTTGTTTATGAGTTATTGAACTTTTGTTTAATTTTAATAGTAAAGAAGCCTTTCGTAGTTATATAAATCAGTATACATAAGTGCTACACAATAATTGTAAAGGAATACCTAATGTTTGGCAATTTTAGTGTGTTCATTACTTAGAAATAAAGAATGCAGATACTTGTGGGAAAGTGGATTCTTCGGTTTCATGGCACAAGTAAGTTACAATGCAATTATCTGCAATCAATTCATTTATGCCATACTTGTTATTAGATTCCCAAGTGAAAAAAGCAACAAGAATGACTGCAAGCATGTGAACTATCGGAATTCGATGATGTAAAAACAAGGTTGTGTTCTCGTCATTTTAACCGCTATGACTGCATTGATTTGGATGCACGCAAGCATGATGGGGGCACGAAGTTATATGGGGGTCACTTAACACCTAAAAGATTTCCAACTCGACAAGGTTAATTTTATTTTAAAATCAGTAAATGTCTTTAATTTAATTGTGTTTCTTTGAACATTGGTAATGTATCACTTTATATTATAGCTGATGCGAACTTATCCAATTTCATGTTATATTCAAGATATAATCCCTATAGGTATATTATTTCAATTGCAATTTAAGTTTCTAAATCGTTACAAAGTTTGCCTTCGAAGTTGAAGGGTGTAACCGTAAACAAACTCTGCTGAGGAAGCTCGAAAGTTCTCCGTGAAAATGCTACAGTTTCCAAGCAGAACGATACGGAGTACCTTGAACCAGAACGCACTGGGTGGCATGTGAGCGCTGATTTGAGTTGGCAGTGAAATCATTCAAGTAGGCCATTGACTGCAGGTCCCGAATCCTTGTGTGCCGAAAACAATATCGAGGGCACAAAAAAGGGAAGATTCAAATTGTCGTCGCTGATCGGTGAAGATGCTAGTAGGGGAATCGAAGCGATATAGTCAACAGGTAAGAAACGCTTCGGCGGCGATTGGTCTTGGGGGGGTGGGCCTCGGCCAGTTAGTATACTTATCTAAAGACATCACAGGATCAGACAACAGTGATAGGAGTCGGCAGGTGGAATGGGGCCAATGTGGTGAATATGAACCTGCATGAAGCGAATAGAAGTCTGGGTGAAGTTTCCGAATGGTGCGTGGTTGTGTTTACATATGGTAATTGCACACAATAATGGTTTAATAAAATTTTAACCCTATTTTCGAGTTATAGGTTATGACATTTGAAATTGGCGCTACTTAAAAGTAGGCGGAGAGAAGTAAATAATTACTTGGGGAGTTTGCGCATAAATACAGAGTTGAGGACTAAGGAATAGGGCAGCTCTCTTTTATGGCGAACAATTTGCACATTGCAATCATAGGCGGTTATCCATATACTTCTCTTATATATATGGTCTTACTACGCTGCCAACCTAAAACTTAACGGCATAAAAAGTGTTCCCAACATAAAACATGTTAGTTCTAATGTTTCCTATAGTTTCTGATAATGATTTTTTTAATTAAATTAAAGCACCGAAATAGAAAAAATAGTATGAAAAACGCGTGTTACAATGCTTTATTGTAATACTCCTATCTTGCGGACACTCGTGGCTACGCTTCGCGTCGCCACTCGTGCCACAAGATAATCGTATTACAATAGCTCGCATTGTAACACTTGTCTTTCAATATACTATAGAACTAAATTTTTTGTTCCAAGAGGTGATAAAACCGTTTCAGCAAATTGTCACACAAGTTTTTGACAACAAATGTTAACTTGATCCTGGTGCTTACTGGTTACTTGAGAAGCGAGGGTGGAAGTTGTTGAATTATCTAAAACGAATTACAATATAAGTATCTACATCTATATAAATATAAAACTCAAGTCTACACCCTTTTGCGCCTATAGGTACAGTTGGTAATAATTCTGCGTCAATTTGTACCTGTTACTTACCTTGCATAAATAGGAAAGAAGTAACAGCACATTTCAACCCTCTTCGCGTTTCAAGCATAAAACAAGCTGTTTCAAAATGTGGGAAACGATGCCTTTTTGATATTTTACAATCCGACACACAACACTTTTTACGGTCACATAACTTGTTCATATTTTAAATCTTTCAAAAGTCAAAATTGACATGTGTAAAACCTGTGTACGTATAAAATCGACGGTAAAAATATTTCCTGTAACGAGCAAAATTACAGGTTTTGCAAAAAAATATTTGAGTCTGTGATAAATAGTTCTCCATACAACCACGGGAAACGCTGTAATCGGTGACAATTTAGCACCATTTATGTTTCTGTTCTGTGAAGGTCTTATTCTGTGGCTCGTAGATACAACTACTATAAGTTACAAAATGTCACGCGTGACGTGTACTGGATCGTGCGTAAACACTTGAATTTTGGCGCCACACGTTAGCAGGTGACGTAATGCGCAGTAGAAAACGCGTTTGAGAAAAATAATGAGCATACCGTGTGTAAAGCCGGATTTATAGTTCCGTATCCGTAAGAACGGAACCGTAAAATCTTACGTTAACGAAAATTATACGATTTATAGTTACCGTAGTGGTAAGAGATGAGCTTGCGCATTAGTGCGAAACGAATTCTGTCATTGTATGTCATCTGTCAGTAAGAGTAACGTGCATTTCAAAATAATAATAAAATAACCAACAAAGTGTCAATAATTATTGTCAATAAACAGAACGAACGTCAGGATAAACTCAACTGTTTGAATTATCCGAGTACTACCGAAGACAAGCGCGTTAGCACGATTTACCGTAAGAAATAAAGCCGGATTTATAGTTCCGTAGCCGTAAGAACGGAACCGTAAAATCTTACGTTAACGAAAATAATACGATTTATAGTTCCGTAGTGGCAAGTGGCAGCTTGCGCAACGAATTCTGTCATTGTATGTCATCTGTCAGTAAGAGTAACGTGCATTTCAAAATAATAATAACCAACAAAGTGTCAATAATTATTGTAAATAAACGAAACGAACGTCAGGATAAACTCAACTGTTTGAATTATTCGAGTACTCCCGAAGACAAGCGCGTTAGCACGATTTACCGTAAGAAATAAGATTTGGGCATTTCCTACGTACCGTAACCGTTCTAACGCAACGTTAACGCGAACTATTAAATGTTCACGCGCAACAAGTAGGGTTAATTCCAAACGTTACGGTACGGCGTTGCGGGTATGGAACTATAATTTCAGCTATTGTAAGCGTATCGTGTTCTGTGGTCCTAATTCAAGCTCCCGGTTCCGATAATTTAGACACCTTCATGTCATCATTCAGTGGTTTTGTTTCTTCAACTTTTTCTTTTTTGTAAAATTATCCATAATTTAATATGGAAGTCTTTAACAAACTTTATACCCAAGTTAGTAGCTCTGTTAGCAGTACTGTCTCACAATTGTCCGGTGTTCTACCTGGAAATCCAGTCACAAGAGAATTCGATGCCAGTTCTCATATTGCATCTGGAGGCCCTGGGCTACTCTGGAAGATTTATAAAGGCTTTAAACGATCTACAAAACAAGAAGCTGCTATATTCGTCTTGGAAAAGAGACAACTGGATAAATTTAGTAAGTCTGACAAAGAAATGGTTTTAGATGGTCTTCGCCGTGGTGTGTCACAACTGACAAAAATAAGACATCCACGAATATTAACTGTTCAACATCCATTGGAAGAAAGCCGAGAGAGCTTAGCGTTCGCGACTGAACCAGTTTTTGCAAGTTTGGCGAATATTTTAGGGGAAACTGTTAATATGCCTCAGCCTGCGAATTTGTCAGACTACAAATTTTATGATATCGAGATTAAGTTTGGCTTACTTCAAATCGGGGAAGGATTGGCTTTTTTACATAATGATGTAAAGTTACTTCATAGAAATATTTGTCCGGAAAGTATTATAATTAATCAGCAAGGAGCTTGGAAAGTATTTGGTTTCGATTTTTGCGTTCATAACATTGGCACGAATCAGGCATTTTATCCATTTCAGCAGTATGACTTTACCCTACCATGTGTGTCCCAGCCCAATCTAGAATATGTCGCACCCGAATACACTTTAACAGAAACGCATTCCACAAGTAGTGATTTGTTTTCATTAGGCATGTTAGCTTACGTTTTACATTCTTTAAACCATCATACATTAGTACCTGCAAAAGATTGGCAGCAATTTAAAAACAGGCCTCAGCAGCTAAAGACATTATCTAACAACAAATTGCAATGCCTACCAGATAGTTTAAGGGAGTATGTAAAAATGATGTTAAATGTAGTACCGGAATTACGACCTGATGCACACCAGTTTATTAAGGTATATATCTGTGAAAATTGTTCAGTGTAGTAATTCATTTTGATTTAGATTCCATACTTTGAAGATGTGGGAGTCAAAACGTTGACTTACTTGGATTCTCTGCTTCAATGGGATAATTTACAAAGGTCGCAGTTTTACAAGGGTTTACCAGAGGCTCTCTCAAAATTACCTCAACGTGTACGTGTTCAGCAGGCTCTGCCGTGTCTTACTCGAGATTTAGCTCAACCAACCATGATTCCTTTTGTTCTTCCCAGTATTCTTGACGTTGCAGAGGAGTGCAACGAAGCGGAATATGTTACTAAAATATTACCGCATTTGAAACCTGTCATGAAGTTGGTGAATCCAATTCAGGTAATTATTTGTACAAGTGTATGTAGGTGTGTGAAATAAGACACTTAATAATGTGATTTAAACAAAGTTTATTCAGCACTTGCTCAGTTTACTTTCTAGTAAAATCAGTATCTTAATTGTACACTGTTGGGCCTGCTTGTGAAATGTGAATGTAAAGAGTAGGTAGTTAAAGTGTAACAACAGGTTCACCACTAAGTTTATTAATCGGCAGAGCAAAGCAATGCAAGCTTTATAGGGGAGTCGATTGTGTCCGTGAACACGATAACTGTCAACGTTTGGACCGAGTTGGTTCACACTTTGCACAGTAGACTTAATATACAGGGTGACAATTTGAAAACTTACCACCCCCCATATCTTACTAAATAAACCGATACAACGAAATATCGAAGGATCCTCAGTATTACAATAACTTTTAACGATAATTTATTTTAATGTTACAAAATACATCAAATTCATGTCTTGGCCATTGAGATAATGCTTTTAATCTTGTTTTGATCAAAATCCATGTGGTCGCCAAAAATAGATCAAATTCATGTTTTGATCATTGAGATAATGCTCTTGGTCTTTTTCCCAACGTTCTTGGTGCATAAATAACAATTTGGAGATGTTTTGATCAAAATTCATGTGGTCGCCAAAAATAGATCAAATTCATGTTTTGGTCATTGAGATGATGCTCTTAGTCTTTTTCCCAACGATCTTGGTGAATAAATAACGATTTTGACATGTTTTGATCAAAATCCATGTGGTCGCCAGAAATGCATCAAATTTATGTCTTGAGCATTGAGATAATGCCCCTAGTCTTTTTCTCGACGACCATGGTGCATAAATAACGATTTTGATTATTTTGATCAAAACCCATATGGCAATAATTTAACATTTTTGAATCACACACATGCGGTTATCAAATGTGCACGTGATGTACTCTTGCTGCATCAAGATAATGCGTTTGAAACCTTTTAAAACTCTAAATTCATGTATAAAGTGTAATTTTGGCTACATTTTGCTCTAAAACTTTCGACCTATACCACAGAGAAGAGTTATATTAAAGTATTACACATCTAAGAGTCATAGGGAATAATCTAGCGAAAGTCCCAACCCGATACATGACCTAGGGAATGAAATATGTTGATTTCTATTATATTGAGCCCGTAGTTTTTCCTGTTCCCGATTCACTCGAAGTCCTATAACTTTTGTTCCTATTGAACCAGCTTCCTGAAAATTAATAGCGTCCGTCCTTAATGTCCAAAGAACCCGTACACCAAATTTCAACTCAATCGGCCACTTTTAAAAAGAGTTAGAGCGCACACGGACGGACGGACGGACGGACGGACGGACGACAATACAAAACTATAAAGGATCTGAGGATCCTTAATAAACGAGATATTTAAAAAAATCAAAATCCGTTTCGGTAATTCGGAGGGGGAATCACAATGACATAATTGGCGACGCACCCCCTCCAACCCCCTGCGCCCCAGCCACTCCAACTTTTAAATCTTAAACAGTGACCCCCCATGTGTGATACGTCGTTGGAAAGCTCTGAAAAAATGCTTTCCAACCATACCAAACAGCATTACATTTAGGTTAGTAATTATCGTGAAAATCCAAAAATAAACTAATATGATACATTTGAAATCTGTCGTATTTAAAACGCAACCGGCGAACATAGACGAACTAAGACAGAGAATAATTCAAGAATGTCGAAATATTGCAAAACCAACATTTGAAAAGGTTCGACAAGAGTTTGAGAATAGATTATAGCTGGCGATCAAAAATGAGTTGCTGTCGAGTCGGCTTTGGAAATTCAAGTTAAATACGATTTTCCATGTAAACAAAAATTTCAAAGGGCAACTCATTTTTGATCGCATAGTAATACTGTCTTCCCAATAACGGAAAACATTTTGAACATTTATTGAAATGAAAGCCAACTTTAGAAAATGTATCATATTAGTTTATTTTTTGATTTGCACGATAATTACTAACCTAAATGTAATGCTATTTGGTATGGTTGGAAAGCATTTTTTCAGACCTTTCCAACGACGTATCACACATGGGGGGTCACTATTTAAGATTTAAAAGTTGGGGTGGCTGGGGCGCAGGGGGTGTGAGGGGGTGCGTCGCCAACTATGTCATTGTGATTCCCCCTCCGAATTACCGAAACGGATTTTGATTTTTTTAAATATCTCGTTTATTTACTAAGATATGGGGGGTGGTAAGTTTTCAAATTGTCACCCTGTATGCCACAAGTAATAAGCCTATTAAAAATGGGTCAAATCCAATGACCCCTTGGGGTCACCCCCCACTGTCTCTGCCAAACGCTTGAACATATTCAGTTCAAATTTTGCACAGTTGACCTATATGCCACAAGTAATAAGCCTATTAAAAATGGGTCAAATCCAATGACCCCTTGGGGTCACCCCCCCCCCCCCCCTGTCTGTGCCAAACCCTTGAACCTTTTTAGTTCAAATTTTGCCACAGTTGACCTTTTTTAAAGGCCGCTTGACATGGAGCAATACAACGCGCAAGAACTTGCAGAAAGAAATTGCAAGGTCAAATCCTTGCATGCAATAAGAATTGCATGGCATTTGACATGGTGCAATTCTATTTCAATTGCCACATGTCTGCCAACAGAAGAAAAATATGAATTTGTCAACAAAGTTGCTAACCTCAAATAAAAATGAAATTTTGACTGCTTGAAGAAACATGAAAATTACAAGAATAAATAAGATTAATAAAAACAAGTAATGAGTGCGTCTCTAAGCATCATAGTTGCCGCCGCTGTGTTTTACTAGGTTGGTGACACAAAACCAACTAGATTTATCCCTAGAATTGCGCGATTCATGCAAGAAAAATAGCACCGGTCCTATAAAAATTGCATGCAAGTCTCTTGCAGCAATTGATCAGCTGGCTTTGAACTGCGCATGCCTTTCGCAATTTTTCTTGCAACTTGCATGCAATTGCAATTTTTATTGCTCCATGTCAAGCGGGCTTTAGATGCGCTTTAGGGATTTATACAAATTAAATTATACAAAATACATACTTTATACATACTTTCCAACTGTTGTTCAATTTCAAATTTCGCGGTTACCAAACTGAGCCAAAATGGCTGCTATTCGCGTTACTTTAGTAATCCAGGAACTTTAAGCAGTAGTAAAGTCCCTAGATCACTAAAGTAACGCGAATAGCAGCCATTTTGGCTCAGTTTGGGAACCGCGAAATTTGAAATTGAACAACAGTTGGAAAGTATGCTTTTCTATTGGTTTTTCTAGTCGCTCTTGGATTGTGCGGATACTTTTGGATAGCGCCAGTTTTGTGAGCGTATCGTTTAATATAATATTAATATTTAAAAAAATTTAATATTAATATCGATTAATATTTAAAAATCACATGATAAATATAGTTGCATCGCTTTTTCAATCGTTTCACCACTCCACATAAAACCCTTGTGTGTACCCAATTCTAAATATTTTAATTGATCTTCATTAAAAGTTTTCGAAAAATTGTCTTCACTTCTGAGTAATATTTTTTTTTTGAATTAATGGTTACATCAGTACTCTCCTTAATGTACACACAACTATTATAATACAAAACAACAAATGTCAAACCTGACAGTAGGTGTCAAACGGCCATTTTTGCTCAATTAGCAGTTTGTTTTTGTCTAATACACTGGCCTAACGAATCGCGTTACTTTAGTAATCTAGGGACTTTAAACAGTAGTAAAGTCAGTACATGTAGAAGCAGTAGGTGACATAATTTATTTAAAAACGGAATCGCGCAGTCCATCTATATATTAATATGTCGATGGGCCCACCTCTGCTGACTGTCACGATGTTTGTAAATTATCAAATTTAATTTTGGTTGAGACTGCGTTGTATCTCATCCGCTTTTAGATATGGAGACTTGCTGTTTTCGCGACCCTGTGCCATTTTTTTAAGAAACTTGATACGTAAACAGAATCTAGCTAGCTACAGTACAGCCGTTATGAGTTCGCGAGCGGTTTGTATGCGCAGTGGTCGGCAAGCGGCGCCATATTTGCATTTCTCCAGTGGCGGATCAAAAATCCACTCCGTTGTTGTAGATGTGGGATACTAATGATATCGGTATTGATACATTAAATAATGTTATGCCATTGTTTATTGTTTTGCAGGTTTCGTGCGGCCGATTGGAACTTCGACTAGCGCCGTCGCTTGCTAATTTATAACTGCTGTACGGTACGTTTGTTTCTGAGATACAGGGTGAAAATGAAAAGTTTGATTTTTAGGATGTTATCATATTTGACTACCATTGTAAGATAGAACCAAAGTAAAAACTGCCTATTTTAGATATTTTTACGTAGAATCCAGTGGTCTAGTAAATTTTGCCCATGAAAATTTATAAAAGCCTTTTTTTTTTACTGTATTTAAATAGGCAATGGATTCATGGAGATTTTGTTTTGTTTATTGCATCCATGGTAACTAAGGCAGCCGATAGCAATCAATATAAATGACTGACGGAATTTTGAAAAAAAATTGATATTTATATAGGCATAAAAAATGTAAAAATATAGGATTTTCATCAAAGTAATCAGGAGAAAGAATGCAAAAAAATTCGTAAGCCGGTTGTGGTCTAGAGTCGAAGAGTGGACTTGCACATTTGTGTTTTCGGTTTAATAGCCCTTATGTTCTTATTTTTTGAAAGTGCACTAAAAATTGACGTTGAGATATAAAAGGTGTTGCATTTAAAAGGCAACTCTGGGTCAAATCTCAAAAATGGTGGTCGAAACATTTTTTTTACTACGCCACTGGATTTTACGTAAAAATATCTAAAATAGGCAGTTTTTAACTTTTTTCTATCCTACATGGGTAGGATATAAATATAAAAGTTAAAGTTTTTGTTTTCACCCTGTATTTTAGAAACAACGTAATTGGATTGATTCTGTTTGTGGTACGTTTCACAAAAAAGTAGTACTGGGTCTCTATCTTTAAAAACAGCTGAGATATAGTGCAGTCTCGACCAAAATAGGACACATCACACACTATGCATTTTCTTGAGCATGATTGAATAATGTGGCCCACAGCTAATGCTATGCTATATGTGGAAACCTTAAAATGGCCCTCAATGATTAAGCAATCAACCAACATTTTGAGGTGCGTTCGTTTATGCGTTCTGATCCTGATTACTCTTTTTGCTATAAAGCTTTTGTTTATTGGAGCACTAGAAACAGTGTTGCGTTTTTTTAAATTATAGTCCATCTCATGAGAGAGTGCAGACGGAACGCATAGACGTGAATCATTATCGAAAAATAACAAATTTGCACCGTCATGCAGGATTACACTCACAAGCTTTTTTGTTATTATCCACTACTACTGGACACGTTTGAGGTTAAGCTGTACAAAATTGAGAGGTCGTGTTGACGCTCAATCCGCAAGATGTCGTTCGTTTATTCATTCTGGTGGGAGCACATTGTAATTAGTATTGGTGGGAGAAGATCGCCATTTTGTTTATCTACAATTGCCAAAATTTCATTGTCATTGTAATTATCACGTTACTTTCAAGAGTTGGAAATGTGATAAGTGCAATTATGCAACCAAAAATAAGGATAATTTAAGAAATCGTCGTATAACGCATTATATTTCCAAAGTTTTTTATTGTGAACAGTAGCGTTGGACGATGAACAGATTATAATCAAAAGATAAAATCGATAATCGGGTTTGATTATTCTTTTAAATTAATCAATTAGTTGAAACTTGCAATCGCCCAGTGTTAGTGAACAGTGCAATTACACACTCCGCTTTAAATAAATTTCTATCACTGCTATCGTATCAGTGTAATTACGCCACAATAAATAGCGTTCGCGTAAAGCGTCACCTATTAACCTTCTCAAAAATTTGATTTGTGATCAGTGTAATTTTGCTACTCACGATAAGCATAACGTAAAGCGGCGTATCCACATTTAAGGATGTTACGTGCAGTCTGTGCGACTAGGTATTCCACAAATATTATGAAAAATTTGAACTCCACTGATCGATTTTTGCACTTAACGTTGAGATCGCTTAAGATGTCTAGATACGTATTAATGCACTTTATATGGAAGTGCATCTTGCTCTGTATTAAATCTTCGTACCTAAATTCAAACAATTTTTAGTACACTAACAATAATAATAATTTTTTGATACTTACCTATTTTATAAAATTTCTTACAAGATATTGCCCCTTGAACATGTGCCATTAATGCTACTTTAAGTGATTTGTTAACATTACGCATTTGTTTTGAATCACATTATTCAAAGCCAATCTTGATATCTTATGTTTGCTTTTAGATATTACTGATCTTTCTGCAACGTATGGAACTCCTCTTAAAATTGACACCAGCAACTGACATTCAGCAACACGTGTTGCCAATGCTATACAGAGGATTAGACTCAGATACACCGCAGATACACGAGCTGTGTTTATCGGTGTTGCCGACATTTGCTGGACTATTAGACCACGGCAATGTGAAAAACAGTGTATTACCTCGTATAAAGAAATTGTGCCTATCCACGTCGACATTATCTGTTCGTGTAAATTGTTTATTGTGTATTGGGCGACTGCTTGAGCATCTGGACAAGTGGCTTGTCTTAGATGAAGTTTTACCATTCCTACCACAAATTCCCTCCCGTGAACCGGCAGTTATTATGGGAATATTGGGAATATACAAATTAGCGATGACTCACAAAAAATTAGGTATAACAAAAGAGATCATGGCTACCCGTGTTCTTCCTTTTCTTATTCCATTATGCATCGAAAATGGGTTGACACTACAACAATTTAATGCTTTGGTCGCTTTAGTCACACAGATGTTTCAACTCGTTGAATCTGAGCATCGCACCAAATTGGAGCAACTCAACACTGTACAAGAACATCAAAAAATACTTGAAAATAGCATGCCAACGATTGTTCCTAAATCTACAGCTTTGGAAACAATCTTTACTGATTTTGGCCTTGATAACATTCCACCACCGGCACCTAATAATCAAAGCAAGTCTGCATCTGCTCTTACCTTACAAGAAAAGCAGAGAATTCTAAATCAACAAGACACCGTGAAAATTTTACAGAATCAAACGAAGCTCGATCCCATACCAATTACTACAAATACATCCCAAGTGCAACCTGTAAATTTAACCAACACATTATCACCAATAGCCCCACCGCCATGGTATAATCCTAGCGCATCATCACGTACATCCAACACCTTCACAAGTTCATCAAATCATACTTCCCAAGCTAGTTCAAATTTTCAAGCATTTCAATTAAGTCATTCAGCATCCGCAAATTCTAGCAATTCACATAATGATCAATTTGGATTGTCCAAAATGAATAAAGCGCCTACCATGGCAAGTTTTCCAAGTCAAAATTTTCAGCCTTCATTTCATTCTCCAAATTTATACACAACACAAAATGTTATGAAGCCTTCATTCACTTCAAAGAATACACAAAGTGGTAGTATATCATTATCGAAAGATGAAATAATGGATTTTTTGAAATAATTTCAAACGCCTAATCTAAATCGAGGTAATTCCAGCCAATTTAATCAATTCCCCTTGATAACGTTGTATTTATGTAATATGTGATACATTTGTAGCCATGTGGAAATATATAGGTAGGATTTGTGCCGTGCTGTGAAATTTACATTTTCCAAGTACTATTTAAGATTGTAATTTATATATTGGACGTAAATTAAAAAAATATTTATTAATATTTATATTGTTTCTTCACTTCTAATGGTTGTTTACTATTTAGGATCTTATAGCACTTCATAGAGCCCCTTCTCACCCGACGTTTTTAAAGCACTGCAAAGTGGCGCCGCTGGTTGCGAAACACTGCGTTATATGGACGCCTATACACGGAGCGGCGCGTCTGCGTAACTTGTAAGGGACTTCTGCTATACAAACGCGCGCTGTTGGTCGTCGACGATCGTAAATACATATGCACCTGTCCCTGTGGAAATGTGAAAGAAATAGACTACTCATGATTATCGCTTAAAATATCATTACAATAACAAATACAAATATGCAAAAATTAACTCTTATTAGAATTATTACCAAATGCATGTAGTACATGAGAATTGTGTGGTGGGGGGTGCTTACTGCGGGCTGAAGCAGCGCGTTTTATTGGTTGTTTGGAAGTGAGGCAACCGCTTAGTAGGCGCTTTCTTTCGATGATCCAAACGGGTTTGGATTGTCTAATCACGTTCTTTCGATGTGTGATCTTATGATCATGATTGCTAAAATCGTGAACAAACTGAACATACAAGTTTTATGATTTGTTTACTGATCACGAATTCCTAACCTATAAATGCAAAGATATTTTTGCTCATTTGTTAGGTTAGTCAATATTTGTAACTGAAGAGCATAATCGTGCAAAGTACTTCCACTTGTATTTAAATTGTTGTCATAATCCAAACAAAAAATACGTAATTCGAATGCAAATGTGTACTACGTAAACTTAATCATACGTTGATTTAAATTCGCACGTTCTTTCGTAAAACGTGATCCTACGAATCACGATCTTGAAATCATGATCGCGAAGTAGCCGAAAAAAAGCGCCTAGTATACGGACCGTGTGATCAACTAGCGTTTAAAATGTAGTAGCGTTATGGTAGACACATTCATACAGAAGAACGTTTCTGTCATCTGTCAACAGAATCATACAAAATCGGAAATATCCTTATGAGAAACTGAAATAGGTTAACCCACACACAAATGAGATAATTTTGTATATTTTATAATCTTTTTAAGTTAACTGAAAGTATATTTCTAAAGATTTAGAAATGGAAGGTGACAATATAAATGATGGAAAAAAATCAAATGCCGGAATTCCGGAAGCAGAGTTTGTGGTAAATCTTTTTAAATCGTTAAAAAATGTATGTAGCTCATCTATGATTTTCTACAGGATGATGTAGATATGTACATGGGGAAATCAGAAAATGGAGGAAACGCTGAAAAGGTGCTAAAGCGGTTGGACGAATTGCATTGTAAATATAAGTATATGGAATTTCACTTGCTGGCAAAGAAAAGACGACTACAATCTCAAATACCAGATTTGAAACGTTCCCTAAATATGATCGAGAAACTGAGACATGAAACAGAAGAGTTTGAAACTGAATTCTTGTTGAGTGACCAAGTTTTCGCTAAGGCAGTTGTTACACCAACGAATACAGTGTGTTTATGGCTCGGTGCAAATGTGATGTTAGAATATAGTTTAGATGATGCAGAAACATTATTAACTAAAAACATAGCGACTGCAACCAATAGTTTAGAACAGGTCGAGCAAGATGTCGATTTTCTAAGGTACAATATTTTACAGTTATCTAAGGGAATTAGTAAAAAAACTTATTTTAACAGGGATCAGTGCACTACAACCGAAGTGAATATGGCAAGAGTCTTTAATTGGGATGTTAAACGTCGTCAAGCAGCAAAAAATAAATAAAATTTTGTTTCCGCACATACCTGCTCTTAACACTCAACTAACTCGAGATTTTGAAGAGTTTTGTTTCTCATTTAAAAATACTAAATTATTTAATGTAATTAGCTTATTGCGTTGTTTTCATATATGTATAGCTAATTGAAGATAATTGTGTAATTAACAGAAATACTGTTTTAAATATTACTTGTACTATGTTGTATTCAAATACTGTTGGGCGGAGATACATGCATACTATTCGATAGTCACAATTATATATAATAACTGTTTTTAAAGAGGAGAGATGCTGACCCCTCTATAGGTCATTTAGCGAATGTTCCTCACTTTTGATAAGGTATACTATAGCAGATAATGAATGCAACAGATGATAGAGTCAAGGGAAAGTGCGAAAGATTATGGCTTATAACACCGCAGGGGATGACAAACTAGTAAGAGAACATGCAATGGGTATGTTTCTAGGGCAACAAGACATAATACAATGGTAAGAAATATTAATAAAAAGATGCTAAATTGTTAACATTTTATTAAGTTACAAGGGAAAGTACACTTTTTATGAAATTTTAACATAATAATATCAGATTTAATCTGCAGGTACATCGTCGGCTTCTTCGGAAGGCCCTTCCGGTTCTACCTTCATTGCCGCATTCTCCTTTTCTAAGTCTGAAATTTTAGTTAAAGCTTCTTGTAAGTTTGCTCGTATATCGGTCAATGTTTCTCCACATATCTGATTTGACAATTTGTTACATATATATCTACTATAGTTAAGGGTATAACTCAATACTTAAGGAAATCTCATTATAAAGATATAAAGGATACTCTACTGCATTATCGGGTTTATCTGGTTCTTCGTACAACGAAACTAATACTTTTGTTAAAGCGTCCATGACGCCAGTCTTTTCTAAATACTTTCTGAACTCCTCCCTCTTGCTTTCGGACGGCTGTGTTTAGATGAAATGTACAAGCTGTGTAAAATAACTTTGGTTTCTTACCTTATAGTTAGGGTTGGCTGTCATATTCAACGTTTAGGTTATATTTAATTTGATACTATAAATGCGAAGTTACAGAATTTTTGTATCGTTTAGCTTAGTACATTTATTATATGGCAGTCGAAAATGGAACAATTTTTGCTGCACGACGACTTGAATTTTTGATTCCAAAAAAATTTCAAAAGGTGTTGCCAACATAAAAATTTAAATTAAATGAAAAGATAAGAGGCGCTTTCTTTCAATGATCAAAACCCACAGAGTTGTATATGTATACTTATACAACTCTGTGGATCCTACGAATCACGATCTTTAAAATATGATCGCGAAGTAAGGTGTACTTTTTTAAAAGTATACCCGACAGCACCGTCGTATATACAAGGCTCAGGGCTGGAAACTCGAGCCTATTTCCTTTAATTGAGGATCTTACGTGTCGTCGATCGCGTAGTTCCATAAAGTCCCTATCATAGGGATAGGCGCTTTCTTTCGGCTACTTCGCTATCATGATTTCAAGATCGTGATTCCTAGGATCACGTTGTAGTGTACTTAACCCCCAGGGTCTACGCTAATTTCACACTACAAGAACACGGAAATAAAATAAACCCGGCAACGTTTAAAAATGGCCACCCGAATTACTATTCCCTCTAAAACTAAACAAGATCCCGCTTAAATTTGAAAAGTGGCACGTGATAAAACATCTAAGGCAGGGCCCCCTTACGTTAGTTATAGATAACGCTTTGACCTGAAGCACAGTAGGGAAGGAACGTTAAATAAAACACTGAAATTGTAAAAAAAGTTTGTTTAATAATGATCGTAATTATCATGATTGTGAAAACCAGGAAATTTAGTTCATGTAAATTAATATAAACAAAACAAACAAAGCCAAAAGGTGTCGTACTCTCGCAAAAGTCACTGCCAAGGGTAAAAAGA
>NW_022170403.1:8720305-8749402 GCF_008802855.1 Photinus pyralis | reverse complement strand
TTGTTATTTTTATATACTAATTAGTATAATATAAGATAAATATTGATAGCGTCACTATTTTACATAGTTCCTTCTAAATGATACTTATGCAAAGAGCCCTTCGGAATTTTATCTATTTTTTACTTTGTTGATTCTATTTTAAATATCGACCATAAAAGAGTACGATGGCTCAATTTCACAGCTTGCTTTTAATTCCCAGTAGCTTCTCTCAGAAACTTGGTTGTCAACTTCATTGTAACGTGAATGTGGCAATTCGATGTGCACTCATTTGGGCAAGTTCGAGGTGAACGTTGATAAGAGATAAACTGATAAAGGTAATAATTGTTACGCAAATACAGATGCCAAGTGCAACAACAGGTCATGGTTTCTAATTTATGCACCATCAGAATGTCTTGATGGTCCTAGCAAATGTGTTCTTATTTAGTACCTAATCTCGATGAGGGATTATGGGCTGGGCACCCTCGAAATATTGCATTGTCAAGTAGAATTTATGAGATGGACCACTTGAGATTAGCGATGGTATATAAAGACACCTCAATTAAGTGGTACCACTTTCTAATTGCATCGCCACGAAATGTATCTCAAATTGGTACACATTTTGACGATCATTGGGTGTTGTGCGCTAACATCAGCAAGTAAGATTTGTAGGGTATTGGTATTCCGTAATACTTATAACGATTTTTTAAGACAATTGGCAGTACAACCTTTACAAAGGCCTGGAAGAATATGTACGCACGGGAAACGAGTCGGCCCAATTGCGCAGTGCCGTATCGGGAATCAAATTTCCACGATTATTCCGCACCAGCTACACCAGAAAGGAAAAGGATTTGATGAGCGATATTGTTTGTGGAGCGTGCAATATAGGTGTGGATGTTGTCATAACAGCTCGAAAGGAGGGTACTCCAATTGAAACGATTGGGGACGTTATTGAGTTTTTCTGCAAGAACGTTTTCATGGAGCCACCTCATGTGTGCAGTGGATTTCTAGATTTGAACTTGCGTACATTCGGATACATGCTCGACAATACGAAGAACATAACCTCCAAAAGAGTGTGTTCCATTATTCTGCAAGATTTTAATTGTATAGACCCAGATCGAGTAGATTGGACCGTTAATATTCCCCCTCGACTAGCGAACAGCACTCATGTACTTCAAAAGGGTAATTCAGATTCATACAAATTACTACACCTGACCGACCTGCACTACGATCCAAACTATGAGGTTGGATCAGGAGCAAATTGTATTGAGCCACTTTGCTGTCAGTCGGGTAGCATAGCTCTTCGATCAGAGGATCAGGCGGGCTATTGGGGAGACTATCGTGGCTGTGATTTACCATGGCATTCGTTGGTAGATGCCTTAGACCACGTGACATCAGAACATGTAAGCATGACGGAACCACTTTAAATAGACAGTATTAATGAATTTATCCGTAGCAAGACCTAGATCTGGTTTATTTTACGGGCGACATAATCGACCACAAGATATGGAAAGTCAGCGTTGAACACAACAAGGAGACCATTCGAACCGTTTACAAAAAGTTAAACGAAACCTTTGGAAACGTAAAGGTTTATCCTGTTTTGGGAAACCACGAACCGCACCCTGTCAATATGTACGCTATCAACACTACCGTCCCATTATCCGGCTAATTGTAATGGTTTCAGGTTTTCCTCGCACGTTGTTGAACATAACCATTGGTTAAGCACCCAGTGGGTGTTTGAGGTATCCGCAGAGGAATGGCTAAGATGGCTACCAAAGGAAACGGAGGAAACCATTTTAAGAGGAGGATACTACACCGTTCTTCACAAACCGGGCTTTAGAGTGATCGCATTAAATAGTAACGTTTGCTATACCCACAACTTCTGGCTGTTTCACGAAGACAAGGATCCTTTCGGTCAACTGCAATGGTTAGTCGACACGTTAGCAGAGGCGGAAAAAAATGGCGAACTAGTCCACATACTTTCGCATGTTTCATCTGGCGACGGGTCGTCAATGCATAACTGGGGTAACGAGTTTGCTAAAATCATGTACAGGTTCTCCCATATTATTTCTGCCGAATTCAACGGTCATTCACACGATGATGACATCGTGATACTTTACACGCAAGAAGAGACACCGGAGCCAATAAACGTCGCGTTTAACGGGGGAAGTCTCACACCCTGGTCCAATTTAAATCCAAATTACAAGGTGTACGAAGTGGATTCAAACACACATGTAAACATTATCCTCCTTTTTTTGCGCAGAATTGCTCACATAATCTTCTTGCAGCACGTCGTCGACTATGAGTCGTGGTCTTACAACTTAACCGAAGCCAACATGGACCCCCAAACTCGTCCTCAGTGGAAAAAGCTGTACAGTTTTAAGGAATCGTATGGCGTTACCGATATATCACCAAAAGAGGTGGCCAACTTAGTAGAGAGGATGACCAAAGACCCAGAGCTTACCCAATCCTACTTCAGGTTAATTCAGACAGTCTAAAATGTAATACCAATTTTAATGATTTTCCTTTAGATTTAAGACACGCGATGCCGATCCTTTCAGGGCGATAGGATGTGATAGCGAATGTGAACTGAAGAATATTTGCTACATGGTCACATTTACCAACAGCAATAGGAAGCAATGCGAAATGTTTACGGAAATGTACAATGCTAATCGGAACCAGACGTTATCTCTATTTTTTTAAGCAGTTTTTATATTCTATAGTCACGTAATACTCATTAAAATACATCTGTTGTACAGATAAAGAATTAAAATAATTTCCCTATTTCCATCCGCCAAAGAATCTCTTATAGTCCGAGGCATCATAGTCCTTGAAGTATTCAGTAGTGGACAAATTGCGAATATATTCGTTCAAAATCAGTATTATTAGAAACTTCGTCCTACCGTCGTCTCCGTCATTGTAAGGCAATAAGGTTTGTCGAAAATGCTGAAGCCCATTCGTTATATCAACTGATTTCGTACAGACGATACCATAGGGGGTGTCTTTAGAAACATGCAACATTCATCCAAAATATTAACAAAATTGGAATTTCTGTAAAAGCTGTTCCAGTTTTAATTGGTCATGGAGCTCTCTTTGCGGAATAAAGATATTTTTCCAAAAAAAAAACCAATCATGCATTTTCAGCAGGCGGTTCAGGTACTGAATTAAACGACATCAAGGGCATTACGACGAACGTATAAGTTCTATCACTGGGTTACAATAATTTGTTGCAAAGGGTGTCCATAGTACCGTTACATGAATATTCAAGAAGGCAATCTAGACCTATAATACAATAACAGTTAAATTATTCAAAAGATTTAGAGAGATACTTGAAATACTTATCCTAAGTGAGGGTCGGATAAAAGCTTTTAGAAGGCCCCGCAATACGAGTTGTTTAAGATGCAGACCAAAGTGCCCCCCCCCCCATCCACAAAATCACCACATTGTTTGGCATATGTCGCGGCCCAACGCGATGGCAAAAAAAGTAATGGTGAAACGCCCCTGATAGTGCCTACTAGATGTTAGACGCATTCCATACTGTAACAAGTCGACGGAATCAAGAGTATTATTATTATTATTGTCGGTGTATCTTGTGAGAACTCAGGTCTAGCCTGGTTAACTAATCGCACGGATTAAAATCAAGTAACGATTGGTGTCTGTGTCTGTGTCTGGGGAAGTTATGTAGGGTCCTAAAAAAAAAAAATAAATAAATAAAATAAAAATTCACACACTCACATTGGAAATCTAGAGATAGTATGTCATTCATACTTACCAACATAGCTATTGATAGGCACAATAGCCAACCCTATCAGGAAAGAGGAAAACAAAACAAAACAAAAAAAAATCATTATAATAATTCCTGCAATTTTATTACATGGAGTTTATTGTGTAAGTGTTTCTTTGGCTTTGCGTTTGGGTTGAATACGAGTGGGTTGTGATAACGTGGTGTGTTTCTGTGAAGAAGGAGTTTTGTGTTTTTTAACTGTGCTAGGACATGTAATTTTATTGGGTGGACCTATCTTTGTGGTGCATGTTGCCTTACTTGTATTTATGGTGTTTCTTTGTTCTTGAGGTTGTATTTGTAAGGTTGCTTGGGTTTTTGGTGGAGATATTACAGTATTTTGTGAGCTAGTAGTGCTGCTTAGATTTTTGCGCTTCGGTTGAATTGTGTGTGTTGAATTATTATTATTACTATTATTATTACTTCGGCTTACATGGCCTGTTAATCAGATTTCATTTCCGCTTTACCAGCTTCCAAGTTAGCTTCCGTGACTTGTTGACCGGCTTTTATTTCTTGCGTCAATTGCAGAAGCAGACGTAGATCTGGTCACAACTGACATAGACTTTCACCAATTGGTAACTTAAAAAATAGTAACCCCACACCTGACACCAGTGTAACGTACATTTAATTCCGTCGTTTATTTATTTACAATTAATTAACAATAAATTTACAACACTCTTAAAATGATTAATTTATAACAGTAATTAAAATGTATTACTCACAATTTATAACATAACAAGAACGCGTTGATGTTGGAACTGACTCGAAACACAATTCAGTTTGCTTATAATATATGCTATATTATAGCAAACAACATTCCTTCTAGAATGTTCTCGAACAAACACGTAAAAAGTATGCACCCTGGCTAACAATGCGGGTAATATGATTGCCACCAGGAATAAAGCGCTAATTAGATCTAGAAAAAGTAAATCCCCTTCGTACTGGTCGTTCTATAAACAATTACGGAACAGTGTCATTTATGCAGTAAAAAGGAGAAAAAAAGCTTATTTTTTTCTAATAGCGAAAATAGTCAGAAATCCTTTTGGAAACTCGTTGGTAATCTGAAGAAAACCAATATTGAACTGCCAAACCATTTTAACTCACCGAAGTATATATGATCAACTTCTTTTATCACCCTTTCTATTTAATTTATATACACCCCAAATAAAAAACCGCTTCATTTCTTGCAATCATCATTTCTATGCGTATGACACAAATTTACTTGACATTCAGCGGAAGTGAAGCAAGCTGATTCAGATATTAATATTATGACCTTTGACGACTACTGTAATCTTCGTAAAGCATGAACTTGAATATTAACCCAACTGAATCTTCCGGTATGATTTATCAATGTCTATTTGTGCAACAATAAAGATTATGCATGTATACAACTCATTAGCGTATTTTCGACAAAGTGAAAAATCGCTGTACTTTGTCGTCCGCCTGTCCGTCCGTCACACGTACTTTCTACACGACTGAATCGATTTGGGCGATATGGGGCTTATTTGAAAGGGTATAACGGACGGTTACAAATTATCGATGATTCGCCTATATCCTCCTTATCCTTCGTTTCTCGATGTCGATGTCAGTGTGAAGTACTTGGGAGCTTAATTTATACCTTTATACTTCCAGCTAGCTCAGGTAAATAAATGGGTAAGTAATAAAGAATAATTAATTCAATTTTGATCTTCTCAGGTGCTTGGTTAATTTCAAGAAATTACAACCGAAATTGATACTCTAATTCTAATATGCCTGGAGGAATTACGCAATTTTCATAATTCGGGGTGCGTTTGAATTTTAGAATCTCTTTGTTACTGTGTGTAAAGATTAGTGTTTGCAATATTTACGATTGGAAAAAGACTACATTAATTTGAATACATTTATTTTAACTAAACAAACAGGTAAAGCAAATAATTACAACTATTACGTTGAACCTAAAAAAAACCTACCTAAACAATTCTAATTTTGGAAATAATTTTTTAGCACTTCAGTCCCCGGGATAAATTCGAGCGTCTTAAATAAATTGTCATTAATTCTCACACAAAATGACCACGAGTTTTAAAATGCGTACGCCGTTGGATTTAATTCGTATAAAGGAATATTGTCGTTTACCTTATGAATGAAGTCTCTTGATTACGCGGGAGTTTGTGTAACTTGGTTCGGTCGATGTTGAACCTTGGAATTTTTCTCCTGGTTGTTTGGAAATCTACCACCCTCCTATGCAGTCAGTTTCCTTGGATAAATGGACTACAGTAACTTGATTTGTATTTAAATCGTCCCTGCTCCTTGGTGGAATTTTGAAAACAACGCTAGCAATTAAACAATTTGCGTGCTTTAGTAAGTGTAGCAAGTAAAAGATCAGGTTGCAGGAAAGGTCGTAAACAGATTGCCAGTAAAACATCTTTGGCATGCAAATAATGCAAAATGCGAATAACTTTTGGTTAATAATCTTTCCGACAACATTGACTGTAAAAGTCGTAAGATTAGATAGCAAATTTCGTAAATTTTTCGAATTTTCAAATACTTATCCTGGATTTGTTATTTTCACATTAAAGAACCCTCGCATAAACCAAAATTCCGTTGAGATTAGAATATTTATTTGAGCCCCCATTGAGAGGTGCACATCTTAGAGTAAGAACTTTTGTCATAATCGGAAAGGGCGAAGCATCAAAAACCTAGGGAAGGAGTTAGAGAATGTTGGAGGCGTAGGTCGTAAATGAAAAATTGGGGGAGAGGGGGGGGGGCGATGTAGGTATCAAATCTCCGCAAATTAACACGGTCCGTGTTCTCTAATCTGATTAAAAACTGAAATCTTCTCATTTCTGAGTGAAATTGACGTTATTCTCATCACGCAAGTTTTAATTTCACAACCATACTTATTCGGGTTTAATTCTGATTCTGGTATTAAGAAACGTGGTTATAGTTAATGCCTTTGAAATTATCCAACAAGTCTCTTTTGGAACCAATATCCACAAATTTGTTGTATTCATAATTCAGGTAATTGTTGGTATCGCATGATTATGTGCTAATTTTCAAGGGAGCTCTTTAGTCACTATCACCTGTCAACACCAAAAAAAAGGCAACAACATATTTCCTGAAATGACAAAAACGCCCACTGTCCTTTTAAAATATCTTTAATCGTTTGGATGTTTTGGAACGGCTCGGTTGATCAATGTCAATTTTTCGGATTGGTTGAATGTCAGCGTCCTCTTCGATACTGTTCTCTTCGGCACCCTCTTCAGTGTCCTCCTCTTCCTCTTCATCTTCGGTTTCCTCTTCCTCTTCATCTTCGGTTTCCTCGTCAATCGTAACTTCGGTGATATATTTTCACTCCCCGTTGCAGTACATGCAAATGATGGAGCATTTTAAACCCGCCTTTCTACAGTCATATGGTGGACCACATCCTTTTTTTTGCACCCGCAGAAAACGAATTTGGGGGGGTGCTTCCGGAGCAGGATCTGTATTGTTGGCACTAGAGTCTTACTCCTCCCAGCGGTAATGCAAATGACAAAAAAGCAAAATTGGGGTGGTAACAGCATTTACATTAGGCGTCCAACTGCTGTTGGATATAACCATAAGTTTATCAATGAAGACAACATAAGTAGTGAAGAGGGGGAAGTAACCATATCCGGAGTTATTTCAGTGACGTCCATTACAAAAGATGTAAAACAACAAGAATTGTTTTGGTTTAGGTTAGAGCCGTCAATTTTAGCGCAAAATTAATTATTCACGACACGCGGAATGTTTTTTACCATTTGGAGATCGGCGATTTTCAAGCACTCAGTGTGTTCTCTGATTGTCGTTTATGAACGGTATTTTATTTTAGGCTTTTACGTCCAGTTTTCAAAAACTGTGACTTATAAATGAAGTGGTATGGCATTTCCAATACCGGCAGTAGTTGCCACAGATTTAGATGTACTGAAGCTAGTAACACAATAAAACACGCATAATGTCATACAGTAAGTCGGGCTTGGTTGCTTGTTGTCCTCCACTTAGTAAATATTATGACTATAATATCTAAAGTAATTTACAGTAGGGCTTTTTTGTATCTTCTCACACGCTGGGTGGATATTTTAAGGTGTAACACGTGGGTATCGTAATTCAAAGACTGTTGAGGTGAATAACTACTTTATTTACAAGCGGTCTCCATGACACGCTATTGCCAACTTAAGAAATAGCACTAGCGCATACACCACAGGCTTGGAGATATGAATGCTAAAACATGCCGATGAATTATGCTGTGCCTTAATCCGGCTTGTAAGTTCGTCTTAGTGATTACGTTAGTCGTAATCTTGAATAATTCAGTGGCTGTAATTGAAAATGGAAAAAAAATTATTAAATGGTCACTCTACTCCTGTCCTATAAATGTAAGGGGATAGTCTCTCATAGAAATGATGAGTTAGGTTGTCACGTTAGTCTACTTGTAGTATAATACCAAGTAGCGTTGTGGATTTTTTCTGTGGTCTCCCAACTTTTTGAGAAACCAGCTTGCTCTGTACTTAACTCCCTCAGGAATGGTAAATACACGAAATCTCCCCACGCATCCAACGTTAATCCATCAGTTAAAGTTGACAGGTAGTGATTTTCATTCATTTCTTTAATAGCCCATCGAGCTCGATTTGAGAAGTTCTCATTACTACCTGTCAACTTTAACTGTCATTAAATTTTCGATGCGTGGGGAGATTTCGTGTATTTACCATTCCTGATCGAGCTACTCCATTGTGAGGTATACCAACCAATTTCATCATGTCTTAACTCCCTCATTGTATCCAGCTTAATCTTTGAAAATGTGATTAAGATTAAGAAATATTACCTCAACTGGATTATTTATTTGTTATCTGAGCTGGGTATTATCTATCATAAAATCTTTTACGTTTCGAAGGTTACGTTTGCTCAAAATGTTGACGTAACTTTGTAATTTAAACAAATTGCGCAAATTTAGGATTATCTATAGGGCATATAATAATATAATAAAAATAAGAAGAAAGCAGCTTACTGAAATACCATGATTAGCAAGCGATGTGTATGGAAAACGTGCAAGTATAATGCTTGTATCAAATTTCGTGTACAGAGATCTCGCTTATTAGCACAGGTAGAGAAATGTTTAAATGGACAAAAATGATCTTTAAGTCATGCCTCAATAAAATCAATAAACAAATTTTACACCTTCTCTAAGGTTTCCTAAATATAGCGATAAATAACATAATTGACGTTCTTGATTTTTCGGTTTAAAATCGTTATTCGGGGTGATATTTAAAAACTAAAAAGGCTTTCTTTAGGAAACCCTCTCTCTTCTTTTAGATGATGGAAATGAGGTCATCTCAAAGAGAAAATAATCCTGATTTCAAACATGTATAACGTAGCAGTTTTGGAACTATTACAGTATAAAATAGGGAAAACCGCACAGAAAAGTCCGAGAGGGCACGTGCTCAGACACAGAGGATTAGTACAGTTAGCAATAATACAAGGTAGGTCAGAGGGCAACAGAGGGGTAGGACGGCAGAGGCTTAGATACATTGACCAAATAGTTAGGGACGTAGGCAAGGGTAGTGATGTAGAAATGAAGAGATTGGCGCAGGATAGGAAAGGGCGGAGGACTGCGTCCAACGTTGTCCTAGGATTGTGGACTCCGACAAAAAGAAAAAATCATGTTTATAAAAAAATCAAAATAAGTTCAAAATTAAAGGAAAAACATTTTGAGGCGTTTAGGCACAATTCCAGGATCATTTTCGTCCATTTAACCGACTCTCTCTATAATAATAATAATATTTAATTGTGAGAAGGTGTGAATTACACTTAACACTCGTCAAAAGAAACGGGAAATTACAAACATTAAAAATAATAGTATATAACAAACAATATAACAAACAAACTAAAAACATACAGGTAAAAACAGTAAAATCGCAATAAAAACTAATTACATAATCTACCACTAGCCACAAACTCGTTAAAAGAATAAAATGCGCTACATAGAAGAAAATTTTTTATGCGTCTCTTAAATATTGGGTAGTCTAAAATCGTTATATCTAAAGGGAAGGCGGTTATATAAATGTTTGGATTGGTACTGTACTCCTTCTTGTGATTTTGACAGTCTGCATAGATCAGTACGGATATTGTTTTTTTTTCTTGTGTGATGAGTATGTACCTACGTCAACTTGTTGTGTGTAAAGGGATATATTTCGTTTAGCATAGCATAGGGCTTCAAGAATATAAATACAAGGAAGTGTTAAGATTCTGAGATCGATAAATGCTTGACGGCAATCGTCTCTATAACCTAAAGATGCCAGAACAGCTCTACGTTGTAGTTTGAACAAACATTGCCAATGAGAACTATGTCCCCAAGCGAGGATGGCATATGAGAGAGAACTATGCACAAAACCAAAATATGCTGCTTTAATGGTATTTAAAGTTGTGCAGTTGCGCAACCGACTAAGTATAAATATCGACGTGTTCAATTTTTTGGACAAATTATCGCAGTGATATTTAAAGTCTAATTTGCTGTCAATCACACAACCTAGAAATGTGAAATGAGCACCATTTAGAGACGATATTATCTTTTCTTAAAGATAAAGGCAAGATAGTAGTCTTAGCAGGATTTAGTTTTAAAGTATTATCAGTGCACCATCTAGAAATAAGTTTGATGCCGTCTTGAATGTTGGCATACGCCGAATCATAACACATACTACTCGATATTAGTGTAGCGTCATCTGCGTACAAAATACATTGCGTCTGCGGTGGCAAATGGGACGGTAAATCATTTACATAAATTAAAAACAGCAAGGGTCCAAGGATAGAGCCTTGCGGTACGCCGTATTTGATGTGTAATTTGTTAGATACTGCGTTGTTAAAGAGGACACATTGATACCTATTAGACAAAAATGAATACACTAATGACAAGCTCCGTTTACTAAAGTGATACACCTCACTAAGCTTGAGGACTAAAGTATCATGGCATACACAATCAAAAGCCTTAGTGAGATCAACAAAAGCAGCTATCATGTGTTGCTTATTTTCGAAATAGTGTAAAGCCTTCGCGGTGAAAGAAATAATTGCGTCAGAAGTACATCTACCTTTCCTGAAACCGTATTGATACTGATATAGCAGCTTATTAGATTCAAAAAAGTCAATTACTTGTTTATACAGAAGTTTCTCTATGATCTTACTGAATACAGGCAAAATAGAGATTGGCCTGTAACTGCTAATACTCTTTCCATCCATTCCTTTTTTAAGAAGTGGAATAACCAAACCAACTTTTAAGGTTTCAGGAAAAATACCTGTTTTGATAATGATGTTTGCTAATTTAGTTAAAGGTTCGGCGAAAACACTAACGTTACGTTTAATTAAGGCCGCGCTAAAACCAAAAATGTCTCTTGAACTGCTATTCCTCCTGTTTGATGTAAAGTATCTAACTGCTAACTTAGAAATGTAGGTACTCGTACTACATAGTGCTGTTTAAGTTTATTTTCTAGAAAATATGCTTTTTACGCGCCCTATTTAATATAGAAAAATAGAAACGTTTTCGAAGCTTCTAAGTTATTTTTATATACCTCACCTCACCTCACACTTGTTACAATTCTTGTTTTTTTAACGACCCTCCTAGTTCAAGTCATTGTTTTAAATACTATTAAGTATGTATTTTTATCATTTATTTATTTTTATGGATAACTAGATGGAAATGAAAATACTTGAAAGACCTTGATTATTTGAAGTATTTTGGGTATGATGCAATAATAACTTTTGTAGAGAATTTAATAAGCTGCCATACGGTATCATAACATACAGGTTGTTCCGTATAAGGAAGTTACATTTTTTTTATCATCTGAAAAATGCGATATTGTTTTTTTTATTACAGATTTGGATTCAGTAGACAAAAGAACACAATTTTGGTAATTTAATAGTCTTTCTAACTCTACAACTAAGAAAGTAGTGCCGACTTAATTTGAAACAGACTGTATACCGGTTTTTTTTAAAGAAAACAGCATTGGTGTTATGCGGTTGCAATGCCTATAGGCCATAAATCCTCATAATGTTAATAGGTCATGCCATACACGGAATGCGGTTATGTGGTTATTGGTTAATGCAATAAAAGAGAAAAATTACGTTTCAAGCGTGTCTAATAGCTCGGTGTGGTTCTAAAGGAATTGATATTCTTAACTTGTGAGCGGGCAGTAGGGCAATGAAACTCGGTAAAGTGGGTACAAAAAATGTACACCGTCAATGAAGTTCGAATTCCACAGTACTACAAGGTAATTAAGTTACATATAAAACAATTTGCCCGTAGCCTTTATATTTCACGAAACTTGCGTGTGTGTAATTGTCTCGAAATAAATGTTTTCCTAAAATATAGCCCTGTGCAAAATTATGTTATAATGTTAGCTTAATTACTATTAATTGAAATTCCGCTGCTCAAAATTATGCGTTCGGCTAACGTCAATTATTTGTAATTGAAATTAAGTTTGCTCAATATGCGAGCAGCTAACGTAAATTATGTTAAAATAGCGCGATTCCACGCATGCTCATGTTGCAAAATTATTTTCTAATTACAGGTATAACTGGTTAGACATCTTTAACCAACAAAAATATCAGATGGATCAAGTTGTATCTACAATTACTTGCACAGTGCTCAAGGAAAAGTAAAAATTGCTTGTGGATTACTTTTGTCCAACCATTGCCGCTTTTGCATGGACCGCCTTTTTTGTATTGACCACCGATTCAGCAGCACCCGCCTTTTAAACCCTATCGCAATACAACACAATACAAATTCGAATACTCTTGTAATTCTAAAGCAATCACTCGTTACAAAATGAAGGCCAAGAGAGCCGCTTTTTTTCAGAAACATGTGCCGAGTGCATATAATATAGTACATGATGGGTTACTGTTACCTGGAACAACTAGAAAACTAAAAAAATAACCAAATATCAAAGCTTTGTTTTAAAGGCGTCCATTAGTCAGTAGCCTCGTCTATTTTTCGCATCTAACTTTTATCCGCATCGTTTGGTTCCGATTCTTTCAAATGCCTAATAACAATTGTAGATACCGCTCACCAAAACACTGGGAATTCAAGACTATCCCAAACTACGGAAAAAGTACAATGATAGGTAGTTATTTACATACAAGTCCAGAAAATGATACATTACTGGCGAGGAAATATTGAAGTGCGGGGCCCCTTTAGGGGGCCGAGTACTTTGTTTTCCGAGTCAGGGTATGTCACTTTACTGACGAGTACTTATTAAATTTTACCCGAAATCGTATTTTAACATAAAATTTCAATTTTTATATAGAACTTTTAATTAATGTCAATCTATCAGTGATCACAAGAGTCATTATAAACATTTGGAAAAGTCACAAATGCGGCCGGTAAAGTAACGGTGCGGCCGGTAAAGTGACAAGTGGCAGGAAACGTAGCTTGCGTAGTCTGTACTGCCTCTGTCATTGAAACTAACATTTGCTGACAGAAAGTAGGCTAGAAAATTAAGGTTTCAGGGCGATTTTGGGTAAAAATGTTAGTAACAATAATAATAAAAATGACTTGCGAAGATGTGCCAACTTTAGCATTTGGAGGTGGCAATTCAAGATGCGCTAAAGTACTTTGAGTTGGACAAGCGTAGAAACGTATGTGGTTGCTAAAAAAACATGAATTTCTTTTGTTGGGCATCGGTGTAATGAATTTGGGCAATTTCCGTAGAAATTGGTGAATAAATATCAATTTTGATGTCCCTTGGTCAAAATCTATATGATATTATGCTGCGTCGATGAAGCTTTCATCTGGTCGTATGCAACGTATTATCTTGACTCTACTCAGAAATCCTTATTGATATAAAATAAAAACAACCACAAAAGAACGCTTTAATTAAAAATATTGGGCATTGTTTGCAACTTTTTTGTCGTGTGATATAACCGGTTTTGGACCAGTGCGGTAATAGCAGGAACAAACCTCAGCAGCACACCGAGAAGAATAATCCTTAGTCGATGCATATGCCTATACCTTATATACGAGTAATTAAATTCCGCGATAATTAAAGCCAGCGACGCGACGTACCTACGCAATATCCTGTATTAATAAATACTTTGATGTAGTAGTTAATTCTGCTTTTGACATTTTTCTCGTTATGTCTTCGTATCAGGCTCGAAATCCCGAAGAGTTTATTACCGCATACCTTCACGTGCTCATTGCACTCATCTTATAATGCTGGCGTCTGGATGTTCCCGTTTTTACGGAGACGAGGGTGTTTATTGAATTCAAACGCTCCCGCATTCGAATTCTTGGCATACGAGCGGTTTCGATAAGCAGAGATGAAGGATAAATGACTTATTTTGTTGGCAGGTACGGCGAATAATGAGAAAGATTCAATTAAAAGTTTTCAGGCGATATGGTGCGCTAAATCGTTATTTTTATTAATTAATTGTTTTGCAAGGTGTGTACCGACGCGATAATTTTTAACGCCATTCTGTTTTAGTTTAAAAACTGACAGAGAACAAATTAAGTTCCAACTTAAACGTTTGATAGATAGGGTAGTGAGCAGTAGATTATGTTTTATATTTCACTGAATTATTAAACAAGTTAAAAAGTAATCGTAAACGATTTACAAAAAGCGCATTTCCACTAATGCAAGTCTTGCATTCATTTCCCATTTGTAAGATGCAACTTCTGTTAAAATCGAAACAATCTGGCCACAAATATAAAAGATAGCGTTACATAGGTGCAATCCATTTTTGACGTGATACTTCAATTTCAGTTTATAAGAAGAATGTCATTTCAATGCTGGCCCTGCGCATGCGCAAACCTAAATTTTGAAACTAACGTTAGTAGTCCAGGAAATAGAGACTGAAAATGGACCATTTCCTGCAAAACGAGAAGTAGTTCCAATTTTTTTTGCATGTCATGAAAGACTATCTGGTGGTTAAGAATCCAAGTTTTCGACCTCGCACCCCCTGTGCTTCCCCCGTACCACCCTTAAAACCAAAGAAATTTGGTTGGTTTTTTAGTTTTTCAATCATATCTTTTTATAAGTTCATTTTACAAAAAAATATTGTTATCAGAAATTGTAGACTATAAAATCGTGGCATAAATACCCTTACGCTGCACCCTTACCAAATAGGGATGCATAATAATTCAACTTTCAACCCTTGCTAGTGGGGATATTTGAATCACTGTGAGATTGTAGGGCTTTCTAATATACGTTTGAAACAAAAAATTATCTCACTTCAGTTCAGCTTCATCCTTCATGCCCTTCATCCTCCCCCCCCCCTCCCCCCAACCGAGCTGAGAATAGATATTTAAGAGGAATAGAAAATATTATGTAATAAGCGTTGTATTCTCTGACTAACTTCACAATCGCCACAAGAGCGTTTAAATATCTATTTCTTCCGCGCAGGGGGGGGGGGGAAACTGAACTGAAGTGAGCCAATTTTTTCATTTCAAAAGTATATTAGAAAGGGCTATAATCTCACAGTAATTCAAATATCCTCACTAGCAAGGGTTGCAAATTTCATTATTATGCATCCCCTTTGGTAAGGGTGCAGGGTAGGGGGATTTATACCACGATAAATTCAAGATATTTTCTCATAAAACTCTTAATTATAGTGTAAAAGTATGAAATTTGATTAAAACACCTACATAGAAATTTCAGAATTCTTAAAAATATAACCAACTCTCAAGCTCTATATCTTTTTTAATAAACATTTCACAAAAAAGTAGTGTATATCAAAGTTGTGTAGAATTTTATGGTTTACAATTTCTGATAACAATATTTTTGTCTAAAGTGAACTATTAAAAAGATATTCTTGAAAAACTAAGAAACCAACCAAATTTCAGGGGTTTTGGGGGTGGTACGGGGGAAGCACAAGGGGTGGGAGGTCGAAAACTTAGATTCTTAACCACCAGATGACTGTCTATGACATGCAAAAGAAATTGGAACTACTTCTCATTTTGCATGCTAAAACCCTCTATTCCCTGGACTATAGATTTTCCTTTGTTCCAAGTGGCTATGTATCAAATGTCATTTAAATGCTTCCATAAATAAAAAAGTGGGCACTGCACATGCGCAAAACCAAATTTTAAAACTGGCGTTAAATTTTCCTTTATTCCAAGTGCCTATGAATCAAATTTCATTTAAATACTGTTAGGTATAATTAAAAAAGTTTGCAATTTGGTTTATAAATGGTCGAGATGGGAAAAGGGCACCTGTGAATTTTGAATCAATTCCACTCAACTTTTGGCATTGCGTATTAGGATGGCTGAAGCTATGACCATATTGAATTTCATGCAATTCAGTTCATAACTAACGGAGATGTCAAAGCGATCGGACATCTAAACAAAGTTATCGTTCATACGGACAGATACATAGACAGACAGACAACGGAACTGACGGACATACTAAGAGACAGACAGACAGACAGCAATACAAAATTGTAAACGATCTCTAAGATCGTTAATAAACGGCAAAAGTGTAAAATTATGGAACATGTATAAAACGGTTTTTTGGTTTTTTTACAGTAACTTTTTTAGTAATAAACGCAGAAATTCCTTCCTTGGTGCAAGCCTCGACACCATGACGAAAATAGCGAAAAAAGTAGAACAATAGCTCTTAAGATAAAGAACTAGTAGCATCTCAACGAACGAGCGGACGGACGAACGGACGGACAAAGTGGCCACAATAGCGCGTTTTTTATTTTTGTAGAAATGCGCTAAAATGCGTTCGCCTTAACAGGAATTACTAATTTAATAAAAACTAAAGACAACTATGCCTTTTCAACCAAAATAGTTATCGATTGGTTTTGAAACCAAGTTAGTTATTTTATCGCACGTGATGCTACCATATACAAGGTGTAGCACCTAAAACCCCTCTGATCATAATTCCTTTACCATAAAAGATACCGAAAAAAATTGTACACAATACCGTCATATTATATTTTTGATCTGCACCAGGAGCGTGCTGTATTCCAGTGGCGTATCAAATTTGCGTTTTTTTAAATGGAACACCCCATATTTTATTACTGATTTGGAATGTACTTGAAAAATACTTATTTTTTTATGTTACATGTTTAACGATTTCGCTGTTATAACCTTTTTTCGTCAAAATTTTAGTTTTTCGAAATTGCTTTGCGAGAAACTAAATCGGGTAGGCGGCTAAGTTTTGAACTGAGACGTAGGTTAAGACCTCTTCCATAGTCACATAATTTTTTTTAGGTATTTTATCCAAAAAAATTAAATGTTTGATTGACCTTCACCAAATGTCATAGTTTTTAAAAATTGATGACACCCCCCTAAACACATTATAATTCTGGGTAGGCAAAACTACAACTTTTCCACTAATATAAAGAAAACCACCATTCCATAAGAAAATTTCAGAAAAAAACCAAGTCGAAACGCCAACTTGTAAAAAAATCTTTATTTTCCGAACCTAGTTCCGAACCCTATTAATACTGCCATGATGAAACAAAAGATGTTCAATTCTCACAATTAATCAACGTTGCAAAAATGTCCCAAATTCAAGCAGGGATGGTTGATATAGTGTTTATTCTTAGAGACGGTTACCGGAATGTTTTGCTGGCGTCATTAGTGTGTACGCTGGGAGATATCCCGAGCCTGACAGAACCAGAGACTTGAACAAGTCTCTGGACAGAACGCATTCAGATACACGCGTGTTTCAAAAGGTGTTGTATAGATTTACAGCTACTGGGAGTGTAAAACGAGCAATGCGAGTTAAACGGACGCCGGTTTTGGCGGAAGACAATGAATTGAAAGTTCTCGGGGCAGCTGTTGACAATCGCCATATTAGTGTGCGTGAAATTAGTACTCCCAGTAGTTATAAATTTATAATTTATCCAACACCTTTTGAAACGCCTGTGGATCTGGATGTGTTCTGTCAGGATCTCCCAGCGTAGATACTCATGTAACCCCAAACAAGCAATTATTTTTTCGGTAAAGTACCTAAAAAAAATAAAGTTACTTAAAAAAATAAGTACTCACTCAAGTACTCTCCAAATCAGTAAAAAAAATGGGGTGTACCATTTTAAAAAAATGCAAGTTTGATACGCCACTGGAATACAACACGCCACTGGTGTTCAAAAATAGTTTAAAAACATGTTACACCCTATATTCAGGTTCAAGAAACATTTGTATCGTTCCGAGGAGGTTGGAATTTTGTAAATACCTCCATTCGTATACGTCTTGCACAAAAACTATGCCAAAATTCCGCGAGATAATCACAGAAAAATCCACCAAGATGTTCTCCCTTCTCCAAAACCCCATTTTGTAAGATTTCTTTTCTTTCTTTAAATGAAAGGCATCTATCAATTCCTCAAACACTACACCTGTGATGATTAGTGGTTAATTAAAGTCTTTATTTTGAAAAATTTGAGGTACGCTGTCATTATCCAAGATGTCCAATTTAATAATAATATATTATGCAATGAGCATTCAATGACTGGTATTAAGACACGAGAATGAGAATTGCGAAACGAGTGTCTTAATAACCATTAAATGAGAATTTCATACACTATTTTTTCTACGACTATGATCTATCAAGAGGTGTTGAGGTCTTGCCACACTCAATTCTTACACTTGTACCGCGTTCATTGTTTAGCGCATTTCCACAGAAATAAAAAAATGCGCTATTGTGGCCACTTTGTCCGTCCGTCTGTCCGTCCGAGCATTCGGTGGGACGCCACTAGTTCTTTATCTTAAGAGCTATTGTTTTACTTTTTTCGCTATTTGGTTCGTTATGGTGTCGAGGCTTGCACCAAGGAAAGAATTTTTTCTGCGTTTATTGCTAAAAAAGTTATGGTAAAAAAACAAAAAACCATTTTTTACATGTTCCATAATTTTACACTTTTGACGTTTATTAACGATCCTAGAGATCGTTTATAATTTTGTATTGCTGTCTGTCGTCCGTCTGTTGGTATGTCCGTCTGTTGCTTTGTCTGTCTGTCCATCTATCTGTCCGTGTGAACGATAACTTTGTTTAGAAATATCCGATCGCTTTGATATCTCCGTTAGTTATGACCTCAACTGCATGAAATTCAATATGGGCATAGCTTTAGCCATATAATACGCAATGCCCAAAGTTGAATCGAATCGATTCAAAATTCACATTGCCCTTTTCACATCTCGACCATTTATAAACCGAATTTTATTTATAAAAGTATTTAAATGAAATTTGATACATAGGCGCTTGGAATAAAGAAAAATCAAACGCCATTTTTTTTTATTTATGTGGAAATGCGCTAAAAACGAATAAATTTCTCTATAAATGAAACAGTGATTTGTTTGTAGTTCAAACAACAGATATGATATTACACTAACACTTTATAAATCTCATAATTAATATAAAAAATGTTTTTACTAAGTATTAATTAAATCAATCTGAGCAAATTAGGAGAAAGAAAATCGTAAAGAGTAAAAGTAAAATATAATTTTGGTTGGGGTATAAAATGACTTTAATTGGTTGGGCGATTTCGAGGAGCCCATAGGCGCAAAATATGTAGATCCGGTCCTGTTTGCCGCCCTTTTTTTCCGCCTTACACCATGTCGACTTCTAGGTAATAAAGCGAGTTGAGATGCTTCAAACGTAGGGTAGGAATGCTTTTGAATTGAATATTTTCAAATTTATATTTCTTAATTTCGTTTTTGGTTAAAATCTCACCACATTTCCACTAGAGGGTATTGACAGTGCAAGTAAAACTAGTCACTAAAGAAAGGTGCTAAGTATATGATATTTACCAAACTATGGAGTCCGAATTTATAAAAGTACGTCATCGCCATGGATTTAATTTAACCGCTCAAAAAAGTTAGCTGTACTTTGTTTTACCCCTATATTCTCATTCCAAATTTAATCGGTATTGATTTTAATATACGGCACCGTTAAGAACAGCCAAATTGGAATTCGCATTGTGAAAATGTACAAAAGAAAAAAATGGAGGATTGAGGGAATCGTTCATTCGAATATATATGATAAAACTGCAACGCATTGCTATTACGCAAAATCTAGATTTGATAGTTTTTAGGTAGGAGGTGGATGTACCTGAGTTTTACACATCGCGGGCCAGGTCAATTAATTACTACATAAGTAGCTTGGAATTGCTTTGGTAGCAGCAATTGCATCTGCAGAAAGACCTTTCGAACGAATAAAAATTTCATTGGATTAGCCAGATAAGCTACGAAGCACGGTATCGTTATCCGAATAGAAGTTGAAGCTTTTCGAATATTAGACTTAATATTCCCTAGGCACGTTTAAGTGGAGACTCTACGTTGGAACTTTTATCACATCATACGCAAGTTCAAGGGAATCTAACAATTTTCATTTTTAATGTTTTAAATTCTGAAGGACTTCATATATACCCGTAAGTAGTAAGCGTAACTAAGGATGTCTATGTACCTATGCAAATGATAGAATACCTACCCCATCTTACAATCTGTTGAACAGCAATGAGTCGATTATCATATAGCCATTGACTAGTTGAGTACTTACATTAAGATTAATAATTTCTCAAATTCTATGACATTTGGACAATTTTAAAAAGGAGAATTTCCGGCAGTGGCAGGCTGGGCATTCAATGTATTATATCTGAATTCCATTCAATTGCAAGATGAGCAAATGTATACACAAAACGCACTCACTCGCATTAAAAACTATGTTTTGATCTTATCATATAGCTCATGGTGACAGTTTTGTTGATTTCTTGTATATGTGCAGAAGTTAATGTAATAAAAATAGCGATATCGATAACGATTGTGGACGAAACATAAAACATTAATTTTCTTGCGACAGCAGAGAAATGTGTTGTTAATATCGGCGCAAAACTCCACTAAATAAACCGATTCAACGAAATATCGAAGGATCCTCAGTATTACCACTATTACCACAACTTTTTTAACGACCATTTATTTGAGACTTCTAAGATACATATAGATATAGTCAACAAAAATGCATCAATTCATGTCTTGGGCATTGATGAGATAATGCTCTTAGTCTTTCTCCCAACGATTTTGGTGCATGAATAACAATTTTGACATACTCCAGTATTTAAACGGACTTCCCTCCAGATTTGTCATCCACTTAACGACTCTTAGTAACTCGATCAACCGATTAACAGCTTGCGACAAGACGCTTGAATTTTCTCATGTATACCAATTTTACTTCGAATTATCTTATCTAAAATAAAACATTTTCTACAACAACAAACAATTTTTTACAATATTAAAAAGCCACCTTAACTTTAGACAACATTAACCTCTTCTCAAATTTATGGCTCAGTGGTAAGAGCATTGGGTTATAAATCCGAAGGTCGGGTGTTCGAACCTGGGTTAAGGTGAATTTTTCATCTGTGGCGGAGATGGAAACTACCTTAGACCAGTTCCGAGCATTCTACCGGCTACTCCGAATTAGGTTTTCCTGCAGTTTTCCTAATTCGTAAGCTAAATACCGGAGTAGTATAGACCATCTTAAGACCTTCTGCAGAGGCACCTCTAAATAGCATTATGCGGGTCACTCTGTAATTGAGCGCATGCCTGTTGAGGACCCAAAACAAGAGAGGGATAATAAAATAAAATAAAATAATAAATAAACGAAACACCTAATTAATCAGCCAGAGCTGTCACAAATGCATTAAAGAACAAATTGAGAGCGAAAATTGAAATACTCTGTCTTTTACAATGAAATAAACAGACATGACCTTGACTACAGGCTATATTCGGAAAATCGTTCTGTATTTATTCGTAAATAATCCCACGAAATTAATTAGCATGAATTGTAATGAGCACTTAATTAATAATTACACCACCCGGATTCATTCCAAATGCCTAGATCCAAACCTCAACGTCCCAACCTGACATTGTTTACACAGCAAACTCTACAGTAAAACCAGCCTACGACTGGAAGGTAAGCAACGCACATACGAAGCCAGATTTGGAGAGCGCTGTAAGTCGGAGTGCCGTCCCCGGTATGAACTCACTCGCGAAAGATTTGATAGTCGACTCAGCAGGATTAAAAGTAGGTTGAGGGTATCTAGTGGTTCACAATGTGGGTTAATGTTTTCTTTTATTTTTCTTGGTAAAATTTATCATTGCATGGGTAGGGTGTAGGGTAATTGTTTGTCACTAGCTGTCGATTTGGTGGGTATTTAAAATTATAAATTTGAATTGGCAGGGCCTCTGTTTTGTTTTTACACGAGTTAATAATTCAATTAGGTTCATTTAGGGATAGCTATAACGTTTATTTGTTAAAGATAACACATTTATAAATATAATGCTTTCTCATATACGTAGAACTTTCGCAGATAATGTAGCTTCAACTACGTTTATAGCAATTGCGGGTGGAAAATTCCTTTAGCTTAATTCATTTTTATCCTATTTTGACTGCGGGTTAGATTTATCATTTGTTAAGGGGAAGTTGAAGATTAATATACATGGTGTTTATACAATTTAGGGTACCTACTAATCGGAGTAAAATGTAAGAGTCCGCTCACTTTGAAGGCTCAAATCTCAAAATCGCTGGAGCCGATATTAATGAAATTTTTGGAACGTATCAATTGGTAAGTTGTTGTTAACATACGTAAATTGTAAATTTTGGCTGCCAGGACTTTTTACGTTATCGAATTTTCCTCACAAAAAAGTACTCTAAAATGCGTGATTTGTCGCGATGCTCAACTGTACAGGTCCATAAATAGTTTATTTTTCCACGAAAATTCATACATTTCGGGTATTACATAACCCAATTCTTGCTGTAGCTATTGTAGAAAAAATTATGGAAATATCTTGTTCCCTTTTTGCGTAATTAGCGGAAAAGCAAAAACATTGCAACGCAGCTATTATTGAAGGAAACGACTTCATTCTTTTTTTATAAGATGAATAAAATAGCAAACGTCATAAATGCGTACATATTGTCTGAAAACAACTTGTGGATGTTTGTTTTTGTGTAAATTAGCCAATACTCTACGTACGAAACAAGATGAATAATAACCTGCGGTTTTCATGTGTGATGTGCGGCAAACATGTTTTGTTTAACTGGAGCGTTACAATACAATAACCACAGATGGCCATGGCCAATGTAATGTAAATTGTCATTATTATTCTTTCGTGGGTACCTACAGGAACACATGTTTGATAAACATATATATTATTCAAAACCAGAAAAATGGATTGTGGTTCATAATATTTTCTTACATTCAAATATATAAAGGCCCATTGCTCATCCAGAACTACATTAACAGTTTAGTTGTCACGACGTACCACTATATCTATAATAAATAATAAAATGCCTCGTTATGTGTCCGTGGAGTTTAAAGAGATTGTTGTGAAGGTAAAAAGGTTCTTCGAAGAAGAAGAAATGAATGGTGTAGATCGAGTTCGGCTCAATCAAGTAACAAAACGAACTGCGCAATGCTTGGGAATTAGCGAAAAAACAGTTCAAAGGGTGTCCAATGAAGCATCAGTGGTATAGTTTCAGGACCAAAACCAAAAAGTGGTAGACCTAAAATAGAGATCGATGATTTTATGAAGGGCGTTATAAGACGACAAATATTAAATTTTTATATGGAAAAACGGTTTCCAACCATAGCCGAACTCTATCAACGACTGAAAGACGAGTGTCCAGATTTTCCGCAAGTGTGCAGCACCACAGTAAAAAAATGGGTAAAAGATATAAATTTTATCTATCGCAAATTGGAGAACAGGCCTATTTTAATGGAAGTGAATGCAATAGCTGCTAAAAGAGCCGAATATCTATACGCCATCAAAAGATATAGAGAAACGGGTTGGAATCTATTTTTTACAGACGAAACATGGTGTGGCGCAAACCATTCAAAAAAATTTGGTTGGGTGGAATATATAACCCCGGAAAACCGCGACAGCTTTGACCAATATCGAGGAACCATTCAAGAAATCAATGGGTACAGGGGTGGAATCAAACGACCTTCTGGAGCTGGGCAACGGATCATTATACTTGACATCGGCAACGAAAACGGTTTTTTACCAGGATGTAGCAAATGCTTCATTGGGAAGAAAGGGTCAGCAGATTATCATGACGAAATGAATAAACAGCATTTTGAGGAATGGTTACGATATGTCTTGGGGGTGATGCCCGATAAGTCAGTTATTGTACTTGATCAAGCACCTTACCGTACAATGTTGAATCCTGAATTTCGAAACCCAACAACTGCATGGAGAAAAGCAGACATAATTGAATGGTTAAATAAGCGAAAAGTTCAGGTACCAGAACACTTCGATACATTCGATCAAATGACAAGGCCTTCACTTTTGCAATTATCTCGCATGTACAATTACAAAAAACAGTATTTTCTGGAGAAAGTGGTAAACGATGTTCGACAGGATAAAGTGAAGCTTTTATGGCTTCCAGTAGCCCATTGTGAGTTCAACCCCATTGAATTGATATGGGCGTATGTCAAAAATAAAGTTGCAAAGCTAAACACAACATTCAAAATTAAAGACGTATTAGACCTCTGCAAAGCAACATTGGAAGATGTGCCAAAAAGCGTTTGGGCTAATTGTGTTGACCATGCCAAGAAAGTAGAAGATATGTACCGAGAAAAAGAGAATTTAATAGATGTCGCCATAGAACCTTTGGTAATAAATCTCAACGACGAGGATAGTGATGACGCAGTTATCGACTTTGATGAAGATGATCTCGAAGAACATAGCGATAATGATGATAATTAATGTATATGAGTTGACTGATTAATACAAAATAACAATTTCATGCTATATTACTTAACCGTGTACTTAGCGTGTGTGCCGCTTTATACGAAACGTTGCTGCAAGGTACAACTTTGCGATTAAATGACCTTCCCCCAACACCGCTCGAGGTATTGCGTTTATCTCTTTCGCTCAAAATATATTAATTCCTGCAGCCCTTCACATTTTTTTGTCATTGATTCTATTCCGTGATCATATCATTTGTAATTGTCCTTTATCGATATGAACAAAACTTTTTAAAGTGTATCTTATAATAAGCGAATAAACGCGTCTGTCATTTTATCGCTGTAACGTTTGCGTAATTATACAGAAATGCATAAAAATGTATCGACGTATAGTTAAAGGTGTATTCTATCACATACATAAACATTATCCCATTTGAGTGAATACTTTTTTTGTAATTAAATCCTAAAGTTCTGAGTTCGTATACTTTCATTGAAAAAGCGCGCTTTCCCGTAGCTATTTCACTATCACATTTTCCCAAATTTAACAAGAAATATGACATTACGTACGGAAACGTAGAAATAGTTGACGATTATATTACGCTTTATTTGATAAAAATCGGTTGGGTAGTTTTTTTTTTATAACCGTTTAAAGCCAGCGGACTCTACATTTTACTCCGATTAGTAGTAGATTTTGTGTGCGTATTTACTTAGGATGGTATTCTTCACATTTTACTTGCAAAAAGGTGGCTGGTTCAAGTACGACTTTTGTGATCGGCTTGTGCCATGACTCGGCGTTTTTTGGTTGTTTTTTTCTGAAGTAATATAGGTATTTTTGAATTTGTTTACAATGGTATTTTGCTACTAACTTATTTTGAATAAATGGCAAATGAGATTATTTTTCATAACTCAAATTTTTATGTGATTTGAATAGTGTTAAATGGGATACATCTTGAAATCGTATGTATTATTACAATGAGACAGGTTATGTCCTGGCCAAAAGGACAAGCGCCTGAGTTGTGACGACATACAAATAATATGATAAATACGTATATTTTTCGCCCGTGCAACCCTGTTCTGAATGTTCATTTTCATGAAAGATGGTCGCACAATATTTTAATTATGAATGTAGAACCATGAGAGAGATGAAGTTCCCCGATGTTGTCCTACAGGTTGAAAGGTGGGTTCATAGCTCTCCGTTCATCGGTACGCGTCAACTCGCCAAGGGCAACTCGCCACCGGACCACTCGCCACCGACTAACTCGCCAACGGGACAACTCGCCAACGGGACAACTCGCCACCGCGACAACTCGCCAACGGACAACTCGCCACTGGGACAACTCGCCAACGAAATATTTTTCCCTGTTCAAATAATAATTTGCAAAAGATGTCGTTATATCAAAACGCAGTAATAGAAACAGGTATAGGCGGTTGGGTCTTCATTCAAATATTGACTACAATTTTTCGATAAACTTTGTTTACAAAATTAGGGAAATTGACTATTGCATTTGTGGGATGCATTTGTATGACACATTAAACAGGGAAAAATATTTCGTTGGCGAGTTGTCGCAGTGGCGAGTCGTCCGTTGGCGAGTTGTCGCATTGGCGAGTTGTCGCGGTGGCGAGTTGTCCCGTTGGCGAGTTGTCGCGTTGGCGAGTTGTCCCGTTGGCTAGTCGGTCGGTGGCGAGTGGTCCGGTGGCGAGTTGACCGTGTCCCCCTTTCATCCGTTGCGTTGATTCGTCAAACGGATAGTACATTTTGTTAAAGATTATAGCTATCCGTCCCCATCGTACGTTTGCAAGGTATAACCATAACCTAAATTTTATTTTGCACTGTGTGAAAGTAAGGATACTTTAAAATCTGATTATCACCGTAAAGAACGAAATAGGCGAACATCACGCTTGTTAAAATCGAACCAACGGAAACATAAATGTACAACTTCAACAACTCTTCCGTCGTAAACGGACGACGCAACAATTTACGGTCTTCTGATTTGCAGACGGACAAATGGAAAAGTATGAACGGAGAGCTATGAACCTACCTGAAGACTATCGTGATGAAATTGTGAAATGCAAATTGGAAAAGAAGAAAGAGAGTAAGTGAGTACATATCCTGGAAGGATTTCAGCAGCTCTTTTTCCTTCCGTGTGAAATGCATCATCAATGAAGACCCTAGGGCTACTCGCGTTATTACACGAGGACAACTTGTTTGTATTTTGAATTTGAAATTAAATTTCACTCTCCCCCATTTCTTGTATTTTGTTTATGTAGGTATAATCGATCCTCCGAGTGCAACAGACACACATCCTCGAGAATCTCGTTCCACAACACAACGTATGTTCCTATCACTAGACAGGTTGGTTACTTGAAGATCATGTGCCATGCGGTTTTGGTTAGTCTTGATGTCAAATTGCTACTAAATTCGATAAGGGCTGTTTGGAACGACTCGAGGTGCTTGACTTCTAACACATAATCGAGGCCCATGTGTTTCTTGAAGAGGCGTCTGCCTTCATGCATTAATCTTAGAATAAGCTTCACAATCGCATACTATGCAATCAAAAATGAGTGGCTGTCGAGTCACCTTTGAAATTTTTGTTTACACGGGAAATCGTCGTAGACCATCAAATCGTATTTTTAATTTAAATTTAATTTTTACCTTGAACTTCCAAAGGTGACTCGACAGCAACTCATAGTTGATCGCCCGTTATAAGGCAAAGGCAGTTTTTATAGACAATACCAGCAAATGTTACGCGTTTCTAAATTATCGTTATGGTAAAACACATGAAACCGTGTTAGGTTTCTCAGAATGTAGACAATAGTTTGGTGTTTGCCGACACTTCTCTAGGTGGGTACCTATTAAGCATTTTCTACACTATTTGCACTACCTCTACAGCTAAACTCGACGGCCCGAACCGCCCACAACGACACCACCTATCTTCTATCTTTTGGGCCAGATTTTATTGGCTTTGCAAACCATTTTATGTTTTCAGGTAAGTGTGAAGTTGGATGAGGTAGACTATACCAACTTCTTTTTCCTTGACTGGTCCTGTTCGATCTACTACAAGCGAACGGATAAGTAGCAATACTCGGGATAGTTTGGCTACGAAAACGCAAATTGGTATTAAGAGTTGGAATGCCTACGATTTACAGGCCTAAAATTTGAAAGCTCAATTTTGGTGTTACTGACAGCCGCAGTTAAATGTTCTGTAATTTAAAGCTCAATCTTGGCGTTACCGGTAGGTGCAGTTGACATTTTATAACTACCCTAAATCAGCACAAATTTCTCTGAAATGCTCCAATTGAATATGATAAAATTAAATTTTATATTAAGTCAAATACAAAAGAGCAAAAGGAAATAATTAATCCTTTCATAATATACGTTATCTGCTCGGTTATTTGAGCAAATACCTATATGTTCCATTCCAAATAATTGACGTTTCGCAGGGCTAAATTTTAATTAATAAGTATAACGCGCAACACCTAATAACACCTAATTTTAACTTTAATAAGTATAACGCGCAACACCTACTTTGTCCGTCCGTCCGTCCGCTAATTTGCGACGCTACTAGTTCTTTATCTTAAGAGCTATTGTTCTACTTTTTTCGCTATTTGGTTCGTTATGGTGTCGAGTCTTGTACCAAGGAAGGAATTTTTTCTGTACCGCTTACAAAAAAAGTTATTGTAAAAAAAACAAAAAACCGTTTTTTACATGTTCCATAATTTTACACTTTTGCCGTTTATTAACGATCCTAGAGATCGTTTATAATTTTGCATTGCTATCTGTCGTCTGCCTGTTGGTCTGTCCGTCTGTTCCTTTGTCTGTCTGTCCATCTATCTGTCCGTGTGAACGATAACTTTGTTTAGAAATGTTCGATCGCTTTTACATCTCCGTTAGTTATGAACTGAATTGCATGAAATTCAATATGGGCATAGCTTTAGCCATATAATACGCAATGCCAAAAGTTGAATCGAATCGATTTAAAATTCACAGTGCCCTTTTCGCATCTCGACCATTTATAAACCGAATTGCAAACTTTTTTACTTATAAAAGTATTTGAATGAAATTTGATACATAGGCACTTGGAATAAAGGAAAATCAAACGCCAATTTCAAAATTTGGTTTTGCGCATGCGCAGTGCCAACTTTTTTATTTATGGAAGAATTTAAACGAAATTTGATACATAGGCACTTGGGATAAAGGAAAATCAAACGCCAATTTCAAAATTTGGTTTTGCGCATGCGCAGTGCCAACTTTTTTATTTATGGAAGAATTTAAATGAAATTTAATACATAGGCACTTGGAATAAAGGAAAATCTAGCGCCAGTTTCAAAATTTTATTTTGCGCATGCGCAGTGCCAACTTTTTTTATCTATGGAAGCATTTAAGTGAAATTTGGTATTTAGGCGCTTGGAACAAAGGAAAATCTAACATTAGTTTTAAAATTTAGGTTTGCGCATGCGCAGTTCCAACTTTCTTATTTAGAAAAGCATTGAAATGAAATTCTTCTCATAAACTGAAATTGAAGTAGCACGTCAACAATGGATTGCCCATGTGCAACGCTATCTTTCATATTTGTGGCCGGATTTTTACGATTTTAACAGAAGTTGCATCTTACAAATGGGAAATGAATGCAAGTGGAAATGCGCTTTATGTAAATCGTTTACGATTACTTTTTAACTTGTTT
>NW_022170403.1:8702000-8720291 GCF_008802855.1 Photinus pyralis | reverse complement strand
TGTACCGGGTGACCCAATAAAACTGTTCCTCGGCCATATCTCGGGAACCGTTCGTCGTATGACTTAGGGGTAAAAAAAATTATTGGGTAAATCGGTTATGAAGAATCGCTGGAAAATATTTTCAAGTTCTAAAAATGACCACCAGAGGGCGTAACTGCCATCTTAAATTTTAAAATTGCATTTTCTTTAAATTTCGCATAATAAACTAAACATTCTTTTTTCACATTTTTAAAGAGAACCAGTTTATCTATCATTTTCGTAAAAACAAAAACTCAGTTATTTCTAAAACCAAGCTGGCGTAGGGCGTTCAATTGTTTTTGCAATAACCTGCTTTAACTTCTTTACCGTTTGATCGATTGTAACAAATTTGGTATCGTTGAAAAGAGCATTCCTTGGGCAACAAGAATCAACCAAAATATAGTTAATTTAGTTGAATTCTTCTCCGCCAGGGGGCTAGTTCTGACACTATGATCCAAAATCCTAACAAAATATAAAAAAACAAATGTATTGATTTGACTTTTTCTTTATGAAAAAGTAGCCAAATAACAGGTTACAGTTAAAATAATTAGAATCAGATAATCAGAATAATTTATAAATTACGGCTGTTATTATTTTATAATGCATAGTGACTCATTTGTTTAATTTACCAAGGCCTACCTAATAGTGTAGGGTCCTTTTCCAAACAATCTTTCGCGCCATCGACAAATACCGGAAATACGTCAAATAAGATACAATTTAAGCATTTTTATTTATTAATTAATTAATCTCATTTTCCCAATATTTGAGGTTAGGAACGAGATTTTGAAAAACGGTTTTCACTGGCCTCTTTGGATGTTATCTGGCTACTTTTTCATAAAGAAAAAGTCATATCAGTCCATTTGATTTTTTAGGATTTTGGGTCATAGTGTCAAAACTAGCCCCCTGACGGAGAAGGATTCAACTAAATTAACTATATTTTGGTTGATTCTCATTGCCCAAGGAATGCTCTTTTCAACCATACCAAATTAAAATCAGTCAAACGGTTAGGAAGTTAAAGCAGGTTTTTGCAAAAACAATTGAACGTGAAATAACCGAGTTTTTGTTTTTACGAAAATGATAGATAAACTGGTTCTCTTTAAAAATGTGAAAAAAGAATGTTTAGTTTATTATGCGAAATTTAAAGAAAATGCAATTTTAAAATTTAAGATGGCAGTTACGCCCTCTGTTGGTCATTTTTAGAACTTGAACATAATTTCCAGCGATTCTTCATGACCGATTTACCCAATAATTTTTTTTACCCCTAAGTCATATGACGAACGGTTCCCGAAATATGGCTAAGGAACGCTCTTATTGAGTCACCCGGTACAAGTTATCTCAGGTTATTTTTCAAACGCCCGATTTTAGGTTGGAGTTCCCTACCTTGAAAACCGTCCACGATTGTGATCTATTGCATTTGTAATGCTACGAGTATTTTAATTGCTCCTGAATTGATCACCGATTGGAATATACCTACTTCTACTCTACTTCATTAACAATTGTTTTATTGCTTGGGAGATTAATTTACTGTGTGTCGTCTTTCTACACGCAAAATAGGAAAATGTCAATAACTGTTTTCCTTATCCTTCTTCTAATTGGAACATTGATTTTTATATTTACGGCCGTGAAAAGCTTGACAATTTAATTTGTGCAAGTTCTCTTGATAAATTGCTGGGGATGATTCCAGGGTGCGATGAATGGACCGCGTTCAGTTGGAATGAGAGAGCACTTCACTGTCAGGTGGTTATGGCTGTTCCCCTGATGTTCGAAATTGCTCCAATTTGAACTAACAATTGATGCAGGAATCTATAAGAAAAAAGGAAACGCAAAAAATTCTCGTTCCTTATATATTACTTAGAAGTCTTTTACAGACATTCCCTTCCGTTTCCGATTACTTTTTTATGGAAACAGATTATGCATGTCACGTTAAATCACTTTAAAATCATTCATTTCAAGAGAACAGTATGTTATGTAAGTACGCAACATATATTTTCTTGTCATGTCCTGAGTGGTTACAAAAGTTTGTCGCTTTTCATTGTTATATTTACAAAGTCTGTCGCCCTTTAGTTACCGTGTTACGCTCATTGTATTATCTATGCTTAAACTCTGCAGTGGAAATCTAAAGGGAAATGTAAAAACCACCTGTACTGCACAATACAACTATCTACTACTACAACAAGGTCCAAAATTCTATCGTCTCCGGCGATCAGAAACAATCAGAACTTTCTTATGGTAATTAGAATTTTCTCTTAATTTAAAGCAATTAGTTATTTTATGTCTCTATGGCTCTCACATATAACGAGTAAATAAACTTACCTACTTACTTCATTCAAATTGGTACATCTCGTCTTATAACTAACGATAATTCGAATATTTCTTAACTTGAATAAATATAAAAAGAAAAATCCTGATCTACTTATAAAAAGTTATAAGATTGTAAATTTCGGTTCGGCAAGGGTTTTACTTTGACAAATTACGTGTGGTAATTTTTTGAGTCGCTATACCTAACCACGACCCGAATACTTAATTATCCTTTACTATAAAAATCCATTAACCACGTCATCAATTTCCAACGCGCCCCTTACGAAGGAGTAGCAGTATTATACTCAGGATTTTCTGCCGTCTGTTAAATATGAATTTTAATCAAAATCAACTACATATTTGCTCTCAAAGTATTTTATAACATGGTATTTATGTACATGCAGTGAGAAGATTACCCAAAAAAAGTATTCGAATACTAGGTAATTGCAAATTATTTTGTGATAAAGGTATTTAATTCGAGTTATTGATTACCTACTTCAGCGGTTCTCAAAGTGTGCTCCGCGGACCCCAGGGGCTCCGCGTAACTATTCACGTGTAAACAAAATTTTTAAAATAAGGTAGGTACTAAAAATAAGTAGAAGAAAATAACTACTAAAGACTAAACCTTCACTGCAATATTTTAAAATATATAGAATGTTGAAGTTAATAATATTGTTGCCTGAGAGAGGAATATTAGCGCAAGCGCATCGTCAACTTATGAACCGTCTGAACCTCCTCATGTGTACGTAGTGAGCAGTATGAGTTGAATGACGACGTGTTGTAGATGGTGTCACTTATTTTCATTGTATTGTAGTCTGCACAGTATAAACCCGATATCAAGAAACTATGCGCTACAAAGAAACAATATCATTCCTCCCACTAATAATGGTGATTTTCTTATATATCTATACTTATACATATACTGTTGTAAAAAGTAAAGATAATACATGTCTTTGAGTAAAATTTGTTTTTCCACTTCAATAAGAATCAAAATCAAAAAGTTTGAGAACCACTGACCTACTTCATCAAATGTGTAATCTATTACTTTGGCATTGTAATCACAATTACTTTTATTTTTAAACTTGCATCTTGTGTATATGTTACCGGCAATCTGTATATAATTCAGGTATTGTATACTATACAGGGTGGTGACCTGCGTAACGCATCATAGGGATTTCAATGTAAAATTCATAACATGCGATTATTGGCTCCCCAAATTATTTTAGAGCAAAAATGTATTAAGGTTTTTTGTGGAAAAAAATTTTTTACGTCAATCAACCGTATTAGTTTTCAATTTTTTGCACAATAAAGACGGAAAATTGGAAAAATAAAACCCGCACCTTTTTCAATAGTCGGTGATGCCATGGAATTTTATAATACAAAAACTACGCCAATATCCGTCATGCCATGGAACGTCTGCTATAAAACAAATCAAATTCTATCAAAAAGTATTATATTTAGAACAGCGAATTCAACATAAAGAAAGACCAAATTACTAACGGTTTCCTAATACAAAAATTTACAATAAATGTTCGAATAAGTCACCATTAACTGCAAGTCAGTAACCAAGTCGATCATAAAATCCATTTCGAACTGCTGCTAATTGATAACTGGATATCTTTTTGTTTTAGAAAATTCCATGGCATTGCAGATTATTGAACAAGATGTGGGTTTTATTTTTCCAATTTTCCCTCTTTATTATGGAAAAATTGAAAACTAATACGGTTGATTGACGTAAAAAATTTTGTTATACAAAAAACCTTAATACATTTTTGCTCTAAAATAATTTGGGGAGCCAATAATCGCATGTTATGAATTTTACATTGAAATCCCTATGATGCGTTACTCAAGTCACCACCCTGTATGTACCTATCCATAACATAATTAGATTGCTAACGTGCGAAAATCAAAAACTGGTGGGTGTGTAAATTTTAATGTAGGAACACAAGTTTCTGTGAAAAATAACATTCAGAAGTTTCATACATCAAGTAAGTACATGAAATACAAGGTGCGGCAGCATATAACTTCCATTTTTAAAATGCGTGCCATTCGGCCGGTTGATGTCGTAGCTTTCGATCATATTATGTCGTAGCGAAACGCTCCTGAGTGGTCTCGTTCGTGATGGCGGAATATAAAATTTTGTTCCGGCACAATTCAGTTGCCACCATGCGTTGGAACCTTAGACAAAGGAAGAGAGGTTGGAACAGTGTGGAGCGTGCTTTTGCCGTTAAGGCCTACTTTTCGAGCGGATATTCTGTGATCGTAACACAGAGCGCCTTTCGAAATCGCTTTAATTTAGCCCCATTGGCCCGTGTCCCGGACCGTAAATCAACTCTTATGTGGGTCACTACGTTTAGACAAGACGAGGAACTGGAGTCCCTCGGCCAATTAAAATATCTGAGAAGATTGAGGCAGTGAGCGATTCAGTGTTGCGATCACCACGGCGTTATGCGCGCAAACATGCAGCTGCCTTAGGACTGCCCGATCGATGGTTGTTATAATGAGGCATCGCTTCCCAAAGCGCCTAATCTCAATTAGGGATGATTTGAAGTGGCCGGCATACTCTCCCGATTTGGCACATTGTAATTTTCTCTATGGGTTTTTTAAAAATTCCGTGTTTATATGAAGCGTCTCAGAACACTAAAAAATTTGAAGACCAACATCCAACAAGAACTTTCCAACATAAGGCCTGCTATGCTGGCAGGAGTTATCTCACAAACGCTAGCAATCTGTTTACTCGGTGTATGGAGAATGGAGGACCTTATCTATCTGATTTGGACTTCAAAATTATGTAAAACAAAACATTAGGCATGGCCCTATATTACAAAAAAAATTTCTGATTCATATAGGTTTTCTTAAGTTTTAAATAGAGGAAATTATGCTGCCACACTTTGTACTCTACGTTGTAACTGCATTGCTTCGAGGTTTAACGAATTTCCAGAGGTGTCTTTATACAGGTGTATATAGGTATTTCAACGGTAATTTCTTTATATTGAGATATTTTCTCCCCTAATTGTTTTAAAGCAAAATTGTAAATAAATCTTTGTAATTTGTAAAAGTCACGTCTATTTTGATTCATATTTTATTCATGTCATATTCATATGCCCCTTTGTAATTTTTTGTTGTGGAAAATTAAGTAACTAAGGTAATTATGAATTAGCAAATTCTAAAATATTAATTTGCCCCTTTCTTCGCTGACAAGAGAGCTTTCGGCGGCTGAGACGAGAACAACGAAAACGGTTATATACTTGCTTTATCGGCGGTACGACAAACAACTAAAGAAAACGTAACCACACAAAGCTCACCCCTCGTCTCCTAGAGCAAATAAGTAACTTCAGAAACTACAATTTCTTAGTAACAAAGCGTCTAGATACCGGGTGTTCAGAGAACCTGTCGATACCACACAAGCAAAATTCCGGGACGGAGGAAACAGGACGGAAGTCTAACTACGGGATACGGTTGTCAAATTTATGCTTGCTACCTTATCTGCTGTCAGTGTCCACGTGGACGTGGGCTCGGAGCCGAGCACTTTAATTTCCGAATCAAGTATGTAGTGTCATTTTACTAACGAGCTTTGTATTAAAGTAGTTAGAGCGCCTAGGTTAAAGTAACAAGAAGTTGATGAAAATTTGGTCATTTATTCTCTGAGAGACGCACTTTCTAATGGTCAAAAGAAAAAAGTGTTCCTATGTGCCGTTTCTGAGATATTTGACAGTAAAAACAGGGTATTTTAACATGGGCTCTTATGGACAGACTCAGTTTTTCTGAGCTAGCGAAGGCTTTTGTATCAAGAATTAAATGAGATGGGTCTCATTAGAAGCGAAATTTTGTGACGAATCTAAATATGCACGGAATAGTACATGTTCATGATGAAATAAGGAAGATATTTACCGCCGAAGCGGCGTCTGCCCTGACGCGGCGGCACGCTACGCAGCACGCGTTTAAATCTGATGACTTTTCCACTTGGTCTAGTATATAGCTGAGCTAGGACAATCTTTTCCTTCTTCTGCTGAGCACTTTTCTTCACAAAAGGCATGCTGCCCTTCAGAAAGAACACCAAAACCAGCGATATTTGTAAAGGCCTGCACACGTCTTGTTGACACACTGATTGGATCGAGATCAAGATAGCGGCTGGGGATCTCTGGCGCCAACATCGAAAAACCAAATCCACTACACCGACTTCATGTAAAACGCCAAATTATTTAGTTTCCCGGCTTTTACATACGTCTCGCATACGTTTTGATTAAAAAGAAATATATTCGTTTAGGATTTACCGCTTACACTGTAAATATTAGTCGCGGTGTGTCGTCAACATTTAGTGTGCAAAGGTTTGAAACAGGGTCGAAAAGTAGGGAGACTAGTCAAGTTGACTACTGTATATACCTTTTTAAAAATCATGTAAGACGTTTGCATTGTGCAATGTGCTGAGGTACAAAATACCACTCATACCGTATTTCTAATTATGTTTCCTTCATAACAACATTTTTTTGGGGACGTTTACCGTAAGTAATAGGTAGGCCGAGTACATCACTTGATTTCAGCCGAACGCGCTCTAACTACTTTAAATTTTATTTTCAAACGTCGTTTAACTGTAGTTATAGCGACAGTTTTATGAAGGTTTAAGTGTCACTTTTTTGACACCTATTTTGAGCGGCGTATAAGTGATTCCGGCGTACGCCACTCTAGTGAAAACAAAATACACACTTAGCATTTACGTCCACTAACTTTATATTTCTATTTACCAAATCAAACAAAACTATATCTTTTATGAAGAAAATTCTACTTGACGTTAAAATTAAACGTGCAATTATTATTTAAAGTGGCATTTTGTAACATTGAGCTTGTATTGGGTTCTGAAATCTTCCCGAAATCTTTATGAATTTTCACTGTATCATACAAAAGGATCTTGGTGGCAATGTCTTCTTTATTCTATAACGATTCTTCGATAGGTACCCTGCAGCAACTGCATCAGATTTCCACCCTCCATGTTTGTGTTAAACAGGTAATATCACCTCTGCAATCTACCAACACAGTTGAAGAAGTCCTCCTCAAGAAATGACCAGTATATTCCTTCCCATTTGGTATCTAGAAGTATATAGGACCATCTCGGTACCGTAGACGGTAGATAACTGCTTTACAAAAACGAAAATTGTAAAGTTTACTTTAGTGAAATTGTCAGATTGAGTTATACTGTAGTCATGGATACAAAGCAATGTTATGCCGATATTATTTGCGGTACCTATTGAGTGCATCTTTACCAGAGACTTGTTATAACTAGACCGCGCGTAACGTAGATTTTACTATAAACGCCTGTTGTCAAGATAGGATAGGCAACCAACTGTTCATCGCGGGGCAGACGTACGTTCTGCAGCTTGCTTTAGCCATGTTTATTCTAAATTTTAGTAGCAAAAAAAGATAACATATAGCTATTAACTGTTTTAATCGAATTTGTTTGTATTTTATTTGAACTAAATTGGTATATAACTGCCTTACTCTAGTCCTAATTTGATTTATATGTGTATTTTGGTGGCGAACACGTATGGGAAAATATACTCTTAAAACTAAAAATGTAAGTAGTAAGATATGATTATTTAGCGGATTTTGATTCAATATATGCCTATCCAAAAACCCAAATGGGCTGTAACTGTTATTTATTTTTCCTAGACTGCTGATAACCATTTTGTTTACAACGCGGTGTGGTGTGGATTGAATGAAAACCTGAACACATTTTCAGCAATTTGGCAAATTTTTAATGCATCGCTTGATACGTGCAACAATCCTCCACGATTTTTTCTAGTTAAAAGCTTTGAATGACTCTCTGATGCGAATATCGCATCTGCACATATGGAACATTTAACAGACTTAGCTATTTTTCTTTAACAAAAACTGAAATATACTTAGTACCAGCACAGACAACATTAATATGTTGTCTGTGGTACCAGTAAGTACTTAGTTACGTCTATACCTAATAGGCAAATAGATATTGCCGTTGTCTTGCTGGTAAATGATGTCGAATAATAGTTCTACGTTATTTTAAGTGAATGGGACGGTCGAAAACGCTCGGTATTGCATTATTTTTTAACACCTTCGTAGGTATCTTTCTAAAATCGGCTTAATTCCCCGCAAATGCACTATGGTGGGAGTAAATTTTTCTCTTCGAATGGCTCTGATCCATTGGCCGTTTAAACTTTTATCCGTTGAAAATCAGCATATTATTAAAAAATTTATCGACAGAGTACATGTTGATAGGCACAAGTTAACCTAAGTTTATTGGTTTATTCTCAACAGAAATTTATCTGTTCACTAATTCGAGCTAATCACGAGAATGATTAATGAACGGAACATCTAAAATAACAGCTTATTTCATTGTATTGCATATCATCTCAGCGATTTTTGCCCCGCGGTGCATTGTGTGTTGCATATTATTGAATTAACGAATACCGATGTGTAAAATTAATTTTGTAATTGAAAAATTGTAAATTGACATGACATTAATTCTAACTGACTAACACACGCACACTTGAACTAAACTAAAATAATCTCAACACTCCCACTTTTAGTTACAAGTTGCTAAACCTAAGCCAATAAAAATCATTCTTTTGGCATAAGGCCTATCAATGTACGAAAATATTGATGCTTATTCTTCGGTAAAGCCTTCGTCATTATGTCGGCTGCCTGTTCGTCCGTTACCACATATTTCAAATCGAAGATTCCATCATTGTACTGCTCTCGAATAAAATGATATCGTACATCAATATGTTTTGTTCTCTTATGGAATTCCGGATTCTTAATAAGTCGAATTGCGCTTTGATTATCCATAAGAAAAATCGGTTTGTCCAAAACGACCGGCAATAGTTCGGATAACAATCGATACAACCATATCAATTCCTTTATCGCATACGCCGCCGCCATGTACTCGGATTCAGTTGTTGACAGCGCCACTGATTTTTGACGCTCCGAACCCCAACTAATAATACTGTTACCAAGCATAAAAACATACCCAGATGTAGATCGCCTGGTTTCGATGTCTCCCGCATAATCTGCGTCGCTGTAACCACACAGATTCAAATTGGTGCCACTTTCAAATCGAATGCCCATATGTATTGGTCCTTTGATGTATTTTAAGATGCGTTTTACCGCATTCACGTGCGCCACTGCTGGTTTTTCAAGATGTCGGCTTGCATTACCAACAGCAAAACTGATGTCTGGTCGTGTGGCCACTCCTAAGTACATCAAACTACCAACTGCCTCACGATACGGAAAAATCGTTTCTTCGTCTGCATAAAAATCTCCAAGATTTTGTGCACTATCCGATGGTGTCGCCACAGCATTACAGTCTGCCATGCCGAAACGATTAAGTACCTTATGTGCATACGCCTGTTGATTTACGTGAATTGAATCGTCCGTTTGCTGTTCAATTTCAAAACCCAAAAATGATCTCACTTCGAACACTTTGACGTCGAATTTTCTTCGCAGGTGTTCAATTACCGGCAAAATTGCATTTTTGTTTTCTGCTGCAATCAAGCCATCGTCGACGTAAATAGCCAGCAATATCATACCTTTTTCTCCATTGTGCACGAACACGCACGGGTCCAATTTACTGGTCACAAAATTGAATTTTTTAATGAACTCCGTAAACTTTTTGTTCCAGCAGCGTGACGCCTATTTTAAGCCATACAAACTCTTGGATAGCTTGCATACTCGTCCGCTGCCATCGTCGTAACCGATTGGTTGATTCATGTAAACGGTTTCTTCCAAATCTCCATTCAAAAATGCTGTCTTTATATCAAACTGTTGTAATTTCATTCGTTTTGACGCTGCCAGTGCCAAAATCACCCGAATTGATGTAAATTTGACCACCGGGCTAAACGTCTCTTGATAATCGATACCATATTCTTGCGTTAATCCCCTCGCTACCAACCGCGCTTTATAGCGGTCAATGCTCCCATCTGAATTCCGCTTCAATTTGAAAACCCAACGATTATCAATCACCTTTTGTTCCTTCGGTGGATTAACCAAATTCCATGTGCGATTTTTGATGAGCGAATCGTACTCTTCGTTCATTGCCTGCTCCCACTGTATGTAATCGCTCGAATGAATAGCTTGTTCGTACGTTCTTGGTTCTTCGTCAATTGCTAACATGGCAATACGATCTGTTGATGCGAAATACGTTAACCGTTCTGCTGGTACAATATTACTTCGATCGCGCAGACGTCGTTCGATAATATTTCCTCTATCGATATCGCATACTGCACCATGATTGGTTGGTTGTTCCGGTATCATTACTGCATCATCAGCATCCAATTCATCATCCATCACGTTAGCTTTTTTATCTGCCCCTTTTTCGTTATTGATGTCCAGTGTGGCCATTGATTCCTCCAAAAGAAAAATCACGTCACGAGCTACCTCGATTTTGTTCGCCATCGGATTCCACACTCGATATAATTTCGAATAATTGTCGAATCCGACAAATATACACTTGACTGCTTTTGGATCCAGCTTCTGTCGCTTCTCCTTTGGAATGTGTACGAAAACCTCAGACCCGAAGATTCGTAAATGCTCGATTTTCGCCTTCTTATCGTACCACAATTCATACGGTGAATGTGTTTCCGAAACAGTGCTCGTTCCAGTTCGATTCAGCACATATACTGCAAAATTTACAGCCTCCGCCCAGAATTTGTAATCCATTTGCTTTGAATGAATCATCGTCCGCGCTGACTCCACGATCGTCCGATTATCGCGTTCGACGCAGCCATTCTGCTCCGGCGTGTACGGTACAGTTCGTTGATGTACAATACCAGAATCGTTGAAAAATTTCTTCAACTCCGCATTAACAAACTCAGTCCCGTTGTCTGATCGAAAATAGCGCACCTTGTGTCCATTCTCTTGTTGCATTCGTATCACCGCTTCCTTAACCTTTGCTGCTACCTCCAATTTTTGCTTCAGAAAATATACAAAACGATAATGTGAAAAATCATCTTTAAGAAGTAAAAAATATTTCGAACCACCAATCGAATTCGTTTGCATTGGTCCACAAACATCCGCATAAATGATTTCCCCGCATTTCTTTGATTTTTCCTCACGAAGTTTGTAGCTTCCTCGATGATGCTTTCCATAGACGCACGCAAAATCTTCGTCTACAAAATCAATATCGTTGCTTTGTAGAAATTTCTTCACATGTGCGACGTTTTGATGTCCCATACGTTCATGCCATGCACGAAGCGAAATTTTCTTAACAGCCACATTTGCAATGGCTCCATCGACTTCAGATGTTGTCTCACATTTGAATAGCATTTGAAACAACCTTTCGCGTCGAACTCCCACTGCAAAAATGTTTCCATTTTTCAGCAATTTGCAAAGTTTGTTATCCGATTGTAATTGATAACCACGATCCATGGCCTTTCCAGACGAAAATAAATTCACGTGAATTTCCGGTACATACAACACATCTACCATCCGTCTGCGAATCCATTGATTACCATCAAACGCAAGAAGATTGATGTCACCTCTTCCTTGAGCCATGATCTTTTCGCCATTTCCAATTATTATATGTGACGATGTCTCCACAAAATTATAAAACCACTCACGTCGATGACACATGTGGTCACTGGCCCCTGAATCCAACACCCAAGAGTCTTTGTCTTCAGTTAATGTTGTGCCATGACACACAAATGCATCTGCCAATGCACTGTCATGCTTTTTGCAGTTGTCCGAACTGTTCTGCTTTTTCTGTGGACAGTCCCGTTTCCAATGACCAGCTTCGCCGCAAGAAAAACACGAACCTTTTAACTTTCCGCTATTACTCGTGCCCTTTTGTTTCTTGTTCTGTCCCGACGAATGACCCTTTTTCGAATTAGAATTGCATTTCTTCGAAAAATTCTGTTTGGCCATTAACGCTTCCACATTTTCTATCTGACCCTGCGATTTTAATCGAAGCTCCTCTGCCATTAATCGCGCACGCAAATTTGACATGGTTTGATTTTCCGCACTCGTCGATTCCCAAGCACTGTGGAAATGATTATATTCTGCTGGCAAAGCCATCAAAATTTTTGTCATAACCATCGTATCGGAAATATTCTCCTTTTGATCCTTCAATTGCTGCACAATCTCCATGAGTTTCGAAATACACGTTGCAATATCATCGCCCGGCTCCTTTGTGAAACTGTAATATTTTTGTTGCAAAAATAAAACATTTGACTTCGATGTCTGCTCGTATGTACTTTTCAGCGTCGTCCACATCGAATTTGCCGTATCACAATTCATAATTTGCAGCAATGGCTGTTTCTTGCACGCCGTTGAAATTGCACGTTTCGCTTTGGCATCGTTCTTCTTCCACGCCACGATAGCCGTCCTATAATTTTCATCCCTATTTGACGGTGGGGAATCAGTACCATCTACCACGTCGAATAGTTCACTAGCTTCTAGCACTTGACGCATTTGAAATTTCCACGTCAGCCAGTTGCTTCCGCCTTCCAGTTTTTCAATATTAACTCGATCGCTCTCCATTTTGTTTCTCCCGAATTCACTGTGTCTCAAAGAACCGATTGTCCACTTTCATACAATGATGAAATCACGACGAAATTGTTCTTTTCTCGACTGACAGTACAAGTGCAATGACGCTTTCTCGAAACAAAAAAACAACGAACTCTCCTCGTTTTTCAGCTTACTGTCCGTACGTACCGTGCACTACCTCGCGTTTTTTTTCGTTCTAGAATGTTCTTTCTAAAAATCGCACACAATGCCGTACGATTTCCAAACGTTCACACGAAAATAAAAACGAAATGCACTTACTTATTTGCCACCGAATGTCTTCCCGAAACCGTGCACAATCCTTTGTGTTTGTACCACACGATTCTAAACACTTCGACAAACAAGACTGCTTGCACGCACTAATTTACAATTATATTTTTGTACACACCATTCGCACGAAGTACCGAAATTATCCTCGTGAACTGGGCTACATAACCTATTGAATTAACGAATACCGATGTGTAAAATTAATTTTGTAATTGAAAAATTGTAAATTGACATGACATTAATTCTAACTGACTAACACACGCACACTTGAACTAAACTAAAATAATCTCAACACATATTGTGTCGACAACACCTTAGATACGTTAAGCGCAGTCTAGTTATAGCAAGTCTCTGATCTTTACCCATTTCCTACGTTATATGTAAATGACGTTTGAAAATAAAATATAGTATTTCATTCGAAGTATAAGTTACTTTATGTGACTCGTATGAATTTAACTCGCCTCGCTACGCTCGGCGGTTAAACTTTCATACTCAGTCACATAAAGTGTAACTTATACTCCTAATAAAATAAATATCTATTACTCGAAATCGTATTTTAATATAAAATTCCAATTTTCATATAGAACTTTTGATTGGTGTCAATCTATCAGTGATGACAAGAGTCACTATGGACATTTAGCAATATGACACGTACGGCCGGAAAAGTGACAAGTGCGGCCGGTAAAGTGATAGGCGGTAGGAAAAGTCGATTGATCTGCCGCGGTCATGGAAACTAAAGTTTCCTCGCATAAAGTAGGTATGAAAAATTAAGGTTTCATGACGATTTTCGGTAAAACATTGTAAATATCAACGTGGAATTATCTTACCATACCACTAATAGATTTAGCAGGATATTTTTGTGGTTGACTTTTCATAGGTAGGTATAGTTTCATGTAACTCGATAATTGCAATTTAGCAAACAATATTACAAAATAGTATATTAAGTATGGAGAACGGTAAGGGATTTTTACCGTTCGAAGACAATTGTTTGGAGGAGGAGCGAAGCGACGACTCCAATTATTGTCTGAGAACGGTAACCCTTAACGTTCGACGTGCTTATAAAATTTTTTGCGCTATCGAAATTAAAATTATGCAACCAATATAAATATGCACTAAGAAATTAACGAGCAGAATAAATCGAAATGATCGAAGTGGTATGGTGTACATCACTAGGTAACCAGTTTATTTGTCAAAATTGAAATTAATGATTTCATAAAATTGTGCATGTGTCTGATGTAGTTTGCTAGCTTTGCACTTCCTTTATGGCTTTATGAGCGTCTTTCTATAGGAACCAACAGCACAAATTGTACGTTTAATGTAACTAACAATAATTAAAGATTAAATGTTAGACTGTTGATTTTGAACTGATTGTTTTTAAAAAGGCGTCGGTAAGTATTTTTTTACAAATCATACAAAGTTAACAACAAAGAGAGAAACAAAAGTATCCTATTACCGAACGTTATTAGGCCAAAAAAATAGAGGTCGATTAATTTTTTTTTATCAATTTGTTATCAGACATTAAGGGTGCTAGGGATAGAGGATAGGCAACACACAATGGTCACTGAAATTTGCAATAAAAGTCGAAACTTTTAAGTAATTTTTTAAACCCAAATATTAATTCTAACTAGAGGTCTTATCGGAGATTGATAGAGATAGAGAAAGTCATGGAATGCAGCGATTTATTTTTTTGATAAAATTATTTAAGTCGTGTATAAATGATAATCTTGAATTTACTAGGAACGCGCATACTGGCCTTAGTAAAAATAGTTATTTGTTTCATTAGTACAAAAAATGTCAGTTTTCGGGACGAGGAAGATAGTTGCTGGACGACGCGTTAGCGAAGTCCATCAACCTTCCGAGTCCCGAAAACGCATTTTTTGTACGAATAAAACATAAAATTTTTTCTCCAACCCCCTTTACTTTAAATTATATTCGAATTTAAATTTAGTTCACAGTTTCACTATACTAGTTTCAGAACTTCTGCTTTCTTGTCCTCACGTGTCATAGGTTGATAACCTATTCGTTCTTACCATTGGTTCTTACTTCTTAACGACTAGCGTAGGTACACGAATGCGTACACGTATGATTACATTTACTCAAGTATTGGTTTTGAACTTGATTGATAAGGTGTAGATGCTCGTGGGGGGGCTGGCAGCTTAGATCATTGATCTGAACCTGGCAGCATCAAGTCAAACACGTCAAGGTATGGCAAACTTAAGAAACTTTTTCAAATTTTGAATTCAAAATGACAGATAATAGTGCAATGGGTCTGAAGTAGATGGCGTTACGCGCGACGGCGGGTCATAGATATCTATGCGGCGGGTTGTATACGTATTAAAATTACGTTCACTGAATATGTAAATTACCTACATATATATAGGTAACAGCATTATTTGCATTGAATATGCAAAAAGTTTTGATTTGTATGTATAGAAATATCTTACAACCTGCAATGTAAAACGATGTCAATGTGACATCTCCGTGATTGTAATTTTTTAATCGGCCAACTTTCAAGGTTAATTTCTTTTTGGTACTAGGACCAAAAGTATCCACTTTTTGTACAGTTGCCATGGTGATCCGGAAAACGCCAATTTTACGTGTGACAGTGTCACAAAATAGCGTCTTATTGTGGTGTTGGAGAAAAAAATATTTAAAAAGTAACTCCTCACAATTTATTTAGTAACTAAGTGGATTAAAAAAATATATTACGAACTGCTTCAAATTATGAGATGAAACGTAATTTTTACTCAAAAGTTTATATTATAAAGTATAGCGACGGAAGAAATGCAGTACTTCCCATACAATGCCGATAGGCAACTCAGGTAGCATTTTACCTGGACAATATTAACACTATAAACAACGTTTACTCTATGCCATTATATTTATATGCAATGGTTTATGACTCTATTAGACCAGCAACAAAAGAATCTCAATGCCTTCCATTTATTCGTCTATTAGTACCAACGATAATTGACGGATGAAAAAATATTGTACGTCAATAAATTTAATATTCAGGAGTAACAACGTTTCATTTTTTAGAACCGTTTCATACATTTTTTCATACATTTGATGTAGGTATCAAAAAACAATTTAATAATAAAGGCAAAAATAAATAATAATAATAATAAACCCTACATAACTTCACCAGACACAGACACAGACACTAATCGTTACTTGATTTTAATCCGTGCGATTAGTTAACCAGGCTAGACCTGAGTTCTCACAAGAAACACCGATAATAATATCGATTACATAAAAATTATGTACATTTTGGACGATGTATTAGATAAACATAACGAAGTGTTTGTTGTCGGACCTTCTTGAATCTAGCAGCTCTGTTAAAAAACTGTTCATATAAAAATTGATAATCTTGCGTCTTAAATCAAATCTCAAAGAAAATTTCCACCAGCAATATTGTCGACCAATGAAATGCGGATTTCGTACGTGTCACATTTCCATGGCAACCAAGGAATTTATCGGAAATTTTTTGACGTGAAAAGGTAATAAATTTTTCACATAAAACGTCGCTTATTGTTCGTTGCGGGTCACTATGGTGTGAAATTTTCTTACCGAATACCACACGTGCTGGAATAGAAATTTTTTCTTACTCACGAATATTTTATGAAAGTTCAAATATTTGTGAGCTCGAAAAGTTTACGGAAATAGCAAGCATTAGTACTATTACAAGTGATAATTTTCTATTTCAGCATGTCGTTAGTAAACAATTGTCAAAGTCCTCGTGTGAGATCGAAGGGACTTCAGCGAATTTTTTTTGTGGCAAATCAGCATTCTATTAGCCACTTTTAACTCAACCATCAATAACATCTTGCCGTCCCTTCGTCGGTACCCGCTTCCGACGTCCGGTGCATCCCCAATTTGCCTTTGAAGTTTTGACTCCACCATCAGTAAGCTCTTGTCGGCGGCTACCACATACAATTTGTCGGTACCCACTTCCGACGTCCCGTTCATCCGCAATTCGACTTTGAAGTTTTACTCCACCATCAGTTTTCAGATTGTTTTCAAATTGCCGTTGGAAAGATCTTTAAACGGATACAACAACTGTGTGCCGAAAATTTGTTTATTTGTTACTCAGTTGTAAACGTTGATTAACAAGACAAAACGCAAACGGGTAAACGTCATGTTTAAACGCTAACTGACTTGTAAAACTGACAGCAGACTTGTAAAACTGACAGCAGACCTGTAAAAATTTTAGTAGTTTTTAGTAATCTAGTAATTTCATTGGCCAGAATGAATGCGAAGTCTCTGTTACATGGATCACATGATATTTTAGACATTTCTTCAAGATCAATTTAAGAACTAATTATTTACGTTTACAAATGAGTAACAAATAAAATATTGTACATTATACGCCAGGTAATAGTTCTTACTGGCTCTAGGAGATGACAGGCTCGCCTGACGGCTCGCCAGTCAACTTCTCCTATCGCCAGTAAAAACTCACTTACCTGGCTAATAATGTAAAATACTATTTTTTCCTGGGTACGAAATTAACCTAATTTTACAAGGCGCACGTCTTCGAGGGGTAGTTGACTTAGGGCGCCTACAAGGTATCTTCCTCTGCGAATTTTGTTTCAGAAAGCTCGAATAGCCATCTCTGTTTCTCGTGTCGCTAATAGAGCTATGAGAAGTGCCCCAAAAATTGAAAACTATTTTGTGGAGGGTTTTTAGCAAAATTCATCTAAATGCGAATTGTGGGTGAACGGGACGTCGGAAGCGGGTACCGACAAAGGGAATGTGGTAGCTTGCGACAAGATCTTGTTGATGGTGGCTAATACAATACTGATCTGCCACACAAAAATGCGCTGATCTCACACGTGGACTTTGATAATTTTCTTATCTACCTATGCTTTAAATAATTCCGCTATAGGTTTGACGGCTAGCCAAATATAGTATTTTACATTATTAGCCAGGTAAGTGAGTTTTTACTGGCGATAGGAGAAGTTGATTGGCGAGCCGTCAGGCGAGCCTGTCATCTCCTAGAGCCAGTAAAAACTATTACCTGGCGTATAATGTACAATATTTTATTTGTTACTCATTTGTAAACAATAGTAAACGTAAATAATTACTTGTTAAATTGATCTCGAAGAAAGGTCTAAAATATCATGTTATCCATGTACTTAACAGAGACTTCGCATTAATTCTGGCCAATGAAATGACTAG
>NW_022170403.1:8667965-8701900 GCF_008802855.1 Photinus pyralis | reverse complement strand
CGATTCCAGGCTGTTTTGCATTACGATAACCTTAGAGGATGTGATACAGGGCGATTTCTCCCCAACACTTTGACTTTCAACGAGAAGGATATTAACCCATTAGGCGGAAGTATCTATCTCGTAGAAGGTCGATCTGAAAATGCCGATACAGAAGTAGAGTTTCGAGAAATCGAACTCAACCCTGACTATGACTGTTTGATGTAGATAATAAGAAGATGAGTGTTGTGTGTGTTTTTTTCTTAAAACTCCAGGGTTTTTATAGAATCGTCGGAAGGAGAAACTTATAAGAGAATGTGTTCCGCGCTGGTACAAAGGGCTAATAACAAACGATTAAGTGGACTGTATGTATGAAGGGAAATCTTTCTCGTGCCTTGTCTAAAAGGGAAATTGAAAAGAAATGTACGTACAAACTATTTATGACTTGATTTAATGACAAAAATTAATGTGTAGTATGAACTATTGTATTTTTGGCGGACCGGTAAGGGCGGCCCACTGCAAAATTGAGGTTGACAGGACGAATTAATAAAAGGGAACTTACTTGTGTATATACAAAGACGAGTGCTGGTGGTTGTTCAATTGTCCACTGCGGTGGCTGGACAGGCGACGAAACGAAGGGGGTAAATTGTTCAGCGTTGACCGACGACGAATGCGAACGAACACCAGTTGGTGGCTTGTGCCTTTTTCTTAATTTCGAACGAACTCTATCGTTTTCTGGCGCGTTGTCCCTACAATCCACCCTTCTCGATTCCCTCCTTTTCCGCGCAGGCTTGCTTTTAAGTAAGTTGGAAAGGGAAAACGGAGGGTAACGAAGTAAAGTGGAAAATAGGACAAACGAAATGCTAAGGAACAATTAAAATTACAATGGGACGAAACAGAATGTGATTCCAAAAAAAATACAATATTTCTTCAATTGCATGTTACGAGTATAAAGATTGTCATGTGCTCTGGCAAAGTCATCAGAATCTCATCATGTTGAACAGTCTGCACGCGTCTACCAACCACATTTGGCAAATTCTACTAATAAAACTTAGAATTCAAAATATCGTAAAAAAGTAACCGCAAGATTAGGACCTACACACACCGCTTTCACAAAACTCACCATAATTCTATTCTATTCTATTCTCAGGGGAGCCCGACCGGGCAGCACTTAAGCACATCAGAGGCCCATTGTGCCTACCCCCTTTCTTCGCAACTGAGTTCAGAGCCCGTTCCTCTCAATGAAGGATAGGACCCTGTTTAGCTTAAGTTGCTTCACCCTCCTCGGTTCCAGGTATCTGTCTCCAAGGAGTTGATATCTGTCCCTGATCAAAGCGTCACAGTGACAGACCACATGCTCGGTAGTTTCATCTGCCTCGCCACAGAACCTGCACGTGGACTCCTCCGCGAGCCCAATGTTATGCCGGTGATAGTTGACCATCCAGTGTCCCGTAAGGACACCGGTGATCTTCCTAATCTGGCTTCTATTCAGTTATGTTATCAAAAATCTCTAAACCTTCCCCATATAGTTTTATTCGTTGAAGTTTTTAAAAATAACAGCGACTATAGTTTCGGCGTACTGCCATCATCAGGCGACTATAGAAGTGTATCACAATATAGCAAATTTGAAAACATTAAGAGCTAGTACTTACTGTGAAAGTTAACAGGAAAACGGTAAATTACAAACGTTGAAGACGGATAAGACGAACATGTTGTTTTTTAATTATAAACTGGCCGAAGCCAAGTGAAAAACCTGAAGGGTGGTTAAAACGGAAAGGTTGTCCTAAGTTTCAAGACGAATTAATTATCAAGCCTTGTTAAGACAACCAACCGGGGGGGTTGAATTTTTACATTAAAGTTGAAATTTGGGTTAACCTAAAAATGAACAAAGTTTTAGATTTAAAAAATAACTTATCTAAAAGGAAATGTGTAAGTACCTTTTAGATAAGTTATTTTTTAAATCTAAAACTTTGTTCATTTTTAGGTTAACCCAAATTTCAACTTTAATGTAAAAATTCAACCCCCCGGTTGGTTGTCTTAACAAGGCTTGATAATTAATTCGTCTTGAAACTTAGGACAACCTTTCCGTTTTAACCACCCTTCAGGTTTTCACTTGGCTTCGGCCAGTTAATAATTAAAAAAACAACATGTTCGTCTTATCCGTCTTCAACGTTTGTAATTTACCGTTTTCCTGTTAACTTTCACAGTAAGTACTAGCTCTTAATGGTTTCAAATTTGCTATATTGTGATACACTTCTAGTCGCCTGATGATGGCAGTACGCCGAAACTATAGTCGCTGTTATTTTTAAAAACTTCAACGAATAAAACTATATGGGGAAGGTTTAGAGATTTTTGATAACATAATATATTTCAACCCCCATTTCGAGGAACGATGGATCCAACTCAAAAAAAAAAAAAAAAAAATTCTATTCAGTTTTAGAAGCTTAGAAGACCCCGATTTGCCAACGGGCCCTGTTAGAAAGGCCTTGGACTGTCGGAGTCCGGTTACTTGTTGCCACTGAGCCTGGAATTGACTGGTCAACCAATCTTTAATCCTGGCCCTAACAACGGAGGGAGCAATCCCTAGGGTAGGCTCGGGCCCGACGAAGACTCCACCACTGCCTTCGCGAGCCAACTCGTCCGCCCTTTCGTTGCCTCCTATTCCGCAGTGCGCTAGCACCCAAATCAAGCTTACCCTATTAGACTCACCTAATCTATCTAGGGTTCGCCTACAATCAAGCGCCGTAGCTGATCGGAACCTGTCTACCGACAGGGCCCTCACCGCCGCCTGACTATCGCTGCATATGTATAATATGCTTATTACGGTAACCTCTACGGAGGTTTTCCTGTGCACAGGTCATGATGGCTAACATCTCTGCCTGAAACACGGTGCTATGCTGACCAAGGGAGACGCTGACGCTGGCTCTCGGTCGATCACCATATATACCCATGCCCGTCCCCCTTTCTGTTTGGGACCCCTCTGTAAACCACACGAGCCCCTCAGGTTTGAGGAACGGGCAATCCGAGTTCAGCCACTGCTCCCTATCCGGGAGAATGACTTTATAACGCTTTGGTCTTAGCAAGATAGCTCGGATCACGTCCCTCCTTGCGAGGAGGGGATCGGTCCTGAGGGTTTCCTCCCAGATCCGCCCGTGCCCAAGGCTGCCTCGATCCTTCCATTCATCCCAATCGTTTAGCCGTATGGAAGCCTTCCGAGCCTCTGCCTCCACAGCTAAGTGTAAAGGCTCTAGGCCCAGAAGTGCCTCCATGGCCAAGGTTGGCGTGGTTTTTAGGGCTCCAGTGACTCCCAGACAGGCGAGTCGCTTGACCTTTCCTAGCTGCTTCCTGTAGGTTACCCTGCGCATGGCAGGCCACCATACAGTATTATTGGCCTTATCACTGCAGTGTAAAGCCAGTATACCAGTCGAGGGTTCAAGCCCCATGTACAACCAAAAGCCCTTCTACATGCCTCTACATAACTCACCATAATAAAACCTTGAGAACTATTTTCGCCGTACTGGCTCACAGCTTCAATTAAGGCGGCCCCTCTTTAATATTTTTTATTTTTATTTTATAGCCTTTATTTTATAGTGCGCGGAGTATTAGCATTTTGATACTCTTCCCACTCAACCCACTGTACAATCACAAACATCCATGCCTTACCTGGGATTCGAACCCAGGACCCTTGTAGCCAAAGATAGAGCTACTAACGTAAGCTCATCTGAGCTACGCAGGTCGGTACGGTATGTGTTAATGTTCGGTTGTAAACCATATATTTAACAATGTTTTGTCCTTTACTATTTCATTTTTTGCTCCGATATCTGGTTTAAATGACTTATACTTCTAACGGATAATACGAGCAATTTTTGCAGGCTAAAGGCTCCATTTCGTTTTCCATCGTTTAGTATCTCAATAACGATACCTGCTTTACATGTGTAATGTGCTCACCTGTGAAAAGTACCTATAACCTCTACTTTAATGAGAATGACAATTTATTGCCGAACAGCCCGTACATCATTATAATAAAAGACCGAAAACGTTTTACTTTTTATCACTTAGAATTTAGCTTCAATATGTCGGACGAGTCAGCTGTCCTTTATATACAGTGCCGGCTCTGGGCTCAAGATAAAAGTTACGTGTACGCAAGCGCTATAGCCTAGTGTCTATATGAAACATGAAAAACAGGATTTTTTTCAAGTTATCTTACATCGTGGTAATCCTTTTAGGAATGATCGTTTGGTTTTAAAAATGGAAACGGCGTTTATATCCGTGATAAGGCAAACATTAAATTTGAGTAATTTTTTCGCCCCTTCTTGCCTGCGCCGTAAGCGGAGGGTTACACCGCTTACGTCTAAAGCCGGCCCTGTTTATATAGCAGCTATATGGTTTTTGAATGAGGCTGCTTTTGAAATCATTATGGGCGCCATTCCATAGGCTCGGCCTTCACTGTACTTCTAATATGCAAACTCCAGTTTCAATATTATTTAATTGTTTCTCAAATTTCAGCTTTTTATTAATGCTCTTTCACTCTTTGATGAAGTATGCCTCAAGTAACGCCGCCAACTGCTTCACGTTATTCTAGCCAGCGGCAAGCTGTTCCGACACAAGTAAAGTGTTAGCGGCGATTGCGATAAAATATCGTATTTGTGTAAAAGGTGCGTAAACTTTTATTGAAGCTAAAAGGAACTGTGCCAAATTCTTGACAAAAAAGCTTCTTAGCTCAGACCCTAAAGCGCTCTTCACCGGTTAACGTCTTCGCACGCTCCTTTTACTTTTGTTTGTGTTTATTACTAATACTTATTACTTATTCATTTATTATCTAAAGTCAGTAAACACAAAGCTCAATCGGCACGTAAGAATAAGAATGACATTTTACAATTTTATCCCTTAAGAGGGTACGGTACGACACTCTCATTAAGTTGTTCATGATCTTGTATTTTGTCGGCGGCCTGGTGCAGATGTTAGGTTCTACTCTTCTTCACAGTATTAATATTATCACAGATATTAGTCTTTAAATATGTGACATTAATTTATCGTTATCAAAACTGCAGTATACAGGGTGTCCCTAAAAGGCCTGTACAACGCGCTACCAGGGGTTCTTGGTATCAAAATAGGACGATTTAACCCAACTTACCTCTATCCAAAAGTGCCTCGGTAAGGCGCTATCTACCGCCAAAGATTAAAAAAAAAAATCGTTATTTTTATTTTATCGGAAAATGGTTTTGCCGATTAAAATGAAATTCGGGATGTGAATGTCTAATGTAAAAAGGGTCTTATCAGGGTGATATCATCGTTTTGATTGTAGTTGCTATGTAGGTGGTAAAATACTGACCATCCACATCTGAAGAGGTCTAAAACTTTTTAACTACTATTTTGACGGTTCTGAATTTTTAGACACTGATAGTTTACTTGCAAGCATTTTTTGTCTCTTGATGAATATCGCTATCTGTGATGGTTTACGAAAAAAAAAAATTTAGACATGATGAATGGCATGCACCGTACAAGCGATTGTTCCTCAAAAAATCAGAAGATGGCTGTGAAACCTTAGAGTGGCGTAACGTTTGTTTGTTGTTTCTTAAACTTGAACAATTTACGTTTTGCTTGAAGATTTAAAATTTCATTGTTAAAATTGTAATATGGCCTTTCAATACAGTAACGCAGAGTTAACTGATATGCTATTAGTGTTTGGATACAGTCGTGGAAATGGTCGCCAATGCGTTAGGGAGTATATACTCACAGGTTTCCAAATCGTCATAGCCTACTTCTTGCTTGCACTTATGGTTTTTAAGGAACAATCGCATGTATGGTGCATGCCATTCATCATGCCTAAATTTTTTTTTTCGTAAACCATCACAGATAGCGATATTCATCAAGAGACAAAAAATGCTTGCAAGTAAACTGTCTATCAGTGTCTAAAAATTCAGAACCGTCAAAATAGTAGTTAAAAAGTTTTAGACCTCTTCAGATGTGGATGGTCAGTATTTTACCACCTACATAGCAACTACAATCAAAAAGATGATATCAAAAAGACCCTTTTTACATTAGACATTCACATCCCGAATTTCATTTTAATCGGCAAAACCATTTTCCGATAAAATAAAAATAACGATTTTTTTAAAATCTTTGGCGGTAGATAGCGCCTTACCGAAGCACTTTTGGATAGAGGTAAGTTGGGTTAAATCGTCCTATTTTGATACCAAGAACCCATGGTAGCGCGTTGTACAGACCTTTTAGGGACACCCTGTATATACAAGTCAAATATTAGCCCATGACTCTGTACATACGTTGTAGATTGTCATTCATATTTATCTTGTTTAACATGTCTCTCGTCTCTTTGGCCGCTTTTCTTAGTATATTACTCAATCTCTTTTCATCTCATTCTCATTTAGTTACTCCTATGTGCATTTATTACTATTTCATATTTTCCTTTTTATTATATTACTCAGTTATAAGCATTACTTGATTATGTTAATTCTAATTGTATTCAGGGAGTCGGTGGAAGATCTGAACCTGCCTGTGCAGCAACTGACCCGATAACCCCTGTGGTTTCCATTTCTTTAATTTGGTGGAAATAAACACATTATTATTATTATTATGGTCGGTGTTTCTTGTGAGAACTCAGGTCTAGCCTGGTTAACTAATCGCAAAAAAAAAATTATTATTATTATTATTATTATTAAGTACACTGATATTTTAACATAGGAATTGATATTTCATTTTAAGTTCTTTGCATTAAAACCAAAAAGAATGCAACGACGGAACTTCTGCAATCGCTCATCCTAAATATTAACCGCACACTAAGCTGCTCGATAGTTAACTTTTAACATTTTTTCTCCGCTTTCTTAGATAAAACGTAGCATAATTTTGTTGTACATAAAAAAGAGTTTTTCGAAAAATTTAATAAAAATATTGCCTTATTTGAAAAAAAAATTATATGACATCACGGCGTTAACAATTTTTTTTTAAGATTTTCTATTTTATCATTGAATAATAATTTTATCATTTATCGTTATATTCCAGAGCTAATTCCGTTACTGTATTGGTTCTCTTGAAACAAAGTCTTACAGGAACAGCTGTTCTGCCTATTGTTTATTGTTTTGTAGTTTAGTGTTATAATCTTGATATTACTAAGATACGGAATTGGTTACTTTAATAATTTGTTATTGAAATGAAATAATTATATACAGTAGATATCATTATTTAGACAGGAAGCCAGACCGCCTAGTGCCGGAGCTTTGTAAACTCGTATGGTCCTTCATTTTTGTTTTAATTTAGTTTCATTTTGGCAGGATTTTGTGCCTGTCTGGCGCCCACCCTATACCCATTTTCATTCGCTCCTGATTGTTCCACTGGGAGACCTACTCTTCCCTGACTAGCCGATCAATCCCGTTTCCTACCCCTAAAGCGCTACAAAATTTCTTGGAATTGTTTCCATTTTAGTTGACCGGCCAAGAATTTCAAATTCGCGATTTTCATGTTCAAAAACCCCCAGATACTAAATTTGGTCGAAAACAGAATTTTTTTTGCACCCCCATTTAAGGATCTTTTTATTATAAGAGGGACAGGAAACTGAACCGTCGGACTTGTATTTACGTCGACAGACGAATCTAGTCTTATCTAATGGCTGATTTTTGTTTCAGGGATCTCGTAGCTGTTAGATTTCAGCTGAAACATAGCAGTGGACGAAGCAGACAGTCTGCTCAGTCTGTCTCCCGAGTTGATAGAGGATCTCTTGTGGTTGACTGTGATGTAAACGCACACCATGTTGTTTGGGTCAGCACAGACACGAACTCGAGGGGCGAACACCTTCTGAAGTACATTTGCAAACAACTTACTAGACCGTTTTAAATCAAGGAACAGCCCCTACCTTCGTCACAGCGCGTATGGAGGAGGTTATTGATCATCGCTTTCCGAGCAAAGCCACATTCTTTTACAAATAAACCTGGTATAATACTGCGGGCCCTGTAGGTTTTGGAATCCGAGATCCACTGATTGGGACTGTTATGTGGCGAAAATATTAGAGCAGTTGGATGGGCCACCTTTGCTCTGTCGAAAAGCAGGGGCGGCCGCATTAGTAAACGACGCCATAACAGCGTCATATGAAGACAGTTGTAAACTTCAAGGAACGAAGAGAATACCTTGGTGGAATTCTAACTCAGACCTTGAAAAGTAAGGAAGTTCGCAGGCTCTTTAATAGGGCTATGAGAACTAAGCTGTCTGTGGACTGGAAAAATCTTAGGATCGTTCAGCGCAGGTATAAGGACTATATTCGAAGGTCTAAATGAGGATCATGGAGGACCTTCTGTGGTAACATAGAGGGTATTCCCGAAGTTCAAAAACTTCGTAAGATCATTTTGAAGGATCCAAGTCAAAAAGTTGAGATACTGAATACGTGTTGAATTTAATATTATTAGCAAACCTTAAATTGTTAAATTGAAGTGATTATTGGGAGTCGTCTGGTGATTACTAGTGATAATTATTTCCGAAAATGCACAGAGGATTAGTTCAAATAGTGGAATCCCAAATAGAAGAAATAATTGTTAGAGTAGTCGAGTGGGGCCCTTAGTACCTATCAAGATACCAGAAAGCATTTAATGTGTAAATGAGTTAAAAGAAAAAAATATACTAATCAGTTTGAGGCTATAATACATTACTACCATTTAAATTGCTAATGAACTGAATACCTATCATTTCGTTTTCGATAGCTTTACACCCAGATTAAAATGTCAAGAAAAATGCAGAATTTATTCAGGATGTGCACGTGTGGGCGATTTAAGACGTACAATGCGTTTTAATCTGAATTTTACTTGTTGGCACTTCAAAAGCAACGGCATAATATAATTTTCAAAAGAACCACCTCCTTCTGTCAGCTAAACTTATTACGGATCTCATTTCATTTGTAGTTGCACCCGGCAAATAAAAAAAATGCTGTCAGTAAAGCGTTACTAAAAGCATCGAAAGTGTGCGAAAGACATTGCTATAAAAGGTCATCGGTAGTTGTTAATGTTAAACTATTAAATTTAAAATTACAACATATTTGCATTAGGTGTTGTAAGTATTTTACCAGATAGGTAAGTATTGTACCTTTTCCAACAATGCAACAAATTTCCCAGAGATCTAGCTGCATTGGAAATAAATTGCACAAGCATCAACGATTGCAAAAGGCCATCAACTGATTTAAACGTGCAAACTAAGTATTTTCAAGATTAATCGTTAATGCATGCGATTACAAAACCGAGCAACGTTACCTATAAAAACTTATTTAGTACAAAAATCACGTACGTATCGGATATTGAGCTGTCTCATTTCTAAATAAAGCATTTCCTATACCTTTCAGCAATTAAAACGTGATGAAGTAGAGTTCGCCAAGTCATGTATTTACGCCTTTACGCCCTTGGGCCCGCATATATAAGGCGTAAATTTGAAAGTGTTCAATAAAATTTTTTTTACATACAGGCAACCAAAACAGATTTGTTTCAGAGAGTGAAAACACTCATTTACGTGCATTTTTGTTTTGTAATCAAACTCCCTCATGTAATTCATTCATCCCTTAAAACACCAATCGCACAACACCTAAAGTCTTAAGGCTCCTCTGTAGTCAATCCGCCATATTGGAAAAATAGCTAAACTTTCTTATGAAATGCTGCTTTTGTAGTTGCAGTCTAACAAATTTTCGATAGTGGATATTCTTTGCAATGATGAAAAGAACGGCGGTACTTAAAAAAAGTTGAAATATTGGTCTTAGTTTTTTAGGAAGATCGATGAATAGAAAAATCGTTTTTCGTAAATAACAGCCGTTGTAATGGGAGTAGAAAACCCTACAGCACCAATTTGGAAATCCGACAGTATTTCCTACGGCGGTACTTAAAGATATTATTTCCACCTATTATGATAAGGCATATATTTTAAAAAATATGTATCCCGATCTTTAGAAAAAAAATCAAAACGCTAACGTAAGGATAGGCAACTCATATTGCACTATAACTCCTGAGGCGACAACTCATTACTTGAAAGGGAAAACAAAAGAAACTACCCGGCATTATCCTGCACATTGTTACGCCGTTCCTAATGATATGGATTAGATAAATTACTATATAATTAGCTAATGTTCATGAATGCTGTTGTTTTTGAATCATGTCACATATTCCCAAGACAAAAAGTGTACTAAATGCATATTAATTATTGTAGGTACATCGTACATTGGAAATAATTTTTGATTTCTAAAACCTTTTTCATTCTATCAGGATGCTTCAAGAAATTTGTTAGGAAGGTATCACATAGTAGCCCAATTTTTAGCTAAACCCCTAGGCGGAATACTACTGTACCAGTAATTAGAAGCATTTTTACCGCAAATTTGTTCTTGTGTAGAAATGTGGCACCGTTTTGATATTTTGGACTAACGCATGACCACCAATTCCCCTTTTTAGCTAAATTTCTAAGCGGGATACGATAACTAATAGGCGACACTGACAAATTTATTTAAAAAAAGTGTCATTGTTTTGCTCATGTCAAGTCAAGGTAGTGAGACATCACGAAAATGAATATTTGTATCAAAACATGGGTGAAATTTTGGGTTTTCCCGGTAATTAGTGGTGGGTAAAAAAAATTCTCCCACTTTTAAAAAATTTCAACTATTTATTTTTTCCGTTTGAGAATATGATGGAATCCCGCAAACTTCACATCAACTTAGCGAATATGAACTGATATCATCTCGGATCTTGCCTCTCAGAAAATAGAGGATCAACCGCGGAATCAACAAATTTTACAACTGAATTCTCAATTTAGGACAAAAAAGTCATCTTGCTGCACATATAAGATGTTCGGAAAAATTCTACATGGGTTGTGCATAAATATAAATAAGTATAACGCTAAATGTACAATTATTATTTTTTGAAAAGATAAGAATTTATTTAAAAATCGGTATATGTTATACTTTTAATCATTGTAACAGAATTTTAAATGTTAGCTACCATTTTTATAAAAAAAATACATTTTTTGTTGTTGTTCACCCTTATTGTATAAGAAAATAAAGAAATTTATTTTAGGTGTTCGAAGTGCCGGTTTATTAGGTTCTACCATACCTAAGTCCTAAGTGAATTCATTCATGCACATGTCTATCTAATAACTATAAAAATCTATAAATCAGTAAAATTGATTAGAAAACCTAACAGGAAATAAAGGGGTAATTAAAAATGTTAACAAACAATGCTAATCTAGTCCACTAATGACCTAAGAACCAGGTAATTTACAGAAGGTGTCATTATAGAAAAATGCAGTAAATGCATTGAGTAAGTAATTTACTCAATAGTAAAAGAAATAGGCATTTGTGCATCTCCATTCAAATATTGTACAGCTTTTCGCTAAACTTGTTTACATAATATTAGTCCTTGACCATTATACATGGTCTATTGTGTTTAACAATAAATGAAGAGAATATGCAAAACTGGAAAGGATAGAGATACATCGTTGGTCTCACTCAAGGAGTAGGTACATCGTCTAGAGATGTGTATTGTTGGTGGTCTAACCAATTGCAATAACATTGAAATACAAATTGACTACAGAGGAGCCTTTCTTAGAAACGCCTTCCTTGGTTTTCAAGACAGTTTTCAAAATTACACTAAATCTATACTGAAGACAAGCGACGGAAAAGTCAGATGTCAATAATTTACTCCTACTAGCAAGTTTGTACCTTTAGCGCAATATCTTTCAAACGAAAATTCAAGGAAGACGAATATCAGCGATGCGCGTCACTTGCCCCATTACGCATTTTAACATTTTAGATGTTTGTATTCGATTGGAAAAGTTGACGCATTTTATGGTTTTTCCAAAACTCACCTGAAAATAGATGTATTTCTATGGAAACTCTCAAAACCATTTTTCTATAGTGCAAAACGACCCGAATTGGCTTAAATTTCTCAACTATTCCACTGCGAAACTTACAGAAACCGTGTACGGTAAATTTGCTCGATAAGTTCGTCTATATCTTCTTTCGTTTATTTAGGCATTTTATCTGTGGAATATTCCAGCATTTTCTCAGCAACCATAATAAAATAAAATCAAGGATTTGTCATCGTTTTTGGTATACCTTTTCAGATTTTGCAAAAAAAATTCAAAATTTCTATTCCGAGGTACCGCATCTCAAAACGGAGACACAACAAAAAGTACCGATTTTGACGAAATTTGGTACCGAAACCAATCTTAGTTTTAATCATTTTTTTAATGGTAAGATCAAAATTGTTTTGCAATTTTGTATTTTTCTCTCGTTCATGGTTATATCCATAAACCTACATAAAACCGCAAGTTCCATTCTACCTGTTTTGATCCAGTTTGAACATTTGTTTTATTTCCAAAAATGTCCATGTTTTGGGCCCCTTAATTGTTACACCTTACCGGCGCAAGGTGTATATTTTTAAGGTATGTAAGTTAAGATGAAACTAACGATAGTTGAGCAAAATTTGAAACAAATTTACAAAACTTGTGAATGGCCTTGTATTGATGCACATTTTGAAAGGAAATGAAATTATTAAACCGCTTTAAAGTTGTCACAGAACCTTAGTTAAACTGCTTCTGCTTTAGTTAAACTGCTTCTGCATAAAATTATTATAAACATGACAAACTACGTCTTCAACAAATCAAATCGGGCGGACAGCCCGAATAAAAATAACATAAAGAAACGTACATGCTATTTAACCGTCGCGAATCAGCCAACCTCGTTTTTCGTTCACTTCCAGTATTTAACGAAACGAAACTTACGCTATGAAATAATCAAAATTTTTCAACCATAATAATAACGCGTCCTCACTTACGCTGAAAATAACGCTCACATCTGCATCTCCGTTACCTCTTCTGACGGCGACAAGCACACGTCCGCTAATTCAATCTCGTCCGAGAATAAATCTTCTTATCGCAAACAATCAGATGGGAGAAGCGAGTTAGTCACTAGTGGTGGAATGCAAATCAAGAGCCCAATCTAAAAGACTAGTGAATGTTACGAGAATTGTAAATATGGGAATAGAGATGTCACTCCATTCTACTTTGAATAAATGCAAACGGGTCCATGTACTGTAGAGACTTTCTGAATTCGGCTTTAGACAAAATGCAGGGAGACCTTCCTTGCGCATGAATGGGTTACGAAGTCAACAGAATCAGAACCAAACAGAATGTGTTTTGATTGAGACTGCGGTAGATCAGGGGGTCGATTTTTGAAACCAGTCGTATCTATTCGTATACGCTTAGATGCGAAGACTTAGAAACGTATACGTTTTTCAAATCCAATTTTTGACTACTGTTCGTAACTGCCTGGAACCGAAACGTACAGTGCATATCACAACGTCGCCTTTATTGATTGATTAGAACTAAAGCGAACTATTTGACGTTTGGGTTTGAGCTTAGGTGGTGAGATGAAGATATTGCTCAGTCATTTCAAATCAAAGAATAACAATATTTTAGGCACTGATTAGCATGAATACTCAAAACACGATGGACACGCCAAATGGAGGGTGCAATACCACGCAAAACCAAAAAAGGTGGCTTGTAGAGTCTGCTAAAAACCACTCCGATATAATAGCAGGGAAACAAACTACGACTTTGACGTGCAAAAAAATGCAAGACTCATGGAAAGAAGTAGCTGATACATTTTGATAAATTGTGCTTCATTTAAGACTTCTATGGGGTTGCAAGGATCACGGTTCCTATTCGGGCGATAATTGCGTTCGGCATTCTCTAAATTGTCTATTACAAACACATTCACAGCTTCATCCATTGTAAGTAGATACCTTTCAAGTCTCAAGAGTCAAAACTTCAACACTAACCAATACATAACCAAGAAAACATCAGTTGCGAGCGTTTGCGAACGCCATTTACCCGCTCGCAGAAAAACGAACACAATTGAACGTATACGCAATATAAACGTATGGTCAAAAATTGCAAATATACGTTTCTTTACGAATACGTATACGTTTTAAGGAAACGTACGGCCAAAAATCGACCCCCTGAGCTGTTTTTAAAGTTTGTTACGTTCGCTTAGGGCAAACGTAACAAAATTACCTTTAGATGAGCACACGGTAAGCTCAGACAAAGTAGGGGTGGGTCGGGGTGAATATCGGGATACTTCAGAGACTTGCTATAACTAGACTGCGCTTAACGTATCTAAGGTGTTGTGGACACAGTATGTAACACACAATGCACCGCGGGGCAAAAATCGCTGAGATGATATGCAATATAATGAAATAAGCTGTTATTTTAGATGTTCCGTTCATTAATCATTCTCGTGATTAGCTCGAATTAGTGAACAGATAAATTTCTGTTGAGAATAAACCAATAAACTTAGATTAACTTGTGCCTATCAACATGTACTCTGTCGATAAATTTTTAAATAATATGCTGATTTTCAACCGATAAAAGTTTAAAGGGCCAATGGATCAGGGCCATTCGAAGAGAAAAATTTACTCCCACCATAGTGCATTTGCGGGGAATGAAGCCGATTTTAGAAAGGTATCTACAAAGGTGTTAAACAATAATGCAATACCGAGCGTTTTCGACTTTCCCATTCACTTAAAATAACGTAGAACTATTATTCGACATCCTTTATCAGCAAGACAACGGCAATACTTATTTGCCTATTAGGTATAGACGTAACTAAGTACTTACTGGTACTAAGTATATTTCAGGTTTTGTTACAAGAAAAATAGCTAAGTCTGTTAAATGTTCCATATGTGCAGATGCGATATTCGCATCAGAGAGTCATTCAAAGCTTTTAACTAGAAAAAATCGTGGAGGATTGTTGCACGTATCAAGCGATGCATTAAAAATTTGCCAAATTGCTGAAAATGTGTTCATGTTTTTCATTCAATCCACACCACACCGCGTTGTAAACAAAATGGTTATCAGCAGTCTAAGAAAAATAAATAACAGTTACAGCCCATTTGGGTTTTTGGATAACCATATATTGAATCAAAATCCGCTAAATAATCATATCTTACTACTTACATCTTTAGTTTTAAGAGTATATTTTCCCATACGTGTTCACCACCAAAATACACATATAAATCAAATTAGGACTAGAGTAAGGCAGTTATATACCAATTTAGTTCAAATAAAATACCAATAAATTCGATTAAAACAGTTAACAGCTATATGTTATCTTTTTTTGCTACTAAAATTTAGAATAACCATGGCTAGAGCAAGCTGCTGAACGTACGTCTGCCCCGCGATGAACAGTTGGTTGCCTATCCTGTCTTGACAACAGGCGTTTATAGTAAAATCTACGTTACGCGCGGTCTATACTCTGTTTTTTGACTAGGAAGACGGATTTAAAAGTTCACGCAAAAAATGTCAGTTTCTATTGGCTCGCGCTGCGCCCGTTTTACACCCAGGTAAAATTGCTATTGACATGATTTAACTGTCAAATTTAATTGCGATTCTCGTCCGTAACTGTTGTTCTTATTTTTGAGTTTTTGTGTGTTCTGAGTCCATTTGCATAAATTTTAACAAAAAAAAAAACAAAATTTTGCTACGCTTGTGTTGAAGATTGCATATCTACCACAGGTAACGTAAATAATGATGTTGGTTTAAATTTGGTTGTTAAAGTATGACACATTTTAGGAGTTGCACGATCTACACTACAGTATACCGGATAATTAAAGAATATCGAAGTACTGGGATTGTTACCCCTTCGAAACGTTCCGGTGGTCATCGCTGTTGCAAATGTGAGCTCTGACGATTGGCGGAATTGTGTGCAACACGTTATTGAGGAAGAAAATAAGATGTGTAGATTAGATGGCCTAATGCATTCACTTATAGAACCATTAATTATTTCACTCGGATCGGAGGACAGTGACAGTTTTAGTGAACTTTCGGAAGACAGAGACTAAATTGCTTATACATAAAGCAGTAAACTGTGCTGTTTAATAATATGAGTATAATTCCATTGTTCTGAATTTGTTCAATAACTTAACATTTGTTGTAAATTGTAATTTGGATTGTGTAGTATTACAACTGATAAAACATTTAAAACTACAATTCAAAATAATATTTCAAAGGTCAAAAAATGTATGCAGGATGATTACCTATTATCAGTGTATTACCAATTTATTATAATTCGCTTTTAAAAGTATGATGTATGCATAATATAAAGGAGTTCCTACCCAATAATAACCCAAAAGCATAAATAACGAAATCTATCCAAATGTGAAAGAAAATCACATCATGCAACCCACAATACATGTCTGTATAAATTGAGACTGTTATTTTTGTTACTAGATTCTAGTGACATTTTCAGTGTAAATCAGGTTTTTAAATCCGTCTTCCTACTTAAAAACAGGGTATAGTTATAACAAGTCTCTGGGGTACTTATATACAAGCAAAGACAAAGCAAAAGGGAAAGGTAGTAATCGTAATCCGGATACGCGCCACTTACTTTCAGTAAATGTCAAAAGAGAGGGAAACAAGGCAGACTAAGAGATCCTTGTTATGGTTCTGCGAAGCCAGAGGTTTAAAATAATTGATAGCAATAGAACATAAACAATAATTGACGTTACAATCTGTGGTGATTTAATCAATAATCTCAAAAATATTACAAATAGATTACTCGAATAAATAGATCTGCTACGTCAATTTTTGAATTTAAATTAATTTTTAGTAAAAGGGGATCAACAGTCAACACGTAGTCGGAGAAGATATTAATATCCAAACATGCTTACACAGACGCAACAGAGCTATAATCGTTAAGTGAATCTCAAGTACATGTAATAATTACAATTCGATTGTATCGAAAACCAATATGGAATCAAACGTTAAATCAGGGAATCGACGAAAATAATTAAATAATTAAATAATAATTAAAATAAAATCTACCTTTGAGCTTCGAGTCGCAATCTGTTGAGCTCAAGAGGGCGCGTTCTGCAAATCTGTAACAGAGGTTAGTGAATCGCGCCGCACATAAAGTATTGTGAAGCAGCAATGCTAACGTCTGACACTGACGGCTAATTGTATAATAAAATCGTAATTAATACTCAAAAAGAATCAATATTTCAAATGACTTTACACTAGCAAAAGCAAAATTTGGTCGACTTACTATTGCCCATACAATCTAGGTATAACAGCATAAAAGGGAGGTTAAGTTCAATAAAAATACTTTACGGTACACAAATAACTAAGTTTCTATTCAATTTCAATGCAATCTAATCAATTCAAAACCAACGTAGCTAAGAATCGTAGATCTTGGCTTCGAACAAAGCTTCGGTAACTTCAAAACTAATCTCACCAAGCAACGGTACTAATATCTTAAATAACATAGCTAATATGAAGGATATCAAGTAATCGAACTAACAGAAATGGATATGGTAGTAACAGAAGTAATCGTCGACACGATCGGTATCGGTAAAATCAGATCTTCGGTAACGACAAAAACAAAGTCCGTAGTGTAGTAGTGTAGAAAGAACTAGGTGAAAGAACTCTACCACCAGAATAACTATCATAAACTAGTGGATTACAAAGAAGATACCTAGGTGACGTAAGGAGAAGAAATCTAAATTTAAACGAATGTTAGGAAAATGTTCAAGCAGAAAAAACACGTTACAAGATGGACATTTTTTGTGGTTTATGTGCCACTTTTTTGCGGAACTTTTAATTTAACAAGTAGGTTACGTTTGCTTCTGAGATACAGAGTGAAACCGAACAAGTTTGATTTTTTAGAATGTTATATCTTTTACTACCCATCCAAGAAAGAAAAAAGGTAAAAACTGCCTACTTGTACAGTTTATGATAGTAATAATTACATAATATGTATAAGATAGACCAAATGTTTCGCCTATCCTTTAATGATTCAACAAATTTTGCTAATAGATGGTTTCCGAGCTCGAGCTAGGTAACTATTGAGATCACCGTTTCATTAAATGTCGACGTTTTAGATCATTTTAAGCAACTTTAAACAATACCATTTTTTTCCGTCTGTATGTATGTATGTACGTTGGAAATTTTCCAAGATCGACGGATTTTGTTCAAATTTTGAATATGTGTATTAGACATACGGAAACAAAAAATACCAGACCGGATTTTTGAAAAAAAAAATTTGGAGCGCGCGCCGCAACGATATCGCCACTCATCAAACAGCAACCTAAAATGTTTATTAACTTATTTGAAAGATCTTGTTTTTCTGTGTACAACCTACAAAAATCTGCCAGCTTTTATTACACAAAAATAAGAAGAAGAAAAAAAGTAAAAAAATATAAAAATTTGTTGTCGGCAAAATGGTTTTTTGCAAATGTACATTAGGCATAAAGAATGTAAAACTCTCAAAAACTTTTTTTAATATGAGTTTTTAACGCCGTGCCGTCATACAACCCGTTTTTTCAAATAGTAAGCCACATCTTTTATTAATTGTTTATTATTCATTTAGGACAGCGCGATAAATAAATAGCGGGTTATATACGATACTTTTAAAGAATTTTTGTCTAGATAAGATATCAGTTTCAGGGGATGATTTATTGCGGTTTAACTGCAACTGCAAAGACAATTTGGGTGTAGCGGTCATTTATTTTGTTAGTTGCCGTCAACTTTGCGGTTAGCAGTTTCGTAATCTTATGTTTGAATATCACTTAATTAAATTATATACAGGGTCTCATTTATCTTGAGGTAGTTTATTATTGAGGAAACTAGCGGAGATACAAAAAAATGATTTATATAAGATTTTCTTAATATAGAGGGCCCATGCAATGTAGGGCAGCGTAATTTTTTCACTTACCATTTTTTGAAGACGCTTTTCCGAAAGCGCGATTTTTCGTTTGAGCTAGGACGTTGTTCTGTCAAGAATTTGGCACATTTCTAAACAATAAAGTGATACCAGTTCAAAAACCTAAATAAATAGACTTTAATTGTCTTACCTTTAGGCGAGGCAAATAATTATTGACGGTATTGATATACACCAAAGTTATGTAATAGGGATATCTAAAAGCCCAAAATTGTAACAATCATGCTTCATCGGTTAACACATTTTTAAATCTTGGTACTTCAATCCAGTATAATTGATACTAAAGAGGTAACAAACTTTCTAATCCAAATTAAAAGATAAACGAACAAATTACCAATGAGATATTACAAATAATAATTTTTGCGATTGCAAATAATTAAGACGGTATTTTAGTCGATAAATTTATTTCGAATGATTTAATTCATTATAGAGACCATCCTATAAACTTGCACAAGGTACAACTGCAAATATGTACCTTAATTAAACAAATACAAATGTGAATGTTATTTATTATCAAATTTTACTAAATTATTACGGCGGCAAATTTCTAAGTACATAGTACCTCCATTATAAGATGTAGATATTAATCTGTAACTGAAAAGATTAAGTCATATGCGGCACCTCATTTATCAATTGTTAGAAAATATTAGCACAACGCATTGTATAATACGGGACATATAAATTGTGTGCAAATCTTATGCAACAAGCGTCGCATTAACCTTACCATTTCATTAAGAAAAATGTGTCCGTAACGTATGAATTTAAACTTTTCGTTGAAGCATTATAAAGCAAATTCAATTGTGCTTTTCGCGACTTTTATTATGCATTTATTCCCTGGGTGGGATTTATTTAAATGGAAGTAGGATGCATAAAGCTAATCGAGTTTAAAACTAAATTTCAACAACGGACAATGGTGGAGCCCAAGTCTTACGAAATCTTGTTAATTAGCGTACATAAATAACTGAAGAATAAAATGTCAATTAGCGTCATTTTATTGTGCTATAATCATGCCAACAAAACAATTATTGTCATCGTCTAACAAATCACACTTTCACCGAGATCTACAGAGTGCAGAGCAAATGGTGGTCTTGAGAGAATTAATGATTTTGTATCGATCTCGGGATGTCTACTATTGTAATCTCTTGCTCATGAATTTTCAAATTCATAGCTACTTCTACCCGAAAAAATTCCACCGGTCAATCGACCCTTCACTGCATGACAAAAATCCGCTGTGGAATTAACCGCTGCTGTGAATAAAATGATTAGATTCTTATTCTTATTCTTATAGTCTCACAATCTCGACCAAGTTTGGTATCTGAGGTACCTAAATTGTGAACCCAGGATATTTCGAAAATTCAAACATTCTTGACCGAAACAAGAAATGGTCAGAATTTCATGAAATTTGCTGGGTGCAAAACGATTTTAACCCTATGGCAGTTTTTTGGCGTCTATAGAAATACATTGCATATTAGAGTGATATCATTTTTTTGTATGTCATGTGTTTTACGTGTTGATATGTTGAAATTTGACGTTGTTCACGAATTACTGTTAAACTTTTTTTCAAATTTTTAAATCTTATCGGTGACCGTGACTAACAGAATCGCGGTCAGTGAGTTCGTGAGAAACAATTGCTTTATTGTGTCTTTCTACAACGAACCATGCAATATGGTACTGGAAAATGAAACGGATCCGTCCACACGTAAATCAGCTTTTCCCGTTCATGGGAGTGTAAACCAAGATGAAGCTCAAGAGGGATAGGAATTCGAAAAACGACAACAAGTAGTAGGTCTCAACATAACCACAGACATATTTACGTATATCTGTGACATAACGTAGTTTATATCCAAGGAAATGGAAGCTCAAGGAACAATCCAGAAGGCAAATTTAAATGGACTACTGTCCAATCACGCAATAAAAAAATGAATTCGTCCCCTGAAACTGCCAAAAATTGATGACTGGGATATGTAAACCCAATTAATAAATTTCAAGTCCACAGTAACATTGATGATGACGAAGAACCACAACAACCCCGACTACAACCGCTTATGTTGCTCAGTGGTAGCGCGTTGGGCTACATAGTTGGGGGTCGGGTGTTCGAACCTCGGCTGAGGTAAGAATCGGCTACTCCGAATTAGGTGTAGTATAGAATATCTTAAGACCTTCTGCATAGGAACCTCTAAAAAGCATTATGCGGCAGGCAAGCAGGCAGGCGGGCTGGCGAGCAGGAAGATCTTCGTTACAAAATAAATGGGACCATCACCACTCCCTCCACTACTCATTTCATCACTTAAACAAAGTACTATCAATTACTGTTTTATCCAGACCCATTTAGCGTTTGTCTGTCGGATGGTGGATGTGGCGAGGGTGATCTGGACGGTGAATACCAGCCCTTCTGCAATGGGGACTAGATCTTATTGTCATTTACCTAGTGAGAATAAACAGTGCGTCCCAGATTGCGTGGGATTGCATGGGTAACTTTCTTATTATTAATGATAGAGAATTGGTTAAATGGACAATGTTTTGCAGTTTTAGATGCTTATTTAAGATTTCCTTGTGGAAATTCAAAATGTCGCATGGGTTCAACGTAAATTGAAAAAAACTAAAATTGGTCATTTCCTTGAATGCCTTATATCATCGAAAGTATAAAAAATATAAAAAAAAGTTTTATATAAGGGTTACTGTCTTTAATACGCTTAATTTAGAATTGATGTCAAAAAAATTCAAGATGGCTACTTTTGAGGAACACTTACCAACTTCTTAAAGTTAAATAGGCGCCATATTGGATTTTTAGATTACTTGATAGATTTTTTAATTCTCTTTTCAACGAGCTATCATAGCGCATAAGATTGAAAATAAGATACGAGTTATATCAACGGTTTTTATATTTTAATCAAGCTGAAAGGAAAACATTCTGCAATTCTTTGCCCATTAAAGCGACTTTGTATCTCTTACGGTTTCCGAGATCCCTATGTTAAACATCGGAAAAAACTCCCCCTGTATATGGAAAATGGTATAATGTATATAAAATGTGGTGGGTCGTTCCTAATTGCATTTAAATTCCTCTGGGAAGAAAAATGACACTTCAGTCTTTTAAATGGAAGACAAATTACGTTTATCCTACGTAACATAGATACCTATGATAGCATTATGCCAAAATTTGTTGGTGGAAAACTGTTGTGAAATATATAGGCGGTAAAATGTACCTATAAGCTACTGTTGATTTATATCCGTATCCGTTGTATAACAAAGTAAGTAAAATCAAGCAAGTGTTTCAGAAAAAAATGGGTGAAATGCATTGTCGATATCAAGTGAAAGGTGGTAACGTTATAATAACTAGCCCTAAGTCCTAATATTCAAGTATCGAACATCTATTTACATTGTGCACATTTACAATTGATTTCCGGCGCTGCCCAGCAAGCTGTAGAAATTATAAAGAACCTTTAACTGTTAAAGCTTATTTCATTTCCTTAACTTAAGACTGATTAATTTATTTCAATAGATATATTTATTTATACTTTCATCTTAATTATACGATTACTTTTGATTTGCCCTAGGCGAAATGAACGTTATTAAAAAATATATTGCTCTTTACTTTGATTTCGCTATTCAATCGATTGAAATGCCTAACACCAATGAATATTGTATTTATTAATTATTAATTAGACGCCTGTGTGAATGTTTTTCACAACACACGCACACCAAATTCTTTTTTACACTCCTTCGTTCTAAATCGCGTTTTCCCAATAAAACACGAACGTCGGGAACGTCAATTTTACAATTGACTATCTACTTTCGCGCACTAGTGCCTGAAAATTCAACGAAATTATCTATTTAGTGCGTATCATAAACTAAAAAGTAGTATGATGGAAGAGTAAAAAAGAAAATACAGGGTGTTACACGACCGTTCGAAAAAAAAAAATCGGGTTGTAGAGGGCATCAAAACAAGCACTTTTTCCAAATAAACCGAGGGTCCAACGTGTTTCGTTTGGGAGCCACCCCCCAAAGAGTGTTGAAATCTGCATTTCTTCTTTAATTTTTTTCTCAGCAACCATAAGAGTTACAAAGTCGGGTGGCATGTCTTTGAATAGGTTTTTGGGTATGCTCTTTCCGATTTTGCAATTTTTTTTTCAAAATTCCTACCCCTAAAGGGCGCACCCCTAAACTAGGGTGCAAAAAAAATTCTGATTTCGACGAAATTTGGTATCTGGGGGTTTTTAACATGAAAATCACGAATCTGAAATTAGTTTTTGAAAATTCGAAAAAAAAAGTTCCACTGCAATTCTTGGCGGGACAACGAAAATAGAGATAATTCCACGAAATTGTTGTGTACATACTAAACGAGTTAAGGAACAAAACTGTCGAACAGTTTTTTAAAATAACTTTTCAAACAAAAGTTATACTCATTTGAATGTTGGTCCTTCGGGTCGCGAAGTGTCCCAAGCCTACTAGTAAGCATAATTTCGCATGTGTTGGTTGACAATGTCGCAAAAACAAAAGATTAACGGTTTGAGTCGATATTTTGTTATTTGGAATTAATTCGGTCATTAAATGATTAAAAAATTCGATGTATCGATTAAAACACCTACCAAGGTATCTTAAAGCGCTGATCGATTGTTTATTATCTTTTTTTTGTTCTTTTGGAAGTTATTTTTCAACCTAAGGTTATGAAAATTTTTGATCATAGTGAAAAAGTATCATACGGAAAGTGATTTGACTTTTTCCCCTACCTTATTTAGATAATAAATAATCGATCAGCGCTTTAAGATACCTTGGTAAGTGTTTTAATCGATACATCGAATTTTTTAATCATTTAATGACCGAATTAATTCCAAATAACAAAATATCGACTCAAACCATTAATCTTTTGTTTTTGCGACATTGTCAACCAACACATGCGAAATTATGGCTTACTAGTAGGCTTGGGACACTTCGCGACCCGAAGGACCAACATTCAAATGAGTATAACTTTTGTTTTAAAAGTTATTTTAAAAAACTGTTCGACAGTTTTGTTCCTTAACTCGTTTAGTATGTACACAACAAATTTCGTGGAATTATCTCTATTTTCGTTGTCCCGCCAAGAATTGTAGTGGAACTTTTTTTTTCGAATTTTCAAAAACTAATTTCAGATTCGTGATTTTCATGTTAAAAAAACCCCAGATACCAAATTTCGTCGAAATCAGAATTTTTTTTGCACCCTAGTTTAGGGGTGCGCCCTTTAGGGGTAGAAATTTTGAAAAAAAAATTGCAAAATCGGAAAGAGCATACCCAAAAACCTATTCAAAGACATGCCACCCGACTTTGTAACTCTTATGGTTGCTGAGAAAAAAATAAAAGAAGAAATGCAGATTTCAACACTCTTTGGGGGGTGGCTCCCAAACGAAACACGTTGGACCCTCGGTTTATTTGGAAAAAGTGCTTGTTTTGATGCCCTCTACAACCCGATTTTTTTTCTTCGAACGGTCGTGTAACACCCTGTATAAATACACTTTACATCATTCCCTGTAGTACACGGGCAAAAATAAGCTTAAACCAGAAGTTTTGAGCAATAAATTGACATTTTAAATTTCTAAATTTCTACTTTATCGGCATAGAGGACTTGATTTTTTCAAAAGAATTATAATGTCGCAAAAATCTCGCGAAAAGGATTTGAATTAATTTATATAAATTCGATTTAACTAATCCGTGCAAAAAATAGAATACATGTTACGTGCGTGAACAGTATTTGCTTGATTCGCGCGAGATGTGTCGCTCGTGCGCGTTGCGCACTCGCGCCGCCAAACTTCGCGCTCATCTTCAAAAAAACTGTTCCCGCACTAATCATGTAAATAACTATTTCCATGTGCTTATACTATAGTAGTGGATCTCTAAACTTAAAAATACAATTTATTAGGGGAGACCGCGGTTAGTTGTCACAATTTTGGATTTAGTCGTTCTAACTCAGACGTCTTTTAATATTTTTGAATCAAAATTACTCTAAATAGTCAGTTGGTATGTAGACTGCTCATTTACATTTTTTGAAATTTTAGATACCAACGATTAAAGTAGTATGGTTTTTTAACCTTCACCTGGGGCAAATTGCCACAGTATCACAAAAACAAAGAAAATAAGAAATCAAAGGGTTGTATTCAGAAAAAGAAATTACAGTTACGAAGAAGTACTACATATTTTAGCGGCAATTTAATTGTATGTTAATTAATTATTGATCTTGTGTGATGGAAGAAATATTGGAAGCGGCCATTCTAGTAGGTGGTGCAAATTACGACGACAATGAATCTTTGATATTTCAAAATATCTTAATCAATAAAGATCACCTCTAAGATTTAAAGGAAATAATAATTTTACATTAGGTAGACATTCCGTACTTTAATTAATTTGAGGTTAATTTTGCAAATTTGCCAATATAAAGTTGATTAAAATCTGTCACTACCAATTTAAAAAATCACGCGATGGCAACTATCGCATTGTATGTACACAAATGTGGAATATTGTATTGGCATTCCATTTTTTTTTAAGAGGTCCGTGTTACAGTACCAAAAAAAAAACGCCTGAAGAAACCCTAAAAACAAATAAATGCACGCCAATGGACACATAAATATTGACCGATGAAAGGTTATGAACTGTCAATTAGTATTACAGAGTTGCTAATGTATTAGTAATGCTTTTTTCAAAACGTCCAAAACGTTGTACAATTCGAAATAAGACTTTTCAACTTAACATATAGGAATCATTATGCAGGGTGTTACATGACTGTATGTAAAAAAAATGGGCGACAGAGGAGATAAAGACATGCATTTTTTCCAAATAAAACGAGGGTCCAACGTGTTTCGTTTGGGAGCCACCCCTAAAGAAGTGGCGAAATTTGGATTTTTTCTTTAATTTTTTTCTTAGCAACCATAAGATGGGTGGCACATTTTTAATTGAATAGGTATTCGGGTATGCCCTATCCGATTTTGAAAAAAAATTTTTTAATTCCTACCACGAAAGGGTACATCCTCGGCACACCCCTGCTTAAGGGTGCGAAAAAAAATTCTGATTTCGACGAAATTTGGTATCTGGGGGTTTCTGAACATGAAAATCACGAACCTTGAATTAGTTTTTAAAAATTCGAAAAAAAAGTTCCCTGCAATTCTTGGCTAGACAACGAAATTGGAGACAATTCTACGAAATTTGTTGTCTACATACTTGATGAGTTAAGGAACAAAATTGTCGAACAGTTTTTTAAAATCACTTTTCAAACAAAAGTTATACTCATTTGAAGATTTGGCCTTCGGGTTACAAAGTGTCCCCCGCCTACTAGTGAGTGATCTAATATCGCATGTAGTTAATTGAAAATTTTGCAAATTACATACCTAACGATTTAATTCGATACTATGATTAAATGAATACAAAAAATTTTATGTCAATCTTAATATTCAAGTCTGCAAATTCGATTCCAAAAATTCCGTGGCTGCGGGTGGTGCGAAAATGCTTTTTAAGTAGAGTTCCATTACAATCAATAAGTAGATATTATTGCAAGTATCGTAATATCGACTTAAATCGTTATGTTTTTGTTATTTGCCACATTTTCAATTAACTACATGCGAAATTAGATCACTCACTAGTAGGCGGAGAACCTCGCGGAGGACACTTCGTTATCCGAAGGTCCAATCTTCAAATGAGTATAACTTTTGTTTGAAAAGTTATTTTAAAAAACTGTTCGACAATTTTGTTCCTTAACTCATCAACTATGTACACAACAAATTCGTGGAATTCTCTCAATTTTCGCTGTTCGGTCACGATTTGCAGTAGAACTTTTTTTTCGAATTTTCAAAAACTAATTGCAGATTCGTGATCGCGGACATGGGACGAACGGACACACCAGAGGCAAGCACATAATGTGTGCAGCTATTTATTATGGCTCCCGTGTAAATAGCTGTAGGTACCATAATGTTAAAGCTATGCCGTAGAAATTGTCCCAGTAAAGGCTAAAAGGTATGGGATGATAAAATATTTCTTTTTTCTCCAACCACCTGAATAAGACGCTATTTTGTGACGGTGTTCGGTACGTAAAATTGACGTTTTGCGGATTAATCGCTTTCACCATGGCAACTGTACAAAAAGTAGATACTTTTGGTCCTAGTACCAAAAAGAAATTGACCTTGAAAGTTGACCAATTAAAAAATTACAATCACGGAGATATGTCACATTGACATCGGTTTACATTGCAGGTTGTAAGATATTTCTATACATAAAAATCAAATATTTTTGCATATTCAATGCAAATAATGCTGTTACCTATACGTATGTACATGTATTGAAAATGATTTACGCTCGCTATTTTTATTTAAATCAATTTACAAATAAATTACATGAAGTCACGTCTTATGAATTGCAACTGTCTTCAATTAAGAGATACGTTGTCAACTTGATTGGGACTATCCGCCTTTTTTGTGCTATAGGTGGGAATTTTGAAAAATACCTAGTAATCTCCACGGTAGTGTTGGTAGGCGTTGAAGAATGGAAGACCACGGATGCGCTGAATTGTAGCATAATGAATTGCACTTTACAAACAACAGAAGACATTCCTTTAATATTAGGTAAGATAATAAATTAAATTAAAATCATATATCTAACAATAACCACGAGAAGCGGCGATTATTTCATATAGATAAGCTTATTCTTCGGAGTGAAGCAAGCTAATATTCATCACATGAATGAGTTACGGTAGTAGTTTGTTTCCCTAGTACAATTTGTCTATTGTATACGTTGAAAGATGCTTCTTGTCAAATATGTTAAAGGGGAGTGTTTGGTTAGCAGTAAATAATTGTACTTGTATCGCTGACTGTATCCATGAAGAATGTGTTATTATGAAGCATTATGATTATAAATTTCAGAATCATTATTTCTCAAAAGGACGGTCAATTTAATTAACGGTACTCAAATCTGCGGTTGCGCGTTTCTGATTAGTATTCGCTTTATTATGAACATCCAGTTGTAGTAAGCAATTTATATTTTATACAAGTGGAACCATTTAAATACATTTGCAATGTCATTTTGGATGCACCGCAAAAGAACACGGATACAAAGTTAACGAATGCGACCCTATAGGTCACGCGGCACCCTCTGCAGGAAGACCTCCCGCGGAGGCATGTGTGTTGCACGGACACGGCTCTTGATGGGTCCCACCATGTGCATCCACGATTTGCTCTCTGTTTGTAAGTATATGCTCTAACTTAACCGGCAAGTCATAAACTTCTGCCGGCTGTACTCGATCGTGTACTTACGTTCACAATATCTTCCTTATAGTATTTATATATTTAAAAAAATTAGTATAAGGGAACTTCATCTTGATTATTACCAGTTGTGGGAAAATATCAAACAAATGTGGAATATCCGAAATGCGGTGGGGTGGGTTATGAGCCTATGTTTTTCTATTACTTGAAAAGAGAAAATCACTCTTGTACCTGTCATCTTCGTATTACCTCTAACCTTTATCACGGGGTAAAGGGTGTAGGTTATTGTTTTTGTTCAATATCTCGCAAAACTACTGTAGCTACATTTAAAACAAGAATCGAAAATAAAGATGACAAGATGACCTAAAGAACTGTTTCCCCATTTTTTTCCGAAAAACATCAAACATGCAAAAAAATTCCTAAACTGTTACCAAATTTTCTCTCACTAAAATTCGTCGGTTAATTTTGCACCTGTGAATTGGATCTGAAAAATGTTTATCGGGAGCAGAATGTTGCTTAATTTACAAATCTAAGGGATGTTTTATTTAATGTTGAGCATTGCGAAAAATCATACCATTTTTTGTAAAAAAATTCGATTATAATTATAAGTACCTCAAATTTAATTAAAATCGTCCCTACCGATTTTGAGATTTTAGCATTTAAAGTGAGCCAATAGTAGTACGTAATCAGGTCAAAAATTATCCCACATTTGGTGGATTTGGTGTTGTTCAATTTTGAAATGTATATTTATTTCTTTCTAACCACAATAGTAATTGTTTAAATAATCTTTAAAAGGAGCGAACAGAGTTCGAAAATTTTTTACGATACGTGCATGGCAAAAAAATCATGGGTTAAGGATTATAAGGTTTGATTTTGACAGAATATTACATGGATATACATACATGCGTTTATAAAAATTAACGCTTGTATAACTGTAATTTATTAAATAATCTATTACAAGCATCAACTGTTGAATTTACGGTCATTATTTAATTCATTTGATTCTATTTGTTGTATTTAGTTTGTTTCGTAAATTTAAAACATTAAACTTAGGGAACATTTAATACGTGAGTCTAAAGTTTTATCTGGTCAGGTGTTGATAAAAAGTTGTTATCGGACAAGAATTAATTGGTTTTTCCACAGACAATGTCACGTGCGAGATAAGCGATGCAGGTGTGTTATCACTTTATCAGTTCTGGTGTCTGGAATAACGATGTTGATTTTATTAGAGGAGATATAATGTATAATTTCAGCACCGTTAATTATTGATTAACCGATTTTAGTTGGCAATGGTAATTGAAAACTATGGTAGAAACGGACAAGATCGTTCGCTTGCATGTAGAGAAATATGATAAAGTAGGCTCAAGCGTAATAGAACATATGTAAGCGCAACGGGCCGTCCTGTCAAAACAAAATCTCCCCTTTTTTCCTTCAAACACTGTCTTTTATAAACAAGCGTTGTCGCGAACCACTTCTACTTTACATAAGAATAGTACAATATTTCGCACACGCACTGTTTGCCAAACCAATAAAACACTGATTTTACTTAAAACTCAAACAGGGAAGATAAACCCTCAGAAAACAATTTCCCTCGATATTAGCGTTTGACTGAATAAATTGTAATGTGCTGGATTTAATTATTTTGTTTTAAATATATGAGTTAAATACAAATTGCAAGGACCATAACGCAATCTATCTTTGTTGAGATAAGTCCGACAGGATATTTAAAATGAATAATTGGGTAAAATCGGGAAAAAATACCTCTATAAATTGTTGCACAAAAACAAGATTATTTATGCGAGTTGATCAAATATAATTTTAATTATTAATGAATTTGCCAATAGTGCGGTAGAAAACCTAAATAAAAGTTTTAATTATTTTCTCATCAAGTTGTAAGGGGCTAGTTGAGTTGAAGAGTGATGACCCTACTTGCATGAAATAAAATTGTATCTCTACGGAATTGGCAGATATCCCAATACAACAATCAATTTTTAATTTACCTACGGCTAGCTCAGAAATAAAAATGTTTCTGTACCCTTCTAAGATTTGAAATTGGAAGTTGAACGTTCTGGTTCGATGGAACCTTAACTCATAAGTTTATAGTAAATTGAATATATTAATAAACACAAAAGCGTTCGAGTTCCAATTTTCCTTACACGTTCCTTTATACAAAATATTGGTTTGACTCATACAAATAAATATAACCTCAAAAAAATTTACTGGCTATTTGCGATCACGTATCCTCACTCATTTGATTCATATTTAGAAATTTTATTTTAGCACATCATAATTTACTACTAGTACATTCTCCTGTATACAAACCAAAATCCTTTGCTTGGATCTGATTAGTATCAATGAATAAAATACAAATCTGTTCGTGTAAATATTTTCGATAGGTCGATTTCTTTAAGAATATCTAAATTACTTAAGCAAAATTCAATATACAAACTTTCTAGAAATAACCGACCACTAATTTATACAGTGCAAAAAAAATCAAAAACAACTTACCTACATTAACAGACGTTGATGAGCTTCCTTTCAGGTTACAGTCGATGCTCTATTCCGGAAAAATGTCGCCTCCCTTGAAATATGGAAATGGACCGCTGCAAATGATACCGTTGACTTTTGGTACCACCCTCGTAACGTTAACTGCGTTGTCAATACCAAACAAAATGTCCATAAGTATATTCGAACTGCACAAACCAGTTTCGATTTCGCTAAAGTAAATACGCGGTATTGTTTTTTATGATTCACAGAAATAAAAACGCCAACGTTCCGCTGTTTCCTGCTGGATGACGTGGTATACGTGGTATGGTATGCTTCCCCGCGCTAACTAAAATGAGTGGCCTTGCTGTACAAAATTATTTACTCAATAGTTCCGAATGAATTATTTGGCGATCTAATTAATTTAAAATTGGGTCCACTGGTTTTCTCTGTTCGTATGATTTGAATGTTGGACTTGAAGGAAGTTGCGGGCGCTCGTCCGGACGGGTGTTTAGTGAACGATAATACAATCTAATGGGTTTTTACGTGCCCAAAACAGTTACGTCAATTTGATGCAAAGTGATATTCGTACTGGTCTATGGGACGCGCTAAATTAGCAATATAAACAGCCATGGGTTTGATTTGATGATTAGAGCGCACATGATTCCATGGGACTAGAACAAATCCCATTTTTAGGGCGTCACTAATAACTCAAATAAGAGAAGTAGAGCTTAGTTTTGGGAGAAAGGAGAATTAGGGCATTCGGTTTTACAGGATTTACTTAAAACGACGCATGTTTTGCTTACGCGATTGATAACATAAGACAGCAACTTTGTTAGATTGAAAGATGTCCACTCAAAATAAAAGTTGGGTAACATTACCGCATTTTATTTAACGTTACCGATGGCCCCCTGTAATCACTTGACATAGTAAGGCAACTGTTTGCGAATTTAAGATGCGAAAAAATTTTTGAAGTAGGTTAAAAATTTTCTTGTTGCCTAAGTTTTTAGGTTAGGGAACAAGATATCAGAGATGCTTGTTTAGGGCATCTTTAGCTACTTTTTTCATGAAAAAATTGAAACAATGCATTTAATTTTTTGAGAAAATTAACCATTTTCTGTCGGAATGTCGAAAAAAAGCCTTCAAGCGCGTGATATGTGCAACCTAACAAAACTTCAAATATATATATATTTGTAGCGAAGAATACTTTTAATATAGCGGAATTCACAGAAACATCAACTTTTTTTAAGATTTCCCAGATTGCAGTTACGCCCCTAAGCGGCATTTCAGAACTTAACATGTTCCCTGTTTTTCCCGTGCCGTTTTTAGTAATAGAATTTTTTTACCGCAAGCCTTTTACGGATGGACAGGTTCCCAGATACAGACTCGCATTCTTATTTGCGTCACACCTGTACATATTCTAAAATTTAACACCTGGCTTTAAAGTTCCAGCTCACGTAAAATATGACAACTCCAAGTTCTACCATCCAAGACTAAATGTCAAATTTGCAAATAACTTGCGAGTAGTGCCACCTAACTTACAGCGGAAAGTATCGAGAGATGGGGAAGAAGTCATTACTAACCGTTAGAATTACAAAAGATATGTTTGTAGGATTATTTTGGGAATTTAATTCGGCTTCATGGTAAAGACTAATGTTGGATAAGTTAGGTACCGCTTCCTACCTTTTTTAATACCAATAATGCTACACATATTACAGGATGATTTGAATGAATGTCAATATCGAGATATAAACACTAATTTGAGGCTATATTGCAGAATTAAAAATGAATACATTGTAATGCTAAAGAGAAGACACGCCATTTCTTTAATTACTTTACTACAAAAAAATTTCCATAACAAGAAGAACTATACCTGAAGGGACCTGTCGATTTACGACCTAATATTTCAATTGTATACCTTCCCCTATGTCTGTACCTGCATTTTAGAGGTCCATGAATATCCAACTTGGCCAGCCTTTTTGTATAGACAATATAATGGCGTATAATGAGATGTAAAACCAAGAAATCGTTAAAAAAAACCGTATATGCTAAAATTAGGTTGTGTTTCCCTTTTATTGACTAGGAATCGAACATCATTTTAATTAATCATCTTTTCTTTCCATGCGGTTCGAGCGTAAAGTTTGCGAAAGTTTTTTCTCGGTATAATAAGCCATTACGTTGGAGCACGCATCGAATTGACTTGCGAATTAGATAAATAAGAACATAATCTACTCCTTCAAATGCGTAAGCTTTGGCGAAAATTAGAAATGTAATTAGCTTAATAATGACTGTAGCTTATTATGTGAAACCTATTACTAATTATGTCGAAAAATGTTGCCTAACATTACGAAAAGATATCTAAATCTTTTTCCTGTGTAATATTGTGGAGCTGAAGGCATATTATTAAAGAAGTATTGACATGTCCATTTAAAAAATTGCTTTAATAGTTTAAAGGTGAGAGTCATTAACCGCCGCAAAATAATTTATTTAACGCTTACAATATTTACAATTAAGAGATTAAAAATAGATGGCGACATGGCTAAATAATAGGAACAGAACAAATAAAACACATACCTGTAGTTTCTATAAAACCATGTCCAAATATGTAGAGAGGTTATTTGTTCACTCTGCAATTTGGCTCTTCGAAGTTCCAATCTAATTGGATAGACAAGTAATCGGTAATTAACACGGAATCTACATTAGAGAAAAAAAAACAATAAATTGTAGAAGTTGATTATTTGCCGAACATTTTTTGCAGTACTGACTGGAAGTCCTTTTTTTAAAAGGATAGCGTTTTTACACTTTGATTTTTCCCAATGATAATTTGAGAAAAAATCTCATTTGTTTTTATGCCTGGTATTGCGAATAAGAGATGAGCAATTTCCCTTCTTGCAGGATTGTGTTTGTCAGAATTTTCGGTGTTAGAGATTTTGGCATGCTTCAAAAAATGAACTAGCAACTTGATAAACTTTATAAAAACTTATATTATGTTAGTAGCGATGGCAAATACGTCAAGTTAATTGTCCCATCTTTTTCGTTCTTAAGGCAATGATTTACTGTAGATCATCAAATTTTTGCATTTACAAGTGAAGTGATCACCATGAACCTTACAAGTCGCAGTCGAGTCGAGTAGGTTTCTACGTTTTCCGTTGCTTGTAAGTGGGTACGCCTTCTTTACAATACAGGCAGCATGATCTTTTATTACTTGATTTTATTTCATGTTGTTGGACATTGGAACATTTTTTAACGTTGACGTTAATATGTGTTCGCCCAAAGTGTATGAAAAACTCGAAAATAATAGATTAGGATATATGTTTTACATTTCGATTCTTCTATTAAGGCAGAGCAAAAGTGATATGCGAAGCTTTATAGGGAGTCGATATGGGGTTCCGTCTGTCCGTGATCCACGATAAACTGTCAAAGCGCTTGGACCCATTAGTTCACTTTGGCACAGTTGACCTCTAGGGTTGACCTATATGCCACAAGTAAGAGGCCTATTGGTCACAATCCAATTG